>NW_027507790.1:80254775-81459775 GCF_037356315.1 Lithobates pipiens | reverse complement strand
TTTCAGTCATTGACGTTGGCTGGTGTTTTGGTTTTATTTGAGATGGTTATTTTAGGAATTGGTAGTGCCTGTCCTCTGTTTTGTCTTAGGGCAAATCCCAGAGGTTGACACTTTTTTTTTTTTTTTTTTTTTTTTTTTTTCTTAAGGGGGGCTCCTCCTCCCCCTTTTGTCTAAATGTAAATGCTCTAATTATGCATGTGTGCTGAAATCCAGTGTTTGGGGTCTTATGTGTGACTTTAACACTTTATTTTCAAGATGATGGATCCAAATCAGGATTTGTTACTTGCTGCTCTGAGCGAGTGTGGCATCAGCCCTAACGACCTTTTTGATGGCGATTCCTTGGATATAGGTCTGCTTGCTCCAAGCCAAGCCCCCATCACCCAGCAAGTAAGTTTGAGGAAACAGTGCATGACTTTTTTTCTACCCTGTAGATGTACAGGGAAAATATATATATCATTTTTTTTTTTTTTTTGTAAAGTTTTTTTTTTTAGTTTTTAAAATATGAATAAAAAGAAGTTGAAAACTGGTCTCCTGTTTGGGCTCCTTGTACACTGATGCTGTACCAATTCTGTGACCTTTTAAAGGGGTTGTAAAGGTAAGTTATTTCACCTTAATGCATTCTATGCATTAAGATGAAAAAACATCTGACAATATTGGCCCCCCAAATTATACTTACCTGACACCTCAAGTCCCACGCTCATCCCCGACATCCTCTTTGCCGATCAGCCTGGCCCCTGATTGGTTACAGTGGATGGATTGAAAGCAGCACAGCCATTGGCTCACGTTGCTGTCAATCACATCCAATGACATGGCGCAGGGGGCCAGGATGAGTGATACAGCTGGTGGCTATAGCCACCGGCTGTACCACGGCAGCGTGCCCGCAAGCACTCCACATCATGCAAGGGAGCCGAGACAGCCGCAGAGGGATCCCAGAAGACCAGGTTTGGGGCCACTCTGCAAAACGAGCTGCACAGTGGAGGTAAGTATAACATGTTTATTGTTTAAAAAAAAAAAAATTCCTTTACAACCCTTTTTAAGTAACTCTGTATTGAGGAAAATAGAGGCAGACATTGCTGACCTCGTTGGTGTGAGTAAGCTGGAACAAGCATGCAGCTTGCTAAATTGGAAATCTCAATCTGCTAACTTTTGGGTCTTGTGCATATGAGGCGGTATATTTAAAATTATTGGTGTACTTCTGCATCGGGCCTACATCTGTTAAAAAAAAAAAAACATTCCATCAATCCTCAATTGTGAGTAGATTCAAGGAGGTGGAGTATATGGGATTGTATGATATTTTGTATTTTTTTTTAATGGTTGAATTAGATGGACGTGTGTGTGTGTGTGTGTGGGGGGGGGTTATTTTTATTCAGGTTGTGGAAAAAAAAAAAAAAAAAAAATAAGTATATAACTGAGTATAAGGTCCTGTCATGTTGATAGAGAGTTCCTACGCTCTTACATAAGATTTATTAGCCTTCTGTCTCCCCCACTTGTTGCCGCTGTCAACAATCAGACAGTTCATTGCTACATATATTCTGGACATGCCCCCTTATCTGCCCTTTCTGGGACTCGGTCTAAAAACTGATCTTTAGACTGACAGACATTTTTGCTAGCAGACAAATGGAAATGCCCAGAACCCCAAACAACCTATGGCGTGTGTGTATATGTATATATAATAATTTTTTATTTTTTTTATAATTAATTATTATTACACTAATGGTGGCAATTTGTGACTTCTAACAGGACTGCGATAATGTGGCGGCCAATCTGACACTGGGGGGAACTGACTAACTGCCACAGACATTAATTCACCAATGACACTGTGCTGTCACTGTACTAATGACACTGGCTAGAAGGGGGTCAACATCTGGGGCGGTCAAGGAGTTTGATGTGTCTAACTATATGTAATGTGTGCTATTTGTTTAGTAATGATCTCTTGGGGGGTGCAAATATTTTTTCAAAGGAGCATTCTTTTGGTGTGGGAACACGTGATCAACTTGCACACCCCCACATTATGTAAACCTAGCCTTGATTGTATTAGGCCCCTTCTTTTTTTTTTTTTTTGCACTGGAATTGGATTGCATGGGTCCACCCATGCAATATTTTTGTCCGAAATCGCAGTTTGCACTGCAAACTAATCTGGGGGTGTCGTTAACTATTGACACTAGAGGTCGGCCGATATTTGCCGTTTTTTAATTAATCGGCATCGGCCGATTGTGCTGATAAAAAGCCGATTTAGAACTACAGTGGGACTTTGAAATGACTTCTGTAATAGATGTCAGTGTAAGTTGCCTGAGTCGTCATAGAAACGTCTTTCCTCCTCTCTGGGCAGGCTGCCAAGAAAAGAACAGAAAGATACAATGTTTACACTTGATGAATGAACTCGACTCAGTGTGTATAGTTCTCAGTTTAACCATTTAAAGACTAAATCTTTTCTGACACTTGTTGCTTACAAGTAAAAATCCAGTATTTTCTGCCAGAAAATCACTTAGACCCCTCCAAAAATTATATATAATTTTTTAGCAGAGATCCTAGGGAATATGGGGATTTGGGGAAAAAAATACACTATTTAAAAAATAAAATAAAAACAGTAAAGTTAGCCCATTTTTTTTTTTTTTTTTTTTTTTTCGTCCAAAAGTTTTGACTACCTGTTTTTATTTAATATATAGGTTTTTTTTTTTTGTTTTGTTTTTTAAATCTAAATCATACATACAAGTAAACTGATTGGAGGTTTTTTTTTTTAATGTTTAAATGTAAGAAATTTTCTGTATCACTTATGAAGACTGCTTTCACACTGGAGCGGGCAGGTGTTGATGGTAAAACGCAAGTTTTAGCGGCTCTTTACCATCATTTTAGTGGTGCTATTTGGCTGCTAGTGGGGCACCTATAACCCAGCTAGCGGCCAAGGAAGAGGTTAAATGCGCCCATGAAGCACTGCTGCCAAATCGCATTGCATGCGCTTCGGCAGTGGTGCCCATTCATATCAATGGGCAGGAGTGGTGGAGGAGCGGTAGACACCACTCCAAACGTGCTGCTTGCAGGACTTTTTTTTAAGATCCTGCCAGAGCATCGCCTCAGTGTGAAAGCGCTCTGTCTTTCACACAAACTGCAGGGGAGCCATTTTGCAGGCACTTTACAGGCGCTATTTTTAGCCCAAAAGCGCCTGAAAAACGCCCCAGTGGGAAAGGTGTGTTAGATCAAGGGGGATTAAAAAAAAAAATAAAAAAGGAAAAAAATAAATAAATAAAATAAAATCGGCCTAACATATCGGTCCAAAAAAATCGGCATCATATATCGGCTATCGGCCGCCATGATTTCTAAATATCGGCATCGGCCAGAGAAAAACCCATATCGGTCAACCTCTAATTGACACCAACAGTGGGCAGTGTGAGATGTGATGTGGGAACTGGCACTGGATTTGCGCTGGTTTCCACATCGTGGTATTGTGAACCCATGCTCAGTGAGTTTTTATGCACATTGACATCAGGTTCCATGCACGTCTTTTATGTGCCCTGTTAACACCACCATGTCACGTCCCCCCTTTTTTTTTTTTTTTTTTTTTTTTCACCACCTAGAAAGCTGCATACACGTTAGATTCCTGCGCAGAAAAAAATCTGCACATTCTTGTGTGAACAGGGCATAAAGAGAACATGTGGAAAGAAAAAGACGTCTTTGTACATAGTATGGCCGAGAAAATGTTTCTTTTTTGTGTTTGGTTTGTTTGCTTATTTCTTAAAACCCTTTTGTATATAGACCTTTTTAACCACTAGGTGTGCATGCTATAGCCGAAAGACAGCTACATTGCGGACTCCAATTGCCGGGAGGGCGTCCCTGGACGTGGTCCTGTTTACTTCCCCAATGTGTGCCGGCGTGCATCGGGGAAGTTCTGTGTTAGCCGTGTCCCTTGGACACAGCCAATCAGATCGTGCTAAGTGTCCAATGAGAGCTGACCTCCATATGTAAAACATATGAGAGCATCTCTCCTCGCCGGTTCTATCTATTCACACAGAGACAGCGTTTGAGGGAGAGCGAATGGCTACAGCTTGTGAGTGAAAAAATAAAGGGGGGAATTGGTGTACAGTACGTCAGTGCCATCTGTCATCGCTGTCACATGTCATTAGTCATTTGGGGGGTATTTGTACTTTCCTAGCGTGTTAGGTTCACAAGGAATGATGGGCCGCCAGTACTTCAAGTGTGATCAATTTTTTATGACTGGCACCACAGCTTGTAGACTCTCTAACTTTCACAAAGACCAAATAATATCCACAAATTTTTTTTTTTTTTTTACGTTTTCGGTCTTTTGTCATTTTATAGCGCAAAAAATAAATCCAGAGATGATCAAATACCACCAAAAGAAAGCTCTATTTTGTATAAAAAAAAAGACAAAATCATTTGGGTACAGTGTTGCATGACTGAGTAATTGTCATTCTAAGTGAGCACTGAAAGCTGAAAATTGGTCTGGTCACGGGGTGTGTTGCTGTTTCTGAGGCTGGTTCACACTAGTGCGAATTGGATGCGGGTTCCCCAATTCACAATAGTAGGAGATTGTGAGATTTCTATGGAGCAGAGTCACATATCTCCGCTGCTACTCCGGTGCAAAATTTGCACTGGGTTGTGTGTCTTTTGGTCCATTTTCAGGTCCAGTTCAGCCAAAAATTGGGGCTGAAACTGAACGAGGGCGCACCGGACCCTCATAGGTGACTAATTTTAAATGCCTTATAGCTCCTCAGTTCAGAATAGGTCATAAATTATGGCCCTCAAATTGTCTTCCTTCAGCATTCGAGGCGATTTGCAACACTTTTTTTTTTACATACCTGTCCACATGTTTTTATTTGCGGGTATCTATAGGCTGGCGGGGGGTGGAACAAAAACACCAGCGTGTCTCCTATTACCACCCTCTTTCTGGATATGTCTGGTAAGCACTCTGATTGGATAGGGTGCATAAATGTAGACCTAAACTCAAGGCCACCCTTCATGGGTGAATGGTAGTCTAAATTGTAACGGTAGCCCATGTACTGATAACTATGCTTTTTATATTTGTTAGAATTTTGCAGGCCAAAGACCAGAGCACTTTTTGCGGTTCAATTTAACTGACAATTGAGCGGTTATGCGACGTGGCTCTCAAACAAAATTGACTTCCTACTTTGATCACCCTCCGGTTTTTATTTTTTGTGCTATAAACACAGAGTGCCAATTTTGGGGAAAAAAACAATTTTTTTTTTTTTTTTTTTTTTTAATTTTTTTTTTTTTTTTACATTTCGCTAAAATAAATACCCCCCTCCGCCCAAAAAATAAAATGTGCAATATATAAATCTGAAAAATCTTTTGTGTATTCAAAGTAATTCCAGTGCTGAGTGTGCTCTGCTGTGTTCAAATCATTTCTGGTGAATGATTTGAACACAGCAGAGCACACTCAGCACTGGAATTACTCACTGGAGAGGGGGTTGGATGAGGGAAGGGGATTGATGGAAGGCCTGCTCTCCTCACGACACAGGGGGATGATGTCAGCGGGAGGTGGGAAAACACTGCTTGAAAACTGGCTGCTTTCGGCTCCACTCAGGCAGGGCATGGTGCGGCGGCATAGCGCGAGGATGACGTCATCCTCAATCGATTTCTTAAAGCTAGAGCATCATGGATGGTTGAATCCCGATGCATCGATTTGATGATTAAAATAAACACCCCTACTGATTACGGTATAGATGTCACTAGTAGGGAAGGGGGTTAACACTGGGGAGAGATAAAGGGGTTAACTGTGTTCTAACTGGGGGGTGGGGGTCTGACTAGGGGAAGAGATCGTGTTCATACTTAGTATGAATACACGATCTGTCTCGTCTCCCCTGAGAGAACCTGTGTGTGTGTATATTAGACACATCCCCGTTCTTGTTCTGTAACGAGCAATCGTGGGTGCCTGGTCATCGCGCCAACCGGCACTCGCATAGGATCCGGGGACACGCTTTGGGCGCGCACTACCAGGGATGTCTTAAAGAGCCAACGTACACCTACGGCGGCTCACGCAGGGGAGCTAACCTGCTGCGGTATAACTGCGGCGGCTGGTCCGGAACGTGTTAAAGGCTAAATTGACCTTTTGTAAAATACAAATTTTATGCAGTAGTACTTTTCTGACATAAACGAATGGTCGCTAAAGGAGAGCAGAGGAGACATCCTCCAAAGAGGAGCTGCATGGCTGGAAGACGCTCCCATTGAAGACAGGGGGGGTCTCATCTCAGCCATTGCTCAATCACGGTAGCTGGTCTTTGTGTTTATGTACACAGCCCTCAAACTGGGAGTGGGGCCCATGCTGCTCTCCAAACTACCCAAAGGGTTAATAAGTAGAAAATATATAAGTAGGGGAGGAAGAAATGGGAAAGGGAGAAGGGCAGTAAGCCACTCCTAAGGCACTATAAGACTAGCCTCAGATCTGACGAGGCTGTCCCGTCAGGTGATCATGGGTCCCAGATTTTTTTCAAATCGGGTAAGCTTGTCCTGCAGGATGGCAAAGGGTCTTAATCCAGGACAAAATTTCTTCTTTAACCAGTTGCCGACCGCCGCACGACGATGTACGTCGATAGCATGGCACGGGCAGGCATATTGGCGTACATGTACGTCCCTTGCCTCCCGCGGGTCGGGGGCCCGATCGGGCCCCCGCCCGGTGCCTGCGGCGGTTGGTATTCGTGCGGGAGCGATCCCGGACGAGGGGACGGCCATTCGATTCGTTCATGGCCACCCCCTCGCGATCGCTCCCGACGAATAGGAATCCCCCGTGACATCACTTCCTCTCCTGTAATGTAAACACAGGAGAGGAAGTGATGTATTCTCTCCTCCGTGTCGGTATTTTTCGTTCCGACACGGAGGAGAGCGGATCGGTGAGTTGCACCAACACTCTACACACACAGTAGAACATGCCAGGCGCACTCACACCCCCCCTTTACCCCCCGATCACCCCCCCAATTACCCCTGCCCCCCCAGTCACAGTGACACCAATGTCATATTTTTTTTTTTTTTTTGCATTGGTGTCATTTGTGACTGTAATAACTGTTAGGGCAGTTAGAGTTAGCCCCCTTTAGTTCTAATGTACCCCCCTAACCCCCCCAATAAAGGTTTAACCCCGTGATCACCCCCCGTCGCCAGTGTCACTAAGGCTGGGTTCACATTGCAGCGGTTTATGAGAACGAATGTGATTCGCACCGCACTGCAGTGCAAATCACATCCGATCTCTGTGCGATTCGAGTTCAGCCATTCGCCGCACCCGCCACACCCGCCGCACCCACCGCAAATTCGCACGGGACCCTTTTTTTGGCCCGCAGCAGAATCGGATCGCATGGGTGTTCACACCATGCGATCCGAGTTTGCAGATCGCACTGCGATATGCGAACTGATCTGGGGGTGTCAGTAACATTTCACTGACACTCCCAGCAGTTCGCATAGGGCAGTGTGAACTGCCGCCGGGAGGCATGCGATGCGGGAACCCGCCGCGCATTCGTGGCGTTCCCGCATCGCTCCAGTGTGAACCCAGCCTAATAAGCGATCGTTTTTCTGATCGCTGTATTAGTGTCACAGGTGACGCTAGTTAGGCAGGTAGGTATTTAGGTTCGCCGCAGCTTTTTATAGCGCCAGGGACCCCCATATACTACCGCATAAACCCCCCTGATTGCCCCCTAGTTAACCCTTTCACCAGTGATCACCATATAACTGTTACAGGTGACGCTGGTTGGTTAGTTATTTTTTATAGTTTCAGGGCACCCGCCATTTATTACCTAATAAAGGTTTAACCCCCTGATCACCCGGCGGGTGTCATTTGTGACTAATAACTGTTAGGGCAGTTAGGGTTAGCCCCCTTTAGTTCTAAGGTACCCCCCTAACCCCCCCAATAAAGGTTTAACCCCGTGATCACCCCCCGTCGCCAGTGTCACTAAGGCTGGGTTCACATTGCAGCGGTTTATGAGAACGGATGTGATTCGCACCGCACTGCAAATCACATCCGATCTCTGTGCGATTCGAGTTCAGCCATTCGCCGCACCCGCCGCAAATTCGCACGGGACCCTTTTTTTGGCCCGCAGCAGAATCGGATCGCATGGGTGTTCACACCATGCGATCCGAGTTTGCAGATCGCACTGCGATATGCGAACTGATCTGGGGGTGTCATTAACATTTCACTGACACTCCCAGCAGTTCGCATAGGGCAGTGTGAACTGCCGCCGGGAGGCATGCGATGCGGGAACCCGCCGCGCATTCGTGGCGTTCCCGCATCGCTCCAGTGTGAACCCAGCCTAATAAGCGATCGTTTTTCTGATCGCTGTATTAGTGTCACAGGTGACGCTAGTTAGGCAGGTAGGTATTTAGGTTCGCCGCAGCTTTTTATAGCGCCAGGGACCCCCATATACTACCGCATAAAGCCCCCTGATTGCCCCCTAGTTAACCCTTTCACCAGTGATCACCATATAACTGTTACAGGTGACGCTGGTTGGTTAGTTATTTTTTTATAGTTTCAGGGCACCCGCCATTTATTACCTAGTCTCACTAGTGTACCCCTAAATTTAGGGGTGTCTACTTTCCAAAATGGGGTCATTTGGGGGGGGTTTGTGCCATCTTGGCATTTTATGGCCTTCAAAACTGTAACGCCCTTAGAAAGCCTGAAGGCGGTGCTTGGTTTTCGGGGCCCCGTACGCGGCTAGGCTCCCAAAAAGTCCCACATATGTGGTATCCCCGTACTCAGGAGAAGCAGCAGAATTTATTTTGGGGTGTCATTTCACATATGCCCATGGCATGCGTGAGCAATATATCATTTAGTGACAACTTTGTGAAAAAAAAAAAAAAAAAGTTTGTAATTTTCCCGCAACTTGTGGCAAAATATAAAATATTCCATGGACTCAACATGCCTCTCAGCAAATAGCTTGGGGTGTCTACTTTCTAAAATGGGGTCATTTGTGGGGGTTTTGTGCCATCTTGGCATTTTATGGCCTTCAAAACTGTAATAGGTAGTGAGAAGTGAACTCAAAAATTTACGCCCTTAGAAAGCCTGAAGGCGGTGCTTGGTTTTCGGGGCCCCGTACGCGGCTAGGCTCCCAAAAAGTCCCACATATGTGGTATCCCCGTACTCAGGAGAAGCAGCAGAATTTATTTTGGGGTGTTATTTCACATACGCCCATAGCATGTGTGAGCAATATATCATTTAGTGACAACTTTGTGTAAAAAAAAAAAAAAATTTTTTTTTTTGTCATTATTCAATCGCTTGAGGCAAAAAAATAAAATATTCAATGGGCTCAACATGCCTCTTATCAATTTCCTTAGGGGGTCTACTTTCCAAAATGGGGTCATTTGGGGGGGTTTTGTACTGCCCTGCCATTTTAGCACCTCAAGAAATGAGATAGGCAGTCGTAAACTAAAAGCTGCGTAAATTGCAGAAAACGTACCTTAGTTTGTAGATGTGACAACTTTTGCGCAAACCAATAAATATACAATTATTGACTTTTTTTTTACCAAAGACATGTGGCTGAATACATTTTGGCCTAAATGTATGACTAAAATTGAGTTTATTGGATTTTTCTAATAACAAAAAGTAGAAAATATCATTTTTTTTCAAAATTTGCGGTCTTTTTACGTTTATATCGCAAAAAATAAAAATCGCAGAGGCAATCAAATACCATCAAAAGAAAGCTCTATTTGTCGGAAGAAAAGGACGCAAATTTTGTTTGGGTACAACATTGCATGACCGCGCAATTACCAGTTAAAGCAGCGCAGTGCCAAAGTGTAAAAAGACCTCTGGTCATTTACCAGCAAAATGGTCCGGTCTGAAAGTGAGGTCAAAAGATAGCATTGGGGATTTCCAAGATCTTGCGATCATTATTCTGGCTGTTGTTAAAATTAAAGATATTAGGCGTTGAGTGGGTCTCGGGGGTTCCCTCAACAGGTTGTCCAAGGAGTGCCAACCAAAGCAAAGACCTGCAGGTAGGTTAATTGGCTTCTGTCCGAAATTGGCCCTAGTATATGAATGGGGATCTTGGATTGTGGGCTCCTTGAGAGTAGGGACCAATGTGAGTGTGTAATGTACGGGGATAGGGACAATTGTAGACACTCACTCAGGTTGAACTGGATGGACTGGTGTCTTTATTCAACCTTACTAACTATGAAACTATGCCTGCAGCGGGGACTTGGCCAAATTAGTCCCCCGTGAGGGAATAGATAAAATTGTACGCTCTGATCCAGAATCTACAAACACTTGGGCACATCCACCAAGCCTGATATTCCGTTCCCTCTTGACTGCACCCTCAAACCCACGGAGGCTCCCGGCACCCATTGGGCAGTTCTGGCGCGGACCAAGTAAGTCGCTTTAGTACTTTGTAGTTGGCCTCTAATATGGAGGTGTTTATAATCGACTTTGCAGCGCCTTGCGCCAGTCTATGCCGCTGTGCAGGTTACAAGACCTCCCCTATATCCGTTTCCCATTTCTCCATACAGTGAAAAAAGTCCTGCTAGCCGCATCTTTGGAGTGAAGGAGCGGTGTCTTCCCCGCTCCTACCCATTGAAATAAATGGGCCAGCAGCAGTGCTTTGCTGGCGGTTTTAACCTTCTTTTTTTTTTTTCCCGGCTGCTAGCTGGGGTTAAAACCGCCCCTCCAGTGGCTGCATACCGCCGCTAAAACGGCGCTTAGTGTGGAAAATGCCTAACTGATGCTCAATGATTTAAAGTGCCTCTGATTAACCCTAAATAAAGTTCAGCTGTTCTAGTGTCTGACATGTTAGTTGCATCCTACAACAAAAGCCATGGTCCGCAGAGGGCTCTCATTAAGATATCAGTCAGGAGAAGGGTACAAAAGAATTTCCAAGGCGTTAGATGATGATATAGCATCAAGTGGAGAAATGTGACAATCTACTGTATTCTTCATATGTCTGGGCTATGGTGTAGAGTGGCAAGACTGAAGCCTTTTCTTATGAAGAAAAACATCCAAGCCTGGCTAAATTTTGCAAAAACACAGCTGAACTCTCCCAAAAGCATGTGGGAAAATGTGTTCTGGTCTGATGAAACCAAGGTTGAACTTTGAGATATTTGTCGCAAAAACACTGCACATTACCTAAAGAACACCATATCCACAGTGAAGCATGGTAGTGGCACCACCATGCTTTGGGGCTCTTTTTTCTCCAGCTGGAACAGGGGTCTTAATCAAGGAAGAGGGAATTATGAACAGTGTGTTTTAAAAAAAAAAAAAACTAGCAAAATACCTCCTCTCTAACTCAAAACTGGTAACCTGTAAAATATTCTAAACATCACCTATGGAGGTTTGTGTGTCAGTTTGTCGCCATTCCATAAGTGGGCGCAATTTTGAAGCATGACATGTTTGGTATAAATTTACTCGGTGTAACATTATTTCACAATATAAAATTAGAAATGGGGTTAACTTTTTATTGTCTTATTTTTTAATTAAGGTGTATCGCCACAAATACGGTGTGACAAAGCAACGAACGTAATTTTATTCTTTAGGGCATCTGGAAAAAAGTTCGGGAGTTCCAAAGTAATTTTCTAGCAAAAAAAAGATTTTAACTTGTCAACACCAAGTTTAAAAAACAAAACAAAATAGTCCTTAAGTGGTTATAACCTCCTTGTCAATGTTAGATTTATTTATTTTTCCGCCATCTGTGTCCCATAGAGATTTCCCTCCACTTGCTGTCCCATAACAAATCTGGAAGTAAGAGTAAATTATATTCGGGGGGGAGGGGGGATTTCTCTAACTTTTCTGGGGATAACGCAACATTTGGGATTTTCTTTTACTTTCCCTTTCTATGTCAATGTAAAACAGGATAAATGGCACAGACGGCAATAAAAAGTGAGACGCGTTCTAATCAGTCTCCACTCTATCCAAAACTAAAAAATGTAACTTCTATGCAATGATTTTTGCTCAGCAGTGATGATCCTCCTTCTCGGGTCCTTCGCCGGCGCTCAGCAAAAGTTGTTTGTTTTATTTTTATTAATTTTTTTGACCAAAAATGTAGCATGCAGGATTTTTAACAATTGAAGTGCAACAGACCAGTGTAAAGACATGTATAGAATTTAAAGGGATGCAGTTTTTTTTTTTTTGTTAACTTTTCTTGCGCTAAAGATGCCAATAATGGCCAACCAATAAATTAATATTCATTTTTAAATTCATGATTTTTAAGTCCATTATTCTTTTATATATAATTGGTATATCAGCCAAGTGCATCCTGCGTTTTCAGTTTCGGCACCAAAATTTCCATTTGGTGCTAGTGTTAAGTGTGACTAGGCAAGGGGCATATCTTATTCAATCTGCACCTCCATATTATGTTTATGATGTGTGCTTTGTACTCCATTTAGGTTTTAATTGCTTTCTATGTCCTTGATTAGCAGATGCACCCTTTTTTCTTGTTGACTTTGGTCATTTTGATAGAAAGCAATGGGATATCTAAAATGTTACTTTTGTCGGTAGAATAGGAAAAGGGGAAAAACTTCTGAGACCTCTGTCTTGCTGATGGTTATGTAACGGTGAATTTCCCATCCCCTCCTTCCTGTAGTTATGCAGGACACAGCAAAATTTAGTCATTGGTACAAATGGTAAAGTGGTTGTAAAGACCTCCTGTGTTTATTTTTATTTTTTTCTTCCTTTAAACAAAAAAAAAAAACTGTCATGCTTGCCTCCTCTGCAGTTGGTTTTGCACAAAGTGGCCTCGATCCTCCTCCTCGGGTCCCTCAGTGGTGCTCCTGGCTCCTCTTCTCAAGTGCCCTGTTGGAGAAGCGCTCTCCCTCGGGGCACCCATGAGGGCGCACTCCCGTGTCCTGCTGTGTCCATTGACAGACAGAAGGACTTGGCTCTGCCCCTCAGTTCCCACCTCATTTGACAGCAGCTGGAGCCAATGGCTGCGCTGCTATCAATCTATCCAATCAGGACCCGAGTCACCGGCTGGAGCGCGTGTGCTCATCCCTGGCGCAGGAACAATCGGGCTTGGGTACGTAAAAGGGGGCTCTGGGGGCTGGTGCACTACAAGAGGTTTTTTCACCAATGCATTGAGGTGAAAAACCATGAGGGTTTACAACACCTTTTTAATGCATGCTTTTGTTTGTAGTGAATGACCACCCTTTCACCAACCCCACCCCCCCATACTTGCCTGAGCTCAATCCAGGGCTGTGACAGCAGTTGTGCTTCTTTCTTCTTCCTCCACTGGACTTGGTGACCTGTGGCACATAGCAAATAAGAGCTGCCAGAAGCACCAGCTGGGGGGGACCCCAGAAGAGGGAGTTCAGCAGTTGCTTTGTGCAAAACCATTGTACAGAGCAGGTAAGTATAGTGTGCATGTTGTGTTTGTTTGTTTTTTTTTTTGTTTTTAAATCCTCCTAATTTTTTTTTTTTTTTTAAATGTCATTTTCCACCAGTCTGTGCCAATTGGTGCTTTAAGTGGAAACAAAGAGATTGAAGCATCAGTTTCTGTAAAACAAGAAGCAGTATCTCTAACAACCCCAGCATTGCTGAATGTCCGGGTAAGGTTCATTTCTAATTTTCTGCTTGTCCTAAAACAAAGTACATTTAATAAGGTTTTGATAGAGTAGGAAATGGTTAAAGCCCAGCCCTCTAGCCCCGCTGAAACTTGTTGGCTTTGTTCAAAATAGTACATTAATAATTTAACTAGAAAATGGAAACTGTTCTTGTATATTCTTGACAGTGGAAAGGTGGTGGTGGTTGGGGGTGGGGTGTAGAGGAGAGCTGATGAGTGATTCTCCCGACATGGGGTCTCTGCACTGATAATCGGTGCAGTGCCGTCAGTGCCGCCTATTGGTTCTCATAAACTAGAGAAAAAAGGTGTACTATAGCAGTAAACCTAGGTCGTACTTGTGTGCTGCCTATCCGTGCACATAAAGGCTGCCCATCAGTGCTGCATATTATTGCCACCTCAGTGCCCATCAGTGATGCATATTAGTGCCTCCCCATCAGTGCCCCCTCATCCATCAGTCCACATCAGTGAGGAACACTTATTTACAACATTTTATAAACAAAACAAACTTGAATTTTTTACAAAATTTTCATTTGTTGTACTGAAAGCTGAAAAAAAGAGCATGGGCAGAAAGGGCTGAAAGTGCCCGGTATTGAAGTGGTTAAAATTATGCACAATTTTGAAGCACTCCTTTCTATAATGTAAAAAAGCTAGTAGTTTTACATAATGCAGTGGCCTCTACACATGTAGCACACCCAACATTTTAGGGTGATATTTACAAAGCAAATACACCTTAGCTCACTAGTACGGAATAGTGTTCTCAGCCTCAATTTCTCTATCTCATTGAGCTAACCTGACCCAAGTGCTGATTGGCAAGGGGCAGGGCAGGGGCAAACAAGGAAACTGTCAGGTGCTCAAGGTCCTCTTTATCAACCTATGGTGGCATTGGTTGTTCTAAAGCTGCCCCACACAGTGCACCAGGTTGTAATGCTGCTCAATAAAGACTTAAGGCTTTGTGTAACAAAAATGGAAGGTTTGATCCTTCCACTGGCTTATTGACCATTTTTGCCAATTTCTAGACTTTTTGTCAAGGCACCCCTGAAGAACCTAGAAAGCACACCAGGGTGCCACAGCTCCCTGGTTGAAAGGCTGATTTAAGTGCACAGCAGTTTATTTAGGTGCCCATATGTATCCAAGTGTCTTGATTAACCGTTTTCAGCTTAAGTAACAATCTGATGTCTATGAAACACTGCCATTAGACACTCTGTGGAACACTTCTCTGTGTGTTCTATGTGCCCTAATTTCCATGCACCAAGAAACATACCTGACAGATTTTTGACCAACATAGTACAGTGCATGTACAGTATATGCACATAGATGTGTTGTGGTACATTGAAGGGCCGGTTATGTTTACTGTGCTAATGTGTATTGGAGACTCATTAGAAATTTATTGGAATTCCTCCCATATTCAACTTGTGCTACCAACATGATTTATTGTGCGTACATCTAGCCAAACGGTCACTTGATGTGACCATCGTGCTTAAAAAGAAAATGCTGTGTCTGTACCGTATTTATCGGCGTATAACACGCACATTAATTTTAAGAGTGAAGTTTCAGGAAAAAAACTTAAATTTTAAATAAGGAACTTTGAATCAAAATAAGGGTCAGTGCCCACCTGCAGCCTCACCATTGCCATCAATGCAGCCTCACAAGTTCCATCAATATAGCCTCATCAATGTAGCAGCCTCGCCATTGCCGCAATGTAGCAGCCTGATCAATGCCCATCTGCAACCTAGAGGGGGCAATGAGAATCTCCTATGATAGACAGTGGTCCAATGGCAGCCCAGGAGATGAGACTTCCTATTACTGAGGCCACCAAGAGGAGATGCTTACTGTATGTAATCTGACTGCGCTCGTCCTGCCCCCCCTCCCTGTCCCCTCCGAGGCAGATAAAATGTCAGTATTGGCGTATAACACGCACATACTATTTGCACCCAATTTTCATGGTGAAAAAGTGTGTATTACACGCCAATAAATACAGTATATTCCTGATGGAAGCCAAATCGTGTGCATGTCTGGCCACTCCCTTTAGCCTTTACAGTGTATGGCACAGTTGACCATTACTGAAGGATTATTCTGTTTAGCAAGATTGTAGGAAACCAGCCTGTGTTGACCATACTTGTGAGTCCCGCTTGTCTGTGTTGCTTTCCCTTGGTGCAGGATTGATGCGTGTTTTTTTTTTTTTTTTTTTTTTTTTTTTTTTTATTCTGCTGCACTACAGCCCTTTAATTAAACTTTAGCCACTTTAGTTGTAGGTGGGGTGGTGTTTTGTTGTTGTTTCTTTTTTTTGAATCCCTCATGTTTTCTTGATAGCCTGGAAACAGGCTTGGTTATTTTGTAAAATGGTACAAAGATAAATTGTGTAGAGCTATAATCTGTTGCAGGCAATCTGATTTCTCTGTGCGGTCAACAAATGAAAGAAATGTAAATTCCTTTTGGGAACTCTGTCCACTGCAGTGTATGCATTGCTGTTTGAATAAGCCATAGTCCAGGGGTAGGCAACCACGACCCTCCAGCCTTTGTGAAACTACAAGTCTCATGAGACATTGCAAGACACTGACAATCACAGGCATGACTTGCAGAGGCATGATGGGATTTGTAGTTTAACCACAGCTGGAGGGCTGAGGTTGCCTACTCCTGCCATAGTGCGTAATAGGGACTATTATGATGGGGAAAGATCTTTTGTTAGCATGCATGAAATGCCTAGTTTTTGTGTTTCCAGATCGTGCTGTTGAGAAAATCAATGGTAATGAATGGAGCTGCCTTAGTGTACACTACAGCACTCCAATTTCAAAAAAGTTTCCTATATGACTTCAATCCGACTTCTAGGCAACTTGTACTCATTGATTTCAATGGAAGTCGCCTCCAAGGCGGATCTCCATGTATATTGAAGCGACAATGTTGCCTCCCTAATATTAAAAACTGGCGTGGGGACGCCCACGCCGTTTTTTTCTCTGTAGGGGGTTCCCCTTAAAATCCATACCAGACCTTAGGGCCTAGTATGCCCTTTGGAGGGGGAACCCAAGCTGTTTTTTTTTAATTAAAAATTTCACCTCGAGAGCTGATTACTCTGTGATTGGCAACGGCCAAAGTCACCTGGCCTGCGGGCGACTTAAAGTTGTGTTGTCGCCACAAGATGCGCTGTTATTCATACTCGAGTCGTGTTCAAGTTGCCTCCAAAAGTCGCGCTGGAAGTCGTGTTGCCCCTGTGTGAACCGACTCTTAAGGTATTTTTAATCTTATCGGGTTGTTTTGTAATGTTACAAACTTTAGAAAGAACTTTTAAAAAAAGGTTTATTTATTTTTCAGCCTCCGTCAACAACAACATTTGTTCTGAATCAGATTAACCAGTTGCCAACGCTTGGCAACACAATAGTGATGGCAAAGACGCCTCCTGTTACTACCACCCGACAGACTATTACAGTAACAAAAATCCTTCAAACAAGTGCTACAACAAGGCCATCCACAGCTGCCCCTGTAGTGCAGGCCACTGTGACTACTGCACCAACGAAAGAACAAATTCAGTTGAAGGATCTACTAAAAAATAGCAGTCTAAATAAATTAATGAAACTGAAACCACCTGCAAACATTGCACAGCCAGTTGCAACAGCAGCAAGTAAGTATCTGTCTCCTACTTTTACTTCTAACTTTGTTTGAATTTCTTGTATGTTAATAAGTTAGTGATTGTAAGGCTTCATGGCTTTTTTTTTTTTTTTTTTTAAATAACAGGTCATACTTGCCTCCACTATCCTGTTCGTTTTACACAGTGGCCTGATCCTTAACTTCTGGGGTCCCCCGGTGGCGCTGGTAGCTCCTCCCCCACATTGTATAACCCCCTAGGAGAAGCGCTCTCCCAGGAGGTTACCTTGCGGGCACGCTCTGGAGTCCAGCATGGATGCTGGATGTAGGTCTCGGACCCAGCACCCACGTCATTGGATTTGTTTGACAGCAGTGGGAGCCAATGGCTGCGCTGCTATCAATCTATCCAATCGAGCCATGAACCCCAGGCAGAGAGGAAGCACATGTCTCTGGGGGAATACAAGACTCAGATGAGTAAGAGGGGGGGCAGGGGGGGGCCAGTCAGTGATTTGTTTTTTCACCTTAATGTATAGAACGCATTAAAGTGAAAAAACATGAGGGTTTACAACCCTTTTTAAGATCCTGATCTTCCTTATGTGCAAGATAATGACCATTGCAGCAAGGCCTTGGTTATTATCATGGAATTCTTCCCTTTTGTCTGCAGCTGGCCACACAGGATGCAGTGGTCCTGGGTTCCCCGATCACACCGAAGATCACATGAATGGTGGTGGCACAAGGGTGGTCATTCCACACTCTACCACACTCTGTTTAAATTTATTTGGTGGCTGCAGAGCCACTCGGAGCACTTCCAAAGTAAAACCCATCTCCGGCTGCAGATTTTGATACTAGGATCATGGTGTGATATCATGATCCTGGTATAAACGCGTCCCTAGGTTGCACCCATACATCCTGGTCTTTCCCCTCAGCCCATACAATCCCAGGACAACCCTCACTTTTTTTCCTCCTGTATTTTGGGTTGTGGCTCTGGCTTCCAGATTTATATAACTGGTACTTCTAGGTTTCTGCTCACTTCTTGACAAGATTACAGAAAAATAGGATTTTTTGTACTCGCCGTAAAAACCTTTTCTCTGTAATTCACCGACCGACACAGCTCCTCTAACTAAATAGGTTGTATAGCCTGCCATTAGGAGAAACTAGGCATAATTGTTACACAATACACAGAACTTTAATCCCGCCCCAGGGGGCGGGTCCCGTGCTATCAACCCTTCCCACTGCTCCTAGCAGCTTCAGTTTTTATTTTGCCGAGCAAGGAGAATGACCTCGGAAAACCCTGTGGGCCTCTTGGTCTGTATTTTTTGCTGCAGGCTTGCTAATATTTGGGCAAGATAGAAGATCACAGGATCTTTCATCAACTGCCGGCTGGGTGACAGGCTGGTTAATGATATCCTTGTAGTCTCCCCAGTCTGGCCATCGAGCGTGAGCAGGCAGCAGCTAAGGCTCGGCAGGCCACGACATGCCTCAGCTCCAGAGGTGGTCGGTGAGCTTCAATGCTCCGGGGTATACGTATAACCGGGCTACTGATGTCTGGATCACAGTATACCGAGGCCAGCAGCCACCCTGTAACTGTGCAGGAGTGGGTCTGTGATGGAATGTCTCCCAGCTCTTCAGGACTGGTAAGTACGGCTCTCCCTGCTTCGATGGGGGAGCAGCTGGGCATTCCCTGGGGGGTCGATTCGGAGGCCACCTCGCCTCCTTATCTTCTCTCCTAAGTCCCGATCACCCCTCTCTGAGGGGGTGGCTGCGTGCGGTGTGTGGGGGTTGCTGTTTCTCACCTGCGGGGGTCTGTGCGGCTGGCGTTGGTCCTGGTCCTGGTCCAGGTCTGGGGGTCCCAAAACATGTTTATGGAGGTTGTTCTGACAGTTAGCAGGCAGCACGTTTTTTTGTTTTTTTTGTTTTGCTCTATCACTGCATGGCGCTGCTCCCATCTTGGATTTGGGAAAGCTATAAATTCCCCTGGTGCTCTTCAGCAGCCATTTTCTTTAGGATTCCTATTGATTACATTGGCTGCCATTTTCTTAAAGCCTGAGTTTTTTTTCACCGCTGGCTGCTGCTTCCTGTATCCACTTTGTGTGTGCAGGACGCTGAATGGCTCTTTGCTGGTGGGAGCTGCTGCTGCTGACAGTTTTCTCCTCTCTGCAACTGGGAACCTCCTAGGGACTACAGGCACTGCTGTGGCTATCACAGAACGCCCCAGGGTGGTGAGTCTAACGCTAGGTCACCCCCCACCCCACGCGGCGGCAGCAGGAGGGTGGGGACCTTCACTGTCCTAAGTCCCCTTGCAGGTGGCAGACAGGCTAGGGTCAGCATGGCTTCAGAAAATGGTGTTTCTTCCCCCGAAATCCAGGCTATAGCAACCGGGTCACCTGCAGTTAGCGCGGTTCGCATGGACACCCTGACGGCGGTCCTGGACTCCTATGTTGCTAAGATTGAGGCGGCACGTGGCTGGAAAGATGCACATAAGATGCCCCTGCCCCCCATCCTCTGGGGAGAGCTCTGATGCAGACTCGGGGCCCTGCTGCGGCTGGAGACCCCTGCTCTGACCTATCAGACGTTGCTGACCAGGACTGTTAGGTTAGTGAGGGTGATTCCCCGTCCGGGTCCAGGCGCGACAAGGCGTTTGTTGGAGCACTTATCACAGCTTTGCGTGATACCCTGAAGATTCAGGAGCACGTTCACCTAAGGTGTTCCTGTATTTGACTTATTTTGACAAATTCATCTACAGGGATTGGGGTTGCTCACAACGGACTTTTTCGGTCCCCAAAAATTTGCCGGTGCATTACCCCTTCGAGGAAAGCCTTCTCATAAAGTGGTTGGCTCCTCCGGTCGTGGACCCCCCAGTATCTAGGTTAAATAAAGTAACCACGATCCTGGTTGAGGGGACTCCTGCATTCAAGGATCCCATGGACAGGAAGGCCGAAGCAGTGGCTCGCTCCTTGTTTACGGTTGTGGGGTCAGCCGTGCGACCTGTACTGGCATCCGCACTGGTGTCGCAGACACTGACTGAGTGGGCAGAACTTTTGCACCGTGAATTGGGAGAGCAGAACGCCTCCCCTGTCTGCATGGAACTAGCAGACCAACTAGTGCATGGCCTTAAGTACGTTTGTGCCGCGGCCCTGGATACTCTCCCTCTATCCATGGCCTCAGTGTCAGCCATGGTGCTGAGGTGCCTCATTTGGCTGAAATGCTGGTCTGCTGACCAGGCATCCAAGAAAGCCCTGACGGATCTTCACTTCCTTGGTGAACGGCTCTTTGGAGCCTCGTTGGATGACATTAAAAATGCCACGGGTGGTAAGAGTACACTACTCCCACGGGCCAGGAAGGCTAAGGAGCCACGCCGCAGGCAAGGGCCCTCCTTTTCTGCTCACAAGCGGCTTTTTCGTCCGCCCAGTGCTTCGGTAAAATGTCTCCAGCCCGAAAGGACGCCCACGGACGGTCAGAAGCGTCCCTGGGACCGCAAGCCTGCAAACAAAAGAGCTACTGCATGAAGGTTTGTCCCCACCCATGTCTCAGGTGGGGGGTCATCTTCGCCAGTTTGCAGCCCGTTGGACCTCCCGGTTATGAGACCAATGGGTTTGCGATCTGATTTCCACAGGTTACAAGATGGTTTCTCTCTTGGCTGCCAAACAGATCCTTTCCCTCCAGCATGCCCGTGTCCCCAGTTCGCCGGGAGGCCCTGTTAGGGGCGGTGAGGGACTTGCTGAATCGGGGTGATTGTACCGGTTCTGGGATTCAAATGCTTCCAGTGGTTCTACTCAAATCTGTTTGTGGCTCCCAAGAAGGAAGGGGTATGTCCAATATTGGACCAAAAAATGCAGAGGTTTGTAATGGAATCCGTTCGCACAGTAGTCGCTGCACTCCATCAAGGGGACTTCCTGGCGTCCTTGGACATTCAGGATGCCTACCTGCACATACCCATATGCCTTCGTCATCAAAAGTTTCTGCGTTTGACAGTCGGGGAGGCCCACTACCAGTTTGTGGCTCTTCCTTTTGGCCTGGCATCAGCCCCCCAAGTCTTTACCAAAGTACTGGCTCCAGTATTGGCGTTGTTGAGACTACGCGGGATCGCGATCATGGTTTACCTAGACGATCTCCTGAGAGCTTATTCTGCCTCAGATTTAATGGAGGATGTGGCAATCACCTTGCAGTCCCTGCAAGCATTTGGGTGGCTGTTGAACCTAAAGAAGTCTGTTGTGGTACCGACTCAGCATCTGGCGTACCTGGGGTTACTATTGGACTCCAGGTAAGCAAGGGTTTTTCTCCCCTCAGACAAATTGCTGACTCTCAGATCTGCGGTCAAACTACTGATGAACCGCAAGTGGTCATCACTCCGCTTTTGCATGCGGGTGCTGGGGCTCATGGTAGCCTCCTTCGAGGCAGTACCTTATGCCCAGTTCCACGCCAGAGTCCTGCAGAAGGAGATCTTGACAAAATGGGACAAATCTCTGTTGTTCCTGGATCGGCTGATCCAGGTGAGCCAGCCAGTCAGGGACTCCCTGATCTGGTGGTCGAGATTCCCGGTGATTCAGTCTAGAAAATCGTTCCTTCCTCTGAAATGGACGGTGGTCACTACGGACGCGAGTCTGTCCAGCTGGGGTGGAGTGATGGGGATTCAGTCTGCTTAGGGCCTCTGGTCGACGGAAGAATCCAAGTTGCCGATCAATCTGCTCGAATTGAGAGCGATCAGGCTGTGCCTCCACACGTGGTCGACGTGTCTTCAAGGGCATCCGACCAGAAAACAGTCAGACAATGCCACGGCTGTGATGTACATAAATCGCCAAGGGGGAACAAGAAGCTCAGCTGCTGCTCGGGATGTCGCTCACATACTTCGGTGGGCAGTGCGACACGTTCCGGCCCTGTCGGCCATTTACATCCCGGGGGTGGAAAATTGGCAGGCGGACTATCTGAGTCGACAGATGCTGGATACAGGAGAATGGGCACTGGATCCGGAGATATTCAGGCTCCTGTGCCTGAAATGGGGCACACCAGATGTGGATCTATTGGCCTCCCGGCTCAATCGGAAGGTGCCGAGATTCGTGTCCAGGACAAGCGTTCCGTGGGCATACGCACTGGTGGCTCTGTGGGATCGGTACCAGCTGATCTACGCCTTTCCTCTGCTGAAACTGTTGCCATGTCTGCTTCGCAGAGTGGAAGCCGAGGGGATTCCAGTACTGATTGCCCCAGATTGGCCTCAGTGGGCCTGGTACGCAGACCTGGTGTGCCTTGTGGCAGACGCTCCCTGGCGACTGCCATTTGAGAGAGGCCCTCCTATCTGAAGATACAATCCTTCACCCTGCTTTACCATCACTGGCTTTAACGGCCTGGCTTTTGAAAGCCAGGTATTGAGGAACCGGGGTCTGTCGGACTCTGTGATTCCAACTATGCTGAGGGTGCGGTAATCTTCTTCCTGGAAGATATACCATCGTACTTGGAAGGCCTACATCTCCATGTGTGAGGAGAAAGGGTGGCATCCGCTCGCCTTCTCTATATCCAGGACCCTGCTGTTTCTTCAGCAAGGTGTGGACCAGAGGTTGGCGTTAAGCACCATCAAGGGGCAGATTTCAACTCTGGCTGTTTTTTTTTTTTGTTTTGTTTTTTCAAAGACCCCTGGCGTCTCACTCATTTAGTGAGTATCTTTGTGCAGGGGGTGCGACATGTAGTCCCTCCGGTGCGTCCTCCGTGGGATTTGAACCTGGAGTTGTCGGTGCTTCAGAAGCCGCCGTTTTAGAATATCAGGGAGATTCCTCTGCTGACCCTTTCACAGAAGGTGGCCATCACAATCGGCCAGGAGGGTTTTGGAACTGGCGGCCTTGTCCTGCAAGTCTCCTTATCTGGTCCTCCACAGGGATAAGGTGTTGTTGCATCCGCAACCATCCTTTCTACTGAAGGTGGTTTCGGCCTTTCATATCAATGAGGACATTGTATTGTCATCATTGTGTCCTAAGCCGAAGCACCCCAAGGAGGTGGCCCTTCACACTTTGGATGTGGTTAGGGCTCTGAAGGTGTACTTGTCTACCACAGCTTCCTTTCGGAAGTCACTCACTGTTTCAGTGGCTGGTCCTAAGGGCATGGCGGTCTCGTCGGCCACCGTTTCCAGGTGGATCAGACAGATTGTAGTCCAAGCCTACTCCTTGAAGGGACAGGTGCCTCCCTTTCCAGTCACGGCCCACTCTACAAGAGCAATCGAAACGTCTTGGGCCTTCCAACACAAAGCGTCTGTCGTTTAGGTGTGGAAGTTGGCGACCTGGTCGTCTGTCCATACGTTTACCAAGTTCTACAAGCAGTTTTTTACGTTATACTGCTTGTTGACTTACTGAAGCTGCTGGGAGCAGTGGGAAGGGTTGATAGCACGGGACCTGCCCCGTGGGGGCGGGGTTAAAGTTCTGTGTATTGTGTAACAATTTTTTCTAGTTTCTCATGATGGCAGGCTATACAACCCATTTAGTTACAGAGAGGAGATGTGTCGGTCGGTGAATTACAGAGAGAGGGATTTTACAGTGAGTACAAAAAATCCTATTTTTCTGTAATCTTGTCAAGAAGTGAGCAGAAACCGAGAAGTACCAGTTATTTTTGAGGGTCGGAAAGAATGAGTGGGTTTTAGTGTTGCAAGGCGAGTGACCGTGGCAAGGGTGTTAACGGATTCTGTCACTTCGCCCCGAGGAGACAAAAGGGGGCATATTTAAATTGCCCTGCTGATATCAGTCTGTGTCATTAACAATAGGTAGGAGTGGTGCTGCAACCCTTTCATGACTAAGCCTATTTTTGGTGTTTACAAGTTAAAATCCATATTTTTTGCTAGAAAATTACTTGGAACCCCCAAACATTATATATATTTTTTAAGCAGACACTCTTGAGAATAAAACGGCGATTGTTGCAACATTTTGTGTCACAGTATTTGCGCAGCGGTGTTTTAAACGCAACTTTTTTGGAAAAGGGACACTTTCATGAATTTAAAAAAAAGTAACCGTAAAAATTAGCCCAATTTTTTTGCATAATGTGAAAGAGATAATGTTGCGCCGAGTAAATAGATGCCAAACATGTCACACTTTATAATTGCATGCACTCGTGGATTGATGACAAATTACGGTACCTAAAAATCTCAATAGGGGATGCTTTAAAAAAATTACGGTTACCAGGTTTGTGTTACAGAGGAGGTCTAGTGCTAGAATTATTGCTCTCGCTCTGACGATCGCGGCGATACCTCACATGTGTGATTTCAACACTGTTTACATATGCGGGTGCGACTTCCGTATGCGTTTTCTTTGCTTCGCGACTTTTCTTATATTTTTTTATTTTTTTTTAAACCATTTTAGTCATTTTAATATAAATGCTTCCGTGTTTACGATTAGGATACTGCAACGAAGCCAATTACGGCTTCATTCCAGTACCTCCCCAGCAGCCAGAGGCGCCGGATCTTTGAATCGGTGCTCCTGATCGAGCGGGAGCACCGGTAACAGCGGTGGGAGGGGGGGGACATCCCTTCCCGCTCCTCCGGCATAACAGCCGAGCGGCTTTTAGCCGCTTCGGTTGTTGTGACTGGATAGCCAATCGCCCGCTGAAAAAAACAGTACTGGGATTATGCCTGCAGGTGCGGGCATCATCCCGGTATAACCCCCGGAAGCCGAGTACGCACATCTGCGTACGCTCGGCGGGAAGGGGTTAAAAGGGTCCGCAAAAAAGCGCAACTCCCTTTACCTGTGCCTGACGCAGATGGCTACGAGCTTCTGCAGCACTGCCTATGGCAGGAGGAGAGAGAGTCCTGAAATTAAACAAGTGCTTCTGTACACTCCGCATGCGAACAGGATTGCTATCCACTGTTGAATTTTCTTAAAGTAAGTTAACTGCAAAATGCAGTCGGTGCATCTAATGCACATCCGTTCAGCCCAAATATCCTGTATAACGCATGTAATGCATCTTTGCCTAGGAATTGGGAAGGCTGATAGGGTGACTTAACTTTAAAGGCCAAGTCCACCTTTAAAAATACACATACTTTTTGTCTGCAAAGCATTACGTCCAGGCTCCTGCAGACTCTGCCTCCAGCTCCCTGTCTGCCACAGTTATTGGGTTTGCTAGGCGTTCTGTTACTTGTTACAGCCTAAATATGAGTGGGGTTGGCCTTTTAAAGTGGTTATAAAAAAAAAAAAACTTTTAAATCTCTATGCATTAACTTAAACCTATGTACAGCAGCCCCCCTAATACTTACCTGAGCCCCGTCTTGATCAGCGATGTTGCACAAGAGTTTTGGATGTCTGGGACACTGCCTCCCTATTGGCTGAGGCAGCTGTGGGCACCATTGGCTCCTGTTTCTGTCAAAGTAATTGAGCCAATGAGGGGAGGTGGGGAGCGACCCACAAATTGTTTGTACAATAGTAAAATGTGTATATATTGTTCGGTTTTCATACCTTGTACTATGTGCGTATGCTGGAACAACATTGTTTTTGCAGCATTGAAAATTACATTGTTTGTTTCAGAAATTGTAATATTTTCTCCAAAGGTGGGAAGTGCCACCAAACCAGGTAATTCTTTTTTTATTTTGGGTGTAGATTTTTTTTTTTCCTTTGTTTTTCCACAACCTCTAGATGGGTGTTTATTCACGTGGATTTTCTTGGTGAACGTTGGCTTTCTCTGTAGTGTTGTTGTGTCTCCCCTTCCAATAAAATTATTATTTTACGTGGGTAGGCATGGAAGCGGCTCACTTGAATAGTATCTTATTAGAAATAATATATGCTGGTCCATGCCTCACCTTTTGTGCCAACTGAAAGCATGGCTGGCTGCTTTGAGAAATTGTCCCACGGGCCATTTTAATCAGCTTTTTGTCTTCAACTGTAAAGTTTAAACCCATGCATGGAAGGGGTAGATGTAAGCAACTAAAACACATTATATTGTCTGGAAAGTTAAGATTAGGTTAATTCTTCAAAACTTTTTTTATTTTCCCCTGCTTTTATGTTTCAATTTGACATTGTGTTACAGCTGATCTTCTCAACGGTGCAAAAAAGGATATTACTAATAAGGAAGTGACCAGAATTTGGATCAATGATGACATTAAGATGAGAAGTTTTTCACCAACTAATGTAAGTTAAGTGACATTGTAAACCTATTTTCATTGTTTTTGGATGCGCAAGACTTCTGGGATATGAACCCTGCTTATAGGCATTTGGACTTTTAAACTTTTTTTTTATTTTTCATTTTTTTTAACACTTTTCATTGTAAGACTGTTTTAAAAACATTTGTTTGTTTCTCTAGTGGGGTCAAAATGATGTTCGTTCTTGAACGCATTGAAGGATGGAAAATTTATTCTTGAAATTATTTCTAACCGTATGTGGTTTTTGTTTGGTAAAGTCCATTCATTCCAAAATTGTTTTAAGGGCCCCTTTCACACTTGTAAGACCTGCAAGTCACGCAACTTTGCTGCGACTTGAATGCTTGTGTAATTTTGAGGTCTTTGGACGATCTCAAGTCGCATCAAAATCAGACCAAAGGTAGTGCCAGGGACTTTGTTTAACAGATATGAATGGTACTCATTGGAAATCATGGGGGTGCAACTTGTCATGTGACTTTGCAGTCCCAAGTTTCACAATTTACAATTCTACTAGTGTTTACCCATCTTAAATGTACAGGGTTTTTCTTGGTTATATCTCCCTTGTCTATTTTTCTGTTAATTGTGTGCATTTAATTTAGTTTTGCATAAAGTTAAAGAAAAATAACATTTATTCTGTTTTCAGTTTCGTACAGCATACATAGTTTAATACATTGTTAACCAAATCTTTCTTTTTAAATTTTTTGTCTACACTGTTTGCAGAAAGTTAAAGAGGAGGATGAACCAGAGGAAGAAGATGAAGACGAAATGGGACATGCGGAGACCTATGCAGAATACATGCCAATAAAACGTATGTTTTCCTAGTTAGTAAATCTTCATACTGCCTAAATATTTTTATATAACTTTTCAATTGGCAAAATTGGTTTCTACCTCTAACCGGTGTTTGCATTTTCTCTTATCTTGTTCAACCCTTGGCTTGGCTTTTTAGTAAAGTCTTAAGAGTAAAGCAGGATATAAACAGACTAAAAATGTAATTCCATGTGTACTGCTGCCTGTTCAACAGACGCTGGTTTAATGACAGTTTTCTGCTGAACGGGCATGCTGGAAAACCAGCATTGAATCAGTGGTTGTAGCCATTAGCTGCAGGGCTGTTCTAATTGGGGGGGGGGGGGGGGGGAGGGATTGCTGCATCCACATCCCTTGTGTTGATGTGAGTATCTGAGTTTTTAAACAAAAAATATTATGTGTGTATACTCAGTTTTAGTAGGTTTAGTTTAGTAGTCCAAACATCGCCTAAATAACCTATGAAAACTGTTTTACATATCGTAACTTTTCAGATAGCCTTGAATTACAAACCTCTTTGAATAGGAAGGCCGGTGACACCAGTATTTGCCTGTTTCATATTTGCAGCTATTTGTGTCTCCTTCATTCACCTTGAATGAACCCTCAAATTGCTGGGTTCCTGTGCTACAAGCAAGCCACAGAGGCCGCAACAAAAAAAGTTGTTTGAGAAATCTAGAATCTGGTTGCTGATCACAACTTTTGAAGATGCTAATTGCTTGGCAGTCATGGTCCTGTTCGTTTAATTTTATTGCCTAAGTTGGCATACACATGAATGTTTGACTCTCCTGATCTGGTTACTTGTTCTAGGTCAGTAACTGCATGTATGGAAACCACTCGGCCAGTACAACAGCTGCGCAACTAGCATTTTTAGCAGGTCAGCAGTAGCAGCTCCTTTCAGTCATGGAGGGTCTTTTTAATGTACTCGGTGCCACCTATTTGTTCTTGGGTTGAGCTTTGTGTTTGGGCTCATTCTTTCCAGAACATGGTATGGGAAACCCGTGTTCCGTGTGCATTTCCTACACTGCATTCAGTATGCACTGGGTGTGCAATCTGGTTACAGGCTACTTTTTAAATGTAGTGCATGCATTCATTTTTGGTGAGATTTCAAAGTTAAGTATGGGTTTTGGGGGTGTTTTGTTTTTAGATAGGTATCGTACTTGCCTAGGTGTGCATCTGTCCCCTGCCTGCTCTAAGACTAAGCTTTGAGTGATCAAACATCACTGATCACTCAGTTCTCAATTCTCAGTGCTCTGTAAGCAGAGAGCTGGTTACTGTAAGTCTCCCAGCTCTCTGCTCTGCCCGAGCTTTGGCTGTACTTCTCCTTTCAGTCCTTTCAAATGGAATGAAAATGGCACCACACTGACCCCGTCCTTTGCGTTTTTCAGCTGTGAACCGACCCTAAAGTGGACCTAAATGCATCAATTTAAAGCCCAACTCCAGTTAAAAAGTTTTTCCTTGCAGTGTGGCTGTGCCTGCACTGCAATGGTCAATTGCTCATTTGTAGTATCGGGGAACGGAGACAGTCCTGCTCTGGACATGGGGACATCAGGAACAGTCCACCACTGGATCGCACTGTTGGCCAGCAAAACTGAGGATTGGGTGAGTGTAGGCTTTCTACTCTCCCCTGGACAAAACAAGCAGTCAACCCTTGCATTGTGGGCACAGCCCCAATGCAAGGGAAAACTTCTTTTATTTAAATTTTTTTGCCCGATGTTGGCCTTTAACTGTTCTGAAAACGGGTACATTTAAGGCATACTTTAAATAACTGTTACCCTTACTAGTGTTCTTATGTTGGCACTCAACCAAGCTCAAGATATCATATGACGTGTCATGCTAATCATTTGTGCAGTTCCATGGCAAGTGCAGATCAGAGGCTAACATGGCAGCTTTCTTGACGGTCAGGAAAGGGTTTTATTTCTGCTTTTAAAGTGGTTGTAAACCCTTACATACCACTTTGACCTACAGGTAAGCCTAGATTAAGGCTTACCTGTAGGTCCAAGAAATATCTCCTAAACCTATATGGCTTAGGAGATATTTACAAAAAGACAGCGCCGTAGACAGCGGCGCGCAGGAGCACTGAGCCGGCCGCAGATCACTACGATATGCCGCTCGTGTCGACTCCCATGCGCATGCGTGGGAGTGACGTCATCGCGGCTCTGGTGAATCACAGCGCCGGAGCAGCGGGACTCGGAAGTCACTCCAGGATACATGGCAGCGGCGAAGATTAAGACGGAGGACCACTTCGGGGCTTCGTTCTCAGGTTATTCATAATGAGCTAGTATGCTATGCATACTAGCTCATTATGCCTTTGCCTTGCAGGTTGCCCTTCTTTTTTTTTTTTTTTTTTTTTTTTTTTTATTGCTTTTACTTCCTCTTTAAGTGCCCTTGCATTCACATAAGAGGTGGGCAATTACTCATATTGCGCCACCTGCATTAGATCATCCTCCAGATTTATTATCCTTTGTACCACCTCCCTCTCCCTCTAGATTGTAAGCACCGTGAGCAGGGCCCTCCTATTCCTTTTGTATTGTAAATGTATGGTCTCCCTTATTATATTGTAAAGTGCTGTGCACTGTTGGTGCTATATAAATCCTGTATAATATAATATTGTCGTTACAAAGTCATTTGTAATGTAAGGTCTCTTACCAAAAACTTAGAGGACTTTTTTATTTTATTTTATTCTTTTTCTTCCCCAAAACATTAGTTAAAGTTGGGCTGCGACATCCTGATCCTGTTGTAGAAACCAGCTCTCTGTCCAGTGTGACACCACCAGATGTTTGGTTTCAGACTTCTATCCCTGAGGAATCCATTGACCATGGTTGGCTATCAGCTCTGCAGTTAGAAGCCGTAACTTACGCTGCACAGGTTGGTTACAAACTTTGTAATAATGGGACATAAGGTAAACTTTTTTTATTTTATTTTTTATATCCCTGTTCCTGACATTGCATTATCTTTTTTTTTTTTTTTTTTTTTTTATTTTTTTTTTTTTTTTAAAGCAACACGAAACATTTCTTCCTAATGGTGAGAGAGCTGGATTTTTAATTGGTGATGGTGCTGGAGTTGGTAAAGGAAGAACCATTGCTGGAATCATATTTGAAAATTATTTACTAAGTAGGAAAAGGTCGCTGTGGTAAGTGATATATTTCCCTGCCCCTTGTTATAACTTCACTAGATCCTGCCTTAAAGTGATTGTATATGCACAAGGTTTTTTTTTTTTTTTTGTAAGATAAAAAGCCCTCCTGTGATCATCAGGCCCCCCTCCTCCATCCAGCAATGTCCATGAGTGCCTCAGCCATCTGGGATTCTTCCTCCTGATCGGCTGATAACTGCAGCAGCGCCCTTTGGCTCCTGCTGCTGTCAATCAAACTCAGCCCATGAGGAGATAGGAGGTGGACCAAACCGCTACTCTGTCTGAGTGGATATACGGAGCCTTGGCTCATGTGCCCCCATATCAAGCTGCTTGCTGTGGGAGCACTCAACAGGAGGGAAGGGCCAGGAGCTCCAGCCAGGGACCAGAGAAGAGGAGGATCCGGGCTGCCCTGTAGGAAACCAATGCACGCATGTATAACATGTCAGTAATTTTAATATAAAACAAGACTTTCCCATCACTTTAAAGCTGGGTCCCAAAGGGCAGTTTTATTTATTTTTTCAACTAGCAAGTTGTACAAAAAAACAGATCCCTGAATCGACACAAATTGATGTGGGAATCTCTCCCACTGTGCTGTTGAATTCTGACATGGGGACCCCCCTTTTCTGCCAGAATACACTAATCAGCGTTTGCAGCCAATGGTGTTTCAGCATGCTCGTTTAACAGAAGTCAATCATTAGACTGGCTTCTGTTGACAGATGTACACACGGACCGAAAGTTGGCCAGTTTGTGCCGTGTCATTGTTGTGCACCTTAGTCTAAAGTCATGTATATGGTGTTTCTAATGGGGGAGAGTTATAGATAGCTTCTAACATGTTTGGTTATTGTTTCCACAAAAACTTTTTTTTTTTTTTTTCTGCAGGTTTAGTGTGTCAAATGACTTAAAATATGATGCAGAAAGAGATCTGAGAGATATTGGCGCAAAAAACATTCAGGTTCATTCTTTAAATAAGGTTGGTCAAATAAACTCCCTTAACCATTTATTATTTTATAGATGTTGCGCTAATATTTACTATTTGTTTTCTATTGCTACAGTTTAAATATGGCAAAATCTCATCAAAACATAATGGAAGTGTGAAGAAAGGTGTTATTTTTGCTACCTACTCTTCTCTGATCGGTGAAAGCCAATCGGGTGGTAAATATAAAACTCGTTTAAAGCAGCTTCTTCATTGGTGTGGAGAGGACTTTGATGGCGTTGTATCCTTTTCATTGGCTGTATTTCATGTCTTTTAATCCCCACCCCCACCTTTTTATTGTGTTCAGTAGTGATAATTCACAAAATAAGCCACTGTCAGTTTTCCTTAATTCAATTGTAAACAGATTGTATTTGATGAATGTCACAAGGCTAAAAATCTGTGTCCAGTTGGTTCATCAAAACCAACAAAGACTGGCTTAGCAGTGTTGGAGCTACAAAACAAGCTGCCTAAAGCCAGAGTTATATATGCTAGTGCCACAGGTATGTACATTTATGTTGGTAAGAACATAACCTAACACAGTGATGGCGAAACTTGGCACCCCAGATATTTTGGAACTAAATTTCCCATGATGCTCTTGCACTCTGCAGTGTAGTTGAGCATCATGGGAAATGTAGTTCCAAAACATCTGGGGTGCCAAGGTTCGACATCACTGACCTAACACCTCTCTCCACTAGTTTTTATAAAAGCTTTTTGTGTCTTTCAGGTGCCTCTGAACCAAGAAATATGGCTTACATGAGTCGTTTAGGAATTTGGGGTGAAGGTACTCCTTTTAGAGAGTTTAATGACTTCATCCAGGCAGTGGAAAGAAGGTAGAATTATTTTTTATTTTTTTTCCTTTTTGTTAATCTTCTGTGTTGGCAAATGTTTTATGTGATGTTAGATTATGTATGTACAGTAGAACAAATTTTGACAAAAAATGCTTGCTTGGCTTAATTGAAAAAATACCCCTAAAGAATAAAACGATCAGTTCTTGGTAGCATGTTGTGCCTTGAATAATTATTCATACGCCTTTGACGTTTTCTACATTTTGTCATGTTACAACCAAAAACTTAAATGTATTTTATGTGATAGACCAACACAAAGTGGCACATAATTTGTGAAGTGGAAGGAAAATTATTGATTTCAGATATTTGTACAAAATTTTAAAAAGGTGTGGCGTGCATTTGTATTCAGCCCTTCTGAGTCAATACTTTGTAGAACCTCCTTTCATTGTAATTATAGCTGCTAGTCTTTTGGGGATGTCTCTACCAGCTTTGCACATCTAGAGACATTTTTGCACATTCTTTGCAAAATGGCTCAAGCTCTGTCAGATTGAATGGGAGAGCATCTTTGAACAGGAATTTTCATTTCTTGCCACAGATTTTCAATTGGATTTAAGATTGCCCTATATTTTGGCTCCATCCTTCTTCCCATCAACTGACCATCTTCCCTGCTGAATAAAAGCATACCCACAACATGATGCTGCCACCACCATGTTTCACGGCAACGGTGTGTTCAGCATGATGTGCAATGTTCGTTTTCCACCACACACAGCGTTTTTGCTTTTAAGGCTAAAAAGTTAAATTTTGGCCTTATCTGACCAGAGCCCCTTCTTCCGCATGTTTGCTGTGTGTCCCACATGGCTTCTCGCAAACTTCAAACGTGACTTCTTGTGGCTTTCTTCTTGCCACACTTCCATAGAGGCCAGATGTCGCATGCCATGTGACATTATCAACCTTGATAAAGTGACGTGACGCAATGCGTCGGGAGGAGCCAGTGATATCTGAGGTGTCTCTGTGGAACACAGTGGATGCGGTGTGAGGATTTGAATTTGCCTTGAGCGTCTGATTGTTCTTAAGTGCTGGGCATTGCACAACTACGTGTGAGTGGATCCGCTTGTTCTAATGATATGCCTTTACATGACGATCATTGCTCAATGATTGGTTCCTTTTTTCCATGAAAGCAATGTAAACGTTGAAGCCCATAGGAGGAGCGCAATGTAAGAGCGGAGTATTCGTTTATATGTGTAAACCCACTGAGAGGAGGTTTTCTTTTTGAAGCACAATGAGGAACGGTTTTGTATGAATGTCTAGTTAGCACTATGACTTCCAAAAGCCACCACGCAAAAGGTACCAAAATTTCCACCCCCAGGCGCTGGGAACTCCAGTCCTGCTTCCACACTGTCTTCTCCTGAATTACTAATTGTGGCAAGCCAGGGTGAGTCATTAGAACCAATTGGTGGTGCAGCTGCTTCTCACATCTCAGCCCTGTATTTGTGACTGAAGATGCATTTTCCTCTGCCCTACAGGGCAAGATTGGTGACTTTAATCGCATCCTCCATCCAAAGGGATTGGAAGCATGTTAAATCCCCCTCTCCCCACCTCAGACCACCTATCAAGGTAACAGTGGGTAAAGGATGAGGTGTTGCCCTCAGGCGATCAGGAGGAAAGGCAAAACGGATGACTCTTTTTTCAGAGGAGACAGTGGATGAACCTTTTTTAAGCCTCGCAATCTGCAAAATTGCTGGTACAATCTTACGGAGATGTTTTTTTTCCTTTCAAGCTACCCCTAACGGTGTCAACTGAAAATTCTGTTTCTTCTTTAGGTTCCTTTTAAAACCTTTACAGCCTTTTCATGCATTTCCTGTACATGCATTACTAGAAAAGCGTATTTATGCTGAATGGAATCACCCGGATAAGCACTTTCTCCCTCCAATGAGATTCTCGGTTCTCTATCCTATGGAGGTAAAAGTCGCCAGAAATGGAATGTAACAGCAGTTGACGCTGCGATTTCTAGTGTGGATAAAAGTCTAACTTGCCCAGTAGACAATGCACAAATGCTTAAAGATCCAACAGATAAAAGGTTGGAATTTAAAATCCTCTTTTTCCTTGGAAGGGGCCCTTACTCAGCTTGAAGTTGCAATAGGCATCTGTCAGTCCCTAAAGGACTAGTTTAGACAGACCCTTAAAGCGGAAGTAAACCCATCCATAAAACCGTTTCATTTCCGGCACGTGCCAGAAATGTAACACTCCAATTGGTTGTGCTTTCAACCAAACTGTCAAACCATACAATGGCTGGTGTTATAACTGATCACATGTGCAGCATCGTGGCAGTTGTAGATTAAACGGAGGCAAAGATGGCAGCTTCCTTGGCTGAAAACGATAGGAGGGTTTACTTACACTTTAAGGAGGTCCCTGCACAACAGGCCTGCGATTTGGCCGAACTACCAAAAGCATTGTTTTGCAATAGACGCCACAAAAGATTCTATTCACCAGGCGTCCCACCTTGCACTTGTACTAATACACATATGTAGAATCCTATGGTTAAAAAAAATGGTCACCCAAAGCACCTTGCAAAAGGCTAATGACTAGTTTCCATTTTCACGGGTATCGATTGTATGATGACTTTCATAAATACAACCAAATGATTTCTATTGGGAAAAGTACTCTTTTTGCCAGTCAAAATAATAAAGTATAAGCGTCCTTCATTTAAGCGGACTCTTTCCCCCCTGCGCCAGGGGCATCCGCCTCTAGGCAGTGGCGATGGCCTCCACCATCAGACTTTAGAGGAAAGCCTCAGGCACAGAAAACGACCTGCGGCCGGAAATCTTCAAAGCAAAATTCTAAAGCCTCATTATGAAGAGGCATCCTCCACCCCCTGCCGGGGGGGGGGAGAAGAGACTTCTGGAATACTCAGTCTGGCAAGAGGAAATTCACGACAGATGGTTCATCTCCACTGTGTCTTTAGGTTACACACTAGAATTTCCGGAGTTTCCACCGTCTCCTTTTCAGAGATCAAACGTTCCCAAAGATCCAGGGAAAAGGCCATCTGTTTTGGGCATTAGACTGATTACTGGCTCTGGGGGTGATCATGCAGATCCCTTCAGAGCAAGGTTTGGGGTTTTATTCAAACCTCTTTATGGTACTAAAACCGAATGGAGATGTCAGATCCATTCTAGATCTAAAAAATCTAAATCGGTTCCTGAAGATCTGCTCCTTTTGCATGGAGTCGATCAGGTCAGTAGTTTCTATCCTACAAGGAGGAGAACTTCTGGCGTCTATCAACATCAGGGATGCATGTGTACATGTCGCTATATTTCCCGCCAAAGGTTTCTGCGCTTTGAAGTAGAACAGCATTTTCAGTTTGTAACCTTGCCCCTTCGGGATAGCTACAGCATCCCAGGTGTTCACAAAAGTGCTGGCCCCACCTCTAGCTAAGTTAAGGGCACAGGACATAACAGTTGTGGCGTACCTAGACGATCTGTTACTAATAGACCAGTCAGTGGCTCGTTTGGAGCGAAGCATGCTCATTACAATGAGTTATCTGGAAAGTCTGGGTTGGATTCTCAACCTAGAGAAATCTCCCTTTTAAACCACTAAAAAGGCTGGAGTACTTGGGTCTGATCATAGACACAGCCCAGAAAAAGGTGTTATTGCCTCAGTAAAAAAATCAACTCCATAAGATGGCTAGTGCGGATGGTCAGGTTGAGAGGAGATCCCTCCATTCGCCTTTGCATGTTGCAAAACAGTATCCTGTCTGCTTGGAATAAAACGATCCAAGCTTTAGACTTGTCAATGCGCCTGTCCCAAAGCCTCAGTTGGTTACTAACCCAGATTCTGCTGAAAGGAAAATCCTTCAGACCAGTTATCTGGAAAGTGGTAAGGACAGATGCCAGCCTTTCAGGCTGGGGAGCAGTACTGGAGAACACAACTGTTCAGGGACAGTGGTCAAGAACCGAAAGAGCCTTGCCCATCAACATCATAGAGATTCGGACATTGCATCTGTCTCTGAAGGCCTGGACTCTCAGGTTACAGGGGTTGTCCTGTCAGGATTCAGTTCTACAGTGCCACAGCTGTGGCCTATATCAATCACCAAGGGGGCACCAAGAGTCTTGCAGCGCAGACAGGTGAGCCATATTCTACCTTGGGCAGAAATGAATGGAATGTTCCGTTCCTGTCGGCAGTCTTCATTCTGGGAGTAGAGAATTGGCAGGCAGACTACTTGAGTCACCAGCTGTTATTCCCAGGGGCATGGTCCCTTCACTCTGACATTTTTTAGGCTTTGCCAAAGATGGACTCCGGACATAGATCAGGCGTCCAGATTCAACACGGTTGGTGACCCCATGGGATCAGTTTGCACTGATTTATGCATTCACCCCCTATTCAGTTGCTGCCACGACTTGTTTGCAGGATCAAGCTGGAAAGAAAGCCGGTAATTCTGGTAGCCCCAGCGTGGCCCAGAAGGTCATGGTATGCAGAAATGGAGGATCCGTGCTCCCTTCCACTATGGCCAGAGCTACTTTAACAGGGCCCGACATTCAAGCTTACCTTGCAAACCCTAAATTTAACGGCTTGGCTATTGAAAACCACATTCTGAAGAAACATGGGCTTTGCAGTCAGTTATCTCTACTTTGATTAATGCAAGGAAGCCAGCTTCCAGAAATATATATTATAGAGTCTGGAGGGCTTATGTTTCCTGGTGTGAATCTAAGTTGGCACCCTCTGAGATTTATCATAGGCACAAGTCTTGCCTTTACACAATTAGGGGTAGTGATGAAGTTGGCCTTGAGTACTATTAAAGGACAAGTCTCAGATTTATCAGTCTCATTTCAAGGACCGCTTGCTACACATTCATTAGTCCGGGGTTTTATGCAAGGGGTGATGCGGATTAATCTGCCAGTTAAACCATCCTTGAGCCCTTGGGACGTAAAATTCGTTTTGTCAGTGTTACAGAAACAGCCATTTGAACTGATACAGCATACTCCCTTCTAACAAGGAAGCTGGTATTCTTGGTTGCTATATCCTCACTCAGCAAGGAGGGTTTCAGAATTGGCTGCTTTTTCTTGTAAAGAGCCATACTTAATTATTCATGAGGACAGAGTGGTGTTGTGCCCTCTTCCAGATTTGCCAAAAGTGGTCTCAGGTTTTCACCTGAACAAAGATATTAGGCTGCCATCGTTTTTTTTTTTTTTTTCCAAAACCATGTTCCAAGGAAGAGAAGTCGCTACATAGCCTTAATGTGGTGAGAGCAGTCAAAGTCGCTCTATTTAAAGATACCTGCTTCGATTCGGAAGACTGATGTCTTATTTGTACTGCCAGAGGGTCCTAAGAAAGAATGGGCAGTGTCAAACTACTGTCGCTAAGTACATTTGGCAAGTTATAATTCAGACTTTTTATTTACGGGGTAAGATTCCACCTTTTCAATTCAAAGAGCACTCTACCAGGTCAGTTAGTGCTTCTTAAGCAGTGCATCACTAGGCCTCCAAGGCTCAGATCTGTAAGGCTGGAACTTGGTCTTCAGTACAAGCATTCACCATATTTTATCAGGTGGATGTAAGAAGGCATTAGGATATTGCCATTGGGTGCAGTGTGCTGCAGGCAACCGTATAAGTACTCAAGTCTGGGGGTGCCCTATGGGTTGTCTCTCCTTCCCCCCTCAGATAGCATTGCTATGGGACGTCCCACATAGTAATTACTAGGGTTCTGTGTCCCATGATGTATAAAAAAGAAAATAGGATTTTTATAACAGCTAACCTGTAAAATCCTTTTCTTGGAGTACATCATGGGACACCGAGGTCCCTCCCCTTATTCTTGGGGTTTAAGTATATTGCTTTGCTTTAAAAGCTCAGGTACTCCTAGTAGGAGGAGGGGTTATATAGGAAGTGAACTTCCTGTATTGGGTATACCAATGTCCATCACCTGTAGGTGGCTATATACCCACATTGTAATTATGGTGCTCTGTGTCCCATGATGTACTCCAAGAAAAGGATTTTACCGGTAAGCTGTTGTAAAATTCCTATTATACGTTTTTGGTTGTAACATAACAAAATGTGGAAAATTACAAGGGTTGTGAACTTTCAATGCACTGTACTTGCTTTCAAGCCCCCTTCAGTGACTTAAGTCCCTGAAATAATTCTGGCAAAGCCTGCTTTGTGTTGACAAACCTTTGAGTGCTTTTCTGATCAGCTTAGAATTGAGTCCGAATAAATTCAGTCCTATTGACTGACTTTATAGCCTGTAGTTCATATTTACAGCGAGATCTATGACGTATGCACTGTTTTGCTACAAAACCGCACCAATACATGGCATAATATTATAGCTTTTAACCCCTTGGACTGGCCTCTATACATTTGTGGATGGGTCTCTCCCCTATTGTGATGGGACATAATTTACATCCTCCTAGAACTGTGCTCCAGTGCGTGTGCACAAATCTGGCATTGTGCTGTAATTGGACACAGTGGATCACACGAAAAAGGTACAGAGCCAGTGAGTGGCTCCAATACCGTGCAATTACACTGACAAATCACAGAATATAAGCAAAGGCTGCAGTTGGTAGCAGTGTCTCACACACCTATTGCAAAGAGTGCCTATTGACCATTAGCCAGCACCAGTTCAATCCAGTACAGTGCCAACAATATAAAAACACAGCACTCTGTTATTCGCCTCTCTACTGTGCATATCAGCCCCATCCTGACATGACCCCAACCACCACCTACTTTTCTTTGGCAAATCTGTACATTAGCCCCTTTTACCTCCTGATCAACTCCCCTGTGTAATGACCTGTACATTAATGTACCTAGTGCACAGTGACAAAGCTCCATGTTTTGTTTTAACCCCCTCAATGTAGGCATTTTTTTAAACTTTCAGAAAATTGTGGTGCAACACTGATCACTTTGTGGTGTCTACTTTTGTTGGGGCACAGCAGTAGTCCCCTGTCGGAGACAATGTTAGTACAATGATCTCCCCACTGTGCTATTGTGGTGTTTTTTTGTTTTTTTTTCTCCCTTCAGCCACAGGGTTGAATGGAAGAATTCTTGGTCTGTACTAGACTTTAAGCCAACTGTCAACTTCCTAGTGCAAGTCAGTATTTTCTCTTATTGGTAAGCCCTCATTTTTGGAGTGAAAATGAAGTGGGCTACTGAGTACAGAAAAAGTTCAGAGTATCATCGGATTATAGCTAAAGTTAAGAACATTGATTTTTCTAGTGGTTTTTCTTTTACAGGCCAAGCGCAGTATTGTACAATATTACATTAACACTGAAACTTTTTTATTTAATTTTTTTGTAGAGGTGTGGGTGCCATGGAAATTGTTGCAATGGATATGAAACTGCGTGGCATGTATATTGCAAGACAGCTGAGCTTTACTGGTGTGACCTTCAAAATTGAAGAAGTTCCTCTTCGCCACGATTATGTCAAAATGTACAATAAATCTGTGAAACTGGTATGGGGGTCTGATTTTTATCTAAATATGTTTACTGGAGTTTTTAGTGCAGTATTTTACTAGAACATTGTGTGTTAAATTTGCTGCAACCTGTTGAGGTAGTTACAAACTTGAATGTATTCCTTTTTGCAGTATAAAGCCTGATAACCCAAACCATTAAGTACTTATACCTGAACTGCTTTTTGCCTTGATATTTGGTCATGTAATATTTGCTTATCCATGTTGGGGGTTTTTTCTTTTTGTTTTGTTTCCTCTCTCAAGTGGGTATTGGCCAGAGAGCGGTTTCAACAAGCTGCTGATTTAATTGATGCTGAGCAACGCATGAAGAAATCAATGTGGGGTCAGTTCTGGTCAGCACACCAGAGATTTTTCAAATACCTCTGTATTGCATCCAAAGTTAGAAGAGTGGTCCAGCTTGCTCGCGAGGAAATAAAAAATGGAAAGGCAAGTTTTTAGTGTCTGTTACTGTAGTTCAATGCATTTGGCCCAACCAATTTTAAACTTTTTTTTATTTTATTTATTTATTTTTTTTTCAGTGTGTGGTTATTGGCCTACAGTCAACTGGAGAGGCAAGAACTCTTGAAGCTTTGGAGGAAGGTGGCGGAGAGCTGAATGACTTTGTGTCTACAGCAAAGTGAGTTCCATGTTTAACATTCTGTCTTTTAAGGATATGTCTGTAGAACAAACTTTTAGACATAAATTGTATGACTTTTACTAATTGCTACATCTACTATTCCTAAAGTCCTTCATCCAAAATGAGTTTGTCTGCTTTATTAGACGTTAGAATGACTATATAGGGAGAGTTCCCTCATGTTTTTTAAATCATGCAGGACAGTCAACAGGTTCATATATTTCACACTTCCAGCAGCACATATTCAGATTTTCTTCACTCCTGTGCTGAAACCACATGTAAGCTTGGAGTCCCACGAGTCATCTTAGATAGATAATTGACTGTTCGGTAAGATGAGCCAAAGTCCTTAATTCTTTAGATTAACCTCTCGACATAACACATATATGCGGCCTCACTGGGCTGTTTTTTTTTCTGTGGGGCCAGATATATCGTATCTGTTTAGTGATAGGGGACCGTCGCACAGCTTGCTCCCAGCACAGAGACTGGGGTCTCACCAAGAGCCCCGGGTCCCGTACTAACGATTGGTATCCAGAACTCCCAATTTCGGGTCAGCTGATTGCTGTGGTAGCCTTTGGCTGCCAGAGTAATCGGTCACTGTGAAGCCTGCCCATCTATCTCGAAAGATGCATTGTATCTTTCTCTGCTTTTAAGAGGGAAAAAAAGGGTGTATTGAAACAAAAAATGCCTAAATCAAAGTTTGATCTAGGTCAGTGCCAGGGTTTTAAATTGGTATCATTTGTGTTGGTGTCTGTTTTTTAGGTAGCATAAAAACCAACTATATACACATGTGGTATTGCTGCGATCATTAGAAGTGTGTTTTTATTTTTTTTATTTTTTCTTTGGTAAGTTATGATACTAACAAGAAATATAAATTTTTTAACTGCTTCTCGACTGCCTCGCGCAGATATACTGCGGTAGAAGGGCATGTACAGGCAGATGTACCTGTACGTTGACCTTTTTTAAGAGGCGTCTTGCGCGCTCACTGGGAACTCCGTGACCGCGGGTCCCGCAGATTCTGTCTGTCTCCCTGTTTTGCCTAGTGACGCTCTCACTGATCAGCTCTCCCTGTAATCGGGAGCGCTGATCAGTGACGTTACACCCAATCACACTGGCAGTGTAGGAGTTAAGTGTGTCCTACAGTGACAGTTTTACAGTAATCACAGCATTGATCGCTGTATTAATGCCAGTGGTCCCAAAAATGTGTCAAAATTGTCCGATGTGTCTGCCATAATATCGCAATCATGATAAAAATCGCTGATCGCCACCATTACTAGTGTAAAAAAAAATTCTCAATAAAAATGCCATAAAACCATCCCCTATTTTGTTGAAGCTAGAACTTTTGCGCAAACCAAACGCTTAATGCGATACTTTTGGTTAAAAAAAGTAGAATAATATGTATCGGCCTAAACCAGAGAAAAAAAAGTTTTTTAAAAATCTTTTTGGGGATATTTACTGTTGGGGATATTTACTGTAGCAAAGAGGCGGTTTTTTCATAATATGTTGCTATTTTTTTGTTTATAGCGCAAAAAATAAAAACCGCAGAGGTGATCAAATACCACCAAAAGAGCTTGATTTATGGGAAAAATAGGTCAATTTTGTTTGGGAGCCACGTTGCACGACCGCACAATTGTCAGTTAAAGCGACAGTGTCGAATTGCAAAGTGCTGTGGTCAGGAAGGAGATAAATTCTTCTGGGGCTGAAGTGGTTAAATTTAATTTTTATTTAATTTTTTTTTAACATTTTGGACCAGTTTTTTCTTTGAGAGAAAAAAATGAAGAAAAATTTAGATGTTCTTTACCATTTACTGCCAAACCAAAGCCCCATTTGTCCTGAAAGAAACCCAGTATGATACACCTGGATGCACAAAGTAGTTGTGGTGATATGTACGGTTTTACTAACACATGTCTAAGTTACAAAATTGTGCTTGAGCATCAAGACTTGTTTTACCCTTAGGCATGAATGGGGTTAATTTGTTTCCTTGGCCTTACTTGATGTGAAGTCCATCTTTGTGTTTTTGTACAATGTTGCTGATAGGCTGGACTGTATGGCACATCTTGATGGCTAATTCACTAGAATTTGTTTCACATTTACTGATGAATGCAATTTTGTTTTTTGTTTTTTTTAGAGGAGTATTTCAATCTCTAATTGAAAAACATTTCCCTGCTCCTGATCGAAAGAAACTCTTAAATCTGCTAGGAATTGACCTATCAGCACAAAGCAGTAACAATTCTCCCAGAGACAGCCCTTCTAAAGACAGCAAAACAAAGAAGAGGAAAGGTGGGCTAGTCTTTCTGCTTTAACCATTTTACTTTTGAAATGAGGGCAAAAAATCCTTAATCTTTCATCTGTCATGCTGCATGTCCTATCTTGTAGGTGAGGAGCTGTCTCGTGAAGCCAAAAAACCACGAAAAACAGGTGGCCTTGCTGGTAGCAGCTCAGATGAGATGGACAGTGAGTCTGATGCATCTGATAAGGAAGCAGAGAGCGAAAGTGAAAGCTTTAAGTCTATTAGCTCTGGGGATGACGAAGATGATTTTAACCCTTTTAGGGATGAATCCAGTGAAGATGATGAAGATGGTGAGTGTTGCTTGTACGGGATTTTTCTTTTCTTTTTTTTTACAGATTGCCAAAGTAGTCAAAGCAACTACTAAAATGACCTGCTACAGTTGTGTAAAAGCACGTCAAACATTTCAGTATTGGTTTCAGATAAGTGCAGTTTTTCACTAAAACGGAAAATAAAAAGCCTGATTTTGCTCACACCACCTCCTGGTATCAATCAAAATTGCATTAATTCACTGGATTGACTAAAGCAGTGTTGTATAAACATTTTATAACATTAAAATGGTACCAAACAACACATTACATTCATGCTAAATATCAACCTTGTTTATGCCAATATACTATTTTGTGTGCCCCAACAACTTTTTTTTTTTTTTTATAATGTATGTGTATGGGGCCTTGATCCAGTAGGCCTCAAAAAATGGGTCCTGAGAATATTTCCAAAATGTCCGGGGTTGTTTGGGAGAATGAGGGACTGCAGTAAAAAGTGTATAAAATTCACTTGGGGACCTGGAGTCCGGAGATTCCATAGCATTATGGGTGGGATGGAATCTCCAATCCTGGGACCGGGTTTTTGGAACAGCCGGGAGTCTGGCTGGTTGGTTGAGCAGGTGGGTCCTGGGCTTATAGCAGAGTTAGGATTAGGGTTCTGGGCTCCACCCAGAGAGATGGGAGGTCTCCAGGAGTCCAGAGAGTGCAGGTGTGCACTAGTGAAAGCCAGAGACCCAAATGTGAGGATCAGAGCAGTGAGGGGCTGCTTTCTAGATAGACGCTGTGTGTTGAAGCTGTGTGCATCTAAGGAAACAGATGAGAGCCTAAAGTGGGAGGCCTGAGCAGCAAGGAAGCTGAAAAGAGGTACAGTAGTTGTACGGATCCCTGTTATATGGCCAAGAGGGCTGAAGTGTAAAGCCTAGGTGGCAGTACTGCTGAAGAGAGCCAGGTGGCTTGGCATTTTTCATGTAATTGTTTTTGGGAAGAAGAACCCCTCTGTGGGCAACCAAGTGCTTGTTTGAACTTTATTTTGTTCCTTTTAATAAAAGTGGGCTACCATGCCCTTAAACTAAAGTTCCTGTTCGCTGTGAACTTACTGAAAGGCATCTACCACTGAATTAAACATCCCCCAATGTTTCTATCTCTATATCGCTATATATATATGTCTAGTGTGTCTTAGAATAACAAGGAGGAGAAGCCATCAATCAAGCTGTAATATCTTGCCTTTGTGATGATTAGCTTGTTAGTGGGCATGGAGGGAGAAAGTGAGCTGTTAACCACTGTATATATGCCCACATGTTTGACTCTATAGTCACATGGGCTGCTCGGATGTGATAAGAATGAAACGCGCATCATAGAAACTCACTGAAAAGTGAGCATGTACAGTAGCTGCTAACACTGCTCCGCAAAATCCCCAATTGTATTTGGGACATCAACGGAAGATCAACCTGTTTTTTTGCATAATACAGAAAACAAATCCCATAGTGACTGTGTGCGTTTATTTTTTTTTATTTTTTTTTCCTAAGTGGGTTTAGTGACATTTTAAGACTTCATGTGTAAGGCAGGTTCTTGCACATATATGCTCTTGTCCTCATGAATGTCTGTTTTGGAAATAGTGGAAAAAAATGCTGCAGGATTCCATGTTTTGCAGGCTTGCATGGTTCCAGCGTGGTAATTGTTGGTTCACCTGGTGCACAGTTGCTAAACAAACATTTTTGATTTGCATTTATACAGATCCCTGGCTAATTAGAAAAGAACATAAAAAAAGTAAGGATAAAAAGAAGAAAAAGAAAAGCATTGATCCAGATTCCATTCATAGTGCCTTATTAGCTTCAGGACTTGGGTCTAAACGTCCTAGCTTTTCATCTGTTAAATCTGTTCCCACAATTGCTGCTTCTAGCCTTCCAGGTAAGGAAAGATCACTGCAACCCTATAGGCAGGCTATTTTTAGTCTGCAGATGTGTTAACTTTTTTATTTTTCCCCATGACAGCTGTTTCAAGTAGTGCTTTATCCACAAACTTCAATTCCAGCAACAGTTGTGTCACTAGTCAAGATTCAGTAGAAAGGGCCCAGCAAATGAAAAAGGAACTTTTGGACATGCTGGATGAACTGGCAGAAGCACTTCCTCCAAACACATTGGATGAACTTATTGATGAGCTTGGTGGTCCTGATAATGTAGCAGAGGTAAGTTAATGCAACAGTGTCTTTTTTTTTTTTTTTTTTTTTTTTTTTTTTTTTTTAATAAACTGATCTGCTTCACAACTTTTTATGTACAGTAGATGTCTAATTTTTACAAAATGGTGAACAGCCAGCAGAACTCCTTCTACGCTCAGATTGCCTCAGTTTTTTACTAGGAGGATATTCTAGGGCACATGTGTCAAACACAAGGTCAGCCAGAACCCTGCACACTGTGCATAGCACAGCCTGGATCCTGCTTTTTTGGGTCCCTTGCCAGCGCTTCTGCCTCCCCCCTGACCAGTCCCCCACCCCCAATAGCAAGCCATTTGCTATTGGGGACACGTGTGTGTTCGCCCCCGAGTCGATATCTGTGTCCATACACAAAGCTTGCTTAGAATAAAGATCACGATTCTCACACCGTAACATCTTTGACATTATACAAAAAAAAAATAATTGGTTAACTTTTACGTTTTTTTCGTTTTAATTCATAGAGTATTTTTTTCCTGAAAAAATTTCTTTTGAGAATACCAATGGGCAAGTACAGTGTGGCCATAAAATATTGCATAACCGCCTTTTTATTACCTAGGGTCTCTGCTAAAATAATAGAAAAAAAAAAAAAAAAAAAAATATATATATATATATATATATATATATATATATATATATATATATATATATATATATATATATATATATTATATATATTTTTTTTTTTTTTTTTTTCAATCAAATTTATTTTTTTACAATTAATCGTGCAGCTCTAGTGTCAGTGTTTAATAAAAGGGGTTAATTTAAAACTGATGTTCCACTAATACAGCACAGAGTGGTTAATTTCCGCTAGTCACTAATGCGTCTGTGACATTAATCCCCTCATTGCTGCATATTACAGTACCTTAGGTCAGGTTATTGGCTATTGTACTCACTTGCAGTGCACATGGGTTCTGGCTACTCGCAGGCTAGTACTAGCAGCACTGTAGATTTTCTTTTCAATCCTGCGCTCCTATCCTCTGAGTCATGACCTCATTCCAGAGAGGACTAGGAAGCTCCTTCAAGACGCAGATCACTGATTAGGGAACTAGAAACAGTACATAAAAAATCACAAGCACAATCAGTAGAACAGAAATTAGATGGTCTGCGTGAAAAATTAAATCTCCAATTAATAGATAAAGCGAAAGCAAAGCTAACTCGAGGGAAACTGAGATTCTATGAATTTGGGAATAAACCAGGGAGACTGTTGGCAAACGCCCTCAGAGAAAGCACAACTAGGAATTCAATTACACAAATTAAGACACAGAGAGATGAAATGGTTAATACATCGGAGAAAATCGCTCAGGTATTCAAAGAATACTATGAGAAGCTATATCAGTTGGAAAAGAAGTCTACGTTGGCAGAGGAGTTAGGCCCCTTTCACACTAACGTCCCGTTCAGGCCCGCCTGTCAGTTTTTCAGGCGGACCTGAACGGGTGCTCCATAGAGCTCTATGGAGCGTCGGATGTCAGCGGTGACATGTCCGCTGACATCCGACCCGCTCCGATCCGAAAAAGTGTGACGGAGGAAAAAGCTATTTTTCCATCCGTCTGCGGATCGGATCGGATGACGACGGGCACTGCGGTCCGTCGTCATCCGATCTCCCATAGGGGAGAGCGGCGCTGTGACAGGTCCGTCCCTGCACAGTGTGCGGAGACAGACCTGTCATCTCCCTGCTCAGCGGGGATCGGCGGAGTGATCCCCGCTGAGCAAACGGACATCCACGGGGCGGATCAGAACTGATCCGCCCCGTGTGAAAGGACCCTAAAAAAAAGGAGAGATCGCTAGAGAATATATTGAAAGGACAGAAATGCCAAAAATAACAGAGGAAATGGCCAGAGAAATAGATGTACCAATCACTCTAGAGGAAGTTGCAAAAGCATTAAAAATATTGAAATTAGGTAAATCACCAGGTCCAGATGGATTTACTTTGTCATATTATAGAATGTTCGCGGAGAAACTGGCTCTGAGATTCGTGGAAGCCTATAATTCAATACGGGAAGGGAAGCAAATTCCAACAGAAACGTTACTGGCGCATATAACAGTAATACCGAAAGAAGGAAAGGATCCCTCTCAGTGTCCCAGCTACCGACCTATTTCGTTGTTGAATGTGGACCTTAAATTGTTCACAAAAATATTAGCCATGAGATTGATAAATTTGATACCGGAACTAATACACCCAGATCAAGTGGGATTCGTCCCAGGGAGAGAAGGAAGAGAAAATACGCAACGAGTGGTGAACACAATTTACCTGGTACAAAAATTGCATAAGTCAATGGTGATAGTATCTGCGGATGCAGAAAAAGCGTTTGATCGGGTGGATTGGATATTCTTAAAAGCAGTACTACAACATATAGGCCTGGGGGAGGGGATGCTGAGATGGATCCTAAACTTATATTCAAAACCAATTGCTAGGGTGAAAGTGAATGACAGATTATCAGAGCCATTCTCCATTTTAAATGGAACACGCCAGGGATGTCCCCTCTCACCCCTGATATTCATTTTGACAATAGAACCTTTTTTAAGGAAAATACGTGCCAATGTGGATATCAGGGGGGTAAAAATAAAAAATGAAGATCAGAAGTTGGCAGCTTATGCAGATGATTTGATCTTTTTTGTAACGTCCCCAATTACATCTCTCCCATCTTTACTAATGGAGCTACGAGAATATGGGAAAATATCCAACTTTAGAATAAACTATGGAAAATCGGAGGCAATGGGAGTAGAGATGGATTCGCCTCAGTTGCAAGCAGTGTCCACGCAATTTGATTTTAGATGGACGAATTCATATATAAGTTACTTAGGAACAAAAATGTCAAAAAATCTAAATGAACTGTTCGAACTTAACTATATCCCACTGGTAAGACGGATCAAAAGTGATCTTCAAAAATGGGACAAAGAGATTTTTACATGGTTCGGGAGAACCAATATTATTAAGATGAATGTGATGCCCAGACTGTTATACATAATTCAAACTATACCAATTAAGATCCCTTCAAGTTTGTTTAAGGATCTTAGATCAAGATTTATGAAGTTCATCTGGGCTGGGAAACCAGCAAGAGTACGTCGAGATATTTTAGTACTCCCCAAAGGAAAAGGAGGGATAGGACTTCCAGATCCAATAAAATACCAAGAGGCTTCACACTTAACTAGAGTAGTGGAATGGTGTAGGCTTAAAAACGAAAAACCGTGGATACAGACAGAACAAGCAGCGACAGATATCCCATTGGAAGGATTAGTGTGGATTCCAGATACAGAAATACCAATGGGATTGAGAAAACATCCAATACTAGGGGAGACATTACGAATAACTAAGAGTATTCAGGAAAACATCTATTTCAAGAATTCCCAGTCCGCTCCTTCCTATCCTTGGTACCCCAGCATTTCTACCGGGAATGACAGATCCAAAGTTTAAAACAATACAAGATAGAGGTATGAGTAGAATTTGTCATTTCTCGGTAGGCAATCGGTTAATGACTAAAAAAGATATTGAAAAAGGAATGACATTAGGACTAGACCCTTTCAGAATGAGGCAATTAGAAGCCTTTATTAGATCTAAATCAAAGGTATACGTAGAAATAAGGGCATTGACTGAGTTTGAAGAGATCTGTTTGAAAGGAGAGGAACTGAGACATTTGATGTCTTATTTTTATAGTATGTTAATAGAACAGGAGACTTCACAAGATTTGCCCTTTTTACAGGCTTGGGAAAGAGATTTAGGGACTACGTTTTCCCCAGAACAAAAGGATAAGATGTTGTTGTTTAATCAAAAGGCCTCGATGGCAAGCAGATATCAAGAAGGGGGATACAAGATCCTTACTAGGTGGTATAGAACACCAAAAGTGTTACATCAAATTTACCCCCAGATATCAGAGACATGTTGGAGATGTCATGGAGCAGAAGGAACATTATTAGATATATTTTGGGAATGTCCAAAAATTAGAGTGTTCTGGGAGATGGTAGCCGATACTATTGTAAGGATTACAGGAATTGACCTGGGAGATAAACCGGCAACTTTTCTGCTGCTGGACATCCCAATGGCAATAGAAAGATTCAAAAATTCTTTGCTGAGACATTTATTGATAGCAGCAAGGGCATGTATCCCGGTTCTGTGGAAAAAAAGCAACCCTCCAGCTAGAGCACAGTGGTTTCAGAGAATTGCAGAAATCCAACAAATGGAAAATTTAACAATGACAATGAGAGATCAAGATGAGAAATATCAGAAGATCTGGGCTCCATATCTAAATTATAGAGAAAGTATGATGTAAAACATTTCGAAATATGATAGAGCAGGCGGGTGGTGGTGGGGGGGGGGAGTGAGGGGGGGGGATTATAGTGAAAATTCAAACATTTTTTTTATTTTTTTTTTGTATATTTTTTTTTTTTTTCTGGGAGGGAAGGGTGAGGGAGGGGGGAGGATGACGTGGAATTGAGGTATGGATTGAAATATTATAAGACTGTTATAGCTGTTGAAGTTGTAGATGTATAACGAAATGTAATGTGAAATCTATGGAAAGAAAAGATGAAAAAATAAAGAATTTATAAAAAAAAAGACGCAGATCACTCCACCTGACAGAAGTGACTGAAAGATTTGTGCCGGCTGAATGCAGGAGCACACTGGGCACTCTCACCGCTCCATGTCAGCTCTGCAAGTAACAAAAGTAGTACAATGTGCAGCAACAGCCCCAGTGTCACCCCTCTGATGTCACCGGGTGCAGTCCACTCCCCCTAGCCCGATGCCACTGGCTGTCAGTCAAATTATGTGACAAGGGGGAGGGGGCCGAGCAACACGATCTGTGTCTGTAGTACACTACAGCTTGGTCTACACATTTCATGTCTACTTTAGCCACCTGGCCCAGGCAGATATGGTAACTCTGACCTGATGAGACTCTTGCAGATACTCCTATGGCCTTTTCCAGATTGTCCAGATCTTCACTCCTAAGGACTGGTTTACCATCCTGCTTCATGGTTACTGGCTTTAACAGCATGGCTACGTTTTGGCATCATTGACTCTGTAATTTTCCCACACTGCTAAATACTAGGAATTCTTCTTCCCACAAGGTCTATCATTGCACATGAAAGGCATACTTAATTTGGTATAAAGAAAAAAATGTATCTTGCATTCATTGAGTGATACAGGTTCCACCCCTCTAATCATGCTAGTGGTGCTGCTTTTCCAAAACTAGAAGGGGTTAACTAGTCTGTCTGGGGGGGATGTTGTCCAAATCCTTTTTATAGGTGGCAGTACTCCCATGAACTGCAAAAGTGAATATTACAATAAACATAATAATCCTATTTTCATTAGCGTGGAAACTGTAAACTTTAAGGCTCTACCCTAAATCTCTCCTTGGAGATTTGATACAGCTAATGTATTAACAATGATGTGCAAAAAGGTACTTGCTGTATACTTTATTGAGCTAAGGTCTTGTTCTTTTTCCATAAAGATGACTGGCCGGAAGGGCAGGGTAGTCAGCAATGATGATGGAAGTATATCATATGAGTCACGATCGGAGCTTGATGTTCCTGTAGAAATTCTTAATATCACTGAAAAGCAAAGGTTTATGGACGGTGAAAAGGTAGGTATTGCCTGTAGTGTTTGGTGGTTTATTTTTATATTTTGGTTAAGTGGTCACTCTTTAATGGTGAATTGTTTTACAGAATATAGCAATCATCTCAGAAGCTGCCAGTTCAGGAATATCCTTACAAGCTGACCGCAGAGCTAAAAACCAGAGAAGAAGGGTACACATGACCCTGGAATTGCCTTGGAGTGCAGACCGTGCCATTCAGCAGTTTGGTAAGTTTGGAATCCCTGGTGGTGGTAGAATAATTTAATCTTTGGGCCTATTAACTGTAACCGCTTGCTATCCAGCACATGCTGATATATGTTAGCACAATGGCACGGCTGTGCAAATGGGCATACCTGTATGTCACCTTTATCGCGGGCTAGTGGGTACATGCTCCGGACTCCATGTCCGCCGGTGGCCCGCAATCGTGACATGGAGAAGCAGACTGGGAGATGTGTATGTAAACAAGGCATTTCCCTGTTCCCTGCCAGTCCCATTTACAACAGTAATCAGTGCATTTTAATAGCACTGATCGCTGTATAAATTTCACTGGTCCCAAAATAGTGTCAAGTGTCCGCCGCAATGTCGCAGTTACGATAATTGGAGATCGCCACCATTTACTAATAAAAGAAAAAAAAAAAACAAGCATACCATCTATCCACTATTTCAGGCCAGGAAGACTAAGGAGACATGCCGCAATCAAGGGCCCTCATAAGAGGCTGTTTCATCCGTCCTGGACTTCAGCTAAACGCTCCCAGTCCAACAGGACGCCCTCTGAGGGGGAAAAAAAAGCTCCCCTGGACCTGCAAGCCTGCGAGCGAAAGTGCTTCCGCATGAAGGTTTGCACCTGCCCGTCACTCGGGTGGGGGTTACCTTTTGGGAGTTTGCAGCCCGGTTGGCCTCTCGGCTGTCCGACCAATGGGCCTGCGAACTGTTCATCTGGCTACAAGATAGTTTCTCTTGGCCATCAAACAGATTCTTCCCCTCCAGCATACCCTTACTCCTGGCTCGCCGGCAGGCCCTGTTGGGGGCAGTAAGGGACCTGCTAAGCCGTGGGGTGATAGTGCCTGTTCTGGAATCTGAAAAGTTTCAGGGGTTCTACTCCAATCTGTAGTCCCCAAAAAGGGTTATGTCCAATCTTGGACCTAAAAGCCCTGAATTGCTTGTAAAAGTACAGAGGTTCAGAATGGAATCAGTTCGCTCAGTTGTCGCACTCCATCAAGGGGACTCCCTGGCGTCTTTGGACATCCAGGATGCGTACCTGCACATAACCATATGCATTAGAGGTTTCTGCAATTTGCAGTAGGGGAAGCCCACTACCAGTTTGTGGCTCTCCCTTTTGGCTTGGCATCAGCACCCCAAGTCTTTACCAAGGTATTGGCTCAAATTTTGGCGTTGGTGCGACACCGCAAGATCACAATCGTAGGTTACCTAGACTATCTCCTCCTGAGAGCAGCTTCCGCCTCTGAATTAAAGGAGGATGTGGCGATCACCATGCAAACCCTGTAGGAATTTGGGTGGCTATTGAACCTCAAGAAGTCTGTGCTTATACCGACTCAGCGCCTAGAGTATGTAGGCTTACTGCTGGACTCTGGAAGCGAAAGTGTTTTTCTCCCTTCAGACAAACTGCAGACTCAGAACTGCGGTAAAGCTGTTGATGAACCCCAGGTGGTCGTCGCTGCACTTCTGCATGCGAGTCCTGGGCCTTATGGTGGCCTCCTTTCGAGGCGGTACCGTGCGCCCACTTTTACACCTTGCAGTCTTGCAGAAGGAGATATTGACAAAATGGGACAAATCTCCGTTATCGGCAGATTTGGTTGAGCCAGTCAGTCAGGGACTCCCTACTCCGGTGGCTGAGATCCCCGGCACTTCGGTCCGGGAAGTTGTTCCTACCTCTACGTTGGACAGTCATCACAACAGACACCAGCCTGACTGGCTGGGTTAGAATAATGGGAGTACAGTCGACCCAGGGCCTCTGGTCGGGGGAAGAATCAAAGTTGCCGATCAATGTGCAAAGCTCAAGCACAATCAGGCTATGCCTCTCCACATGGTCAATGAGACTAAGAGGGCATCCGATCAGGATCCAGTCAGACTTTGCCACAGAGGTGGCATATGTCAACAATCAAGGAGGAACAAGAAGCTCGACTGCAGCACAGGAGGTCGCTCACATCCTTCAGTGGGTAGAGCGACGTGTACCGGCCCTGTCGGCCATTTACATCCCGGGAGTAGAAAACTGACAGGTGGACTATCTAATTAGTCGCCAGATGCTGGACTCAGGAGAATGGGCGTTGCATCTGGAAGTGTTCAGGCTGCTGTGCCTGCGGTGGGGCACTCCAGACGTGGATCTCCTAGCCTCCCACCTCAATCGGAAGGTGCTGAGATTCGTATCCAGGACAAGAGCTCCTTGGGCGGACGCGTCAGACATGTTGGTGGCTCCATGGTATCAGTACCAACTGATCTACGCTTTTCTTCCGCTAAAAAACGGTTACCAGGTTTGCTCTGCAGAATGGAAGCCGAGGCGATTTCAGTGATACTGATTGCCCCAGATTGGCCTCGGCGTCCCTGGTACGCCGACCTAGTATGCCTGGTGGCAGATGCTCCCTGGCCACTACCGATGCGAGAAGACCTGTCTCGAGGTCTGATTCTCCATCCTGCTTTACCATCGCTGGATTTAACAGCATGGCTGTTGAGAGCCATGTGCTAAGGAACCGGGGCCTTTCGGACTCAATGATTTCAACTATGTTGAGGGAACGAAAATCATCTTCTCTGAAGATATACCATTGTACCTGGAAGGCTTACATCTCCTTGTGTGAGGAGATGGGGTGGTGTCTGCGCACTTATTCCCTTTCCAGGATCTACAGCAAAGGAGTAGACCAGAAATTGTCTTTAAGCACCATTAAAGGACAAATATCAGCCTTGGCTGTTTTCTTCCAACGACCCCTGGTGTCTCTTTCTAGTGAAAACTTTTATACAAGGGGTCCAGCATGTAGTCCCTCCTGTGCGTCCACCCATTACCCTGTGGGATCTGAACCTGGTGCTATTGGAGCTTCAGAAACCGCTGTTCGCGAACATTAGGGAAATTGCCTTGTTGAATCTTTTCTCTAAAAGTCTTCCTAGTGGCCATTACATCAGCCAGGAGGGTTTTGGAACTGGTCTTGCAAGTCGTCCTATCTGGTTATCCACAAGTATAAGGTGGTGTTGCGTTCACAACCTTTTCTGCCGAAGATGGTTTCAGATTTTCACATCAATGAAGACCCTGTGTTACCATCTCTGTGCCCTAAACCGACACATCCTAAAGAGGTGGTCCGGGCTCTAAGGGTATATTTGTCTGCCACGGCTCCCTTTCGAAAGCCAGACTCTCTATTTGTTTTGGTAGCTGGTCCGAAAAAGGTATGGCGATCTCGTGCATCTTTGGATGATTACTTTGGCCGCAAAGTTTTGCAGGCAGCCGTGTAATGTCATTTTACACTTTCTTCTGTTAAGAGAAAGTTATTGCAGTCTGATGCGGTTGGTTCAGATGGTGACTCCACTGTTAGGGAGCGCTGCTGGTTGTGGGTGATATATTAGCATAAAGTGAAAAAAATATAGCTTTTTTTTTTTTCTTTTTTTTTTTTTTTTTTTTTTTTTCCAAAATTGACGCTTTTTATGTTTATAGCACAAAAAAATAAAAACCGCAGCGGTGATCAAATGCCAAATGAAAAATGGAACAATTTTGTTTGGGTGCAGCGCCATACGACCTTGCAATTGTCAGTTAAAACTAGTAAGTGCCATATTGCAAAAACTGCTCTGGTCTGCAAGGGGCTAAGTCCTTCCTGGGGCGGAAGTGGTGGTAAAACCCAGCTAAGCTGTATGTTGGCTGGGTTGTTAACACATTAGATTACACAGATGAAAAGATGTGCACAGCGTGGGCATATCTAGCTTAAACAGTGCTGTATTTAGGTTTTGTGCTGCCCTAGGCCTGATTAAACTTGTGCACCTCCTAATTTAAATATGGTAACCCCTTCCTGTCAAGGCCACACTCCTTCCTGTTTAAGACCCGCCCTGCCATCTGTAAACCACACCTTTTCCTCTTTAGGCCCCATTTTTTATTCCTCAAGCTCACCTTCCAGTCTATTGGAAGGCAAACTCTGCATGAAGTGCAGATAAATGCAGGTCAGAAGGAGGTCAAGTAAACCTGTCAGTGGATTCTGAATGATCACTGAAACATCTCAAACTGATGACAGAAGAAATTCCAGTGCTAAGTGATAACACAGGCACTTTTTTGAGTTGGAAGTGCTCATATTCACCTGTTTAAAATACCCCTAAATTACATCACATTGGGCCAGCAGATAGGGTTGGGCTAAATCTAAATCCATATTTGTGTATTATTGGACATACAATGGTGACCACACACGTACGCCTCTTGGCTGTCTGTGCCACTTTTTCCAGGAGGAACACTGGGGATGGGGACCTGCCCAACTAATGTTTCATTTGATGGTCATGTAAAATTCACAAACCAGTTTCATAGTCAAAGAATTAGGACTCGATCAATCATGTCAAAAATAACCCCAAAATATGTCAACACAGACTGAAAGATCTTTAACCTGTGTATGTTTAATTGTAATACATTTTGCTACATAAAACAGGTTTTTCTCTATAGGAACATATTTGTCAGTTACACCTAAGTCAAATCAGCAGGTTGCAAAAACCATGAGCGGAAAAAATGCACTAAAAGTTGTAGCGTAAGGCAAGGAGGGGACTCTTTTCATGTAGGAGCTGGGAGGAGGTTGTTTTTTTTTTTTTTTTTTGCACATGGGGCGGGGGCAGCTTTTTAAGTGGGGGGCACTTAAAAAGCTGCCCCCGCCCCATGTGCAAAAAAGGCCCCCCCCCCGGCCTGGGCCAGGATACAGCATTGAGCTTAAGTCTTCTCTTTCTTTCTTTCTTTCTTTCTTTCTTTCTCTTTTTTTTTTTTCTTTTTCTTTTCCTTTCCTTTTCTTTCTCTTTTTCTTCTTTTTCTTTTTCCCTTTCCCTTTTCCTTTTCCTTTTTCTTAACTGGATTGTCGAACAGCAAACTGTATAGAAACTTGCATACATGATCAAAGAATAGACTTGCATGCAGAATAATGCAACTTTCTGTAAGAAGCATATACTGCATTATTGGAGCTAGAAGGAATTAGAAAAGAAGCATTTGGGGAATTAAGTAGCAGTCTACTCATTAAAGCTTAGTCTAAAGTTTTAGGCTCTCTTCACACCTGAGCAATCTGAATTGTGGCAGAATCACGATTCTAATAGCAAACCTAATTGCAACACGATAAATCGTGCTGCAATTGTGGCAAATCTCAACATGCGTTGCTGTCACTCAAAAGAAGCTTTCTTTGAGCGACAAGCCACGATTTATCGCACCAAAATCAATGTCATCACACAAGTGTCCCACAATTTCGAGTTGTGTGCTGAATAGTGGCAATTCTGATCGCTCAGGTGTTAAGCCACTAAGTGATCTTTATATCCTCTTTTCTGTCACATAAAAAGCTGGGTCCTAGTGCCTGTGCTTTATATATATATATATATATATATATATATATATATATATATATATATATATATATATATATATATATATATATATATATATATTATGCTGGGAACGCTCACATTATTCCAGGCTCCCAGCTCTCCCCATGTGGTGGCTCCAGCGGGCAGGACTGAGATTCCTCTGCTGATGTCAGCCAGAGTTGGAGAGGAGCAGAGTGTCAGGAGTCATGTGATCATTGGAAGACACTGTAGAAATTTTATATATATTATAATTTTTTTTATTTTATATTTTTGCCACAGACACTACGACAGCCTTTTATGTAACAGGGGGGATAATATAATCAGTTCATTTTAAAGCAGTGGGGAGCAGAGCAGCACTGAGAGCTGGCAGGTAGGAAAGGTGGGAGGAGGACAAGACACGGGGAGAGCTGCAGAAAGCTGATTTTGACAGAGGCATGTACTCTGACCACGGTGTCATGTATTTGCAGGTCTCATTCATATATTTTTTATATATATATATATTTTTTTCATATATTCTACAGGTAGAACGCATAGATCTAATCAAGTCACTGCGCCAGAATATGTCTTCCTCATTTCTGAATTAGCTGGAGAACAAAGATTTGCTTCAATTGTTGCAAAAAGATTAGAAAGTTTGGTAAGGTGTTTTTTTTTTAACTGTGCATAGACTGTCATAATGTGTAAGATTTTAACATGTTTTTTGGTTTGTTTCAAATTTGCATCTTTATAAAGACTAAAAAAAATAAACAAATGAAAAAGAAATGTCAACTTTTCAATCATATTTTTTTAAGGGGGCCTTAACGCATGGTGACAGGAGAGCAACAGAATCAAGAGATCTGAGCCGCTTCAACTTTGATAACAAGGTACGTTTGTGGCTTACTGTTTGTGAGTTTATTCCCAGCCATTTATTGTGGTGTACAGCACAACAATGTAGCATATATTCATGAACAGGGATCTGTCTTCAGTCAGGTAAGCACCCCCTAGGGACACATTTAACCCTTTGATCACCCCTGATGTTAACCCTTTCCCTGCCAGTGTTATTTGTACAATACCTGTGCATATTTTTAGCACTGATCCCTGTAACGTCACTGGTTCACAAAAAAGTGGCAGGTGTCTGATTTGTCTGCCGCAATGTTGAAGTCCTGTTAAAAATCACTGATCACTGCCATTACTAGTAAAATAACTATGCCATAAAAACATCCCAGAGTTTGTCGAGGTGATAACTTTTGTGAAAACTAAACAATTAACTTTATTTATTTATTTTTTTTTACCAAAAAATGTAGCCGAATACATATTGACATAAATTGATGATGGGGGAGGCAGAGATGTATTTACTACCACTTTAAGTAGTTATACAACATGAGGGGTCAAAGGCATGTTTAACGGACAGCTTCACGAACAACCCCTCAGTTTAACGATCGCTGTGAAATACCTTCAGACCTGCTTTAAAGATATTCCCTAAAAGTGTAATTGTTAAACACCGCATTGCTTCTGAATAACGGGGCGGGGGGGCAGAATAACAGTAAATTTTTATGTTTTTGTCTTTTAGTTACTAATTGTGTGTAATTCCTTTTCAGTATGGAAGAAATGCTTTGGAGATAGTCATGAAATCAATTGTGAGTTTGGATGCTCCTTTGGTTTCTCCACCTCCAGATTTTCCTGGGGATTTTTTTAAAGGTGAGTTGTATAGTGCTATGTGATCTAGCTCCATTTAACTGATTTTGATCTTAGTTTCCTTCAGTCTCTTCCTTTATTTTATTTTTTTATGATCTTCTAAACTATAAACTTCCTTCAGCTTGTTCTGTGCTTTCCTAAGTGGAATGATTTTAGTCATCCTTTTTTTTTTTTTTTGTTTATATGTTTAATTTCAGATGTTCGTCAAGGGTTAATTGGTGTTGGGCTTATAAACGTCGAAGACCGTTCAGGGATTTTGACACTTGATAAAGGTACTTTTTTTTATATATATGTAAAAAGATTTTTGCCTAAATGTGTCGGCAGTATTCAAAATGTTAGGGAGAGAGTATTTGCCCCTTTTGGTCAGGTTCTCCCCCTCCAATAGGGTCTACCTTTGGGGCAATCAATAATTTGGCTAGGTCTTGAGAGTTTCAGCTGGGTGGACCATGAGTGCCCTACTCCCTGTCAGGAACCTTGCGCCCTGTGTATCAGTGTCTTTTCGGAGGAAGACCATATGTACAACTTTTGTACTACTGTATATACTCGAGTATAAGCCGACCTGAATATAAGCCGAGGCGCCTAATTTTGCCACAAAAAACTGGGAAAACTTGACTCGATTATAAGCCTAGGGTGAGAGATGCAGCAGCTACTGTAAGTGGAAAAGGGGGTTAACAATGCCTATCTGCAGCCTCGTGTACCTGATCTCCAGAACACTGACGCTGTGACACGCAGTCTAGTCGGCAGCCATCCAGTGCAATAAAGCCCCGCCTCCCTCTCATCCTCGTCGGAACACTGACTGTTTCCTAGCAGTGAGTCAGTCAGTGTCCTGCCTATCATGTACGAGGAGAAGGCAGGGCTTTGTTGCACTGAATGGCTGCCGACTGGACTGCATGTCACAGCGCCAGGAGATCAGGTGAGGCAGGGAGACTTGAGTATAAGCTGAGGGGGGTGTTTTCAGCACAAAACAAATTGCTGAAAAACTCGACTTATACTCGCGTATATATGTTTTTTTTTTTGTTTTTGTTTTTTTTTATGATTTGTGTGTGCTCACTGTACCATGGAGCTTGAAAAAAAAAAATGGGGGCTTCCTGTCTTCAGTGATAAATTATGTCCTAGCAAAGTAAAAAGATGTTCTGATGGTGGAATATCATTTTTATTTTATTTTTATTTATTTTTTATAAAAAAAAAACTATTATTCAAATCATATGTATGCTGTTTCCCATACCAGGTAGAGGGCCTGTGTCGTTGGCAAGAAGTAGCTTGTTATAACCCCCTTTTTTTTTTTTTTTTTTTGTTTTTTTTTTTTTTTTACTAAAACAAGGATTGCCATTCTGGACGTATTTTGTAAAAAAAATAGCTGCCTGGCTTTTTTTCTAGTTTTTAGTCGCTGGCCCAGAACAAGCATGTAGGGGCTTCTTCACACCACATGCAGTCCAGTGCGTTTTTTGTTTTTGCTTTGAAAACGCATGGACAGTAGGTTACGTGGATTTCAATGGCAAAGTTCATACCATTGCAGTGTGTTCCAGAACAGTCACCAAAAGTAGAACATGTTGCCTTTTTTTATTTATTTATTTATTTTTTTTCTGCAAGGAATTACACTGGAATATGGCAGACTGTATTACATCAAAGAAAATTTGAGAAAAGAGGGAAAGGATGCAGAAACGCATCCGGACTGTTTCTATGGTGTAAATAGGGTCTTATTTACAAATCAGTTTAGCGACTCAAAGCCTTAACCACTTCAATACAGGGCATTTATACAGCTTCCTTACCAGACCAATTTTTAGCTTTTAGCGCTCTCACACTTTGAATGCCATTTACTCAGTCATGCAACACTGTACCCAAACAAAATTTTTATAATTTTTTCATACAAATGGAGCTTTCTTTTGGTGGTATTTAATCACCACAGGGTTTTTTTATTGTTTGCGGCATAAGTGAAAATAGCGAAAATGTAAAAAAAAAAAAAACACTTTTTTTTTTTTTTAAGTTTCTATGATAACATTTTGCAAATTAATTTTTGTTCATAAATTTGGGCCAAAATTTATACGGCTACATCTTTGGTAAAAATAAACCAAATTAGTGGATATTATTTAGTCTCTTTGAAAGTTAGTCTACAAGCTATGGTGCAAATCATTGAAAAATAATCACACCTGATGCACTGATGGCCTATCTCATTTTTCGAGGCTCTGAAATGTCAGGAAAGTACAAATACCCCCAAAATGACCCCTTTTTGAAAAGTAGACAGTCCAAGGTATTTAGTAAGAGGCGTGGGACAGGGACTCGGTTACTCAGATGGGCTGGTACAGGGACTCGGGTACTCAGATGGGCGGTGACAGGTCCTCTTTATTGGGGGGGGTAATCGGTGTGGGTGTACACTGAGCGGTAACGAGATGTTACCGCAATCTCCTCCTCACACACTATCAGTGTGTGAGGAGGAGAACCCGGTAACGTCTCGTTACCGCGGTTTGTTTACATTCTGTGACCGGCTGTGATTGGACACAGCCGGTCACGTGGTAAAGAGACAATTTTATTGGCTCTTTACAGCAATCGGGGTTGGGCTGTGTTGGGGTGATCAGCGCTCTGCACGTGCCCTAGGCGCATGCACGAGCCCTATAACTGCACATTACATATGACCGGCTGTGATTGGACACGGCCGGTCACATGTATCGGGGGGGGTCGATGGGGAGGAAAATCCCACAGATTGGGGATGGGCTGTGTCTGAGAGGCACAGCTCATCCACGATCGCCGCGCTGCGGGCCCGCAGGAGCGGCACAATACCGAGGCCGTCATATGACAACCACCCAGGATGGGAGATCCCATCTGTGGCCATCATATGACTATGGCCGCGTATTGATGTGGTAAAGCATGAAGACCACCTTTGCTACCTGCTTTATTTATTTTCCCCCACTTCGCTCCACACTAATTCTTGGTTATGTCTCAGCTCCTTTTGCATAGAGCTTTTGGTTTAGGATAACCAGCAATTGATCACATACATAAGGTTCTGTGGAGAGACCACACATGCTTTGAGTCGTGTTTAGTGATCAAGTAGCAATGGGTTGCCTAACCAAAGTGCAAACCTTCACGTACCTTTTTAGTGTGTGGCATTCTGGTAACAAAGAAACTAAATCCATCTTTATATTTGAGCGAATTTATTTTAATTATTAATTTTTTTTACAGATTACAACAACATTGGAAAATTTCTTAACCGTATTCTGGGTATGGCAGTCCACCAACAGAATGCCCTCTTTCAGTACTTCTCTGACACACTCAATGCAGTTATACAGAATGCAAAGAAAAATGGCAGATATGACATGGGAATTCTAGGTAAAAAAAAAAAAAACTCATAACCAGCATGCTTCTAGTATTTTAAAACACATCTGTACGCTTGAAACATATTTTTTAAACTTTTCTTCTTTTTTCAGATCTTGGCTCTGGGGATGAAAAGGTTTGCAAGGTTGATGTTAAAAAGTTCCTGACACCGGGATATTCCACTTCAGGCCATGTAGAATTGTACACAGTGAGTTCTGGTTATAAAATATTTGGGTAGCTAGTACTGTTTAAGGCATGGATGTTTAACCACTTAAGGACCGGAAAGATTTGCCCCCTTAATGACCAGGCCATTTTTTGCGATATGGGACTTTGTTCCTTTAACTGACAATTGCGTGGTCCTGCGACGCTGTACCTAAACAAATTGCCATCCTTTTTTTTTTTTTTTTACCGCAAAAAAGATTTTTCTTTTTGGTGATATTTGATCACTTCTGTGTTTTTTATTTTTTGCGCGATAAACAGAGTGACAATTTTGAAGAAAATTTTTTTTTATTTATTTTTGCTATAATACATATCCTAAAAATAAAACAAATTCATCAGTTTAGGCCGATATTCTTCTAACCTTTTCTGTTTAAAAAAAAAATAGGCATATATTGATTGGTTTGCGCAAAAGTTATCTTGTCTACAAACGATGGGATAGATTTAGGGACTTTTATTTTTTGTTTCTACTGGTTATGGCAGCGATCAGATTTTTAGTGGGATTGCGGCAGACAAATCTGACCCCAAATTGCGCCTTTTTTTTTTTTTTTTTTTTTTTGACCATTGACATTACATTGATCAGTACTATAAAGATGCACTGAAAAATGTAAAAATGACACTGGCAGGGAAGGGGGTTAACTGTATTTCCTAGGTGTGTTCTAACTGTAGGGTGTATGTTACCAATCACTGGGAACAGTAGATCTGTCATGTTTCCTGTCAGAATGGGGGATCTGCCCTGTTAAGGCAGATCCCCATTCTGCCTCTGTACTAGGCGATCGTGGGTTGCCAGCGGACAGTCTGCCTGACCCGCGTGAACTCGTTAACTGGTTAAAATAGGGGGGGGGGGGGTCCTGACTGGCATATTACCAACTTTCTGCCCGCACTATCGCTGAAAAATGTCAGGAGGGCATCATTAGACTTCCTTTGGGACTCAGGTGTTTACAGAACAGGGTAAAGGGCTAATCACAGTGGCCCTATACCACATGATCAGCTGTCGGCCAATGACAGCTGATCACAGAAGTAAACGGAAGCTTTTTTTTTTTTTTTTTCTCCTCCCGATCAGCATGAATATATAAATAAAAAATGCTAGTAACCGGCTTCTGTTACTCTGTTACAGGGACATCCGTCCCAATCTGTGCCTATCAGTGCAGCTTTATAGGCACACATCAGTGAAAAAGGAAAATGACCTATTAAGAATTTTTATAGTTGGTTATAAAATTTTGCAGGGTTGTTTTTTTTTTTTTTTTTGTTTAGCAGTGGTGATTACCACCAAATGAAAGCTCTAGTTGTGTAAAATAAAATAAATAAAAAAAAATTGTTTGGGTACAGCGTGACTGCACAATTGTCATTCAAATTGCGACAGCTAGAGCTGGGCGTGGCTATTTCTTTGCAAACACACAGCTTGACCCCCAGTAGGCCCTTATTTCAGGGTGGGCATACACCCAAAATTCAGGTTCTCTGGAGAGATCAGCTGCTTCTGTTTGCAGCAATCAGGGATTGCTATAATGTTAAACAATAGAAAAGTTTTGAAATTCTGGAATTTTGTATTTGTACACACTGTGGACCTATTTTTCTTGGTTATCCCGAAGGACATAGTGATGAATCTTAACCAAGTTCTTTATTTTGCACAGATAAGTGTAGAAAGAGGAATGTCTTGGGAAGATGCAACAAAAATTTGGGCTGAGCAAATTGGACCGGAGGATGGGTTTTACTTATCACAGCAGGTAAGCATTATTCTCCACTCACAGCAAAAATTCAGGCACAGGGTTTTTTTCTTTTTATTACCGGTACATGTGTGTACACACGTGTATGCTGTGGCCAGGATTGTTTTTGATCTTTTAAAATCAAAAATTTCCCTTATACAATGTAGTATAGCTTGCTGTCGATGCGAGAGCTCAGCTCTGGTACACTAGTGCTAGTGACGTTTCTTGGTCTTTGTGTTTTTAAATATTTTGAGTTTTAGACCCCTTTCATACTGGGGCGTTTTTCAGGCGTTTTTCATGTGCTTTAGCGTTTAAAAAAAAGCGCCTGAAAGAAGCCGCAACTGCAATCCCAATGTAAAAGCCCGAGTGCTTTCACACCGAGATCCCTTTCATACTGGGGCGTTTTTCAGGCGCTTCAGCGTTAAAAAAAAAAAAAAAAAAGCGCCTGAAAGAAGTTGCAATCCCAATGTAAAAGCCTGAGTGCTTTCACACCAAGGCGCGCTGCGCTGGCAGGGCGTCAAAAAAAGTCCTGCAAGCAGCTTCTTTGCAGCGCTTTTGGAGCGGTGAATACAACGCTCTTAAAGCGCCCCTTCCCATTGAAATCAATGGGAAGCGCCTGTAAAACGCCATAAAAACGCCTGAAAAATACTATTGACAGCAGCATTTTGTGGGCGCTTTTAACCCTTTATTTGGCCACTAGCAGGGGTTAAAAGCGCCCCAATAACGCTCGAAAAACGTTTCACATTGGGACTGCAGATGAGGCTTCTTTCAAGCGCTTTACAGGCGCTTTTTTTTAACGTTAAAGCACCTGAAAAACGCCCCAGTGTGAAAGGGGTCTTATAGTTTACTATACCGCCTCTTACCATGGCAGCTATAGTAGGTTTTGGGGTCTCTGCCCAAAAGGACAACGCTTGAAGGAGCAGTGAAAGAAGCTAATGCTTGAGCCAGGAGACAAGATTATAATCATACGCAAACTCTTTAATAGCTTTTGGGTAATTCTTTACATACTTACCAAATAGCTCTGCCATGGAAGCATGCAGACAAGATGGGAGTTCCTTTTTTTTTTTTTAACTGTTATCAAGCATGCCGCTTAAGACCCTAAACATTTACTGAAATTATGTATTGTGGATGTAAACCCTGTTCATGAAATCTGACCTGGGCACATATATCTATAGTCTTTACTTATCTCTCTCCAAATCCTTAAGTCCCCTGTCTTTCTGCTGCTTCGTTCCTCTATTATCAGCAGTCACTTCTAACAAGCTCCTCCGACACATGAGATAAAAGCATCTGTAATTTTGCCGGGTGGGTGCTATAAATTAGCAGAGAGCTTGTCTATTCACAGCACAGCTCTGGACGGTTTTTTGTTTGCCTTTCCTCCAATTAGCTGTCAGTTTTTGCCCAGACTGCTCTCCCACTGCTGAAAGTGGAAGAAAAATTTCTAACAGCATGTGCACCTTCTAAAGAATATAGAAAGCTGAAGACTGCAAATATACATGTAAAACTTACGTAGGCACATTTTTAATCTCTGGGTATCATCTGAGGCTGTTCACTTCATTGGGGGTATATGAGGGTTTACACTCTTTAACCACTTACCAACCGGCTCATGTACGTATACGTCGGCAGTTTGAAGATGGATATCTCGGTGACAGCAAGCAGGTGCTGCCACAACCGAGGTATCCATCTTTAGAGCCAGCAGTACTGTTTACTATAATGGTGGTCTCTGCAGTGGTTTCCCTGCAAGATCACCGTAGTCTCATTGATTTTATTTATTTTTATTCAAAAAAGTGAATTAAAAAAAAAAAAAAGTGCGCTTGTAAGACCGCTGCACAAATACGGTGTGACAAAAAGTAATGGAATGACCGCCATTTTATTCTCTAGGGTGTTGGAACCCCCAAACATTATACCTTTTTTTTTTTTTTTAAAGTAATTTTCTAGCAAAAAAGTGTTTTTAACTTGTAAACACCAAGTCTGAAAAAGAGGCCTGGTTTTTAAGTGGGTAAAGCTCAACTCCAGCCTTGACTTCAGTCTTGCATAGTTGTACAGGCTTTTCTCCTGTACTGAAATTGCTTGTTTTATTTTCGCTGCACACGGAGAGCATCAAGTTGTATAGAGCCTTTCAGCATTATTTAGCGCTTTCCTCGCCGGTCTTGCTGTCCCTAGCCTGCTTCTTTCATTCATTGAATTTCAACTATGGAGGCTGATCATCGTATATGGGTGTTATCTAGGGCAGTGGTCATCAACCCTGTCCTCAGGGCCCACTAACAGGCCAGGTTTTAAGTATTACCTTGGTGAGATACAGACTAGAATACTGCAATCACTGAGCAGAAAATATCACCTGGGATGTATTTTGGTCATCTTGCAAACCTGGCCCGTTAGTGGGTCCTGAGAACAGGGTTGATGACCACTGATCTAGGGTAGTCTGCATGCAAATGTAACCTGCCTAGGAATGCCTTCTTCTCCAGGCTGACATTTATCCATCAAGGCATTTTGATATTTGCATAACACTTCCCAAGAACCAACTCACTGCTTGAATCAGGGCTGATGGCTCTCGAGAGGCGTACAGGAACCCGTACACAGCTGTCTGCAATGATCTCCCTTCATTGCATAGAGAAGTAGAGATGATGTGATGTTACTGGGTTTTAAATTGGGTAAGTAATGAAAAAAGTTTCTCTGTCGTTCATTGACTGACACAGCATCTTCATCTTGGCCTTAAGGTTATATCGCCCCTTTAGGAGAGGACTAGGCAGAAAGCCTAGTCACCTTCGGGAGTTTGCAGCCCGGTGGAACTCTCCCTACTTTCCAACCAGTGGGTCTGCGAACTGATTTAATCAGGATAGAGTTTTTTTTTTTTTTTTTTTTTCTTGTCCGCCAAACAGATTTTTTTATTTTTTTTCCCTCCAACCTTCATCTTCCGGCTCGTCGGGGGGCCCTGTTTGGGGCAGTACAGGACCTACTGTTGCGTGGGGTGATGGTACCTGTACTGACTCCGGAAAGGTTTCAGGGATTCTACTCCAATCTGTTTGTAGTCCCAAAGGAAGGGGTCCGTCCGGTCGTGGACCTCAAGGCCCTCAACAACTTTGTGAAGGTACAAAGGTTCAGGATGGAATTGGTTCGCTCAATGGTCGCTGCACTCCGGGGGCTTTTCTGGCATCCTTGGACATCAAGAATGCATACTATCCCCATATGCATCAAGCTTTGGAAGTTTCTGTGATTTGCGGTCGGGAACGAGCACTACCAGTTTGTAGCTCTCCCTTTTGGCCTGGCGTTGGCACAGAGGGTCTTCACCAAGGTACTAGCCCCAATTTTGGCTTTGCCAAGGCAGCGAGGGATCGCAACCGTGGGTTACCTGGACGACCTCCTGAGAGCAGCTTCCACCTTAGAATTAAGGGAGGATGTGGCAATCGCTATGCAAACTCTTCTGGAGTTTGGTTTTTGTACAGAACCTACAGAAGTCTATGTTGGTGCCGACTCAACACCTGGAGTACCTGGGCCTGCTTCTGGACTCGGAGGCGAGAGTCTTTCTCCCTTTGGACATGCTGCAGACTCTTCAAGCTGCGGTTAAGTTGTTGGTGTCCAGCAGGTAGTTGTTGCTTTTTTTTATTCTTCTTTTTTTTTTTGCATGCAAGTCCTGGGTCTCGTGGTAATCACTTTCAAGGCTGTACCGTATGCTCCATTCCATACTCGAGTCTTCCAAAAGGAGATCCTGTCCAAATGGGACAAATCTTCGTTGTCCCTGGATTGTCAAATTGTGAGCCAGCTAGTCAGGGATTCCCTGCTCTGGAGGCTGAGGTCTCCGGCCCTTCGGTCCGGGGAGTGGTTCCTTCCGCTTCATTGGACTGTGATCACAACGGGCGCCAGCTTGACCAGTTGGGGGTGAGTTTGGGGAGTACAGTCAGCCCAGGGTTGCTGGACCCAGGAAGAATCCCACCTGCCTATCAACGTGCTGGAACTTCGGGTGATCAGGCGGTGCCTCTCCATATGGTCAGAGGCTGCAGGGGCATCCGGTCAGGATCCAGTTGGACAATGCCAACCATCAAGGAGGAACGAGGAGCTTGGCTGCAGCACTGAAGGTCGTTCACATCCTGCGTTGGGCAGAGCGGAGCATTCTAGCTCTGCCGGCCGTATACATTCCGGGCGTAGAAAACTGGCAAGCAGACTACTTAAGTCGTCAGATGCTGGACCAAGGGGAATAGTTGCTACATGCAGGTGTATTTTGGCTCCTTTACCTTAGGTGGGACGTGCCAGATGTGGATCTCCTGGCTTCTCAACTCAATCGGAAGGTACAGAGGTTTGTGGCCAAAGCAAAGGATCCCAGGGCATTATCAGCTGATTTATGCTTTTCACACCACTCAAACTTCTACCACGTCTGCTGCGCAGAGTAGAGGCCAAGGGGATTCCGGTAATTGATTGCCCCAGATTGTCCTTGGCGTCTGTGGTACGCTGACATAGTACGAATGGTGGCAGATGTTCCTTGGCGATTGCTGATGCGAGAGAACCTTCTGTTGCAAGGTCCAATAATTCATCCTGCTTTACCATCACTGGCTTTAACGCCATGGCTGTTAAAAGCCAGGTTCTAAGGGTCTGGGGTCTGTCAGATTCAGTAATATCCACTATGCTGAGGGAACGGAAGTCATCTATTTTTTCTTTCTTTTTTTTTTTTTTTCTTTTCGTACGTGGAAGGCCTACATCTGTGTGAGGCGATGGGGTGGCGTCCACGCACATACTCCAGGATGTTTTTGCAGCAAGGAGTGGATCAGAAACTTGCCTTCAGCACCATCAAGGGGCAGACAACGGCTTTGGTTGTCTGTTTTTTTTTCAGCAACCCTTGGCGACTCATTCATTGTTGAGTACGTTTGTTCAGGGGGTTTAACATGTGGCCCCTCTGGTTTGACCAATGCTACCTCTGAGGGATTTGAATCTGGTGCTCTGGGTGCTGCAGATACCGCTGTTTGAAAACTTTTGGGAGATCCCCTTATTGACACACTCTCAGAAAGCAGGCTTTCTAGTGGCTATTAAATCTGCCAGGAGGGTTTCTGAGTTGGCGGCCTTGTCATGAAAGTCTCCCTACTTGATCCTCCGTAAGGATAAAGCGGTGCTGCATCTGCAGCTTTTGTTTCTTCCAAAGGTTGTTTCGGCCTTTCATCTAAATGAGGACATTGTGCTTCTGTACTTATGTCCTCCTCCGCCGTCGCACCCTAAAGAGGTGACTTTGCATTCCTTGGACGTGGCCCGGGCTCTGCGGGTGTATCTGTCTGCTATGGCTCCTTGTCAGAGGTCGGACTCGCTGTTTGTATCAGTGGCTGGTCCAAAGAAGGGACTGGCGGTCCCATCGGCTACCATTTCTCTGTGGATCGGATTGTAGTTCAGGCTTATGCCATAAGGGGGCGGGCGCCTCCCTTTGCTTTCACGGCACATTCTACCAGAGCAATTTGTGCCTCTTGGGCTTTGACATTAAGCGTCTGTTTTACCAGGTGTTTAAGGTGGTGACCTGGTCGCCCGTTCACACTTTCAATAAATTTGATAAGGTTGATGTGAGCGCATCTTCGGGATGCATGCTTCGCCGCAAGGTTTTGCAGGCGGCTGTTTAAGGTGGCAACTCCTCCGTTGAGGAGCTCTGGTTATGGGTGGAGTTATTTTGCTGTTCCCACCCCTTGTTTCTTTGACACTGTTTGGGGATGTCCCTAAGGTCAAGATGAAGATGCTTTGTCGATGAACTAAAGATAAAATAGGATTTTTGTACTCACCGTAAAATCCTTTTCTCTGAAGTTCATTGACAGACACAGCACCCACCCCTCCTATTTGTTTATACTGCTTTTGACTAACTGAGCTGCTGGATGCAGTGTGAGGGGTTATAGTACTGTGCAAGTATTGCTGTTTTTAACACGATCTAACCCTAAGATGAAGATGCTGTCCGTCAGTGAACAGAGAAGGATTTTACGGCGAGTACAAAAATCCTATTTTTTTTTTTTTCAAACTTTTTACCTGATAGAGAGATCGCCAAATGCACATACAAAGAATAGGACATTGCATACAAGCTACATTCTTAGTTGCAAATATCAAAATACAATTATCATTCAAGATTTTTACAGATCACTGCTCCAATCACAGGGCGCAGAGATCAGTGTCGCTATTGCTAGGCAGAACAGGGAGATGCTTGTTTACTTTATGGAGTTTCCCGCTGGCACGCCCCCACCGACTATTAAAGGGCAACATACAGGTATGTGATTTTTTTTTGCCTGTACGTGCCCTTCTGCCAAAGTATATCGGGGTGAGGCGGTTGGGAAGCTGTTAAACCCCCCTCATGACCAGACCAATTTTCAGCTTTCAGTGCTCACACTTTGAAGGACAATTACTCAGTCATGTAATACTGTACCCAAACAATTTTTTTGTCCTTTTTTTTTCATACAAATAGAGCTTTCTTTTGGTGGTATTTGATATTTTTTTTTTACTTTTTGTGTGTGCTATAAATGAAAAAAGACCGGAAATTAAAAAAAAAAAAATTCTGTTTTAGTGATAAAATTTTTCAAATTAATCTAATTTCTTGCCACCCTAACAAGCCAGTAAAGTACAAATACCCCCCAAATGACCCTTTTTTTTTTTTTTTTTTTTTTTTTTTTTTTTTTTATTGAAAGTAGACATTCCAAGGTATTTAGTAATTAGTAAGATGCATGGTGAGGTTTTTGATGTAATTTTTTTCCCACAATTCTTTGCAAAATAGTTTTTTTTTTTCTCTCACTTGGCATGTGTAATACCACAAATGACACCCCAAAACCCATTCTGCTGCTCCTCCTGAGTATTACGATACCACATGTGTGGGACTTTTTCAAAGCCTGGCCACATAGAGGCCCAACATGCAGGGAGCACCATCAGGTGTTCTAGGAGCATAAATTATACATCTAACTTGTTGACTACCTATTAGGACAACTAGGACAATGACAGATGGCACTGGTGGGTGGCACTGACCCGTGGCACCGTGGGCACTTTATTCCCCCCCCTCACGCTGCAGCCATTCGCTCTCCCTCCTCCCATGCTGTCTGTGTGAGGAGGGAGAGCCGGCTATGAGATGATCTCACATGTTTACATACGAGATCATCTTCCACTGGACACTGCGATCGATGGAACACGGCCAACACAGAACTTCCCCAATGCGCGCCCGCGGTGGTGCGCATTGAGGAAGTAAACAGGAGGCCGTCCTCCAGTCAATTGGAGTCTGTGCTGTAGCCGTCTTTCGGCTATAGCACGGATGCCTAGTGGTTAAACATCCAATGATAAGATATGTCAGTACAGATAGCATTTTTTTTTTTTTTTTTTTAATTGTGAATACAAATTGCCTTCTATAATTGTAATGTAAATTATCATCAGCCTATGCTATGACATGGTAAATTTAAAAAATAAAGAACACTATGGAGGTGGATACCTCCTAAACTAATTGTGCTGTCATCTCCCCAGACCCCCAAAGAAAGCTCTCCCAACATCTTACAGTATATATTACTCAACTGCAGTGTATAGACATTCCAATTTAGATATCACATGGCGTACTTTCCTTGGAGTTTATCCATCTTCCCCATACTTGTATTATTTTTTTTTTTCTCTTACCACCTCTTGCTTCCTAAGTCTTTTTATACAGCGTGATATTTGCATTAACCAAGCAGATAAGGTAAGATGATCCCTCTTTATCCATTTTAGGACAATTTGGCTTTCTGACATAGTAAAACAGTAGTCTCAAGAACGTTCTTGTATTATTGCTCATTACTTGATCTTCTATAGCACCCAGGAGACCCAAAAGTGGGCTACATATGTTCGGGAGATCAAATGTATCTGCGATAAACTGGGTTACCTGTGACCATAAGGGTCATATCCTATTACACTCCCACACCATGTGCATAAAAGTACCATCTGCCACCAGGCACTTTTGACAAATAGGGTCACCTCTTCTGCCCATCCTACATAATCTGTGTGGGGTCTAATACATTTGATGTAGGTACCTCAGTTGTATCAGTTTGTCCCTGGCAGAGATGACCGTGGGCATATAGGAGGTCAAAACTTCCTCTCAATGAGCTTTCGGTCAATTCTGGAATTATATCAGTCCATCTCATTTTCTCCTCCCTCGGCTGTTCTTTTTTTATTTATTTTTTTCTTTTTTTTGTTTCTCTCCATGAGTAATGAGTAGATATTCATTTAGTGTGGTCAGGCTGTGCGAGCAGTGCTTCCAGTTTAGTGTTTTCTAAAAGTACTGGCCCTGTTCAAAATTGAGCATGAGCTGCATGCCAGTAAATATTTCCTGCTCTAGGGTGACAGTCCTCAATGTATGGTATCTATGAAGGAACAGTGTTGTCACACTAATGCAGGGAGTGCACTGCAGTTAACAAATGTGAACTAGGCAGGTCTGATGGCATCACTTGGGTTAGCACTGCAATGAATTGCTGGCAGAATCAACAGGTCTTTTTTTTTTTTTCTCTCATTAATTGAGGCACACAGAAAGTCACAACTATTGGGTTATACTGTCACCTACAGAAGTATTCAACGGCAAACAAACTACGCCAAGAAAACCCCTTCTATGTCCAGCAGCATGCCTCTGATTTAATTTTTTATAGTGTTTGTTTTACCCTTTTCCCCTTCTCCACATCGCTGCTAAATCTTTCCAGTGCGGTCGTTTTTATTCTTGCTTTTGGAGTACAGCTTCCGACCCTATCAGATTAGGCATTGGAGATAAAGCTTGCAAGTTACTTTGAGGCACATGGTTCTATGTAGGGTGCTATTGAGCTTCTGTTCTGGTAGCTACAGTGTGCTTTACAGGTCCAGAGCCATTCTGATGATTTGGGGACTAATTTACTTGGATCGTTGGGTGGCTTCATTCCTAGTGTATGGTGCTTTTGCCACAGAAAAGGTTAATGCTGTTGACTGAGCACAGACAACATTCTCTGGGTACAGTGTCACATGGCTCGTTGCTCTTTCCTGCCATACAGGGTCAAAGAAGCATCACCCCACTGCTGCTCCTGCTTGTTCCTTACCTGCTACCAGCTGTCTGGATTTCATTAGTACCTATGGAATGTCATGGCAAGGGGGGGAAAACTACTCTGTACCAGATGCACCAAGCTCACATTCTTCTATCCATTCACAAGGCTTCCTGCATTACCAACTTCTGCAGCTTTGAATCGTGATCTCTGCTCTTTGTGTGGTCCCGAGTCCTCTATTGGTTGTCGGGTGTTCCTGGGTCCTTTCCTGTTAACTCAGGACTTTGATGCAATATACCTAGCTAATTCTGACTGATCATAGAGACCAAGTATGCTCCTGTGCTCTGCCTTTCATATTCAATATGTGATTTGCCTGTGACCTATGAGGCATTGGTCTCAGACTGTGTCCACTTTACTGCTCAGCTTAGCGATAGTCTGCAACTCTCCAGGGCTATTACTCCCACGTTAAAGGTGACCATTTCAGATGCTATTGATGCAGTATGCACCAGTCTGAATCTAGAGGAATTGGCCTTTTGCTTCAGCCAGTACTGTTTTTCAGTCGTAGGCATGTATGCATCTAAGGCCGCTAAGATTAATGTTCCTGTTTTTCCAACCATTTCTTTGTGGAAATTAGAAATATCTTGATTAGCTGTTAGCCTTATATCTGAGAATTTTGTGCAGAAGATGACTATTTCCACCGTGGATCCAGCACTACCCTGCCTTAAAACAGAGGTATGCTGTATAAGTATACTCACCTAGGTGGATGCAGCATCAATCCGATGCTGCATATGTCCCCTGCCACCTAATGCACGAGAACAGAGCGACCAAACGCTGCCTATTCAGTTCTCCCCTCATTCAACGGCTCTGCCCCTCCATTCGCTCACTGGAGCAGCTTGCACAATCTCCCAATGGAATGCTGCGAGGCTGCGCCAGCTGCTGGTCCAGGGATCTGGGTGGATCCCAAATGTAAAGTCTGGATTGAGCGAGCAGCTTTGACCACCTGAGTGACCTCAAGCAACAGTGGACTTTAGCACGCTGTCAGCTGAAAACTGGTCACAGAATTCGTTACACCCCTGTGATCCATAGAAGTAGGGCCAAAAAAATTCTGCCTTAAGGTTAATGGGCATTGACCAAAGGGCAGGAACCCCTGCCTAGGCATAACCTCTCATAGCTCAGCTAGTGCCTTTTTAGTCAATGACTGTGCATTCAGATGTGCTTTAAATATGTAAGTGCATAGATCCCATTTTATTGGCCCATCCTTTGCTCAGAGGGGGGCTTTATCCAGATTGGTCACTGCAATCTGATATCCATGCAATGGGAGATAGGAGGAGGAAGGGGGCCACACCTCTGACGTACAAGTCCCGTCCCGTTCCCCCACCCCCCCTTTGGGGGGAAAAAAGTCACGTGGGGGGGGGGGGGGTTGTGGTATGGGCTTGTTGTGGGGCAGAGACATAAGCTGACCTGCTGGATGTAATGACGGCCACCTTGTTTCTCCCATTACAGGGCTGCTTTAATTCCATGTAGGCTGGAATGTGGTGTTGCATATTAACAGATTGAGACTTGGTTATTTTAAGATTTAATTATATTTCCTTTTGCAATTGGATTTAACAAACTGTTTTTCCCTTTTTAGATAAGAAACAACAAGAAAACTGCAATTTTAGTTAAAGAGATCAACCCAAAAAAGAAACTTTTCCTTCTGCACAGACCCAATACTGGAAAGCAGCTGAAACTAGAAACCTTGTCAGACTTGAGAAAGAAATACAAGAAGGTAACCATTTGCTAGAGTGTTTTTGTTTTAGCAAATATTTCAAGACTTTTTCAAATTCGTAAAACATACATGAAAACACATCAATTGAGGAAAAATGTGTGCTGTGACACATTAGAAGTTAGAACATTTTATCTTAAATGTACAGTACAGGTCACAGGGTAGAGTACTTAGATTATAGCAGATCAACCATCAGACAAAGCTTTAGAGAGCATGCCCCTTGGGCCCCTCCTGTATAATCCCTCCCCAACTCTGAGTCCTCATTTTTGTGCTAGTGTTTTTTATTTTTCTTATTTCATATTTCTACGATCAAACCCCCCCTGTCTCCTAATGCCAGCATAGCAGTATATCCTGGATGGGCACAATTTTGGGAGTCATACCCAAACCCCACACTGGGGACAGCCTGTAGTGTTGCTTTGGGCACTGGGTCTGGCATAAACTCTCTCCTTGGCACTTGGTGCAACCTGGTGTTATGCAGGTTTATGACTGTAGTCCTTTTGCTATAGAAGAGGTAGCCTTTAGGGGTACGCCCACTGTAATGAGCGAAGTCTGGGCTTTCATGGACGGATAAGACTGGGTCATCCTGTATCTGACTGTTACTGTAAAAACCGAGCTGTTAGGGTTGTTTTCACGTTGCAGTGAAAATTTTTCAAACTTGGCATTAAAATTCAACCACTCAAAGCTTGTCTCGGGTGAATGACCGGGTGTATGGCATCACTGATCGCATGATTTACTGCCCCTTCTGCCTAGAGCCCCTTATAAGCTACTCAGGGACTTCTTCCGGCCTTTCGCCATAAGGCTTAATTTACAGGATAGTTTAACCTGGGCAACATACTCTTTACAGACATAGTTGCCCTATACTGTGCACTTTATATCGTGAGTACTCCTCTTGGAGAATGCCCTCACTTGTAGCTATGGTTTAGTCCAGGTGAAAGGGGTTCGATGTTAAATCCTAGGCAAACATTCTCTGTTGAAAGCCTGTGCAACACTCAACCTTAATGTGATGTTACTTCCCTTGCACTGGAGCAAGCACCAGCTCTAACACTTGTCTAAGCATCTGATTCTAACTTTTTGACCAAAGCGGAATTCTCTGCATCTGTCATTTCTGTCATACATTAAATCAGAACAAAGCATATCCCTCTAGAGCAGTGGTTCTCAACTCCTGTGCTCAGGACCGACTAACTGGCCAAGTTTGCAAGATAACATCACAGGTGATCAAATTTGCTGCTCAGTGATTGCCGTCAGAAAAAGCCTTTTCCAGGAAGAATATCACATTTGGAAATACTTTTTTGCTTGGTGAAAACAGGCACTTTAATCAGATTACTCTGTACCTTGCATTCAGGCTTTCTTAAAAACAGATCTTGACCAGAAATTGGCCTTAAATACCCTTAAAGATCAGGTTTTTCAGCTTCTATTTATCCTTTTTTAACCACTTACCGACCGTCTCCTTTACATATACATCGGCACTTTGAAGAGGGATATCTCCGTAACGGCAGCAGCTGCTGCCACAACCAAGATATCCATCTTTACAGGAGGCGGTCGTGTGTACGATAATGGTGGTCTCTGTGGTGGGTTTGCCACGAGATCACTGTTGGCGGCGGAGGAGGTGCCATCCCCTCTCCCATTCCCTCCGCTGCTTACCGGAGCCATCGGTAGCGGTGGAGGTGATCGGGTCCTGCACACTGCTGGGTGTGGAGATGAGTGAGGCTAAGATGGCCCCCACTCGTCTCTATACCATAGGAGGGCGGAAGCGACACCAAAATGTCACTTCCACCCATACCTCTTAAATTAAAAAATTTTCAATGTCATTTTTTTTCAAATGACTTTATTTTTTTTATTGCATATAAGATCTATATTAAATACCCTGTCCCGATGAGCTTGCGCACAGAAGTGAATGCATATGTGTGCGTAGAGCCCGCATATGAAAACGGTAGTCAATGGTACCAGTATGGGCGGGACTGCAAGCCGAGCTGAGCCGAGTACACAGTAGAGTCGGCTCGGTCTTTTTCGACAGCGCTCGCTCCAGAAACAGCAGGGAGGCGGGACTACGAGCGGAGCCGAGCAGACGGCTCGGTCTTTTTCGGCGGCGCTCGCTCGGTCTGTCTCGGCGCCGGGATATTTAAACATGGGCAAGGCTGCAAACAGCGCTGGGTGAGCTGGAAATGACACTGGCAAGCTGCAAATGACACTCTGCAAAGCTGCGAACAGCGGTGGGCAAGCTGCAAATGACACTGATCATTCTGCAATGATGGACAAGGCTGCAGATGCACACTGATAAGGCTGCATTGACGGGCATTTAAATGGAAGTTTTTTTTTTTTTTTTTTTTTTTTTTTTCCCCTTTTAAACTTCCCTCCTAAAACTTTTTTCCTTAAAATGCCCTCCTAAACTTGGGGGTGCGTGTTATACCCCGATGAATACGGTAATTTGAAAAAAGTGACATTGAAAAAATGTTCCTTTTTAAGAGGTATGGGCGGAAGTGACATTTTGATGTCGCTTCCGCCCTCCTATGGTATAGAGACGAGTGGGGGCCATCTTAGCCTCACTCATCTCCATATCCAGCAGCAAGAAGGACCCGACTGCTCCAGTAAGCGGCAGTAGGGGGGTGGCACCTCTCCATCCGCCGATAACGGTGATCTTGCGGCGGAGACCACCGTTATCGCACACAGAACCGCCTCCTGTAAAGAGGGATATTTTGGTTGTGGCAGCAGGTGCTGCCATTACCGAGATATCCCTCTTCAAAGTACCGAGGTATATGTACGAGGCGGTCGTTAACCACTTAAGGACCGCCGCATGTCAATGTACGTCGGCAGAATGGCACCGACAGGCACAAGCACGTACATGTACGTGCTTGCCTTCCAGCGGCTGCGGCGGTCCATTTCGGTTCCTGGCGAATGAGAAGCTTCCCCCGCCTGTGTAGTGTAAACACAGGCAGGGAGGAAGTGATGTCATTCCCTCGGGCGGTCTTTGACCGGACTGCGAGGAGAAAACGGTGCACCAAACACTACACTGACATGTAGGTACACATAGGCACACAAATCGCCCCCCCCCCCCCCCCCCCCCCCGTCACTGATTGGAGTGATCATTTATTTACTTACTGACCACTGCATTTAGTGCCAGTTGTGACAGTTAAAACTGTCAGGCCAGTTAGTGTTAGGTCCAGGGTAGCCCCCTATCACCCCCCCCCCAATCCCCCCCCCCCCCCAAAAAAGGTTTGACCGCCTGATTGGCCCTAGAGTTAACCCCTTTCACCCCCTTTTGCCAGTGTCACTAAGCATTTTTCTGATCGCTGCATTAGTGTCACTGGTGCCGCTAGGTAGCTAGTTATTTTTTTTAGGTTCACCGCCAGGTTTTTATAGCGCTAGGTACCCCCATATACTACCCAATAAAGGTTTTAACCCCCTGATTGCCCCTAGAGTTAACCCTTTCACCAGCGATCACCGTATAATTGCCACTGGCGACGCTGGTTAGCCAGTTAGTTATTTAGGTTCCCCGTCAGTTTTTTATATAGCGTCAGGGACCCCCCCATATACTACCTAATAAAGATTTTAACCCCCTGATTGCCCCTAGTTAACCCTTTCACCAGTGATCACCGTATAAATGTTACGGGTGACTCTGGTTAGTTCGCTTTTTATAGCATCAGGGCACCCACCATTTATTACCCAATAAAGGTTTAACTCCCTGATCACCCAGCGGGTGATATCAATTGGGTTTTAGGGTCAGGGTCTGCGTCGCCCCAGGCAGCGCTAGGTTAGTGCCAGTACCGCTAACACCCACGCGCAAAGCATACACCTCCCGTAGTGGTATAGATTGTGAACAGATCAATATCTGATCGGATCAGATCTATACTAGTGTCCCCAGCAGTTTAGGGTTCCAAAAAAACGCATTGTTAGCAGGATCAGCCCAGATACCTGCTAGCACCTGCGTTTTGCCCCTCTGCCCAGCCCACCCAAGTGCAGTATCGATCTATCACTGTCACTTATAAAACACTAAACACATAACTGCAGCGTTCGCAGTCAGGCCTGATCCCTGCCATCGCTAACCGTTTTTGTAAATTCCAGAAAATGTACTCTAGATTGTAGACGCTATAACTTTTGCGCAAACCAATAAATATACGCTTATTGACTTTTTTTTTTTTTTTTTAGTAAAGACGTGGCTGAATACATTTTGGCCTAAATGTATGACTAAAATTTAGTTCATTCAATTTTTCTTATAACAAAATTAGAATTTTTTTTTTTAAATTTTCAGTCTTTTTTCCTTCTATATCGTAAAAAATAAAAATCGCAGAGGCAATCAAATGCCATCAAAAGAAAGCTCTATTTGTGGGAAGAAAAGGACGCAAATTTCGTTTGGGTACAACATTGCATGACCGCACAATTACCAGTTAAAGCAGTGCAGTGTGAAATTGTAAAAAGACCTCTGGTCCTTAGGCTGACAATTGGTCCGGGGCTGAAGTGGTTAAGACGTTAAAGGCCTCTTGGCTTCACTTTCCCTTGTAAGAATCTCCTATTCAGCCCCCCCCCCCCATGCTTCCTTGGGATTCCAGCTTGATCTTGTGCCCTGCAAAACCACCCTTTGAACCAGGTATATCTCCCTAGAGCAGTGATGGCGAACCTTGGCACCCCAGATGTTTTGGAACTACATTTCCCATGATGCTCAGCTACACTGCAGAGTGCATGAGCATCATGGGAAATGTAGTTCCGAAACATCTGGGGTGCCAAGGTTCGCCATCACTGCCCTAGAGGATCTCTCATGAAAAGTAACCTTTTTTGGTCACTATCACTTCTGCCAGACACGTTTCTGAACTGGTGAACCAGCCGCCCTTTCCTGTAAAGAGCTTTTCTCCAGTCATCCTCCAGGGCAGCATCCGAGAGATGGGCTCCTCCTTCCTGCAACAGGAAATGCTTTAGTCCACCATTATAAATTTGTTAGTCTTACCTGTGTGCCTCAGTTTTTTTGTTTTGTTTTTTTGTTTCCTCCGGACCCACAAAAACTGAGCGTTTTTATTTTATCCAGTCGCTGTGCTTTCTGCAGGGGTCTCCCTGACCAGCATCCCATTCAGCCCAGGGGGCCTTGGGAGGACTATTGGGCCAATACGGTCAGCAGCATAGAAGCTGGAGATGCCAGCAAACTCTAGCCAAATCAGTACCCCATCTACCAGCAAGGTACAGTGGTGTGAAAAAGTGTTTGCCCCCTTCCTCATTTCCTGTTCCTTTGCATGTTTGTCACACTTAAGTGTTTCAGAACATCAAACCAATTTAAACAATAGTCAAGGACAACACAAGTAAACACAAAATGCAATTTGTAAATGAAGGTGTTTATTATTAAAGGTGAAAAAAAAATCCAAACCATCATGGCCCTGTGTGAAAAAGTGATTGCCCCCTAAACCTAATAACTGGTTGGGCCACCCTTAGCAGCAACAACTGCAACCAAGCGTTTGCGATAACGTGCAATGAGGCTTTTACAGCGTCCTGGAGGAATTTTGGCCCACTCATCTTTGCAGAATTGTCCTAATTCAGTTACATTAGAGGGTTTTCGAGCATGAACGGCCTTTTTAAGGTCATACCACAACATCTCAATAGGATTCAGGTCAGGACTTTGGCTAGGCCACTACAAAGTCTTCATTTTGTTTTTCTTCAGCCATTCGGTGGTGGACTTGCTGGTGTGTTTAGGATCATTGTCCTGCTGCAGAACCCAAGTTCGTTTCAGCTTGAGTACACGAACAGATGGTCGGACATTCTCCTTCAGGATCTCTTGGTAGACAGCAGAATTCATAGTTCCTTTTTATCACGGCAAGTCTTCCAGGTCCTGAAGCAGCAAAACAGCCCCAGACCATCACACTACCACCACCATATTTTACTGTTGGTATAATGTTCTTTTTATGAAATGCAGTGTTCCTTCTACGCCAGATATACTTGGACACACACCTTCCAAAGAGTTCCACTTTTGTCTCATCGGTCCACAAAATGTTGTCCCAAAAGTCTTGGGGATCATCAAGATGTGTTGTGGAGAAATTGAGACGAGCTTTGATGTTGTTTTTGCTCAGCAGTGGTTTTCTCCTTGGAACTCTGCCATGCAGGCCATTTTTGCCCAGTCTTTTCCTGATGGTGGAGGCATGAACGCTGACCTTAACTGAGGCAAGTGAGGCCTGCAGTTCCTTGGACGTTGTTGTGGGGTCTTTTGTGACCTCTTGGATTAGTCGTCGCTGCGCTCTTGGGGTAATTTTGGGCGGCCGGCCACTCCTGGGAAGGTTCACCACTATTCCTTGTCTTCTCCATTTGTGGATAATGGCTCTCACTGTGGTTCACTGGATTCCCAAAGCTTTGGAAATGGCTTTATAACCCTTTCCAGACTGATAGATCTCAATTACTTTCTTTCTCAATTGTTCCTGAATTTCTTTGGGTCTCGGCATGATGTGTAGCTTTTAAGGATCTTCTGGTGGACCTTACTGTGTCAAGCAGCTCCTATTTAAGTGATGCCTTGATTGTGAACAGGTGTGGCAATAATCAGGCCTGGGTATGGCTAGAGAAATTGAACTCAGGTGTGGACAACCACAGTTATAGTATGTTTTAACAAGGGGGGCAATCACTTTTTCACACAGGGCCATGATGGTTTGGATTTTTTTTCACCTTTAATAATAAACACCTTCATTTACAAATTGCATTTTGTGTTTACTTGTGTTGTCCTTGAGTATTGTTTAAATTGGTTTGATGTTCCGAAACACTTAAGTGTGTAAAACATGCAAAGGAACAGGAAATTAGGAAGGGGGCAAACACTTTTTCACACAACTGTATGTATCCCCTCGGGTAGCGGGGAAGAGGAAGATCAGGAGGTTGATTCAAGTAACTCTGAGACTCGGTATGGCTCATGCTCAGATTCCAAGGAGGATAACCCGGCATCGGAGGGCACCCCATTTTCATCTGAAGATATGGATAACCTTATAAAGTCTATAGCATACACTCAAAGAGCAAAAAGCCGCATAGTTTTCCCTGCACAACAAAACATACTAAGGGTTGCAGCCCAGAAAACACAATGTTTCCGGAGCGTCAAACTCTTAAACGCATAGTCATGAGAGAGTGGGAGAAGCCAGAAAAGAGGCTCTTCATACCAGTTGCGATCAAAGGCAGGTATCCATTTGCTGAGGAAGACCCCCAAGATGTGAGCAAAATGTCCCAAAGTGGATGCCTCCCTCGCAAGAGTCTCAAACAAATCCGACTTGGCTTTTGATGATGGGAGCATGGGAAGCAGGGGCAGCGTTTTTTGAATCTGGCAATAACTTCCACCTGCAAAGCTAGCTCTGTTAGCTGGCGGTCTCAACTGTTAGGAGACACACCAAGGGAAGAGTTGGTGAGGACCATTTCCTAGTGGATGCCTCTGCAGAAACAGTAAGAATATCTTCAAGGGCCACGGCCTTAGTGAGAAAAGGCCTGTTTGAAAGTCATGGGAGGGGACATCGCCTCGAAGAATAGGCTGTGTTGGATCCCATTCACAGGAAATTTGCTGTTCAGGCCACACCTGGAAACTAAGGCTGCAACTAACGATTATTTTCATAATCAATTAGTTGGGCGATTATTATTTCGATTAATCGGTTAATAACCTTAAAAAAAAGCGTGGTGTATAATTAAGTTAATATGTAAAGTTTAAAAAAAGGCAATTTATTCTTAAATATCTCTCTATGCAGTGGTGAATATAAATAACCAAGTATATGGTTAGGGAGCAAAATATCTAATCCATTCTGAGAATAACAGACAGAAGAGATATACTGTATATATTAGAGGAGAGAGATGCTGTATATACCATTAGAGGAGAGAGATGCTGCATATACCATTAGAAGAGAGAGATATACTATTAAAGGGTCAATCTGGTAAATATCATCAGACTCTTACTTTAACCCCATTTTGTTACTGGCCGATTAATCAAATATGAAAATAGTAATCGATTAATTTCATAATCGATTAGTTGTTGATTAATTGATTAGTTGTTTCAGCTCTACTGGAAACTATCCTGGACCGGACCGCATCGAAGAACAAAGGGTTCCCCTAAACGAAAAGGCAGGGGAAGGCACCCTTTCTTCAGTTCAGGAGATTTAACAAGGAAGCCGCTCAACAGAAGGGCATGGCCACATTAGACTTGCAAGATGCATATTGTACCCATAAAAAAAAGTCAGATACCTAAGGTTCACGATCCAGGGGCCGGCGGCCACCCGGCATCTGCAGTACACATCTTTGCCTTTTCGGCATCTCTTCTGGAACCCAGAATCTTCTCAAAGATTATGACAGAAGCTTTAAAGGGCCTGGGACAGCAAGGCATAGGTGTGGTACCATACCTAGACAATCTGCTGTTCTTGGCAGGTATAGAAAACAACCTCCAAGTATTTCCTTTCCACAAAACCTGGGGTGGATATTAAATACAGAAAAATTGCAGCTGACCCCAAGCCAGGTGTCGTATACTTGGGTTATGTGCTAGACGCCAGAGTAACCAAAACCTTTCCGACGGAAGAAAAGAACGAGGCAGTGCTAGGACTGATTACGTCCTAGATGCCAGCCATCATCTGGGTACTAGTCCATATGAGGCCTCTATAAAATCATTTTGACCCCGTAGGATGGCGATCCCTCATGCTTAGAGATGTCCATTCCGGTCCCTCGTTTGGTCAAACAATCTCTTCAGTGGTGGCTTAATCCACACTGTTGCGGTGAGGGGCTCAGATGGACGCAAGCCAATTCTGTGAGGATCACCACAGATGCCAGTACCCTAGGCTGGGGGGCACACCTGGGGATCTGCGCCCTAAAATATGGTCTTTCCTCCTAAAATATGAGGGAATTAAAAGCTGTAGAGAAATTGTGGAGAGCATTGCAACCAGCTATCCAGGGCAGAGATGTCAGACAAGGCCCCAACAGTGGCATACCTTAACAGGCAAGGGGAGAAAAAAATCCCCTTGTTTGAGCCATGGGCCGAGATCAACATCAGATCAATTTCTGGCATCCACCTGAAGGGGACTATCGACATGCTGGCAGACATTCTATGTCCAAGACCATAAAACAGAGTGGTCTCTAAACCAAGCAGTCTTCTTGTGGATTACGCAAACCTGGGGTGTGCCGAAGGTAGATCTGTTTGCTTCAAAGACTAACCGAAAAGCTGCCAAGGTTCTTCTCACTGGATCCCACAGATGGCAACATCAGAGTGGACACGTTCACTCAAAGCTGGGCACACCAGCTGTGTTATGCATTTCCTTTTGCGCCTATGGGCATAGATCTGTTTGACTCATTGTTGCCCACCTTCTTCATTGCTTGGGGGCATCCTATGGTGTATGAATACTCTACCTTTGTGCTGTACTGTACAATTAGGAGGAGAGGAATATTGACTTGCCTGTAATTTCATATCTTGGAGTACAGTACAGGCCATCTTCTCCTTCCATTCATTAGGTTACTCTCTAATGCTTGCTACAAAATGGAGGACTCGTGGAGCTGACTAGGGTTATGAGGTGTCCAAGGAGTGGTTCCTCCAAAGCTTTGCTAGTGTCCAGTCACCTTGAAGGTACATGTCTATAACCCATGGTGTATGTATATTCTGCCTTTGTACTGTACTTCAACATATGGAATTTACAGAGAAGTCCCATTTTATTTAATTTTTTTCTCTTGATCGTACAGGGTTAAGGCACGACTTGCTCTCCTGACAACTGTAACTGACATGCTGGTTCATTGGCTTCAACACAAGCGGCTATCTTTTTCAGAACTTGATCAGCCTTGAACAAACTATGTATTTTCTGTCAGACCATGTTTCCTCTAATATCTAGCACTATATATGTGATCAGGGCTGCAGTGCTGCATCAATTACTAATTACTTCTGTTATATTTGTGCAGTCATGCTTATGAGAATGGTCCTACAGCCAGAACCTGGAAGTTTCCCTTGTGCATTTGACTTTGAGGCTAACATTTCTGTGTAATGCATTGCAGACCAGCCTGTTTGTTTTTGTCTAATCTTTTGTATTGTTGACCGTATAGAGGTTTTATGGATTATATACGCTTAAAGCTATAGCAGTGACCTCATTTGTAAATTACCTTCATCAAATAATGATCGGTAGAATGTTTTTAGTGAAGCCATGTAGAATAGCCGAAAAAGAGCTGCACTTTTTTTCTTTTTTTCTTCAAACCTTTTGCTGTGGCAAAGGTGTTGTGGTCTTATGTTTTGATGGGGCATGGGGATTGTGATGCTTCAGACAAACTATACATTTTCACATCCAATTCAGTGGTTAATTTTCAATTAAAACTGCATTAGGGCCGGTTCACACTGCGGGCGATGCGAGGCGACACGACTCGCCTCGCCGCAATCTGACAAGTCGCCCCCGTTCTGTACAATGGAACCGTTCTGAGAGGAGCAACTCGAGTCGCTCCGACTCAGAAAAAAGGTTCCTGTACTACTTTCGGGCGACCTCGGGGCGACTTGCATTGACTTCTATACGGAAGTCATCTGCAAGTTGCCGCTGAGGTCGCGGCAGGTCCCGGCGAGGCAAGACGGTGTCGCCTCGCATCGCCTGCAGTGTGAACCGGCCCTAAGTAAAACTGGTGTTATTAGTCTGTCCTTGTTTTATATACAGACTGCCTTAACACCTTCAACTATTTGGATGTGTCTGGTACATCAAGTCTGAACAGGTTAAACAAGCTCATGGCTGCAGTAGCTTTTGGAAGAATTTACAGTTTTGCTCAGCCAGTAAGTGGCTTTTATTATGCAAGTTATCTGGGTGACTAGATCCACCCGATCACTTTTCTGTGACTCCGCAGCCCTTACCCAATCAACAATGCTACTCTGTAAGCTAGAGCACTGGTAATTGCAGCACTTTGACTCTTCAAGGTGTTTTATTCACATGCTATTTTGACTCTTGATGCAGCACTAGAAAAGGAAAATCTGCTTATTTTGTTGCGGTTTACACAGTCTGACTGCATTAGAGTAATGCAGAGAGTTCAGCTGTGCTTTAACATTTTAGTGGGGCATGGCGTAGAAAGTATTAGAGAATTTCAATTTTAGACACTAGATAGTCCACGTAATATTTGTTTGGTTACATGGGATTTTATTATGCAACACATTATATTGCTTAGGAGATAAAGTATTGTGATTGTTTTTTATTTTTTTTTTTTTTTCCCTCTATAATTTTATGTAGGTAGTGAAGTTAATCGTTTTTCCTTTCCAGGTACCCTCTGATGATGCTTATGCTCACTGGAAAGAACAGTATACGTCTTCTGCTGATATATGTACACATGCTTATTGGTGAGTATCCTCTATATTCTACAGCAGTGTAAAAAATGCATATCTACACCAATATAGTATAGCTGTCACTTGGGAATGTTTTTGTCCATTTGGGAAGGTCGAGGAATTTAAAAAAGCTGGGGTATGTGAAAAAAAAACTGAAATTGTAGATAATCTCCTGATGAAGCGATCCCTTGATCAGGAAACATATAGAGGGTTATATGTCCTGTGTGGACCTTAAACTGACTCTACTCTTGAAGTCTACAACTATTCATTTACTGTATCGACAGTTCTTTGCTTTTATATATTGATTTTTGATATCCTGTCTAGTGTTTGTTTTTTGTTTTTTTATATGTAAAATGAAACAATTTTTTATTTTTTTATTTTATAACGTGTATTTTGCCTACTGGTACTGAGATGGTCCATTTCTTCCATGAGTGGACAACAGCTTTTGGAACTGTCTCTCCACTTTTTCCTTAATATAATATTAGGATGATGGTACCCATTTTTATTTTCCCGTGATCGGTTTACAATTTTGAGGCCAAACCCCTTGATATTTGCCATTTTATTTAGCTCTGGAGATTTTCTTTTTTGTTTCTTGTAACCTATTATGGTATGCTTTAATCCATTTGAGGAGAAGGAGGGGCTGTCAAATTTTTTTAAAATAATTATGATGCTAGTTTTGAGGATATTACTGAATAGTCTGCTCCGGTAATAGTGATCTGAACTGGGAGACCTTCCTTTTTCTTATACTTGGATGGATAGTAAATTATATATATATATAATTATATATTATATAATTTTCTAAATTTCACCCTCTGATCCTCTACTGGGGGGGGGGGGGAGGGGAGAGGGGAGAGACACAAACACCAGTGGCTTTTTGACTTGCCCCTAGTTTGCAGTATTCCTCAATTACTTGCTTGAAAAAAGGGTTTTATGGTAAAGTCAACTCGCTGAACCTGCCATCACCCACCTAAAATGGGGAAAAAAAATAAATGCTTAAACATTACCTTTTCCAGTCTTAATGTATATTTTCATTTTTTTTGTCTTTCTTTTTTTGTTTGGCATATGTTAAAACTGAAGTTGTCATAATGTGATTACAAGCTCTGCCTTAACTGCCTGGCTCAAACCACAACCATCTAATGTCTGGGGTACTTTACATGTATAAACATATTTTAAGTAGATAATACTTGTGATATTCTCTCTAGGAGAGGCAACTGTAAGAAAGCAAGCCTAGGACTGGTGTGTGAGATTGGTCTGCGCTGCCGGACGTATTATGTTCTCTGTGGATCTGTCTTAAGTGTATGGACTAAAGTGGAAGGAGTTCTTGCCTCAGTGAGTGGCACCAATGTAAAAATGCAAATCGTAAGGTTACGAACTGAAGATGGACAAAGAATTGTTGGTAAGTTGAGCTTGATGGGGTCAAATGTGTACAAATCTTCCCCTTTTTTTTTTTTTTTTTTTTTTTTTTTTTTTTTTTTTTTTTTTTTTTTTAGTGCTCATATCAATGTAGTCTAAATCTGGCCAAAGTGTGCGGTTTATAAAAACCCTACAATTACCAGGTAGATATATTATGATATATTATGATATAGAGATGTAGAAGGAAAAAAAGTTCTGCATGTTTTAAACTCAGATGTGCCATTACCACAAAGTTGTTTGTTTGTGATTTACTCTTTCCTATATTTAAAACTACCTTTTACACAACAGGTTTTTTTTTTTTTTTTTTTTTTTTTTTTTTTTTAGAATTTGGTAATTAAGATTTACATCTCCACTGTATTTTTCACTGTTTGTTCTTTGATAACTAAATAAAGGCATGCAAGGATGGGTCTGTTCAGGTGAGGTTGGTTACTAATTCCGGACAGGGAAACTGGAGGTGGTTAAGCAATTTCCTGGCCAGTGATTCTGTAAATATCAGCCATGTGGACAACGTGGGAAGATGTTCTGCAGACCTTATCAAAGGAAAAAGTCATACTGACTAGGCAGAATGTACTAGCCTGAAAAATCTGTCCTCTATGTACCCTTTTGGAAGGTTGTCCCTCCACTTGAATTTTAACCTTCTTTTTTTTTTTTTTTTGGCTTCATGGTATCTTGCAGCCTAAAGCCCCATACACACTATCAGATTGTCTGCTGATTTTTTGTCATCAGATTTACCATGTAGTAGAAGGGCCTGCCTGATTGCATACACATTGAAACTCCTAATGTTTGACCTCATATTACATGGTTTTGGTAATTCTGAAGGAAAGTCGGCAGAAAATCTGATAGTGTGTATGGGGCTTTAGAATCCTAAGTTGGATACCCTCCACTTTTTGTGTTTCCTGCTGTGCCAACGCTGGTCTTGTTTAATTGCTTTTTTTTATTTTAGATGTTCCTTAAAGCGGCGTTCCACTGCTTTTTGAGTTTATTAAAACTCAGCAGCTGCAAAAAGTTTAGCTGCAGACTTTTAATAAACAGCCGCTCACCTGTCCCACAGTCCAGTGATGCGGCCGCCCGAAGCCTCCATTCTCTTCCCCCCTCCTCTTCACAGCGCCAACATTGAGTGTGGGCACCCGGCTGTGACATTTACATCTTCGCTGCGCTCCGTCAATGGCCAGGCAATGTTCTGTGACCTGTCACGTGCCCCAGAACACTGCAGGGAGGGGTCATCTAGGAGGCAGTGAGACAAGAAGTCCAACTCCAAACCAGGTACCCAGCCAATCACCACCACCCTCTGACCGCTCTGTGTAGTGAGATGGGGCGCATGTTTTAATGAGCTACATATCACACATGAAGTAGGAAAGAAGGTTTTCTAAATGGGAGTGCATTAACTTGGGCCCAGGCAAGAGGCACAGCGCTGGTAAAAACTAAGTCACATGGTTATAGGGAACTATACTTGTGTTTTTTTCACACTTTACATAATATTGGTAGTTTTATAGGGTGGGGTAGTCCTCTTTAATTGTTAATATGGCATTACAAGTCACCTAAAGGTTAATTTACGTCGCCTTACTTGGATAGCAAAGTACAAGCAGTTAAAATGATATAAGACATCCAATTAGGTTTGATCTAAAAGCTTTCCAAATCCATCTCCTTTTTATTTAAGGTTTTTTTCTGAGGTCTACACGATATATTTTTTTTTTTTTAGGAGATAGGGCTGTGTTGGAAAAGGAATAAGAGGGGAGATCAAGGGAGCGGTATTGTTGATGTATGGATCATAGATTTGTTTAATGTTAAAGTGCTTCCATTAAAATTTGTGTTTTAATATTTCCACAGTGGAGCTAAAGGGTACTTTGAAGGCATTTACCTCTTCCCTTGCTTGGGCTATACAGCCTCGGACAGGAACAGTGATATCTGGGTCATGGTTGCAGTTATGATCCAGGTATCATTTTCTTCAGCCAGTGATTCCCCATCACTTTTTACAGGTGCCACCTTAACCAGACTCTGCCATCCATGCTACCAGGGAAGCCCGTTATCTATGCTACCTGTCAAATAGAAGGCCCTAGACAGTGAAAGGAATGATCGTTGTTCAGCACCTCTGTGACATGAGGATTTAATCAAGTCTGGGTTCGGTTTGTTTACTTTTTGTTTTGATCAGCTGCTTTGGCGTACAGAGGAGAGAGCTAGGGTGTCTGTAAATGGTGTCAACATTTTTCAAATTAAATTTACAGTGCCCCTGTGGTCGCGCACTGTGAAATGATTCTATCACCAGCCACCTGTGTAACTCTAAACTGGTAACCTGTAAAGGATTTTAAAACCTCACCTATGGATAATTTAATGTACCATAGTTTGTAGTAGGGTTATACCGATACCGAGCATTTGTGCGAGTACTTGCAAAAATGCTCCCGATGCCAGATCCGATACCTGGGAGAGATGAATAAAGCGACTCGGCGCAACCAGAAGTCAGCGGACGGAACAACGGAAGTGACGCTCCGTGTTGGTGTCAGTGGTTGGACATCACGACGCCCATTGTGGTACACCCTGCACTCGGCCGCAGTAAGTCAGCAGCGGACATATTGTTACACCCAGTCCAGCAAGGTGGCTGCAGCTGCTTTTATGCGGCCGAGTGCAAGGAGTATCAAGACGTGCCGTCGCAGGCCGCCTTTGCTCATGGCATTTCAGTGCCTGCCCATCAGTGCCCATAAATGCCACCTATTAATACCCATAAGTGCCACTTGTCAGTGCCATCTATCAGTGCCAGCCATTAATCAGTGCTACCGAATTCTATAAGTGCTCATCAGTTCTGCATATCAGTGCCACCTAATCCGTATTGCGCTTTAAAATCTGTCATATGACACAATCTGTATCGGTACCTGTACTTGGTCTTAAAGTGGTATCGGGACAACCCTAGTTTGTAGCCCTTCCATGGGCATGTGCATTTTTAAGGCACAACATGATGGTTATCTATTTAGTCAGCATAACCGTTTCTTAGATTTTACTCAAACATTGGGTATTCTATTGATATTGTGTTTGTATGCACTAAAATTAATGAACGTTTTTCCTAAAAATTTGTATTAAACTGAAGTGCAAATCTCGTGCAACATAGAAAAAACATTTTAACCACTTTATTCTCCAGTGCCTCATTTAACCACTTTATTCAGAATTTTACATGGGTATGAGAAAAATGTCTGAACTGGCCCGGACTGGAGGTGGTTAAGAAATGCTTGAAATGTGTCGGAAGCATTGAAAATGATTTGTAAAAGCTTGTGCACGCTTGGCCTATGTGTGTGAAGGTGCATGTGGAGTTAGTAAAATTCATACATTCCCAGAAATGCAGAACACTGAGTGGTTCTATTTGTGCCAGGCCATCTCCAACAGACCCCAGAATCCAGAGATTTGCACCAATTCTACCCCAACAACATGCTGGGGCAGTTATTTGGTTAGGCTTTTGTCCGTCCCACTTAAGATGCCACTAGATAACAAATGATTAGAGTGCAAAATGAAGACTTGCAGTGGCAGCTCTTCCCCTAAACCATATCTGTACAACCTTTCACTTTAACTTTGTGCCTATCAATAGATACAGGGACACTTGTTCTCCGCTTTTTGTCACTAAATATAATTGCACCTTTTCCAATGTCTGTCTCTTGCAAAAATGTAACTTTTGACTATGTGCTGTTAACCTTTGCAGAATATATTGCAAACTATATGGTGATAATTTGAGAGAACATGGCTTATTCTCCTATTTCTAGTGCATCCTTTGGCACTATTCTATCAGAAGGTGTGGGGGTGTACAGCTTCCTCCCTTGACTTTGCTGGTTACTGCAAACTACTGTGTTCCTTTTGCTTGGCAGTGATAACTGGCTCTGGCAGAGGCCAGAGAAGAGATGAAACAGCAGAAGATAAATTGTATTCAATTCTGCACCATCTTTGATTGCAGGATTTACTTGCAATCTATTGCTTTCTCTGCAGTGTCGGTTGTGTGCATTGCATCATGTTGGAGAATTGATGGTCAATGAAGAGGCATGACATAAAAGTGCTAAATATTTATTTAAGTGTAATATGAACTCCTTAAAGCGGAGTTCCACACATTTTTTAGTTTATCAAAAGTCAGCAGCTACAAAAAGTGTAGCTGCTGACTTTTAATAAACAGACACTCCCCTGTCCCCACAGTCCAGTGATGCGGCCACCCAGAGCATCACTCCTCTCCCCCTCTCTGCCGTCATAGCCACTGTGGGCACCCGGGCGGTGACAGCTTTCGGCTTCACGGCCGGGCACGCACTGTCCATGCGCGAGTCGCGCTGCGCTCTGCTAGTGGCCAGGCAATCTTCTGGGACCTGTTGCATGTCCCAGAAGATTCCAGAGAAGGGAGGGGCCGCCTAGGGGGAGAGGAGGAATCGTCTAGGCAGCCAAGAGCTCTCTCTCTCTCTCTCTCTCTCTCTCTCTCTCTCTCTCTCTCTCTCTCTCTCTCTCTCTCTCTCTCTCTCTCTCTCTCTCTCTCTCTCTCTCTCTCTCTCTCTCTCTCTCTCTCTCTCTCTCTCTCTCTCTCTCTCTCTCTCTCTCTCTCTCTCTCTCTCTCTCTCTCTCTCTCTCTCTCTCTCTCTCTCTCTCTCTCTCTCTCCCCCCCCCCCCCCCCCCCCCCCAAAAGTTGCCGGGGGGGGGGTGAGGAGTGCTTAAAGTGGAAGTTCCACTTTTGGGTGGAACTCCGCTTTAAGTGTTTAAGGTGCTGCAAAACGGTATGTTTCCTTTAGCTCAACTTAGCGCTAGGTGAGAAGTGCAAACTTTGAATGTTTAGTTACTGGACCACATGTTTATGATGAAACAAAAAAAAAAAAACGCTGTCACACATGGCAAAGAATCATGTTATAGGTCTCGTTCCTTCCCTCTCACTGGATAATGAAAGAGGCTATGTGTTATACTGAGGCAGATTTAGGAGGAGGATTCACACAATTCAACTAAAGCATGTTTGTTGTGTTTTTTCCAGTCCAATGTCCTCACAGGTGAAATAAAGAAGTGTTCTTCTCAAATGTAATTCATTTCTACTCTGTGAAATGTGGGATTCATATTCTCTGCATGGCTCTTACATATGACCATTTATTAAATAACTTCCACTGATAAGATCAGACTTTTTATAGGTGTGTTTGTATATTAATCTTTTTTTTTTTTTTTTTTTTTTTTTTTTTTTCCCCCGACAGGTTTAATCATCCCAGCAAATTGTGTCTCACCACTAGTAACATTGCTGTCAACTTCAGACCAATCTCAGCAGATTGCAGTACAGCAGAAGCAGATGTGGCAACAGCTTCATCCTCAGAGTATCAGTAATTTCAGCACGCTGTAGGAAATCTGCCCAGTAGAGACTCTGACATAATACAGAGGAACTGGAAATGCTGACAGTGCACACAAATCAGGGCCAGATTCCAAAGAAATTAAGTCTACTTGTGCATAGGCAGACACTCTGTTTTGTTGGACACCTGGACTTTCTAAGTCTTTGTGGCAATCTGCAAGTTCCTTTTAAAGTGGCACATACATCTGTTTTTTGGTTTTCTTTTCTTTGCTGCTTCCCATCTGTATTCTTAGTCAATAAGTGTTTTATTTTTTATTTTGGTCCTCTTTATGGAACTGACTTTTTCTTGAATGCTGTACCTCATTGCTTTCTGTTCAGTTATTTCCTATACAGTGCTCAGGGTCTTGGTAATCATTTTACAAAGGGGAGGTTTCCCTTCACGCATGTACATTAGCGGTATGATTCATATACCAATATATGTATATATAAGGTTTTCTTCACTCGTGCAAGAAGGATGCATGCTTTCATAAATGCACTGTATTTAAAAAGGGTATATTTGTGTTCTTCCCCATATTGGTTAATGCAGCGCATGTCTCCAAAAGCATGACTAGACAGACTTGGAAAGTTCAAGTCTACAGGAAACGATCAGTTCCTCAGCTCCAGTTATATAATTTTATTTTTTACATAGTATTTTAAATATTTAAGTTGAGTTTTTTTTTTTTTTTTTTTTGTGTAAGATCTTTCAACACATTTGCTCTTAAAATTTGTGACCTGTAATATTTTAAGTGTAAAAATGACTTTCTAATGTGCTGCAGAAAAGGGCTTGTGCCTTTTTTTTTTTTTTTTTTTTTTTTTTTTTTTTTCCCCTCCCCCCCCCAGTCATGACAAAGGGGAACAATACGATTCCAGATTTTTCATTGCTTGTAATTTAATAGACATTTGACTAGTAAACAAAGGCACATCTTGAGTTGTACAATGTTCTGTAGTTCACTCAAGGCTCCCTGCTGTGTGTGGTTTTTGCCTTCTCTGTAACTTGAATACGATTTACTATGTTGTAAGACATTGTAGAGTTTCTTGAGCTGTTTAAAATGTTAATGTACAAATGTGAATAGCTATCTATAATATGGGTAAGGTTTTTTTCCTTTCACCTCCAATAGTACTTGTTTATAAGGATGTGAAAAGGACAATGTCAATTCTTGCTTGCACAGGTTGCACTATTGAACGTTTTCAGACTGTATAAACCTGTTTAGGGAAAAAAAAATAACCCTACAAGGTGTTGAAACCTTGGAAGGGACAAATAAAACTCATTGTACTAACATGATCTAAATTTGTTATTTGAGTCTCACTTGTTATATGATGACATTTAATTTCTACCCCATTTACAGTGAATACACTGAAATTTATACAAGTATTAAATGGTCTAGGACCACCCACAGTACTTTTACTGTGGACAGGCGGCACAGCCAGATTCAGCAGCAATAAAAATACAGTACATGGTAAGAGACTGCGCTGGAAAAAAAAAACAACTTAAATCTAACAAAAGATGCAACACAACGTGAGAGATATATACACGCGCGCAAATGGGAAAAACAAAAATAGCTGCGCTCTAAAACAAAACTTGGTGATACAGATATAATTAAATACTCTGTAAATAAATGTTCTGTAAATAAGAACTTATGAATAGAACACCAGTAAATCTAGTGAATGATCAATGATAGGAATAAATAAAAATAGAAAAAGGTGAAAGTCAAATTTTAATCAACAAGTTTCCAATAAAAAACATCTTTATCAGATTGGTACAGATAGCCACTTCCAAAACCTTGTGACTTTTCTTGCAAAACAAATAAATTGTGACTTTCCTTGTAGAACCACCACAGCATAGATTGTGCGCTTACCAGCTGACAGACAAATAATGCCTGTGGCTAACACCCAGCCGGGGCCTTTTCCTCAATGGTGTTCCAGTCTGCGTGTCTATGGAGAGATCTCCCGGACCGAACAGCAGCAGACCCCAACTTCAGATGCAAGCTTGGATGCGGATCAAGCGTGGCCCTCCTCTGCTGCCTCTTCTAACAATGTCTCCTGTGTGGGATGTAAAACCTTCCAGAGGTCAAGTGGTTAAAACAGGCGAAGCGCTTTAGCGCAGCTTTGGATTGCATATATATAGAATTAAAGAGCACAATCATATACTGACAGGAAATTATTTGCCTATGTATCATTATAAGTACGAAACCTATAGCTTAAAATGCTGAAAATGGGGCCTTGAAAGTATTAATTGGAGTTTAAGGAAAAGAAATCCATATGGGTGAAAAATTGTTTGATACACGTAACACTAAATTTACACACTTATAGCTGCACATTAAAGCTGAATATTTTGCTTTTAAATGTTTGATGCAAAACGCTTGCCATTAACCTTTAATAGCCAGCCAGCATAATGCTCAAATTCTGTGTGACTGACTGCTTCAACATACTGCATGTATAGCTCACACCAGGAAGAAAAAAAAAAATGGCAATTCAACCAATAAAAAAAACTTGAAACAACCTCTTGACTGACAGCATACAGGGATTTCTCTCTCCCACAACTGGGCTTCTGTCAAACATAATTAGAGCAGCTGTGTTGGGCTGCACCCAAATAGCCATGCCATTCATTCACGAGAGCTGTGAATAAACAACCCATATTGCCAGTGAAGCTGATGCACTTGTTTTCAGTGGATACTTGCTGAAAATCTGCATACTCTTAAGGCCCGTACACACGGTCTAAATTTTTGACAACAAACATGCAAATTAGCTGTTTTGGAGCAACATCCGACCGTGTGTATGCTCCATCGGACAAACTTTTTCTGTTTTCATCGGACTTTTGTTGGTTGTGCAAACTGACACATTTTTGACAACATAAGTCCGATGGAGCAAAGTCCGATCGTGTGTACGCAAAAGCATCAGACTTTGTACAAAGTACAAACACGCATGCTCAGAACCAATGCAAAAGATCAGACTACAATACAGAAGTTGACCAAAGGTGGCGCTGGAGTCATTGAACGTCCTCTTTTGAAGTGTCGTCAGTACATTGTGACGTCACTACGTTCGTGTTGTCAAAAAGTCAGATCGTGTGTATGCAATACAAACTTGTGGACCACGCCCTTTGTACAAAAGTCCACGGGAAAGTTTTTACAAAGTCCTATCGTGTGTATGAGGCTTTAGTCTGACAGTTCCTCCCAGCTCTCCAACTGAAAGTCCATACAAAGGTACAGGCAGAGAGCTGGAGGAAGAGTGTACAGGAGCTTGACAATGCACTTTCATTCCACTGATTGCATGTGTAATGCTTTACAGGCTCCTGTGAAAAAGAATACATTTATTTCCTCTGCAAAAATTTGCGTTTTATTTTTTCCTAAAAGGTCAACTTAGTCTTTTTAAGAAAAAGGGAAATTCCTCCCTCCACGCTGCAACAGCCAATGTATTTCTTTAACCTTCCTTTAATCCAGTACTTATTGGTGCTTTTCTTCCTTGAGAGTGGTGGTAAAGTCCCTATTTACTTGTATCTACAGGTACAGTAAATATCTGTTAAATATGTGTGTGTATGTATATATTTATTTTAGCAGCCAGTAACCTCACCGGCGCATGCATGGGAGTCTATCGCTATTGGCTTGGCTAGTCAAGCAGCTCAAGTCTGCTAACCTGCAAGGAAGACCGGGAGAAGATGAAAGCCCTGTCAGTGGTGACAGCACGCTGCTAAAAGGCTTTGTTTTGGTTAAGTCTTTGATAATGTGCTAGTATGCGATGGGACTATGGGTCGGAAAGAGGAAGTCCATCTCTGTCCAGCGATTTGGGGGTCTGAGACAGGACCAAGACACCACCGTCCGCAGATTAGAGGCTAGATAATATTTGTAGCCATCTGGAGCTCCCATGCCCCCTTGATCCTTGGGGGGGAAAAAATAACCGAACTAGCCACTCAATGATCCCTGCCATTCCAAATTAATTTAAGGAACCACTGCTTGAGTATCTTTATCTGGGTCATTGGGATGGGGACTGGTAGAGTTTCAAAATATAGCAATTTCGGCATTATTGCCATTTTTAGCACATTAATTCTGCCTATCCATGACAATGGGAGGGAAGTCCATCAGGATAACATTATTGATGGACCTAAACAGTGGGAGATGATTGGTCGAATAGAGGGACGAGTAAGATATCGTAAGCTGAACCCCAAGGTATTTGAGGGATGATGTGCACCAGCGGTAGGCGTATGTACTTTTCAGTTTCAGGAGTTCATCCAAGGGTATATGGAGGGGGGAGGGCTTCCGTTTTTGCAGCGTTGACCTTATAGACCTCTAGGGAACTAAAATTGAGAGTAGGACATGCAAGGAAGGGAGGGAAATATGAGGTTTTTGTCAGGGCGAGGAGGACATCGTCTGCAAATAAGGATGTTTTATACTCCCTTTGCCGCATGGGGATCCGCTTGATGCCAGGGTGGGATCTGATAGCCTCTACCAGGGGTTCTAAGCATAATATAAAGAGGAGCGGGGAAAGAGGGCAACCTTGCCTAGTCCCGGTTGTCATAGGGAATGATTGGGAAGTGAAGGAAACTAGGCGGACCTGAGAGGAGGGGTTAGAGTATAGGGATTTCAGAGCGGAGAGCAAGGGTCCGTGTAGGCCAAATTTAGTAAGGGTTGCGAGCATGTAGGGTCAGCTTAATCTGTCAAATACCTTTTGGGCATCTAGGCTAAGAATCAGGGCGGGGCATCGGACTCTGTTCAACATGTCAAGGTCTATAATTCGCCAGATGTTGTCTCCCGTGTGTCTGGTAGGGACGAAGCCCACCTGATCTCTGTCTATTAGCTTAGTCAGGAATTGGGATAAACGGTTGGCAATTGTCTGGTAGGGTTGGGTCTTTGTCCTGTTTTGGTATGACTGTGATGTATAAGTGGAGGAATTGTTGGTGGGGGAGTTTGCCTTGAAGCAAATTATACAGGGACACTAGGTGAGGTGACGGAATTGGAAGAAAGGTGCATAGTAAGGTTGAATAAAGACCCCAGTCCATCCAGTTCAACCTGAGTGTCTACAATTGTCCCTATCCCTGTACATTGCACACTCACATTGGTCTCTACCCTCAAGGACCCCACAATCCAAGGTCCCCATTTATATACTAGGGCCAATTTTTGGACAGAAGCCAATTAACCTACCTGCATGTCTTTGGAGTGTGGGAGGAAACCCACGCAGGCACAGGGAGAACATGCAAACTCCAGGCAGGTAGTGTCATGGTTGGGATACAAACCAGCGACCCTTTTTACTGCTAGGTGAGAGTGATAACCACTACACCACTGTGCCGCCTTTAAGTTCTTTATAGTAGGAATATGGGAGTCCATCTGGGCCTGGAGCTTTGTGAGAAGGAAGGGACTTGACGGTGCTAGCTATTTTGTCTTCTGTAATGGGCTTGATTTAATGTTTACATGTCTGAGTTTAGCCCACAGGAGCGATTTATCTATTATTTATCTGTTTGACATGTCTAGGGATTTTATGCGGTGTCTTAGACCAGTTACCGTGCGCAGCCGACCCACTGTGGGGGAGCGAAGTAAAGCTCTTTCTGCGTCTTGAAGCTCTGACAATAGAGAGGATTTCAAGAGAGCTGCATCCTTCTTTTTTTTTGTGAGCCAAGGGCAATACATTGCCTTCGAAAAAAGGCTTTGTGGGCCTCCCAGAGGGTGGACGGGCTGGGCACGTTCAGGAGGAAATATTCAGTTAGGGCCGCCTCGAGGTAAGTGTTAGTTTCAGGGTGCTTGAGCAGGGATTCATTGACAATGGCATTTCCTGGGGAAAGTGGCTGAAAGGCTTAAGTCTAGGGTCAAGGGAGCGTGGTCCAACCAGGTTATTGCACCCAGTTCGGATGACACTGTGTGGGATATCAAGGGGTCAGTAATAAAAGTAGTCCAATCTGGAGAACATCTTGTGAGGGGGGGATTAGAATGAAAATTGCCTACCTGAGCGATGCTTTATCCGCTATGCGTCAAACGTGATGTGTTCGGGTCAGTTTTCGGAAGGAGGTAGCCAGGGAGTGCGAAGCACGGAGTGAGGTGAGGTTGAATAGAGATTTCCTGTCTCGGGTGGGAGAGAGCACAGCATTAAAGTCACCCCCTATAACCATAAAGGGGGAGAAAAGCTTCTGTAGGCGCTCTAAAGCGTCTCTGAGAAATTTAACCTGATCTGAGTTGGGAGCGTAGACGTTCATGATCGTCAAAGGGTTAGACAAATATGATCCCTGCAGTATTATATAATGACCATGAGGGTCCAAATGGGATGACCTAATCTGGAAAGGACATGAGCGTCTTCTTAAAATTGCTACCCCTGCTTTACCAGAGGGGTCCGATGCCACATAGGACAATGGGAAATGTTTAGATGCGAATTTAAAGGAGCCCCCGGCCCGGAAGTGCATCTCTTGGACTAAAATCACATCCGCGCCGGAGGTCCTGAACTTTCATAGGGCCAGCCATCTCTTCTTTATGGAATTCAGGCCCTTCACATTATAGAATACTAGTTTCAAAGCCATGTCGCATCAGGACAGTCAAGCCAGTGAATATGCAAATCGGAGGGTGGAGGCCCAGACACAACCTGGCTCAAAAGGGGCCCGGCGATGGACCATAACATGTTTAGCAGCATATTGTGAATAAGACAGTCAGTACTAATGGTGAGGTTAGTTGTGATATTGAGAAAAATACCTAATAACAGATATAAACATAAAATGTACATGAAAGCTACCGGTAAAAAAAATCTGAGAAAAAAACCCTAATAGGATTAAAAAGGAAAAATAAAATAAGAAAAAATAAGACAAATTTCAGCCCCCCAAAAAAATAACGTGATGATCCAAAAAAAGGGACCATTGGGTATATTGAAGCAAAGCAACCATAAGGCCGACTCGGCCTAGAAAAAACAAAAACGAGCAACAAGAGAAAACCTGAGAGAGTCAAACCACTCAGGGGTCCTTGGCCGCAGCCCAAGGACTTGGTGGGGAGTATGGCAGTTTCCAACATGGGGAGAGGTCCGTGACATCCCGCCACGACAATCCAGAGAGGTTGTAGGTGCTCCTCAAAACCTCCATGTCAAGGGTAGCTGCTGAGGGAGGAAACCATAGTCGTCGTAGATATCAAAACCTTAAAAGTCAACCAAACTGAGAACTCTAGAGAATGCGGTGCATCCAAACAAGGCAAAATGCCATTTGAAGAGGCAAAACTAACCCCTCTGGGATGGGGTTGGTGTGAAAGTCACGTTCCCCTGCGTGGGAGAACAAAGAAGAAAAGCAAACCTGATGGGGCCCCATCAGGTTATCAAGTGGGAGGTCTGGAACGTTGAGAGCGTTGGGGTGTGGAGTAAGCCCTTGATCCTCTTCCTCACAGTGGAGTCCAGATCCTGGAGGGGATAGAGCTGTGTCTTGGGGTGGTTGGAGGTGCTTGGTCAAACTCTGCAGGGAGCGGGAGAAGGCCCAGCTTTTTGAGGAATCCCTCACCTTCCTGGAGATCCCGCAGGGTGTGCTGGACGCCCTCCATGGTGACACTCAAGCGGAAGGGAAAGTCCCAATAGTAAGGGACCTTATGCTCTTGAAGGTGGGAAGTGACGGGTCTCAGAGTGGCACTTGGCCAATGTGATAGGAGAAAGGTCACTGAACAGTTGAATTTTATCCCACTTATACTCAATGCTGGATCTGTCGCGTGTAGCCTTTGTCAGGGCCATCTTGCTTTCATAGAAGTGGAAGTGTACCACTATATCACCGCTGGGGGTTTAGAAGCCAGGGACCTTTGGGCCCGATCCAGGCGCCAGTCTATGTCCACTATTTCAGGGGCCAGGGTGTTAAAGAGGCCGAGAAGGTATGGGCTTATGTTATTATCCCCTATATTTTCAGAAACACCGTGGATCCTGAGGTTTTGGCGCCTTTTCCTATTCTTGAGGTCCTCCTGTTGCAATTGGGAGACAGAGTTTTTAAGAGTAGCATTTTCCTCTGCACAAAATGCAGGATCTCATCAAATTTTGACTCCAGGGTTGCCGTGCGTTCTCCTAGGGCAGTGAAGGCGAACCTTGGCACTCCAGATGTTTTGAAACTACATTTCCCATGATGCTCCACTACACTGCAGAGTGCATGAGCATAATGGGAAATGTAGTTCCAAAACATCAGGGGTGCCAAGGTTCGCCATCACTGCCCTAGGGCATCTATTTCCCCCCCTGAGTTCTCTGGAGATCCTCCCCATCTCCTGGGCTATATCCCTGGTGACTTGCTGGGCCAAGGCCTGGAGTTTGAGGTCCATCAGCTGTGATGTGAGGGCCTGCTGAGAGGAGGGGGGTGGGGAGGCCGCTGTGAGGAATCCTCCGCCATAAGCGAACTGATGTAATCCTCCGGGTCCCCCTGTGCAATCGAGGCCAGGGATGGGGGCCTAGTTAGGAAGCGGTCCATTGTGGAGGAGGGCCACGGAGGTTGGGGGGCACGATACACCGACCGTTGGTCCCCGATTTTTCCCATGAAGTGCCTGGGAGGGGTGAGGAGACTTGGAGGCTTACCCCTGGTCTGTTCTGTGCCAGCGTTTGCTTGTTAGGGGCTGTGGTTAGCGGGACAGGACCGGAGCTCACGGATTATGCGTCCACCATCTTGAAAAGCCGCGTATGCGCCCCCGTTTTTTGTTTTTTTTTTTTAATCCGGACTTGCGACATTGTGGCTGACACTTGACACTGTTTTGGCACCATTGACATTTTTATACAGCGATCAGAGCTAAAAATAGTAATTGATTACGGTATAAATGAATGACACTGCAGGGGAAGCCACTGGACGATCAAGGAATTAACCGTGTTCCCTAGCTGTGTTCTAACTGTAGAGGAGGAGAGAGATCGGTGTTCATACTTGGTATGAACACATAATCTCTCTCCTCTCCCCTGAGAGTACTGGGATTTTTGTGTTTACACACACCGATCCCGGTTCTCGCTCTGTCTTTAGCGATCCCGGGGGGCCCAGCGGTCATTGCTCCTGCCAGGCACGCACAAAGGAGCGAGGTACAGCTACGGCGATTTTGCTAGTGGTTAAGGGGAAAAAAAACACTCCCTTTGTCTCCAGGAGACTGCTCTTCTCTGGTTCTCCTCTTGCCTATCAAATCGTGTCGCGTACTATGTTTTTCATTATTCCTCTATCTGTAGGGAGTTTCCAAAATTTCTGGTTTCAGACCCTTCTATTCTCCATCTACAACTCCATTGATCACTTCCCATGGCTTTAATACCACCTCTATGCTGGTGACATCCATCTTTCTCTATGCCTCAACTCTCCCCTTCGGTCTACTCCTGCATTATTAACGGACATATCAGGATGGATTAAACAATCAGCGCCACAAGTAAAAAAAAATATTGTGATGTTTAAAAAAAGATAACCTAATAATAAATATGCACAGCTGCTAAACATTTCCAAGTGGTACACCACACTAATTTCAAAATAGATAGTAAATAAATGTAGCGCTATTTGTAAAAATATATATAAATATAAAGTGCAGATCTCTAAAATAAATCCTACATATAAATGAATAGTCCAAAAAATTAAGAAATAAAACATGAAAAACTCTTCTTATGATCAGTGTATCCACACAATTCTACCGCAGTGATAGTTCGTCCTCAAAAGAAGTGCACACCACCACCAGTAAAAATGCGTGCTCACCTCCCAGATGAGTCAAAACTCATGCGGATCTCCCCACGGGCGCTTTGCTCTCACTTGCTCTTCCCAATCAGTGGTGGGTGATCCAGATGGGTCTTTTCTTAATGGTAACTCAGCTCGTTAATATCCAAAGAAAAAAAATCTCCTCCCAGCTTGGCTCAAGATTCCATTAGTTCAGGACATGTAAATAAGGATAGAGACCATAGTGTTCTCCGTATACAAATTTATTCAAAGAATAAAAGAGAATAAAAAAAATAAAATCGTATACATTATAAACCTCCAGAGTAGCACCGTTTTGTCCACTGTGCGTATCTTGTAAGTGCAACTTGTCTGTTTGGGGGCTTTGAATAAATTTGTATACGGAGAACACTATGGTCTCTATACTTATTTACATGTCCTGAACTCATGGAATCTTGAGCCAAGCTGGGAGGTGATTTGTTTCTTTGGATGTTAATGAGCTGAGTTACCATTAAGAAAAGAGCCATCTGGATTACCCACCACTGATTGGGAAAAGAAAGTGAGAGCAAGGAGCTTGTGGGGAGATCCGCATATGTGTTTTGACTCATCTGGGAGGTGAGCACTCCTTTTGAGGATGAACAGTCACTGTGGTGGAATTGTGTGGATACACTGATCACAAGAAGTTTTTCATGTTTTATTTCTTAATTTTTTCATTTAATGGACTATACATTTTAGATGTAGGATTTATTTATTTTAGAGGTTTGCACTTTATATATACAGTGCCTTGCGAAAGTATTCGGCCCCCTTGAACTTTTCAACCTTTTGCCAGGCTTCAAACATAAAGATATAACATTTTTATTTTTTGTGAAGAATCACCAACAAGTGGGACACAATTGTGAAGTGGAACGAAATCTATTGGATTTTTAAAACTTTTTTAACTAATAAAAAAATGAAAAGTGGGGCGTGCAAAATTATTCGGCCCCCTTGTGTTAATACTTTGTAGAGCCACCTTTTGCTGCGATTACAGCTGCAAGTCGCTTGGGGTATGTCTCTATCAGTTTTGCACATCGAGAGACTGAAATTCTTGCCCATTCTTCCTTGCAAAACAGCTCGAGCTCAGTGAGGTTGGATGGAGAGCGTTTGTGAACAGCAGTTTTCAGCTCTTTCCACAGATTCTCGATTGGATTCAGGTCTGGACTTTGACTTGGCCATTTTAACACCTGGATATGTTTATTTGTGAACCATTCCTTTGTAGATTTTGCTGTATGTTTGGGATCATTGTCTTGTTGGAAGATAAATCTCCGTCCCAGTTTCAGGTCTTTTGCAGACTCCAACAGGTTTTCATCCAGAATGGTCCTGTATTTAGCTGCATCCATCTTCCCCTCAATTTTAACCATCTTCCCTGTCCCTGCTGAAGAAAAGCAGGCCCAAACCATGATGCTGCCACCACCATGTTTGACAGTGGGGATGGTGTGTTGAGGGTGATGAGCTGTGTTGCTTTTACGGCAAACATATCGTTTTGCATTGTGGGCAAAAAGTTTGATTTTGGTTTCATCTGACCAGAGCACCTTCTTCCACATGTTTGGTGTGTCTCCCAGGTGGCTTGTGGCAAACTTAAGACGAGACTTTTTATGGATATCTTTGAGAAATGGCTTTCTTCTTGCCACTCTTCCATAAAGGCCAGATTTGTGCAGTGTACGACTGATTGTTGTCCTATGGACAGACTCTCCCACCTCAGCTGTAGTTCTCTGCAGTTCATCCAGAGTGATCATGGGCCTCTTGGCTGCATTTCTGATCAGTCTTCTCCTTGTCTGAGCTGAAAGTTTAGAGGGACGGCCAGGTCTTGGTAGATTTGCAGTGGTCTGATACTCCTTCCATTTCAAAATGATCGCTTGCACAGTGCTCCTTGGGATGTTTAAAGCTTGGGAAATCTTTTTGTATCCAAATCTGGCTTTAAACTTCTCCACAACAGTATTACGGACCTGCCTGGTGTGTTCCTTGGTCTTCATGATGCTCTCTGCGCTTTCAACAGAACCCTGAGACTATCACAGAGCAGGTGCATTTATACAGAGTATAAAACGAATCAATCAGCGCTGAACACAACACATAAGTGAAAAATTAAACAATTAATTAAAAAATGCAGCTCGAATACTATAGGTCAAAATACCAAATCCCACATTACAAAGTAAAAGCAACAGTACAGCGCATAAATAAATAATCTAAGTGAAATGAAAAAGTGACACTCTATTAGTGCATCAAAATACAAAAGTCCATAAATTTAAAGAACAATAAATGGAGATGTCAGAAAAGAGATCCACTGGTGCAATGTGCCTTCAATCGACAAAAATAAGTGATGATGTGATTCCTTCACCAATAGTCAAGATGGACTCTCACCTCAAAATATGGACCCCTGATTTAACAGACAGGTCAGAAAACGCATTTTCCCATCATGGGTAACTCACAGCATTCAGTAGATATAGCGGTAGTGCTCAAAGATGGAATCCTTTTCAGTATCCTCAATTTAATATGATTCCATAAAAAACAAAATCTAGTGCTCTCTGTTTCCACAAATTTATTTAAAACAGAAGTAAAAGAGATACACTCACATTCTGGTGCACTGATCTCCAGTGCTGAGTGCTGGGCATGAAAACAAATGTATCACAACGTCCATGCATGGATCAGTATAGCAGCCCGCGGGTGACGTCACGGCTTAGGTCACGCATTTATACAGAGACTTGATTACACACAGGTGGATTCTATTTATCACCATCAGTCATTTAGGACAACATTGGATCATTCAGAGATCCTCGCTGAACTTCTGGAGTGAATTTGCTGCACTGAAAGTAAAGGGGCCGAATAATTTTGCACGCACCACTTTTCAGTTTTTTATTTGCTAAAAAAGTTTAAAATATCCAATAGATTTCGTTCCACTTCACAATTGTGTCCCACTTGTTGGTGATTCTTCACAAAAAATTAAAATTTTATATCTTTATGTTTGAAGCCTGAAATGTGGCAAAAGGTTGAAAAGTTCAAGGGGGCCGAATACTTTCGCAAGGCACTGTATTTTTACACCTAGCGTTACATTTATTAATTTACTAGATATCGGAATGTATATCGCACCCCTTTCTAAAACAAAATGTTTCCAAAACTGAGCTCACAATTTCTCACTAGTGCCTTACAAACTGACCCTAGGGGAAAATACAAGCACACTGCATTTTGTTTTTTAAAGCAATGGGGCTCAACTTATGATCTTGCACACAGGCCCACTGATTTCATAAAATGCCCCATTGAACTTCTTTTGCCAAGTAACTGCCCAACCTCTGTTATATTAACCAGTTGCCGACCGCCGCACGACGATGTACGTCGACAGCATGGCACGGGCAGGCATATTGGCGTACATGTACGTCCCTGCCTTCCCGCGGGTCGGGGGCCCAATCGGGCCCCCGCCCGGTGCCTGCGGCGGTCGGTTTTCGTCCGGGAGCGATCCGGGACGAGGGGGCGGCCATTCATTCATGGCCACCCCCTCGCGATCGCTCCCGACGAATAGAAATCCCCCGTGACATCACTTCCTCTCCTGTACTGTAAACACAGGAGAGGAAGTGATGTATTCTCTCCTCCGTGTCGGTATTTTTCGTTCCGACACGGAGGAGAGCGGATCGGTGAGTTGCACCAACACTCTACACACACAGTAGAACATGCCAGGCACACTCACACCCCCCCTTTACCCCCCGATCACCCCCCCAATTACCCCTGCCCCCCAGTCACAGTGACACCAATGTCATTTTTTTTTTTTTTTTTTTTGCATTGGTGTCATTTGTGACTGTAATAACTGTTAGGGCAGTTAGGGTTAGCCCCCTTTAGTTCTAATGTACCCCCCTAACCCCCCCAATAAAGGTTTAACCCCGTGATCACCCCCCGTCGCCAGTGTCACTAAGGCTGGGTTCACATTGCAGCGGTTTATGAGAACGAATGTGATTCGCACCGCACTGCAGTGCAAATCACATCCGATCTCTGTGCGATTCGAGTTCAGCCATTCGCCGCACCCGCCGCAAATTCGCACGGGACCCTTTTTTTGGCCCGCAGCAGAATCGGATCGCATGGGTGTTCACACCATGCGATCCGAGTTTGCAGATCGCACTGCGATATGCGAACTGATCTGGGGGTGTCAGTAACATTTCACTGACACTCCCAGCAGTTCGCATAGGGCAGTGTGAACTGCCGCCGGGAGGCATGCGATGCGGGAACCCGCCGCGGATTCGTGGCGTTTCCGCATCGCTCCAGTGTGAACCCAGCCTAATAAGCGATCATTTTTCTGATCGCCGTATTAGTGTCACAGGTGACGCTAGTTAGGCAGGTAGGTATTTAGGTTCGCCGCAGCTTTTTATAGCGCCAGGGACCCCCATATACTACCGCATAAAGCCCCCTGATTGCCCCCTAGTTAACCCTTTCACCAGTGATCACCATATAACTGTTACAGGTGACGCTGGTTGGTTAGTTATTTTTTTATAGTTTCAGGGCACCCGCCATTTATTACCTAATAAAGGTTTAACCCCCTGATCACCCGGCGGGTGTCATTTGTGACTAATAACTGTTAGGGCAGTTAGGGTTAGCCCCCTTTAGTTCTAAGGTACCCCCTAACCCCCCCCAATAAAGGTTTAACCCCGTGATCACCCCCCGTCGCCAGTGTCACTAAGGCTGGGTTCACATTGCAGCGGTTTATGAGAACGGATGTGATTCGCACCGCACTGCAGTGCAAATCACATCCGATCTCTGTGCGATTCGAGTTCAGCTATACAGATAGTATGGCTGAATTCGTGTCGCACCCGCCGCAAACTCGCACGGGACCCTTTTTTTGGTCCGCAGCAGAATCGGATCGCATGGGTGTTCACACCATGCGATCCAAGTTTGCAGATCGCACTGCGATATGCGAACTGATCTGGGGGTGTCATTAACATTTCACTGACACTCCCAGCAGTTCGCATAGGGCAGTGTGAACTGCCGCCGGGAGGCATGCGATGCGGGAACCCGCCGCGCATTTGTGGCGTTCCCGCATCGCTCCAGTGTGAACCCAGCCTAATAAGCGATCGTTTTTCTGATCGCTGTATTAGTGTCACAGGTGACGCTAGTTAGGCAGGTAGGTATTTAGGTTCGCCGCAGCTTTTTATAGCGCCAGGGACCCCCATATACTACCGCATAAAGCCCCCTGATTGCCCCCTAGTTAACCCTTTCACCAGTGATCACCATATAACTGTTACAGGTGACGCTGGTTGGTTAGTTATTTTTTTATAGTTTCAGGGCACCCGCCATTTATTACCTAGTCTCACTAGTGTACCCCTAAATTTAGGGGTGTCTACTTTCCAAAATGGGGTCATTTGGGGGGGGTTTGTGCCATCTTGGCATTTTATGGCCTTCAAAACTGTAACGCCCTTAGAAAGCCTGAAGGCGGTGCTTGGTTTTCGGGGCCCCGTACGCGGCTAGGCTCCCAAAAAGTCCCACATATGTGGTATCCCCGTACTCAGGAGAAGCAGCAGAATTTATTTTGGGGTGTTATTTCACATATGCCCATGGCATGCGTGAGCAATATATCATTTAGTGACAACTTTGTGAAAAAAAAAAAAAAAAAAAAAAAGTTTGTAATTTTCCCGCAACTTGTGGCAAAATATAAAATATTCCATGGACTCAACATGCCTCTCAGCAAATAGCTTGGGGTGTCTACTTTCTAAAATGGGGTCATTTGTGGGGGTTTTGTGCCATCTTGGCATTTTATGGCCTTCAAAACTGTAATAGGTAGTGAGAAGTGAACTCAAAAATTTACGCCCTTAGAAAGCCTGAAGGCGGTGCTTGGTTTTCGGGGCCCCGTACGCGGCTAGGCTCCCAAAAAGTCCCACATATGTGGTATCCCCGTACTCAGGAGAAGCAGCAGAATTTATTTTGGGGTGTCATTTCACATATGCCCATGGCATGCATGAGCAATATATCATTTAGTGACAACTTTGTGAAAAAAAAAAAAAAAAAGTTTGTAATTTTCCCGCAACTTGTGGCAAAATATAAAATATTCCATGAACTCAACATGCCTCTCAGCAAATAGCTTGGGGTGTCTACTTTCTAAAATGGGGTCATTTGTGGGGGTTTTGTGCCATCTTGGCATTTTATGGCCTTCAAAACTGTAATAGGTAGTGAGAAGTGAACTCAAAAATTTACGCCCTTAGAAAGCCTGAAGGCGGTGCTTGGTTTTCGGGGCCCCGTACGCGGCTAGGCTCCCAAAAAGTCCCACATATGTGGTATCCCCGTACTCAGGAGAAGCAGCAGAATTTATTTTGGGGTGTCATTTCACATATGCCCATAGCATGTGTGAGCAATATATCATTTAGTGACAACTTTGTGTAAAAAAAAAATATATTTTTTTTTTGTCATTATTCAATCGCTTGAGGCAAAAAAATAAAATATTCAATGGGCTCAACATGCCTCTTATCAATTTCCTTAGGGGGTCTACTTTCCAAAATGGGGTCATTTGGGGGGGTTTTGTACAGCCCTGCCAATTTAGCACCTCAAGAAATGAGATAGGCAGTCGTAAACTAAAAGCTGCGTAAATTCCAGAAAACGTACCTTAGTTTGTAGATGTGACAACTTTTGCGCAAACCAATAAATATACAATTATTGACTTTTTTTTTACCAAAGACATGTGGCTGAATACATTTTGGCCTAAATGTATGACTAAAATTTAGTTTATTGGATTTTTCTAATAACAAAAAGTAGAAAATATCATTTTTTTTCAAAATTTGCGGTCTTTTTACGTTTATATCGCAAAAAATAAAAATCGCAGAGGCAATCAAATACCATCAAAAGAAAGCTCTATTTGTGGGAAGAAAAGGACGCAAATTTTGTTTGGGTACAACATTGCATGACCGCGCAATTACCAGTTAAAGCAGCGCAGTGCCAAAGTGTAAAAAGACCTCTGGTCATTTACCAGCAAAATGGTCCGGTCTGAAAGTGGTTAAGGGCTCCCTGTAACTGTGCTACGTCCTATGCGGAAGTTATTTATTTGCATAATTTGGTATCCACCGAGTTTGAGTTCTTGATTGCACTTTTTAAATTGTGAATAAACAAATTGAAAGCAATGACCCCAAAACAGAGCCCTGGGGCACACCACTGAAAACTTTTGTCCATTCAGAGAATGAGTAATTTACCACTACTCTCTGGACCTTTTCATGTAACCAGTTTTCTATCCATGTACATACAATTTTTACCAGCTTCAGCGGACCCTATTTTTTATAAGTAAACATTTATTAGGTACAGTAGCAAATGCCTTATTGGAATCTGGTAGAGTTTCCTGGTATGCATATTGCTCCTTTTTATTTTTTTTAATTGGTGTACTACATTTGCTCTGCGCTATTTAATTGGTACCGTTCCAGTCAGTAAAGGGTGTAAAAGCTGGTTTTCAGTCACCTACAGAGGCACCTTTGGTGAAATTTCATTAATATTACTGTCAAGACTATCCACCCTTTTTTGACTGTAAAAACTGAAAAAAAATATTTAATACATCTGCCATTTCCCTGTCAGCTATGACCAATTTCCTGTGTTTCTGTTATGTTGCCTATCTGTTCTTTCGTAACCTTTTTTTTACTAATAATGAGTAGCTATGACCTCCAAAAGAGCTGCTGGAAATGAGTCCTCTGCCTGTTCAAAGGCTGCCTGTCCAGTTCCAGTAGTACACTGAAACTCGGGCTCCAGGCTTTTTATGGTTTATTGCAGTCCTGAGCCAAAAAATGCAGGGATGAGGGTGTAGGATAACCTAGCCGTATGAAAAAACGCAACAGCTTCCTAAAAAAAAAAAAAAAGTGGTATTATTGGGGTTTTTTTTTTTTTTTGCCACAAATACTTGGTGCTGTAGGTGAAAGGTGATACCTTTCCAGCCCAGGTTCAACAGGTAACTTTCCTCAAGCCCCCAGCACATATCACCTGCTGAGGCCTGATAGTAGCGTCTCTGAAACGAAGAGCCCTCCTCCCAGGAGAAGCCCTAAGGGAGAAGAAAGTGTCTGATCAGTTCCTCACAAATATTTATCTTCTTCTTTTAGTCATACCTTCTAAAGTAAAATAAATATTCATAACACTTATCACTGGAACCAACAGGCAGGGGTAATTAGCCACAAGGTTTAGGGAAAAACCTGTGCAATCTTTAAAAAAAAAAAAAATGCATCTTAGCTGGCTAAAGCTCAAAACACTAAATTTAGTCCAAGGCAGTGGTGTCACTCTCCCTCCTTAAAAATCTGCAAAAAAAATAATGTTTTTGCTCTTAAGAGCTGGGTATCCCACATTTCAAATGGATAGGTAGTTATAAACTACTAACAGATACGACTTTGGAGTTGTAGCAGTTAAGTAGTGCAGTAGATGCTGTTACAAGGTGAGAGCAGCCATACAGTAACAGATACTCTTACAAGAGCAACATTCCATCACCGGTAAGTCCCTACCACTGTTTAACTGGGATGCTGACCAGCCGCCGTTGTTATACTGCAGGTTGCCATGGCTGCGCTAATCGCCGTTGGGTGTACGGCGCCTGCTTTAAGAGCTATAGGGGTCATGGGTGACCCACAATCACTCCTCAGAGACAGAACCTGGAATTGCCAATGTAAACAGATCACCATTCTGTCAGGGAAGTAGAGAGATTGTCTGTTCCTAGTAATCGGGCAGTGGGTCCCCTTGTAGAATCCGGTTTTTGGTAGAAACGTCTCTTGCAGATTTAGAAGCAGGTTGTCTCCTACATTAGGCTACAGTTAAAGTCCTCAAAACATGGAAGCAAATAGTGATGAAAGCCTGAGACAGTTTTTCACTTGTAATAATGAAGACCATGAACCTGAACCATTTTCCGCTTTCCATCAAAAATTTTGAAAGTCCGCTCCTGATCTCTGATTCCAGATCTCTTGAGAGATGAACCTTCCTGGGTTCCAGCTCTTCCTACAGCCAAGAAACTTCTCTCAAAACATAGTAGAGCCCTGTTTCCAGCATGGCTTTAGTACACCCACACCCCTTTCTCATACCAAGCCTGCCAGTGTGCCTCACTCGCCCCCCCCCCCCCCCCCCCAGTTGCGCACATATGGGTACTATTGTAGAGCAACACTATTGTTGCACTGCATTCTGAGCAAACGGGGTAACTCTGTCACCTTCTCTTTTCATGGTGGAACACAGAAATCAGGGGTTTTCTTGATCAGTTCACTATGTGAACAATTTGAACTACAGTCTGGTTTAGAGTGTGTAGTGGGAAAGCTCTAGCATATGCTGTCCATACGTCTCATCCAGGTGCAGTGTCTAAAGCCCCGTACACACGATTGGAAATCCCGCCAGCAAAAGTCCGATGAGAGCTTTTGGTCGGAAATTACAATCGTGTGTATTCCCCATTGGACTTTTGGTGGTGGAATTTCCGCCAGCAAAAGATTGAGAGCAGGTTCTCTATTTTTTCAACGGAAAAATTTCCGATCGGAAATTTCGATCGTATATAACAATTCTGACACGCAACATTCCTACGCATAATCGGAAGCATTGAACTTCTTAATTTTCTCGGCTCGTCGTAGTGTTGTACATCACCACGTTCTTGACGGTCAAAAGTTCAGAGAAAGTTTGTGTGACCGTGTGTATGCAAGCCAAACGATCCGACGAAAACTCTGATCGTTTGTACGTAGCGTTAGCACTCTCTAAACACGAGGTAGCAACTTCTTTCTGTTCCACCTGGTCCGGCTCACAGTCTGGTTCTTCCTCCTCTACAATGTCCCCATAGGCACACTCAGAACAGGACACTTCGGGGGAGTGGCCTGACTAAGGAGGAGTGAGGACATTCCATGCCTGAGCTCCGTCTGGTCCGCAGCAGTATCAGCAGCTACAGGGGCGATTTACTCCCCATTTTTCACCCAGGGCATGTCACAACGGCAGCGGGCAACTTCACAGCCAAAAATAACTCACCGCCAAGGCCAGGGTTCGTTGGAATCGTTCCTCTCCGGCACCCTCTGCCAGCAGAAGGGTAAATTCAAGATGGCGCCAGAACGAACGGCCCCACAGCAGCACCACAGGGCTCAGCCTGCAATGTCAGCACTGTCTCCTATCCCTTCTCCCAGGGTGGTAAGTGACTCCATCCCCCCTGTCTCCCCCGCTCCACCTCATCACAGGATCAGGGCACCGAGATAGCAGACCTGGCAGGAGACAGGGACATAAGACAGCACCTGTGGTCTCTCCCCACAAAAGAGGACTTATGGGCCGTAAACACGATCGGATTCTCCAACGGGAAATGTTCGATGTGAGCTTGTCAGAAATTCTGTGTGAGTGCTTCATCAGACATTTGTTTTCCACAACAACTGTTTGAGAGCAGGTTCACAAATTTTCCGACAAGAAGACTTGTTGAAAATTCTGAGTGTACACAATCCCGCTGCACAAAAGTCCACGCGTACTCGGAATCAAGCAGAAGAGAGCCGCACTGGCTATCGGCCGCAAATAGGGAAATCTTAAAGTCTCCAATATGGACTGGGATACCGTGGATGTTTGAGTTCTTTCTGATACGGGCTGCTAGGGGCTCAATACATAGGGGCATATAGAAGAGGGGAAAGTGGACAGCCTTGTCGAGTCCCGCTGAAAATCTGGAAAGTAAAGGAAGAGGCGAATTGGGTATGGACCAGGGCCGAGGAGGATGAATATAGGTGAGTGATGGCTCAGAGGAAAGAGCCCTCAATACCAATCTGATGGAGAGTTGCAAACAGGAAGGGCCAGCTCAGCCTATCGAAGGCTTTTTCAGCATCTAAACTGGGCAGTATTGCCTCTGATCTGGTCCTGTTTGCAACCTCCACAAGGTCAATGACCCTCCGAGTGTTATCCCCAGCCTGGCCAAGGGGAATAAATCCCACTTGGTCCTTGTTGATTAGTGATGGCATGAATTTGTTCAACCTATTTGCTAATAGTTTCGTGAAAATGTTTAAGTCTGTATTGAGGAGTGCGATTGGTCTATAGTTGGAGGAAAGGGTGTGATCTTTTCCTGGTTTGGGGATCAGCATAAGGAAGGACGTTTGCATATCCCTCAGGATAGGTGTGTTGGAAAGAAATGAGTTAAACGGGTTATGTGGGGAAGCAGATGTGGTAGGAAGGTTTTGTAGTAGAGGTGTATGGTAAGCCATCGGGTCTGGGGGCCTTGTTATTCGGCAAAGATGTAATCATGCCAGTTACTTCCTCTTCTGTAATAGAGGAGTTGAGACTCGTTAGGTGCAGAAGATGAGAGCATAGGAAGATCACAGTCCACCAGGTAGGAATGGATGTCCTGAGATAGGTCAGGGGGAGGAGGGTTGTGTGGAACACTCGGGTCATTATATAAAGTCAAATAATAGTCATGAAAAAGTTGAGCAATTTTAGTGGGTTGGAATTGAAGGACGCCATTTCCATCTTTAAGGTGGGTGGGTGAGGAAGTCACTGCCTGATTGTGAAGTTGTCTTGCTAGAAGCGTATGTGGTTTATTGGCCTTGTTGTAGTAGTAGGTCTGTCGTAGCCTAAGCAGTGCTTTATCTTACTCAGGTCTATGTCCTTCAGCCCAGCCCTGATGCTTATACGTTCCCTCAGAATGGTTAGGGACAGAGAGGAGAGCAATCGTGCTTCCAAGTGTTTGAGTTTATCTAATAGGGCTCGGCAGGCTGCATTGGCGTTTCGGTTTAGGGCAGTGGAGAGTGGTATGCATTGACCTCTGAAGACCGCCCTATGACCCTCCCACAGGGAGGAGGTAGAGACCTGAGGGGAGCTGTTTTCTGCAAAGTACAGCTTCAGGGTTTGCTCCATTTCCATTGGAAGGGTCATGTTACGTAAAAAATTATTTAAGCGCCAGTGACATGTACGAAAGGATTCCGGGGAGAGTGCGAGGCAGAGTTTAATCGGAGCATGGTCCGACCACGAGATAGCCTGAATATTTGAGCCTGTAGTCCAGTCGCGAGTGGGACTTGTGGGGGTGGAAGTAAAAAGTAAATTGTTTAGCTGATGGGTAGGCAGTGCGCCAAGTATCGAACAGGGCATACTTCCTGGTTAATTGGCAAAAGAGGGTGGATTTTCTATCGGCGGCCGTGCAGGTTTTCCCATGCCCTAAGGAGTGTTTGTCAAGGCATGGGGAGTAGGTCAGGTTAAAGTTCCCTCCGATGACCAAATATTGGTGGGGAGCTGCAAATAGCCGTTTATACACTTTAGACAGAAAGGAATTTTGGTTGGCATTCGGGGCATAGATGTTACATATAGTGAGATTGGTTCCCTTCCAGGAACCTCTAAGAATAAGATAGTGCCCTAGTGGGTCTGAGTACAGGGATTGTAACTTGAAGGGGGAACCCTGCTTAAAAAGGATTGCTACCCCTACTCGTTTGCATGGGTTGGAGGCCAGGTATATTTGAGGGAAGTATTTAAGGGCGAATGCCATGGTGCCGGTTTTAGTGACATATGTCTCTTGGATAAAAATGATGTCAGCTGTGGACCGCTTAAACTCTCCTAGTGCCAACGTCAGAGAAAATTGAGTGGGGAGCCATTCGGAGATCCCCCGGGTGAGGGGGGGGGAGGTAGACTCAGGATAGGAGTGGCCCTCTCCCAGGCCTGCCTGCAATTGGAAATGAGGAATGAACCTGCATTTATCAACTGGTATCAGCTGTATCTATAACCATAACTATAACCCAAAAATAACTGATAGAACTATTTGCTCAGGTGATCAGTAATAGGGGGGTGCAGTCTAGAGGCCTCAGATTTGGGCACAGGTATATCCTCCGTCCCGATTCTCCACAAGAGAGCACCTGGGGGGGGGGGGGGGAGGTACTCCCAGGCTTAGTGCATCACCCCTTTGTATGGCGGGGAGGAGAGGAAGGGGGGGGGGAGGATGGGTGGGGCGAATACATCTGTTAGCTGAGGGGGTCCTATTGAGTACCTGTAACCATAGCAATATACAAGGTGAGATCATAGCAAGCAATTGGTTAAGGGGGCTAGCATGTCCCGTTCAGGAGTCCTATTGGGAGAGTAGGATGAGAAGAGCCAGTTAACAAGTCACTAGTGTGAAAAGGTGCTCTCTGGTGGGATGGCGGGGGAAGGCCAGCAGGATGCGGCCTCTGGAGATTTTTTCCGGTAACTTGGATCCAGGGTTCTGGATGAGGCGGAGGGGCCGGTAGGGGATCCCAGCCAGGAGTGGGTGGAACCAGGATATCCAGTAGATTTGTGCATTCGTTTTCGTCCAAATGCATTTTCATCCGAATTTCGGGTATTTTCTTTATCGTTTTAAAAAACAATAACGAATGCGCAGAATCCGAAAACCGAAAGATCCGACATAAACAAATGCTTTATTTTAGTTTTCGTTGTGACAATATAGATAGCAGATTTGACATGACGCTGACCATAGCAATCTGTGTCTATCGAACCTGTGGTCGAATGTGCGTAACCTTAGCTCTATTAGTCCAAGATTATTCTACATAGAGAGAAAAGATTCGACATAGAGAGAAAAGATTCCACATTATAGAGACTATAGCAAAAAAGGTTGATTGTGCCTAACCTAACTCTATTAGTCCAAGATTATTCGAAATAGAGGGAAAAGATTTGACATGAAGATTTGACGAAGCAGTCGCCACGAGTGCACATTTATGGTCAAATGCTCTGCCCATAGGCTATAGAAGAATTCTAATGTTGGTTGACTAGTAATAATAATTAATAAATATAATTATTACTAGTGTCATACAACATTAGAATTCTACTATAGCTTGTAGGTGGAACATGCGACCGGAAATGTACGATTGCAGCGTCGTACAGTTTAGCTGCTCCGTCTAATCTTCTTAAAACATTCATCAGACACCATAAGCCTTCAATGACAGATTCAACCTTAATTATTTTGTATTTTCAGACTAATGCATTTTTTAACAAAATTAAATAAATAAAAACGAATTTTGGGAGTCACTAAATAAATGTATTTTTCGGACAAAAGCGAAATTCCGAAACAAAATATTTCAGTGTGCACATGTCTAATATCCAGTTCTCTGCAGAAAGATTGGAGATCTTCAGGATATAGACCTCCCGTCTCTCTTTTCAATGAGGCTGAAGGGGAAACCCCAGTGGGGTGCAGTCTAATTTAACTCTTTGGTGTTTCGGGCAGCCCAGTATATTGTTGAAGATAGCTTGCAGAGTCGTAGGTAAATCTTCGTCCTGGGTCGCCTCTGGGAGACCGGGGACCCTGATGTTGTTGCGCCTGCCTCTATTATCAAGGTCCTCAAGATGGCGTTGGAAGTCCCTGAGAGTAGAGGTGGAACAAACTATGGCCCTAACTGAAACGCCTGCAGGAAACACACTTTAGACAGTAATCCATCCCCAAGATACCTACACATCTCTACAATCAATGGTTCTTTAGTAACTCCGGTAGCTAAATCACGAGGTACAGCCATTGCATTTCACAAATCATGTCCGTTCCAACCCTCAGAAAGCCACATAGACCAGGCCTTCCTTAAGCACTTCCACAAATCGTTACAGAATCATTTTCTCATCGACACTTGGATAGCACTGCATGCGTCGGACAGAGATTATAGCTACTACTCAAGGATACATGATGTCTATACGCGCATAGATCTTGTGTGTGTGGATCATGACACTAGAGCTTTTGCAATCGGCTGAGATAGGGAATATGCCTATCTCAGACCATGCCCCTGTTCTTGCTACGATCAGGGTCCCTGATGGGTCTCTGAAGGCATGGTCTTGGAGACTCAGCGAAAATCTCCTAGATGATGCCTCAGTGATATCTATGGTCTGCGACACCATCACTCACTGTTTTACAGAAAATGTGTCTGATGAGTTACCAGAAGGAGTTGTATAGGAGGGCCATAAGGCTGGGTTCTAAAGTTAAAAAGGAAAGATAGATTGATTTTCAGAGGGTGCTGTTAGCTTTACAACAGGAAGAAGTTAGAGATAAACGCCAGGGGGAGGTTGAGGCCCGCACACGCCTAACTGAGCTAAGGGAGTTGTTTTCACGACTCCTCGATCGCCGCGCCCGCAGACAACAACGTTATCTATCCCACAAATATTACAAACATGGTAATAAGTGTGGCGAAATGCTGGCCAGGGCAGTCTGAAAGAGGCAAATAACCTCTCATATACACACACTTAGGTCCCCCGGTGGTACGGCAACCCTGCATTCTTCTGGGATTGCTTTGCTATTTGTAGACTACTTTGCAGATGATACCATTTAGACAAAGACATCTCCCACACGGAACAGAAAGCCAACTGCGTGCTATCAGCGACTACCTCATGTCGGCTGGGCTCCCTTCTCTGATGCTGGAGTAATAACTAGACCTTGAATTATCCATTTCCCCACAGGAGATCATTGGGACGATGAAGGCTTTTCCTAACAGGAAGAGAGCTGGCCCGGATGGATATACCAAAGCATATTACTCTAAATTTCTCCCCCTGCTGCAAAACCACATGTGCAGATACTTCAATTCGTTCGCCACCGGCCTCCCGAAGCCTTGTTGGCTCACTTCACGGTGTTCCCAAAGGAAGGCAAGGATCCTACCCTCCCACAAATCTATCGACCTATATTGTTGCTTAATGTCGACATAATCGTTTTTACAAAAATGATGGCGAACCAACTAAAACCTCATACCAGCTATCATCCACCCTGATGAAACGGGATTTATATCAGGTCGAGAGGCCAGAGATAATTCCATCCGAGCCCTGCAGCCAAAAAAGCCAAAAAAGGCATTTGGCAGAATAAACTGGTCATACCTCAAGGCGGTTCTAGAAGCCCAGGGGTTAGGCCCCCATATGCTCCAATGGATCATAGCCCTCTATACAACCCCTAGTGCGAAAGTTAGGGTTAATGGCTATCTATCTACAGGATTCTCCATATGGAACGGCACGAGGCAAGGGTGCCCCCTGTCTCCCCTCCTGTTTGCCTTAGTTCTGGAGCCTCTCCTTAGAGTAGTATGGGCAAATAATGACATTAGAGGGATGATGGTGGGGTCCATGGATCATAAGCTCTCAGCTTATGCTGACAACGTTCTTTTCCACCTGACAAACCCTCTTGTCTTGCTACCAAACCTTAAGAGGGAACTCAAAATGTCTTTATCGTACATCATAGGACACAGCCTTAAGTATTTACTTAGTGGGTTATAGCTACCTTCAGGTGTTGACACTGGCACACCCAATACAGGAAGTTGACACCCCTATATAACCCCTCCTCCTTCCAGGAGTACTTTAGTTTTTTCACCAGTGTCTAAAGGTGTTGGCACGAGTGAAGATGTGCTCTGTGGAGCTCCAGGAGGGATCCATGCTGGATTTAAAAAGCCTCCACAACCGTATCCATCCCACCAATGTGGCTCCAGGATGGTACTTGGGCCTCGCATAGAAGAACAAGGTTTTGCCTGTAATGCTCCTCTTTGAGGGCTGGACCCTAGGAACCAGGTCTTTTTTTGGTCTTGCTACATTACCTAAAGCTGTCCTGAGGGGTACTATACAATTACATGGTCCAAAGGAGTGGAACCCCTATTAAAAGTGCCCCAGTCTTTGAAGGTTTAACCACGCTGCCCACCGTGATGGGTGAAGTTTGGATCTGTCTGTTTACAGCAGTATCCTGCAGCGAGGAAAATGTAAGAGGAAAGCATAGGAACTGCAAAGTCCATCTATGACTTTTCTTTCAATTATATTGTAAAATGCCCTAAAAAATGCTGACAACGTTCTTTTCCACCTGACAAACCCTCTTGTCTTGCTACCAAACCTTAAGAGGGAACTCAAAATGTCTTTATCGTACATCATAGGACACAGCCTTAAGTATTTACTTAGTGGGTTATAGCTACCTTCAGGTGTTGACACTGGTACACCCAATACAGGAAGTTGACTCTGCAGCGAGGAAAATGTAAGAGGAAAGCAAATGCCCTAAAAACTCCTCTAGAGGGAGTAATAGTGTATAGACCCTGTTTAAATCTGTGCTAATACAATGTGTGTCTCAGCAGCTGGGGGGGGAGGTATACATGTTTTGTTTAAGCAAACATAAATATGAGAAACTGATAAAAAGTCTGTGTAAATCCCCTTCCCCCTCTGAGGTGACTCTTGCTAAAGCACAGGAAAGGGCGTGGCACATAGACAATCAGGCTCACACCTGAAAAAGCTTAAAGCTGATACTCTGGGAAACAGACAGTGTCTATCAGAGCAGCTGAAACAAGGCTGCCACAGGACACAGAAGCGCTGGTGCACGTGAGGGGTTTATACAGGCATTTTCAGTACAGGAAAGAACTTATTGTTTAGCATTAGATCATCCTATGCTACCACTGTTTTTCCTACTATTGATAAAATAAATAGAGCAGTTCTAAGCCCTTGTACACACGGTCAAATATTCCGACAACAAAATCCGTCAGATTTTGTCCGAAACTTGTGTTGCATACACACGGTCGGACAAAGTTGTCGGAAAATCTGATCGTACGTAGCGTGACGACGTTATTTTGTTACGACGGGACTACGTTCAGGCTAGTAGCCAATATCTTTGGTCTAGGAATTTGTTCTGAGCATGCGTGGCACTTTGTCCGCTCGGAATTCTCTATACACAATCGGACAAAGTCCGATCGGATCATGTTGTCGGAAAGTTTTATAGCCCAGCTCTAAAACTTTGTCCGTCGGATATTCCGACAGAAACAGTCCGATGGAGCCCACACACAGTCGGATTATCCGACAACACGGTCCGATCGGACATTTTCCGTCGGAAATGTCCGACCGTGTGTACAAGGGCTTAGAGTACCTTTTTGTTTTATGTGCTTTGCACTATGGCTTCAAGGCTTACTACTAGGGCACAAAAAACCACCCCCAGGCACTGGGAACTCCAGACATGCCTCCACATTGTCATCCTCTCCGGAGATATCCGACATGGCAAGCCAGGGTGAGTCATTGGAAGCAATTGGTGGTGCAACTGCTTCTCACACTTCAGCCCCTGTATACGTGACTGAAGATGCATTTTCCTCTGCCCTGCAGGGCTTAGAAGGAAGATTAGTGGCTTTAATCGCATCCTCCATTAAAGGGGATAAGAAGCGTGCTAGATCCCTCTCTCCTGCTCCAAGCCTCTTACCAGGGGAACAGTGGGGACAGGATGAGGTATTACCCTCAAACGATCGGGAAAAACAAATCAATTACTCCTCTGCGGAGGAAACAACAGTTGAAGTTTCAGCTTCACAATCTGAGGTACAAATCCTTATGGACATGGTTCACTCCACTTTCATGCTACCCCTAACAGAGTCAGCTGAAAGTCTGGTTTCTTCTTTGGGTTCCTTCAAACCTTCACAACCAGTTTCCAGTCCACACATTACTAGAGACGCTTATTTATACCGAATGGGATCATCCGGATAAGCATTTTCTCCCTCCAAAGAGATTCTCAGTTCTCTATACTATGGAGGAAAAATTAACCAAAAAATGGAAAGTTCCAGCAGTAGATGCTGCGATTTCCAGTGTGAATAAAAGTTTAACTTGTCCAATGGACAATGCACAAAGGATCCAACATATAAAAAGTTGGAATTCCTGTTAAAATCTGCTTTTTCTTTAGCAGGTACTGTTGCTCAGCCTGAAATTGCAGCTATAGGCATCTGTCAGTCCTTAAAAGACCAGTTCACAGAGGCCCTTAACGAGCTCCCTGCACAACAGGCCAGTGAGTTGGCTGATTTACCAAAAGCATTATGTTTTGCCATAGATGCTATAAAGGATTCTATTCACCAGGTGTCTCGCCTTACACATGCGTAGGACCCTTTGGCTAAAGGGTTGGTCTGCCGAAGCACCCTGCAAAAACCTACTGTCTAGTTTCCCATTTCATGGGGAGCAAGTGTTTGGCTATGATTTGGATAAATACATCCAGACAATTTCCAGTGGAAAAAGTACTTTTGCCAGTCAAAAGAAAGTATAAACGTCCTTAATTTAAACTGACTTTCTCTCCTGCGCCAAGTGCATCTGCCTCTAGGCAGTGGCGACGGCTTCCACCGTCAGATTCCAGAGGAAAATCGCAGGGTCAGGCCCAGGCTCAAAGGAAGACCTGGAGCCGCAAGACTACAAAGCACAAAGTCCTCTTTATGAAGAGGCGTCTCCCCTCACCAAGGTGGGGGGAAGACTTCTGCATTTCGCTGATGTCTGGCAGAGGGAAACTCAGGACGGATGAGCTCTCTCCACAGTGACTCTAGGATACAAACTAGAGTTTTGGGAGTTTCTACCATCTCACTTTCTGAGATAAAACGTTCCCAAGGATCCATGGAAAAGACAATCCCTGTTTCAAGCATTAGACCGATTATTGACTCAAGGGGTAATCATACAGATCCCCACAGAAGAACAAGGTTTAGGTTTCTATTCAAACCTGTTTACGGTACCAAAACCGAATGGAGATGTCAGGCCCATTCTGGATCTAAAAATATAAATCAGTTCCTAAAAATTTGCTAATTTCGAATGGAATCGATCAGGTCAGTGGTCTCCATCCTACAAGGCGGAGAACTTCTGGCGTCCATCGACATCAGGGACGCATATCTGCATGTCCCTATATTTCCCACTCACCAAAGGTTTCTGCGATTCGAAGTGGAACAACAGCACTTTAGTTGGAAGCCTAACCCTTCGGGCTAGCCAAAGCACCACGGGTATTCACAAAAAAACTGGCCCCACCTCTAGCCAGGTTGAGGGCACAGGGCATAACAGTGTTGGCGTACCTAGACGATCTATTGTTAATAGATCAGTTAGTGACTCGCTTAAAGCAAAGCGTACACATTACAACCTGTTACTTGGAAAGTCTCGGTTGGATCCTCAACTTAGAGAAGTCTTCCTTAAAACCAGTAAGAAGGCTGGATTACTTAGGCCTGATCATAGATACAGCCCAGAAAAAGGTGTTCTTGCCTCCAGCAAAGATCAGCTCCATACAAGAGCTGGTACGGATAGTCAGGTCAGAAGCAAATCCTTCAATTCGCCTTTGCATGAGGTTGTTAGGAAAGATGGTAGCTTCATTCAAAGCAGTCCCCTTTGCCCAGTTCCATTCAAGACTGTTGCAAAACAGAATCCTCTCTGCTTGAAACAAGACGATCCAAGCTTTGGACTTGCCAATGCGGCTGTCCCCAAGAGTGTCTCAAAGCCTCAGTTGGTGGTTACAAAGCCAGAATTTGCTGAAGGGGAAATCCTTCAGACCAATAATCTGGAAAGTAGTAACGACAGATGCTAGCCTCTCAGGCTGAGGAGTGATACTATAGGAAATGTCTGTCCAGGGACAGTGGTCAAGACTAGAAAGAGCCAAGCCCATCAACATCCTAGAGATTCGGGCAGTGTATCTGGCTCTGAAAACCTGGACCTCCAGGTTAAAGAATTGTCCAGTCCGGATTCAATCTGACAATGCCACGGCTGTGGCCCATATCAATCACCAAGGGGGCACAAAGAGTCTCTCAGCTCAGAGAGAGATGAACCGTATCCTAACTTGGGGAGAAAGGAATGTCCCATCCCTATCGGCAGTTTTCATTCAGAGAGTAGAAAATTGTCAGGCGGACTATAAGTCGCCAGCAGTTATTCACAGGGGAATGGTCTCTTAAACCCGAAGTGTTTTGGGCTGTTTGCCAAAGATGGGGGACTCTGGACATAGATCTTCTAGTGTTCAAATTCAACATGAAGTTAGTCAACTTTGTGTCCAGAACAAGGGATCCACTTGCATACGGAACAGATGCACTGGTAACTCCGTGGCATCAGTTTTCACTGATCTATGCTTTTCCTTCGATTCAGTTGCTGCCGTGACTTCTTTTCAGGATCAATCTGGAAAGAAAGCTGGTAATTCTGAAGCACCAGCATGGCCCAGAAGGTCATGGAACGCAGAGATCGTAATCCATGGCAGTGGAGGGTCCTTGGCCTCTCCCACTAAGGCCAGACCTGCTGTCGCAGGAGCCGATATTCCATCCTACTTTACAAACGCTAAATTTAACGGCTTGGCTATTGAAACCCCATTTTGAAGAAGCGTGGGCTTTCCAGATCTGTTATCTCAACTTTAATCAATGCAAGGAAACCAGTTTCCGGAGCTGTATATTATAGAGTTTGGAAAGCTTACGTTTCTTGGTGTGAATCTGAGGGTTGGCACCCTTGGAGATATATTATAGGCAGAATCCTTGCCTTTCTACTTGCCCCTGCAGTAAAGATGAAGTTGGTCCTAAGTACTATTTGGGGCCAAGTCTCAGCCTTATCGGTTTTATTTCAAAGACTGCTTGCTACGCATTCTTTAGTCCGGGGTTTTATGCAAGGGGTGATTGGATTAATCCACCAGTTAAATCACATTTAACCCCTTGGGACTTGAATTTAGTTTTGTCAGTGTTACAAAAAGCACCATTTGAACCATTACAGCATGTTCCCTTAGTCCTTCTGACTAGGAAGCTGATATTTTTGGTTGCTATATCCTCAGCAAATAGGGTTTCAGAATTGGCTGCTCTTTCTTGTAAAGAGTCATATTTGATTATTCATGAGGACAGAGTGGTGTTACGCCCTCACCCAGGCTTGTGCCAAAAGTGGTTTCAGGCTTTCATCTGAATGAAGCTATTGTCCTGCCATCGTTTTTCCCAAAACCATGTTCCAGGGAAGAAAAATCACTACATTGTCTTGATGTAGTGAGAGCAGTGAAAATCTATTTAAAGAAAACTGCTCAGATTCGTAAGACTGATGTCTTATTTATTCTGCCAGAGGATCCTAAAAAAGGACAGGTAGTGTCGAAATTCACTGTTGATAAGTGGATTCGGCAAGTTATAATTCAAACTTATGATTTAAGGGGTAAGATTCCCCCTATTCAAATTAAGGCGCACTTTACCAGAGCGGTTAGTGCTTCTTGGGCAGTGCGTCACCAGGCCTCCTTTGCTCAGATCTGCAAGGCCGCCACTTGGTCTTCGGTCCATACATTTACAAAATTTTACCAAGTGGATATAAGAAGGAATGAGGATATCGCCTTTGGGCGCAGTGTGCTGCAGGCAGCAGTATATGTCCTCAAGGTCTGGGGGTGCCCTACGGGTTGTGTCTCCCTCCCCTCAAGTAGCATTGCTATGGGACGTCCCACTAAGTAAATACTTAAGACTCTGTATCCTATGATGTACGATAAAGAAAATAGGATTTTTATAATAGCTTACCTGTAAAATCCTTTTCTTGTAGTACATCATAGGATACAGAGGTCCTGCCCCTCTTCTTTTATGTGGTTTAAGTATATTGCTTATATTGCTTGGCTACAAAAACTGAGCTACTCCTGGAAGGAGGAGTGGTTATATAGGGGAGTCAACCTTCTGTATTAGGTGTGCCAGTGTCAACACCTGAAGGTAGCTATAACCCACTAAGTAAATACCTAAGGCTCTGTGTCCTATGATCTACTCCAAGAAAAGGATTTTACAGGTAAGCTGTTATAAAAATCTATTTTTTGGACAAATATCACATTTTAAGATTAACTATACTAAATCTGATATACCCGAAATGTTGGCCACTAACCTGCGGCAAACTTTCCCAATTAGTTGGGCCAAAGCCTCTATTAAATACTTAGGGATCCAACTTACGGACCGGTTCGATGCAATATATTCCGCTAATTTCCCTACCCTTCTGGACCCTTCACAAACACACATACAGTAGATAGATAGTCTTATAAAAAAAACGGCAGACCTTTACCTTAGCTCTTCCTGCCGGGTACTGCACTGTAGGGGGAGACAAAGAGCACAGCACACACTGCTTTCACTTTAAGTTAATGTGACAAGCTCCCTGCACAGTGCCGATTCCAGTTCGGAATCGGCTGACGATCGGGGAGCTTGTCTCAGCCGCCCCTGCCATTCCTCCTATTGAAGAGTACAGGGGCCCAGTCACCATGGCGATCTCAGCGACCCCTATAATTCCGCCAATGTTGCACATGTTTAGACTCGCACACTACAGCTCCATAGACTCCAAGGCACAGGAAACTAACTACAAACTTCTGACCCGTAGGTAGCGTGTACCTGCGATTCTATCACGTATCTACCCTCAGTCACAGACTGTTGTTGGCGTGGCTGTGGCCAGAAAGGCACACTCCTCCACATTTGGTGGGACTGCCCAATGATTAGCTCATTCTGGCTAGAAATCCGCACCTGTATAAAGGGTGCCCTGCAGATCGGAATCCCGCTTTCCCCAGCTCACTTTCTCCTGCAACTCCCTGCCCTTTCTCATCTCATAAATGCTGCTAAAAGGCTTATACCTCTCTATTGGAAACACCCAGATTCATACTATAACGGAGTGGCTTAAGAAGGTGGATGAAATTAGGGAGGTGGAGGAGTGGGTAGCGGGGTTAAGGGACAAAAGCAAACATTTTACCAGTATATGGGCACAGTGGCAGAAATATACTGCTGACCCAGACCATGTGCCATCTAGCCTGGAAGTTACGCCGTTGGAGTTAGCGGAGCCCTTGCTGAAACTGAAGATACCTGTTACTGGTAACGTGCATGCCTAAACATGATCTTTCACGAATCCTTCCTGAAGTTGGGATTCCCATACCCTCCCTTTCCCCTCTCTGGTTTATATAGATGACAATGGAGACCAAATCTAAGGTCCAATGTATCCTTTGCAACTTTTTGTTATGTTTTTTCCTAGCTAATACACTTGTAGTACTTTGATGGTTGCACCCAATGGGAAAATTCACCTGACAACCCTGGTACCTTGGTGGGACCCGCATCTGAAAAGGCTGCAGAGGGGGCCCGGGAGGTGTCTCCCCTAGATGGAGGTATGATGGAGGCTTTTTAGACCCTCTCCTGTGGGGGGGGGGGGGTGCCTGTCGGGTCCTTGGCGGCCAATGGGCTGAGATACGCCCCAGCATATAAAATGAGACCTATAATATGGACTGGGCTCCCGCCGAGGTCACCAGGATGGAACTTCTCCTATGCATTGCAATGATACAAGTTAACACCAATCTTCCTAATCCCTTACTCCCTACCTCATGTCTCCCCAGTTTTCCTGTTTTCTCTAATGTACACATGATCGTAAATTCGTCCAGCAAAAGACAGATGAGAGCTTTTGGTTGGAAAATGTGATCGTGTGTATGCTCCATTGGACTTTTTCTGGCCGAATTTCGGCCATCAAAAGATTGGGAGCATGTTCTCAATTTTTTCAGTCGGAAAAAGTTCTGACCGGAAACTCCGATCGTCTGTACAAATTCCTATGCACAAAATTGCTACGCCTGCTCGGAAGCAATTCGATGCATGCTCAGAAGCATTGAACTTCATTTTCTCGGCTCGTCGTAGTGTTGTACATCATCGTGTTCTTGACGGTCGAAAGTTCCGAGAACTTTTGTGTGACCATGTGTGTGCAAGACAGCTTGAGCGAAATCCCGCTGGAATTCCATTGGGAAAACCATCAGAGCTTTTTACGACCAAATTTTCATAATACTCAGATGTTATACAACGTTATGCTCCTAGGCAAAACCTGCCATCCTAGACCCTCAATAATGAGATGTTGCTGATTTTGTTGTATTCTATGTATTTTATGTGTTTTTAATAAAAATAAAGATTATATAAAAAATTAAAAAAAGAACAGGATGCTTCTGAGGTCTCCCACTCCTCAATGTCCCTGTTCAGCTGCACAGGTGGCTCCCTTTGTGTTAAATTTGGGTTACTCTGGGTGTAAACCCTTGTCAATAGCAACACCAAAGGTCTTGCCTTCCCCAGCCTCCACCACAATGTCAGTGTTAAAGGTAGGTCCTGGTGTCTACAGATTTTCATTCAAGGCCTTCTCCAGGGGCCACAGGAGTTGCCAACCATACTAGTCAATCTGAAATCTTAAAGATGTTCGCTCTCAGATATACTGGCACAGTATTGTACAGTATTGTAACCTAATAGGTTGTCATAGGTCATCTCTCCTTTAAGCCCCATACACACTATCATTTTTTTTGTTGAGTTGTTCCTTCAGGTTTACCAAAACCATGTGGTGCAAGGGCCTGCCTGATTGCATACATATTGAAACTCCTAAGGTTTGACCTATTATATGGTTTTGGTAAATCTGAAGGAAAAACTCAGCAGAAAAACTGATAGTGTGTATGGGGCTTTACTATATGAGAACTGTCTTCCCTGGCAGACTACACTCGTGATCCAAGGCTTGTGGCTCCACACTACTACTTCCCACTACTACTTGCCAAATTTTCTCAACAGATTTTGAATTCCTCCTGCTGTGCCAGTCAACCCTCTGACTGCTAGCCAAAAACACATGTTTCTTCACAGAAACAGAATTTTTTTTATTCTGTACCAGTTTTTCCCTGCATTTCCACAGTCCAGAAATCAAAAATATCCACAATCGTCTATCAGTTGCTAAGGGCAACAGCAGCATGGACTAGGCTAGCAGAACCCTCATATGCAGCGATGACCCCCAAAGGAGTCACTGGAAATTAACTGCTTCAGGCCCAGAAGATTTACCCCCTTCCCAACCAGAGCACTTTTTACAATTTGGCACTGCGTCGCTTTAACTGACGATTGTGCAGTCACACAATGCTGTACCCAAACAAAATTTGCATCCATTTTTTCCCCACAAATAGAGCTTTCTTTTGGTGGTATTTGATCACCTCTGTGGTTTTTATTTTATGCGCTATAAACAAAAGAACAGCAACAATTTTGGAAAAAAAAAATCTTTTACTTTTTGCTACAATATCCCCACATTTTTTTAAAAAAAATATTTTTTTCCTCAGTTTAGGCCGATATGTATTCTTCTATATATTTTTGATTAAAAAAAATCGAAATAAGTGTATATTGATTGGTTTGCGCAAAAGTTATAGCGTCTACAAAATAGGGGAAAAATATGAACATGCGATCAGTCTCTTCTCCGCTCAGAGAACCGGGATCTGTGTGGTTGTACACACAGATCCTGGTTCTCGCTGTGTCATGAGAGATCACGGGAGCCTTGAGGTCATCACGCCCCTAGGAGCCACAGGGCGAAGTGACGTAACATAATGTCGTTTCGCCCAACCGTGCCATTCTGCCGCAGTAAAATTGTGGCGGCTGGTCAGGAAATGGTGAACATAGTCCCTTTTACCTGTTCAGAGGCTACCCACCCAGTTGCCAGTAGTACACCTACAAACTCATGGTCTTTTTATAGTTTATTGCAGTTCTCAGACAAAATTACAGGCATAAGGGTTTAGGGCAGGGGTAGGCAACCTTAACCACTTGCCGCCCGCCCTATAGGCAATTGACGGCTGCAAAGTGGTTTCATAATCCTGACCGGACGTCATATGACGTGATCAGGATTATGAGCCGCTGCGCGCCCCCGGGGGCGCGCATCGCGGCGATCGTTGTTGCAGGGTGTCAGTCTGACACCCGGCAACTACGATCTCGGTAAAGAGTCTCCGACGGAGACTCTTTACCACGTGATCAGCCGTGTCCAATCACGGCTGATCACAGTGTAAATGGGAAGAGCCGGTGATCGGCTTTCCCTCACTCGCGTCTGTCAGACGCGAGTAGAGTAGAGCCGATCGGCTGCTCCTCTGACAGGGGGGGTCTGTGCTGATCGATTATCAGTACAGCCCCCCCGAGGATGCCCACACTGGACCACCAGGGATGCCACCAGACCACCAGGGAAAAGGTAATCCTCCCTAGACCACCAGGGATGCCAGTCAGCACAATGGATGCCAATCAGTGCCCATAATGGATGCCAATCAGTGCCCACAATGGGCATCACTGATTGGCATGCATTATTGTTTGGCACTGATTGGCATCCATTACTATAGTATAACACCAATGCCGCCTATGAGTGCCCACCTGTGCCGCCTATCAGTGCCCACCTGTGCCGCCTATCAGTGCCCACCCGTGCCCATCTGTGCCGCCTATCCATGCCCATCTGTGCCGCCTATCCATACCCATCTGTGCCGCCCATCTGTGCCGCCCATCCATGCCAATCCGTGCCAGCTATCAGTGCCAATTTGTGCCACCTATCAGTGTCCGTCCGTGTCGCCCATCCGTGTCGCCCATCCGTGTCGCCCATCAGTGCCGCCTATCAGTGCCGCCTATCAGTGTCCATCAATGCCACCTCATCAGTGCCACTTCATTGGTGCCACATTGGTGCCCATCAGTGCCGCCTTATCAGTGCCCATCAGTGTAGCCCCATCAGTGCCCATCAGTGAAGGAGAAAATGTACTTATTTACAAAGTTTTGAAACTGAAACAAAAAAAAACATTTTTTTTTTCAAAATTTTCGGTATTTTTTTATTTGTAGCGCAAAAAATAAAAACCGTAGAGGTGATCAAATACCACCAAAAGAAAGCTCTATTTGTGGGGAAAAAATGATAAAAATTTCATTTGGGTACAGTGTAGCATGACCGCGCAATTGTCATTCAAAGTGTGACAGCGCTGAAAGCTCAAAATTGGTCTGGGCAGGAAGGTGTTTAAGTGCCCTGTATTCAGGGCCGCTGATAGGCCAGTACAACTGGCCCTGCTGTACCGGGCCTGACCAGCAGGGGGGGGGGGCCCGAGCAACCTGAACTGCAAAATTAATATATATAAAAAAAAAAAAAAGATTCTCCTCCACCGATCATCGTCCGCACAACCCCACCCCCGTTCGTTAAGTTTTTTTTTTTATTAGGTGCGATTAGTCTGTTCTGTATGAGGCTGCAGGGGAGGGACTATTTGTTGTATTTCGGGCACGGAAGAATAAGCCTTCTGCGACCGCTCCTCCTGCTCCGCACACCGCACAAGTCCCGGCCAGCATACCCTATGGTGTTGTGGAGTGATATTCCTCTCTCTCTCTCTCTCTCCGCGTGAGAAGTAGCAGAGTGAGAGGAGCAAAGAGTGCAGGGGCCGGGCGATCAAGCTATTGTGGACACTGAAGAAGAGGGAGGAAGTGATCTCTGCTGCCCTGCTAGAGCTAACAATTACACAGGTGAGGTGTATGTTTGAAGTTCAACATCTACTACTACTCTGCAAATACTCTGCAATACATACTCTGCAATACCTACTCTGCAATACCTACTCTGCAATACCTACTCTGCAATACCTACTCTGCAATACCTACTCTGCAATACCTACTCTGCAATACATACTCTGCAATACATACTCTGCAATACATACTCTGCAATACATACTCTGCAATACTCTGCAATACCTACTCTGCAATACATACTCTGCAATACTCTGCAATAGCTACTCTGCAATACATACTCTGCAATACTCTGTAATACCTACTCTGCAATACCTACTCTGCAATACTCTGCAATACCTACTCTGCAATACTCTGCAATACCTACTCTGCAATACATACTCTACAATACTCTGCAATACCTACTCTGCAATACCTACTCTGCAATACATACTCTGCAATACATACTCTGCAATACTCTGCAATACCTACTCTGCAATACATACTCTGCAATACTTACCCTGCCAATACTCTGCAATACATACCCCGCCAATACTCTGCAATACATACCCCACCAATACCCCGCCAATACCCTGGCAATACTCTGCAATACTTACCCTGCCAATATTCTGCAATAAATACCCTGCCAATACTCTCCAAAATACCATTTTATTTATTCATTAATGGTTTGTATTACATATAGATATTAAAGAGGTATGTTCTCATCTGAAAACAGTATTTCTTTTGGATAATCAAACCTATAACTGACTGGAGAAAACAAATATCACTTGTAGACAAACCTACACTTTGTTTCAAGGCGGGGTCTGGGGAGGGGCAATGGGTGGGGCCAGGGGTGGGGCCAGGGGTGGGGCTAAAGGAGGGACCAGGGGCGGGGCCAGGGTGGAGCTGAAGGGGGCCCCGTCAGGTAGGCTGTACGGGGCCCCATGATTTCTATCAGCGGCCCTGCCTGTATTGAAGTGGTTAAAGAGGTGGAGATCTACCTGAACAACATGGGAGAAGTCAAAGATCAGCGGGCACAATGTCGCCTCCTCACACCTGATTTAATACTCTAATTGCCATGCTACCGTGACGCAAAGCGTACATTGCTTGGCAATCATGGGTCTAAATCAGGTGGTGAAGGTGGGAACATATCGCCTCCTCACCAGCCATCAAACACACACAGAACGCTTTTTAGAGGAGCAGCAGTGCCTGTTGTACTTGTAAATAAGCCAAACTCACAGGATATAATAGAAGTCTATGGCTAAGTGCAGCAAACCTTCAGGAAAGCTGCAGATACACTGCACTTCACCCATTAGAGTAAACTGCAGCACATCAGTGTGAAAGCAGCCCTATGTTATTATCCCTTTCATGACTAAGCCTATTTTTGGAATTTGGTGTTTACAAGTTAAAATCCATATTTTTTGCTAGAAAATTACTTGGAACCCCCAAACATTATATATATATATTTTTTTAGCAGAGACTCTAGAGAATAAAACGGCGATTGTTGCAATATTTTATGTCACACGGTATTTGCGCAGCGGTGTTTTAAACGCAACTTTTTGGGAAAAGGGACACTTTCATGAATAAAAAAAAAAAAAAACAGTAAAATTAGCCCAATTTTTTTGCATAATGTGAAAGATAATGTTACGCCGAGTAAATAGATACCAAACATATCACACTTTATAATTGCGCACACTTGTGGATTGACGACAAAGTACGGTACCTAAAAATCTCAATAGGCGATGCTTTAAAAAAAATTTGCGGTTACCAGGTTAGCGTTACAGAGGAGGTCTAGTGCTAGAATTATTGCTCTCACTCTGACGATCGCGGTGATACCTCACATGTGTGATTTGAACACCGTTTACATATGCGGGCACGACTTCTGTATGCGTTTTCTTTGCTTCGCGAGCTCGCGGGGACGGCGGGCGCTTTAAAAAATTTTTTTTATTTATTTTATTTATTTTAAAATTACTAAATTGTTTAACCACTTGGGTACCGCGCTATTGCCGAATGACGGCATTAGCGCGGACCTAGATTTCCGGGACTACGTCTATTGACGTCGTCCCGGTTACGAGCGGCCTGCGCGCCCCCTGAGGGGCGCGCGCGGCGCGCTCTGTGATCGGCGAGTCCGTGAGACTCGCCTGATCACCGATCCGTGTAAGGGGTCGATCCCGACCCCTTATCACGTGATCAGCTGTCAGCCAATGACAGCTGATCATGTGATAGAGCGGAGCCGGTAATCGGCTATTATTCCTCCTCGCGCTGACAGCGCGAGGAGAAAAAAAAAAGCCGATCACCAGCGGCCGTGATCGGGACATCAGTCCCGATCACGGCCAGCAATGCAAGGCACCACATGCCACCTGCCAGTGCCCACCTGCCTCCCGCAGTGCCATCCTGAAGTATAACTAAAAGTAAAAGTAAGTGCCCCCCGTCTGTGCCCATAGTGCCCACAGTGCCACCCACAGTGCCACCCACAGTGCCACCCACAGTGCCACCCCACAGTGCCACCCACAGTGCCACCCACAGTGCCACCCAATCTGCCTCAAAGGTGCTGCACCCCAGTGCCGCCCATCAGTGCCCAGCAGTGCCGCCCATCAGTGCCCAGCAGTGCCGCCCATCAGTGCCCAGCAGTGCCACCTATCAGAGCCACCTATCAGTGCCACCTATCAGTGCCCATCAGTCCCATCTATCTGTGGTACCTATCAGTGCCCATCCATGCCACCCATCCGTGCCACTTATCCGTGCCACCCATCCGTGCCATCTTATCTGTGCCCATCTTTGCCCATCAGTGCCGCCTTATCTGTGCCCATCGGTGCCGCCTTATCTGTGCCTATTAGTGCCGCCTTAACTATGCCTATCAGTGCCCACCAGTGCAGCCTATCAGTGCCCACCAATGCAGCCTATCAGTGCCCACCAATGCAGCCCATCAGTGCCCACCAATGCAGCCTATCAGTGCCGCCTTATCAGCGCACTTCAATGAAGGAGAAAAATGACCCGTTTGCAAAATTTTATAACAAACTATTAAAACATGATTTTTTTTTTTTTTTTTTGCATCTTTTTTTGTTTGTTTAGCAAAAAATAAAACTCCGAGCTGTAACTAAATACCACCAAAAGAAAGCTCTATTTGTGGGAAAAAAATGATAAAAATTTCATTTGGGTACAGTGTTGTATGCCCGCGCAATTGTCATTCAAAGTGCATCAGCGCTGAAAGCTGAAAATTGGTCTGGGACTGAGGGGGGTTTAAGTGCCCAGTAAGCAAGTGGTTAAAAAATAAAAATAAATTGATCACTTTTATTGCTGTCACAAGGAATGTAAACATTCCTTGTGACAGTAATAGGTGGTGGCAGGTACTCTTTATGGAGGGATCGGGGGTCTAAAAGACCCCCCACCCCTCCTTTACACTTCAATGTATTCAGATCGCCGAAAACGGCGATTCTGAATACCGGATATTTTTTAAAAACTGGCGCCATTGGCAGCCGAGTAAACGGGAAGTGACGTCATGACGTCGCTTCCGTGTTTACGATGAGGAGACTGGAACGAAGCCGATTACGGCTTCGTTCCAGTTCCTCCCCAGCAGCCGGAGGCAGCGGAATTTGAATCGGTGCTCCCAATCGAGCGGGAGCACCGGTAACAGCGGCGGGAGGCGGCGGGAGGGGGGACGTCCCCTCCCGCTCCTCCGGCATAACAGCCAAGCGGCTTTTAGCCGCATCGGTTGTTATGCCTGGATAGCCAATCGCCTGCTAAAAAAACCGGTCCCGGGATGATGCCTGCAGGTGCGGGCATCATCGCGGTATACCCCCCGGAAGCCGAGTACGCACATCTGCGTACGCTCGGCGGGAAGGGGTTAAGCCCTGTGTATTGCTGCTCTAAGCACTGGATAGACCCTGCAGTTTATCATGTGACCATGGGATACAGATCAGCCAAAAAGGTATACAGTGGTAATATTTTTATGTAAAAAGATTTATTAACTGTGGGCACTGTGGGGGCGTATTAACTATTTTCATATTACTGGATTTAGTAACACTTTATTCCCCCTGGCGATATTCCCGTGTCTGCCTCGGGGTGGAATTTCAGTACCATAAGCGGTAACCCCGAGCCAGACTCGGAATCGCATTGCAGGATACAGAGAGAGTTACTTACCTTGTCCCCTGGATCCTGCGATGTCCTCCCTGCTGTGTGTGCGAGCTGTCCTCCGCTCGATTCACACAGTGTCCGAGTACCGCTAAGCTCCGTTCCCTGCGACGTTGCGACGCACGGAAGCGGAGATCGGCGCCAAATTTAAAAAAGTAAAAACACACAATACACATACAGTACTGTAATCTTACAGATTACAGTACTGTATAAAAAAAATACATGCCACGTTGTCCCTAGTGGTCTGTCCAGTGCACTGCATGTAGTTTTATATTATAAATACTGTTTGTTCTGCCTGGAATTTGGAGATTGTCCATAGCAACCAAAAAGTGTCCCTTTTTGTCAAAAGTGGTTATAGACCAGCTAGAAAAGAGCGATAATAAATTATAATCACTCGCAGAATTGAGCGATAGCAATTTCTGGGGAAATTCGTCATCAAACACTAAATCTAATAACAGTGACAATTCTGCAACTCAGCAAATTTCAGTGTTTTTGATTTGATTACATTATTGAATATTCTTTAATTATTATTATATTATTATTTGTTATAATTATTTATAGTTATTTATTATATTATAATTTATGATTTTGTGTTTCAAACTACTATCATACCCGCAATGAGTTATTCCTAAGCCCTTGTACACACGGTCGGACATTCCGATGGACAATGTCCCATAGGACCGTGTTGTCGGATAATCTGACAGTGTGTGGGCTCCATCGGACTGTTTCCGTCGGAGTATCCGACGGACCAAGTTTTCCAGCTGGGCTATAAAATTTTCCGACAACATGATCCGATCGGACTTTGTCCGATCATGTGTAGAGAATTCCGATCAGACAAAGTGCCACGCATGCTCAGATCAAATTCCTAGACCAAAGCTATTGGCTACTAGCCTGAACGTAGTCCCGCCCTAAGGAAATAACGTCATCACGTTAAGTACGATCTGATTTTCTGACAACTTTGTCCGACTGTGTGTATGCAAAATAATGGTACCGCTTTCAGCTCCTAAAATCAGAAATAATCATACCGCCAGGGAGGTTAACTGTCAATGAGTACTTCAGTATCTGGAGCCTCAGGCAAAAGGTCCTACTTCTCCAGCCCAGGTCTCTCCAGCCCCCATCTGCTGAGGCCTAGTAGTATGTATTTGCCCAAAAATAAGCCCGGATCTTATATTAATTTTGTCAACAAAAGTCCCAGTAGGGCTTATTTTCCGGGTAGGGGTTATGTGCGGTCTTCTCTCCCCATCTCCCTCACTGCCTGTCAGGAATCCCCAATGGGCAGTGGAACAGAGTAAAATTGCTTGTAAAATCCTAGAATGCACTGTATTACAGTATTATATAATGTAAACTGTATGTTTCTGTAATCTATTTGTGATAAATACCTTTTTATAGAGCCGCTCAGCGCCTCTGTGACCCACCAGACCTCTCTCCTCCACTCTGAGCACTGCAGAAGGGGGAGGAGGACTGGCGAGATCCCCCTCTGACAACTGGGAAAAGAGGTGAAGAGCAGCGGGAGGTCAGCTGAGTGCCGAGCGGCGCTGTAACAAATGCATTTATCACAAATAGATTACAGAAAAATACATTATATAATACTGTAATACAGTGCATATTAGGATTTTTACAACCACTTTAATCTAGTGCTTATTTTCAGGGTAGGGCTTATATTGCAGCCCTCCCTGAAAATCACAGTAGGGCTTATTTTCGAGGTAGGTCTTATTTTCGAGGAAACATGATAGTTTCTCTGAAACACACATGCCTCCTCTCAATAGGTGCACCAAGGGAGAGAAAAAGTCTGATCATGTCCTCCAAAATATTTATCCTCTTTCTTAGCCATTTAGAGACAACCTGTAGAATCCTAAAAATAGATTGCAGCTCAGCTGGCTACAGCTCAGCCATAACACAAAATTCTAACCACCCCAAGGCAGGGGCGCTACAGATATAATTGAAAAGATTTTGGGGGTTTATTTTACTTGTTGTAGTAATGTGTTTCTGATATTCCTATTTCGCCTCCCTGATTGCTCCCTTCCTGTTGCACTCCTTGTGAATCTGAAATGCAGAGGGTGACCCTTCTAGATTGTACTGTTTAAATGCCTGTTTTTTTGTTTTTTTTTACCTTAGAATTTAGCCACATGTATTAATTTTGTTATTTTACGTTTGTTACCCAACAGAATACGACATTTTCATTTAGTTTTGATTAACCGGTCAAGGAACACCCCACATACAAATACTTTTTTTTTCTTCGACTCTAAGGCACTCGTGCCTCCGGAGCACCACTGACGGACCCGATGGTCGTTATAAACCCAACGATTGTTTTGAGAGAGGAAGAATGACGGTCTGCCTGTGTAAACAAGTAAGGAAGACAGATCTTGTGTTTCTGCTAAGCAGGAACATGGATCTCTGTCTTTCTACAGGTAAACCATCCCCCACACCATTAGAAAGCATTCCCAGGGAATGCATTTAACCTTTTGATCGCCCTTTATGTTAACTCCTTTCCCTGCCAGTGTCATTAGTACAGTGACAGTGCATATTTTTTAGCTGACCACTGTATTGGTGTCACTGGTCCCCAAAAAGTGTCAAAAGTGTGTTAGGTGTCCAATTTGTCCACTGCAATGTCACAGTCCCGCTATAAGTTGCTGATCACCGCCATTACTAGTAAAAAAAAAGTTCATAAATCTATCCCATCGTTTTTAGATGCTAACCAAACAATATTAAGAGAGGTATGGACTCCAGAGAGAGAGAGAGAGAGGGATATAATTTTGCCTCTGTGCAAATCATTAGTAAGACCTCATCTGGAATATGCAGTTCAGTTTTGGGCACCAGTTCTCAAAAAGGATATCTGAGAACTGGAGAAAGTGCAGAGAATGGCATCCAAACTGATAAGAAGCATGGAGGAGCTCAGCTACGATGAAAGATTAGAGTTATGGCGCGTACACACAAGCGGGTTTGCCGTTGAAATAAACTCTGAAGGTTTCTCCGACAAGCTGTCTTGAATTCCGCTCAAGCTGTCTTGCATACACATGGTCACACCAAAGTCGACAGGACTAGAAAAAGGAAGTTCAATACCCAGTGCGCCACCCTTTGGGCTCCTTCTGTTAGTAGAAGTTTGGTGAGAGACCATTCGCGCTTTTCAGCTTTAGTGCTTTTCAGTCCGTTACTGCTCTTCGGTTTGTGCTTGTGGGTTTGTATCTGCTTTTCACTGTGTTCTTGTCGGCTCGTTTCTGGTTTTTAGATCACTCCTTACAGGCCTTGCTGTTCTTCAGTGCTTTCTGTTAGTTCGTTCTGACCAGCCGACTGTTTTGAAGCCGTGTTGCGGGTACATACTCCTCATAGAGTTCATGCTTGGTGTTGGGGTTCTAGCTTTGACCCAAGCCCAGTCTATGAACAGGGTCGGGATGAGTTCATGGACCAAGATTTGGTTGCTCCAGCATGGCCAATTTTCTCATATGCCTCTGCTATGTGAGATCCAGTAGAATGACCCTGATGATTTCAGGAACTTTCTCCAGATGACAGACCCCATTTTTCACCATCTGTTGGCTTTGTTGTCACCTTTATTTTTTGAAGCAGGAAACCTGCATGCGGCAAGCCATCCCTCCCAAGCAGAGGATAGCTGCCACATTGCAGTACTTGGTGACTGGCAGAAGTCTGCAGGACCTCAAGTTCTCTACAGACATCTCCCCCCAGACTCTGGGGATCATTATTCCAGAGACCTGTTCTGCCATCATTCAGGTCCTGCAGAAGGACTATATTAGGGTAAGTTTTCTCCTTTAACATCACATTCTATATATTTAATGTTTGCTAATGTGTTGTATTTATTTTCTCATTCCCTAATTACCATGATTGTAATATGCTGTGAATGTCCCCTTTGTCCTCATGCTGGAATCTTTTAATACTCCTTTTTTGGCCTATATGCATATTTGCTTTCACTAACCTCCCCAGCATGCTATCCTGAGCCCATATACATCTAGCCTAGTCACTTAACAATGTATTTTGTCAGCTCCATTGTAGTGCTTTACCCTAAACACCCCCTAAAATTTTTACAAATGTTATGTGTGTCCTTAAATTCAGGCCATAGGCTTTTTTGAGTCCCAAACTCAGCTCGAACCCTCCCCCCCTAAAATTTTTACAATGGGCCATCAGAGGGGGTGAGGAATCGGATAAGTGGACCTTATATTTTTGTCTTTAAATACTCTTTAAAATAAATGTTATACTGATGTCGGCCAAGAATCTGCTTGCAATGTTATGTGCAAAAGTACTAATACTTTTTTTCTGTTTTGACTCCACAGTTTCCTTTAACGCCACAGGAATGACAGACTGTAGCATCCCATTTTGCCGACCGTTGGGACTTACAACTGTGGAGGGGCTATATATGGAAAGCACGTCCACATCATGCCACCACCCCATTCGGGATCTTACTATTATAACTATAAGGGGTTTAATAGTATAGTGTTAATGGCGGTGGTGTCGTCACAATATGAGTTCTTCTATGTGGAATGCGGGGAAGAATGGCCGGATGGAGGAGTCTTCGCCCGACGGAGTTTTACCAACGTCTCCAGACTGGTGGCCTGGCATTGCCACCTGATGTGGACAACATTGAAGGACTCCCATTCATCTTTATTGCTGATGAAGCATTTGGTCTGGGCGAGCACCTCATGAGGCCATTCCCCCAGAGGACCCTCACCCCGGAGAGGAGGGTTTGTAACTACTGGCTGGCCAGAGCGAGAAGAGTCATTGAGAATACCTTCGGGATCATGGCCAAGCAGTTCCGCCTGTTTCTGACAGCAATCTATATGGCGGACTACATAATCAACCACATCATCTTATCCTGCTGCATATTGCACAATTTTTTAAGGAAAAATGCCCAAAATTATATTGCCTCAGTTGGGCCTGAGGCCGGACTTCCTGAGAATCCCCTGATGGGCCTGGATACTGACCGTCCTGGCTTGGCACCCCAAAGCGTCAGTGAAGTTCGGCAGAAATATGTAAATTATTTTACGGGTAGAGGGATCATTGCTATGCCAGACAATGTGTAAATATTATTTTAATAAAAAAAAAAAAAAGATCTGATAAAATCCTGAATTTTATTTATTACTTGTGTTTGTTTTTGGCTGTCTCCTAGGTTCTCCTAGTGCACTTGTAGTGCCAAGTGGATTTTCCTTTAGTAAATAAACCCCATTGTCACTGTAAACACAAAATTACTTCAAAAACTGGTATTGAAAGAAGAAGCCACACATTGTTGATTAGAAAAGTTTTTATTCTGTGCACATTCACATGTGCATTATAAAATTTTGATGTCAATTTTTTTTTTCTCAAGTTTTTTGGTATAAACATGCATGTTTATAAACATCACATACAAAACTCTGGAACTTAAAAATTTCAATGTAGAAAAACTGAAGGCAAAATCAGACATTATAGTGGCAAAAATGTCTTGATATTGCCTTCATCAGATGGGGTGATGTCACCCCTGTAAAAGCTAAATTTTGAAGATGCACACAATTTGGGAGTCAAAATGGGTATTTCCCTCCTGATCCCATGCCTTATGTCAACATGTGCTATCTCCCATCATGGGGGGATCAATGGACATGTTTTGGGGGTGAAACCCCTTCCTCTCACCTACTAGAGTTACGAGGAAGGGGTTGCACCCAAAAAATTTGCAAATTGATATCCCCTGATGGCAGATAGCACATGTTGACACACTGTGTGCATCTTCAAAATGTGGCTTTTAAAATGTCAAAAAAAAGTTCATAGAATGTGATGTTAAAAGTCCAATAAATGTAAAAATGGTGGCATTTGGAAGAAATTCATATTCTACCCAACACATCAGTCATGTTCTTCATTTGTTGTTCCATAACATTGAGTTTTTTCCTTATGATGTCAGTTTCACCATTCCACACCATGATGTCATTGATTATCCTTTGTGCACTGTCACTTGTAAAATGTTCAGCTTGCTGTTTGACAACCAGCACACACTTAAAAATTTGAGTACAAACATGAATTATAAATATGCAAGCATACATATATTACCTGAAGCTGTGGTGTCAGATACTCACCTGTTTTGGTGACAATCTCACCGACTTCCTCCACCTCTCCTTCCTCCAGCATGCAAGTAATAATAATAATCGGAACACACGACAACTACTTACTTTTTAGAAGCACTTTCTTGATGCTTCTATACTGATCCTGCTCCCTCAATTTCAGTTCTGACCAGTGTTTCCTTATTTGCTCCTTTGGTCATCGTACCCCAAAATTTGTGTGCAGACTCTTCACAACTTTCGTCATGATTTTGGCCTTTCTTCCCATCATAGTCTTTCCTCCTCAAGATGTCCACCATCTCTATAAAGGCCATCCTCCGGGATAGGGACGTTTCAGCCTCTGTGCTTTCCTCCTCCTCGTTGCTGGAATTAACCTGCTCTGTCTCTCCCATGTCGCTCCTACTGCGCGCCGAACGAGAAGGGGTGGGGAATATTCTAGAAAGAAAGTCAGGGGCGGGCGATGTTGACGGAGTTTCATGCATGCGCAGTGTATATCAAGCTAACACGCATGTGTCGTATGTATGATCTGTGTGCGGAGGAAGGAGGAAATGGCGAGCGTCCTAAAACAAGGTAAAATTTGAACTTGGGCCATCAGTGGCCTATACTGATTCAAGATTGAGGCCTATATTGGGAGATTATGAGAGTTTAGGCTGACATTAGTGTTTTTGTCTTATGTATTGTCTTACAGAAAATATGAATCACTTTAAGGACCCAGAATTTGTGGCTTGTTTCATAGACAAATACAGGGAGATGAGGAATTTGTGGGAGGTGAAACAGTTTATATTATAATAAACAAGCTAGGAGGTCAACGATGGAGAAACTTCTGGAATTTGTGAGGACTCGGGTCCCCGATGCAACCATCGCATTATTTGAAAAGAAAATTGGGATCTTGAGGAACATGTATAAGAAGGACCATAATAAGATCCATAAATCCAGAGGCTGACGAGGAACAACTCAACAACTCAACTGTGCCCAGTGTCAGCCAGGAGGTGGGTGGGCCCAGTGTCAGCCAGGTGGGTGGGCCCAGTGTCAGCCAGGAGGTGGGGGGGCTCAGTGTCAGCCAGGAGGTGGGGGGGCCCAGTGTCAGCCAGGAGGAGGCTGGGCCCAGTAGGAGCCTCACCCAATCCCAGGTGCCTCCCTCTGCCTTAAAACAAAAAGGCCCAGGAAGGGGACAATGATGGAGGAAGCAGCACTGAGGAGTGTTGTACATGGCATCACTAAATCTATTCCCTCCTGATAAGAGATTAAGGGGGGATATGATCAACATGTATGAATAGTGGTCCATATAGTGAACTTGGTGTTGAGTTATTCACTTTAAGAAAATTATATATGGCCTCGCAAAGAAGTATATAAGCATACAATATTACATACTGCACCATCATCCCAAATTAATATGAAGTGAATTTTTGGAAAATCTGGTCCCCAACCAGAAATGTCAACAAAGAGAGAAAGCCAAGGGACTATTACGGTGCACATATACGGATAATAAAGACATTGAGAAAACAGTTCTATAAAAATAACAGGTCAATTTATTTGAACATAAAATCATTACAAATAATCAGGGGCTGATATAGAAGGTGAAGTATTTCAACTAGTTTCGCTTTTTCAGCTTCCTCAGGAAATACCAACATCTAAAATACATATATAGATAAAGATCACAATTAAATATACGACAACATAGTAAGGTACAGTCGAAAAGGAGGGGGAACATTTGTTTGAAATTATATTCAAGGTCTTACCATCGCGCCCAGGTCCCCAAGCTAGTTCAGATGACCGAGGGAAGTCTCCCTCGGCGGCTGGGGGAGGTATTAATCCCAGTAGTAACCGAAATCTGTGTGGAGATATTTCTATTGATACTTATTGGTTTATAATCTGGCCTCAAAACATTTAGGGGTGATAATTAGTGTGGAAATCATCTCAACCATTAAAGATAAACCAATGTGGTTGAGAGGAGGTGGATGTGCTCATGAAATGGGAAAAGCGCGTGTTTATGGCTATCCAAAGGTGCAAATTAGTGTGCACAATGGGTCAAACCACATTAGTGAGGCTATCCAAGAGTGAAAAGTGATGTAACAGTGGAGTGTACATGAGTGCATATCAAAAGAGAAGGAAACAACCCCATAATGATCAGTGTATAAGTGAACCAAGGTTAAACCGAAAATGTGAATTAATAAGATGAAAGGGAGGGGGGTATAGAGGAAAATGCCCCATGGATGTGAAAAGGATAAAATATAGTGATAGAGATAATTAGTGATATCCAGTAAAGGTAAGGGCAAGAAATCAAGATGGTTACCCGTAAAGGAATATATATTGGTATCTCAAGGGCCCGGAGGGGGTAGCATGGGTGTCCACCCATCGATAGATAAGCAGGTCAGGCCGGCTGGATGTGGACAGTGTACAAAATAGGAGAACATCCGCAGCATCAAAGTATTCTATATTTGGAGAGTCATCTGTGTAAATATTCAAAGGGTAATCTATCAATCTATAAAACAATACTTGATGTAAGGGAGCACCATCGTAGCGCTCAGTCCAAGATATACCAACTTACCGATCACGGGACACCCCCAATGTTCACCGGGTGAATTCGGTATACAGGGTAGCGGAAGACACGCTATAAATACCCCCCAACCCCGCTAAATGACTCTAGCGCCAAGTCGCCGGCGCATAGCGTCACGGGGTCAGGGGCTCTACAGTACGCACACATCGGCACCCAACGCGCACGCGCCCCTAGTCCGAGGCATCCTGCAACGGCCGCGAACAAAATTGTTACGCATCAACCGTGCAGCGCCCGGCGCGGTCTGCACATGCGCGAAAGAACCGCACGAGCGTCTGCGCTCCCGTCCCTAGGCCAATAATTCTCGGCCGGGACGCGGGCAAGGGGAGAGGGGGCCGGCGAAGCATTCAAATGCAATGCCTCACCCTCCCCCAAACCAACCCCCCAAGAGCCCCACCAGCCGCCGGGAGAGAAGCCCGGGACCCAAACCTACAAGGGGGGGAAAAAACAGGCGGGAGGGCAAGACCTATCATAATGAATTAATTGAATATAGTAATACGGCACATATAAATAGTACAAACAATAAGTTAGTAAAGTAACAAGACACATTTAGTGTCAAAAAGATAATCATAATGAACTCATATATGGTTATCAACACAGTCCATATTCACATGAGCAGCAGTTGTTAGTTATAACCACCGTTTGAACACGATGGTATATAACCAGCGGGAATATCCATTTTGAATGGCAAATTTGGATCGTTTATAGGAAGTACTTACGGTAATAGTTGATACAATGATTCAAAAGGTGCCCTCCATTCATTTAAGATAGGAGGAAAAAAATATATATCAAAAAGATATGTATACAAAAATAAATCCTAATAGAGTCAATCAATCAAATTACTGATCTGGGTCGTAAAACCCATCCAAATTTGTCATGAATATCCATACTGAACCGCTATTTAACCGCTACAACACAGTTGAACTGGATTGTGATTCAATTCGATATATAACAGGTATAGACAAGCAATCACACAGTTATATTAGGTAGCAAAAATAAAGGAGGCCTGTTCCCCATTTGTGCCATGATGGGGAAACCAGAGTGTGCTCGGGGCTTAAAAATGTATGCGGATCAGGACACGAAGAGGATGAGTCTAAGCTCCTCCATTCCTCGTGGACAGATACCGACACACAGCATCAGGTGTGTTATCCACCTATTCATCTATGAAAATTATATATGGCCTCGCAAAGAAGTATATAAGCATACAATATTACATACTGCACCATCATCCCAAATTAATATGAAGTGAATTTTTGGAAAATCTGGTCCCCAACCAGAAATGTCAACAAAGAGAGAAAGCCAAGGGACTATTACAGTGCACATATACGGATAATAAAGACATTGAGAAAACAGTTCTATAAAAATAACAGGTCAATTTATTTGAACATAAAATCATTACAAATAATCAGGGGCTGATATAGAAGGTGAAGTATTTCAACTAGTTTCGCTTTTTCAGCTTCCTCAGGAAATACCAACATCTAAAATACATATATAGATAAAGATCACAATTAAATATACGACAACATAGTAAGGTACAGTCGAAAAGGAGGGGGAACATTTGTTTGAAATTATATTCAAGGTCTTACCATCGCGCCCAGGTCCCCAAGCTAGTTCAGGTGACCGAGGGAAGTCTCCCCCGGCGGCTGGGGGAGGTATTAATCCCAGTAGTAACCGAAATCTGTGTGGAGATATTTCTATTGATACTTATTGGTTTATAATCTGGCCTCAAAACATTTAGGGGTGATAATTAGTGTGGAAATCATCTCAACCATCAAAGATAAACCAATGTGGTTGAGAGGAGGTGGATGTGCTCATGAAATGGGAAAAGCGCGTGTTTATGGCTATCCAAAGGTGCAAATTAGTGTGCACAATGGGTCAAACCACATTAGTGAGGCTATCCAAGAGTGAAAAGTGATGTAACAGTGGAGTGTACATGAGTGCATATCAAAAGAGAAGGAAACTACCCCATAATGATCAGTGTATAACTGAACCAAGGTTAAACCGAAAATGTGAATTAATAAGATGAAAGGGAGGGGGGTATAGAGGAAAATGCCCCATGGATGTGAAAAGGATAAAATATAGTGATAGAGATAATTAGTGATATCCAGTAAAGGTAAGGGCAAGAAATCAAGATGGTTACCCGTAAAGGAATATATATTGGTATCTCAAGGGCCCGGAGGGGGTAGCATGGGTGTCCACCCATCGATAGATAAGCAGGTCAGGCCGGCTGGATGTGGACAGTGTACAAAATAGGAGAACATCCGCAGCATCAAAGTATTCTATATTTGGAGAGTCATCTGTGTAAATATTCAAAGGGTAATCTATCAATCTATAAAACAATACTTGATGTAAGGGAGCACCATCGTAGCGCTCAGTCCAAGATATACCAACTTACCGATCACGGGACACCCCCAATGTTCACCGGGTGAATTCGGTATACAGGGTAGCGGAAGACACGCTATAAATACCCCCCAACCCCGCTAAATGACTCTAGCGCCAAGTCGCCGGCGCATAGCGTCACGGGGTCAGGGGCTCTACAGTACGCACGCATCGGCACCCAACGCGCACGCGCCCCTAGTCCGAGGCATCCTGCAACGGCCGCGAACAAAATTGTTACGCATCAACCGTGCAGCGCCCGGCGCGGTCTGCACATGCGCGAAAGAACCGCACGAGCATCTGCGCTCCCGTCCCTAGGCCAATAATTCTCGGCCGGGACGCGGGCAAGGGGAGAGGGGGCCGGCGAAGCATTCAAATGCAATGCCTCACCCTCCCCCAAACCAACCCCCCAAGAGCCCCACCAGCCGCCGGGAGAGAAGCCCGGGACCCAAACCTACAAGGGGGGGAAAAAACAGGCGGGAGGGCAAGACCTATCATAATGAATTAATTGAATATAGTAATACGGCACATATAAATAGTACAAACAATAAGTTAGTAAAGTAACAAGACACATTTAGTGTCAAAAAGATAATCATAATGAACTCATATATGGTTATCAACACAGTCCATATTCACATGAGCAGCAGTTGTTAGTTATAACCACCGTTTGAACACGATGGTATATAACCAGCGGGAATATCCATTTTGAATGGCAAATTTGGATCGTTTATAGGAAGTACTTACGGTAATAGTTGATACAATGATTCAAAAGGTGCCCTCCATTCATTTAAGATAGGAGGAAAAAAATATATATCAAAAAGATATGTATACAAAAATAAATCCTAATAGAGTCAATCAAATTACTGATCTGGGTCGTAAAACCCATCCAAATTTGTCATGAATATCCATACTGAACCGCTATTTAACCGCTACAACACAGTTGAACTGGATTGTGATTCAATTCGATATATAACAGGTATAGACAAGCAATCACACAGTTATATTAGGTAGCAAAAATAAAGGAGGCCTGTTCCCCATTTGTGCCATGATGGGGAAACCAGAGTGTGCTCGGGGCTTAAAAATGTATGCGGATCAGGACACGAAGAGGATGAGTCTAAGCTCCTCCATTCCTCGTGGACAGATACCGACACACAGCATCAGGTGTTATTTTTATAGAACTGTTTTCTCAATGTCTTTATTATCCGTATACAGTGGTGTGAAAAAGTGTTTGCCCCCTTCCTCATTTCCTGTTCCTTTGCATGTTTGTCACACTTAAGTGTTTCGGAACATCAAACCAATTTAAACAATAGTCAAGGACAACACAAGTAAACACAAAATGCAATTTGTAAATGAAGGTGTTTATTATTAAAGGTGAAAAAAAATCCAAACCATCATGGCCCTGTGTGAAAAGTGATTGCCCCCTAAACCTAATAACTGGTTGGGCCACCCTTAGCAGCAACAACTGCAACCAAGCGTTTGCGATAACGTGCAATGAGGCTTTTACAGCGTCCTGGAGGAATTTTGGCCCACTCATCTTTGCAGAATTGTCCTAATTCAGTTACATTAGAGGGTTTTCGAGCATGAACGGCCTTTTTAAGGTCATACCACAACATCTCAATAGGATTCAGGTCAGGACTTTGGCTAGGCCACTCCAAAGTCTTCATTTTGTTTTTCTTCAGCCATTCGGTGGTGGACTTGCTGGTGTGTTTAGGATCATTGTCCTGCTGCAGAACCCAAGTTCGTTTCAGCTTGAGTACACGAACAGATGGTCGGACATTCTCCTTCAGGATCTCTTGGTAGACAGCAGAATTCATAGTTCCTTTTATCACGGCAAGTCTTCCAGGTCCTGAAGCAGCAAAACAGCCCCAGACCATCACACTACCACCACCATATTTTACTGTTGGTATAATGTTCTTTTTATGAAATGCAGTGTTCCTTCTACGCCAGATATACTTGGACACACACCTTCCAAAGAGTTCCACTTTTGTCTCATCGGTCCACAGAATGTTGTCCCAAAAGTCTTGGGGATCATCACGATGTGTTGTGGAGAAATTGAGACGAGCTTTGATGTTCTTTTTGCTCAGCAGTGGTTTTCTCCTTGGAACTCTGCCATGCAGGCCATTTTTGCCCAGTCTTTTCCTGATGGTGGAGGCATGAACGCTGACCTTAACTGAGGCAAGTAAGGCCTGCAGTTCCTTGGACGTTGTTGTGGGGTCTTTTGAGACCTCTTGGATGAGTCGTCGCTGCGCTCTTGGGGTAATTTTGGGCGGCCGGCCACTCCTGGGAAGGTTCACCACTGTTCCATGTCTTCGCCATTTGTGGATAATGGCTCTCACTGTGGTTCGCTGGATTCCCAAAGCTTTGGAAATGGCTTTATAACCCTTTCCAGACTGATAGATCTCAATTACTTTCTTTCTCAATTGTTCCTGAATTTCTTTGGGTCTCGGCATGATGTGTAGCTTTTAAGGATCTTCTGGTGGACCTTACTGTGTCAAGCAGCTCCTATTTAAGTGATGCCTTGATTGTGAACAGGTGTGGCAATAATCAGGCCTGGGTGTGGCTAGAGAAATTTAACTCAGGTGTGGACAACCACAGTTATAGTATGTTTTAACAAGGGGGGCAATCACTTTTTCACACAGGGCCATGATGGTTTGGATTTTTTTTCACCTTTAATAATAAACACCTTCATTTACAAATTGCATTTTGTGTTTACTTGTGTTGTCCTTGACTATTGTTTAAATTGGTTTGATGTTCCGAAACACTTAAGTGTGACAAACATGCAAAGGAACAGGAAATGAGGAAGGGGGCAAACACTTTTTCACACCACTGTATGTGCACCGTAATAGTCCCTTGGCTTTCTCTCTTTGTTGACATTTCTGGTTGGGGACCAGATTTTCCAAAAATTCACTTCTTATTCACTTTAAGGTCATCATAGGGGACAAGGGGGCATGTTTACATCTACAGGAAAAAAGATTTAATCTCCAAATACGGAAAAGTTTCTTCACACTAAGAGCTGTGAAAATGTGGAATAGACTCCCTAGTAGATTGCTTTAAAAAAAAGGCCTGGATTCTTATCTAAATGTACATAATATAACTGGGTACTATCATTTATAGGTAAAATTGATCCAGGGAAAATCCAATTGCCTCTCAGGGGGGATCAGGAAGACATTTTTTTGCCCTGCTGTAGCAAAATGGAGCATGCTTTGTTGTGGTTTTTCGCCTTCCTCTGGATCAACTGTGGATGAAGGATTGTGTATATGGAATTGTTTTTTTTTTTTGCATGGACTTGTGCCTTTTTTTCAACCTGACTAACTATGTAACTATGTAATATACACTTACTGGGATTTTTTTTACCAAAAATATGTAGCAAAATACATATTGGCCTAAATTGATGAAGAAATTTGATTTTTTTGTAGATTTGTTTTATAGCAGTAAAAAATATTGTTATTTTTTCAAGGCTGGTTGTGCTTTTTTGTTTATAGCCCAAAAAAAGAAAGCTCTATTTGTAGGAAAAAAAGGACAACAACTTTATTTGGGTACAGTGTTGCATGTCAACGCAATTATCAGTTAAAGTAACGCAGTGCCGTATTGCAAAAAACGTACTCAATTGAGTAAGGGCTAGTTTACACTTGCTTCAAAACATGGCTTCGGACACACTTTGTTAAAGCTCTCTGAACACCAGTCAAAGCTCTTGTCGCTAAATAAAATGGTTAGCTTACAGTCTTGTTTGCACCTTGCTTTTGCTTGGTGCTTCTGTGGGCTTCCATAGGTCTTTGGTGGTGCTTCCATGGGACTTCAGTGGGGTTTCAAGCGAGCTTTGCCATAGACTTCTATGGAGGCTTCGAAGATGCTTTGAAGCACAACTAAAGCGAATTGGAGTATAATTTTTAAGCAAAGCAAAAGCAAGGTGTAAACAGGACTGTAAGCTAACCATTTTATTTAGTGACAGGATTTTTGACTAGTGTTCAGAGGGCTTTAACAAAGCGTGTCCCAAACCTTGTGTTGAAGCAAGTTTAAACTAGCCGTTATTGTGTGTTGAAGCAGAAGCAAGTGTAAATGAGCCCTAAGGGATAGTTTACACTTGCTTCAAAACATGGCTTCAGACGCACTCTGTTAAAGCTCTCTCAATGTCAGTCAAAGCCCATCACTAAATAAAATGCTTAGCTTACAGTCATGTTTACACCTTACTTTTGCTTGGTGCTTCGATGAGGCTTCGGTAGAGCTTCAGTGGGGCTTTGGTGAGGCTTCGATGGGGCATCAGTGGGGCATCAATCGTGCTTTGCCATAGACTTCTATGGAGGCTTTGAAGACGCTTTGAAGCATCACTAAAGCAACATGGGTTATCATTTTTGAAGCAAAGCCAAAGTAAAAGCAGGTGTAAACAGGACTGTAAGCTAACGATTTTTTTTTTAGAGACAGGGGCTTTGACTAGTTCAGCAAGCTTTAATAAAGCCTGTCCGAAGCCTTGTTTTGAAGCAAGTGTAAACTAGCCGTTAATGTGTGTTGAAGGCGAAGCAAGTGTAAATGAGCCCTAAGAGACAATCTCTCCAACAAATACACAGATGATCGTAAACAAAAACTGACCGAAGTTCTAACCCTACTCCACAATGTTTTCATTGATGCCTGTATAACTTTTGCAAAGATACCTTTTTGTTGGCATGCCACTTTATCACAGTTACGCTAAAACCTTTGATTGAACATAAGTGCTGTTCGCTGTGGTCATAATTAATAAAGTTGCCGTTCAACTGTAAGGCTGCATTCACACCTGAGCGTTTTCAGCTCATAAAACGATCGTAAAATACCTGAAAAAACGCCTGAAAATGCCCAACAAGCAAAATCCCATTAATTTCAAAGGCACCATTTCACATCTGAGCATTCTGTCACCTGAAGCAAAATGCCCTAAGCTCAAAAAAGAACATGAGCTTCTTTGGGACAGATTACAGGCATTTTTCTGCCTTTTACATTGGTGACCTGAACAAAATCGCGGTAAAAACACGCGACTTTGAAATGCTCAGGTGTGAATGCAGCCTAAAAGGCCACATAGCTCTCAATGTCCAGCAGTCTACACATAGTGTGAACCTGTTGAATAAACAGATTTTGGTTAGAAATAAAAAATTAAAAAAAAACGAACATTAGGCAGTTCACTACAAAGATTTAAAGAGTCTGTATACAGATTTCTGTTGGATCTGAGGTAATACAGTTCTACCTAAAGCCTAGTATAAACAATGAGATTATTGGACGAATGATTGTTCGTTTTTCTTTTTTGCATGCTAGTCTCCTTATTGAAAACAAAAGAGGTTACTAAAGTATGACAGAATAAAAGTTTGGAAGTGATGTAATGTATTTTATTTGTATTGTATTTTTTGTATTCATCCCTTTGGATAATTTTGGACGAAAGCTGTGTACTGTATAATCAGATTATCATGCAATCGCTTTGAATGCAGTATTTTGTTGTATGATTTTCTGATAGTGTGTTAAGGGGGCTTAACCCCCTTAAAGTGGGGTGCCCCCTAAAAAAAAAAAAAAATTTAAAGTCAGCAGCTACAAATACTGCAGCTGCTGACTTTTAATAATCGCACACCTACCTGTCCCAGAGTCCAGCGATGCGGGGGAACAAAGCCCCCCCTTGTTCCCCACTCCGCTCGCTGCGCTGCCATTCTTACTGTGGGCACCCGGCTGTGGCTTCACAGCCGGGCACCCACTGCGCACACGTGACAGGTCCCAGATGACTGTGCGGCATGAGGGGAAGTGATGTCACCAGCCCGGGCAATAAAGAAGGCAGACTACGAGGGACCCCCTAGCAACAGGCATTTAGATGTGAGTAGAAATTTTTTTTTTTTCCAATTATTTTTTTTTTTTTTTAAGAATTTTAAACAATTTTTTTTTTGGGTGGCAACACCACTTTAAGATAACATAAAATGTTCTATCAAATACTTACCACAATTTCCCTTTCCTTATGGGCTCCATGGCAGCATAGGTTTGGGTAGCTCCACCTTTGCTCCTGCCCGATAGGACCCCACTCCCATAAATTTTCAGGCTTAGCCAGAGGCCACATTCCGTACCTAGCTTACTCATGTCACTAGGAGGGAAAAAACAACGGTGGGATACCCAAAAAGGGAAGGCTTCCAATGTAGCAACACAACCAACAGAAACCTAATGGATAGATAACTAACAGTACAAGGAAGCTAGCTACACCTCACAGTGAGCCAGAACAGTCTTAATAGAAGAAATGCAGACCTCCTACAAATATTCCTGGCACCCTTTTTCACAGGGAGCCTACAAAGCCAACACACACCTGGTTAAGTGTGTTGTCACTGCTTCCATTGGAAACAAGCCTTAAGCTCTGTAAGCCGCTTGGCTAGCTTGAATGGCCCATCCAGCTGATTCTGGATGATATCTCTGACCTGCTGGTTCTGTTAAAGAAAGATATATCCTGAAACTCTAAATAAAGCTATAGCTTGGGAGAATGCGCCAAACATCCCAATCAGGGGCGGACTGACCATTGGGCCACTCGGGCACTGCCCGAGGGCCCTATGCCACTAGGGGGCCCCATCAGGGTTTCCAGCCTCAGTACACTAGGGACAGTATGTAAAAATTTGTGTTTTTTTTTTTACATCTGTCTCTGAAATGTCCCTTACCGACATCCTTTTGGTCTAAAAATCCTGAGATTATAGCTGCCCCACCTCTCCAGTACCTTCTCAGCCAATAGAAACATGTCTGTGTATACTGTGTGATTGTATACTGTGTGTGTGTGTTTGTGTCTACTGTGTGGCCCCATAATATCTGATTGCCTGGGGGCCCCATAATATCCTATTGCCCGGGGGCCCCATGAGTTGTCAGTCCGCCCCTGATCGCAATATCCATGGCATAGAACCAGTTATCCTTGGAGGTCTTGCATATGGGAGGAACAAAACTTTTGTTCTCATAGGATGCCGAAGCCATCTCAGATTGCAACTCAGTATGGATATAAACACTACTCATACTAGGCAGAATGCCAACGAGGATCCCTTATGGCAAAAAAGCCCAGATCCCGGCAAACCTCCTGAAGAAAAAAGAACCCTTACAGAGGCTGCCTTCATGACCTAACCTTTAGGCTCAGTTCACACTGGAAATGGATGCAGATCGCACAGCAACGCTGTGTGTCCCCGTTCTCTGTATCAGGGAGGAATCAGGGCCGAATCTTTGGCTGATTTCGACCCTGAAACAGAGTCAAAGACGCAGCCACCCCTGAGATATGTGAACCGGCTCCATAGGGAGCAGGTCACATTCTCCAGCTATGTGAATTGGATGCCGGGAAACCCCTGAAGGACACAGCCTCCTTCAATGACAACTCCATGAATACGGCTAAGCTAATTAAGGTCACGTCAACCAGGCAGGTGACTCATTATGCTTATCCTGCAGTGCAGGTAGAAGTGTCCCAATTTGGAGTTTTAACTGAGCAACCCAGTACTGCAAGGTGCTGACCACTAAGACCTTCTGCTCCTTTTTCCGTCTGTTCAATTTGTACCCCTCTTCAAGAATATGCTTCTAGCTTAAACATCATAAGGAAAAAAAGGCAATGCTTCTTTGGATGTGCTAAAATACTCCCTTGCTGGTGGCCCCTCGGGGGGTTCACTACCCGAGATCTCCCCCCAATGGGTCATACTGATCCATTGCCCGTTCAGGGGCCTGGGAGGTAAAATAGTAGGACTCTATATGTTTCTTTTAAATCTCTCATGTTCTGGGACAGGACAGCCTGGCCATTGCATTACAGTCCTCTAACATAGATTACTACACTGGAATCTGGATTTTGTCAGTTCTGCTTTGTATTTTTATTACTTTGTGTGTGGATATTTTCATGACTTTAAAGTTGCCTGTTTCCTTTACAAAACAAAAATTGAAAAAAAAAACTTCCTCATTCACATCTTCTATTTAGGAACAGGGAGAGTTAAAACAGACTCCTTTAGAGTGTCTTGACTACCCGTGGCAACCTGTTGGTCGCTGTTATCTTGCTCCCTGAAATCGTACAGGGTTTTACCAGCCAAGACATGAGCAGCAAAGGCCCAGTTTATGGTTTACATAATACATGCAGATCTGGAAAGGCTTAATAGCCAGCGTCCATTAGTCAGCTTCCCATACATCAGCTTTAAGAGGCCCGCAGAAGGGCTGACAATTCAGGAAACAGTACCAGTAAGAAGACACTGCCACCCTCCAGCTATAACCTGCATAGAGCAGTCGCAGCATAGAGGGATTAGGCTGCGGCAGCACAAGGACCTGTTGCATAAATAAATAATCCCTGCAAGTCTAAGGGAGAACTCCACATTGTTAAGAAAAAATAAATATAATAACATCTACAATTGCTACTCAGCCATGTAGTGATGTATTAAATAACCTTCCCAATTCAAACTGTTGCTGCTGAAGTTCGCTAAGCTGCCCAGAGAGACAATGTAACAGCTGTTTGCTAGGTGAGAAACAAAACCCTTATGGGTTTACTACTGCAAAAGGCATACTGACACTGCAGGTTCTCACATCTGAGCATCACTACAACAGGAGCCTCCAACACAGAAAGAAAAACCTTGCTTAAACAGTTATCTGTTTAGGACAGAAGGTGCACCAAACTTTGAGAAAATGCTGCAATGCACATCAGAGCATAGTCATCTTCATATGTTTTCATTTTTTTTTTTGTATAATCTTTATTTTCAATTTGCATTTTCAGTTTCATCTCCATGCCATGTTTCCAGCTTAACATTACAACATAGCCAAATACAGCCAAACAAAGCAAGGAAACAAAAAAAAGAAAAAAAAAAGGGGGGGGGGGTCGGGGGGGGGGGGGGGGGGATGGGGACACAGAGAGGGGGAGAAGGGGGGAAGGAGGGGGGGTCATTAAAGGGTGAAAGTGACACAGTCAGGGTGTAAGTAATCACAACAATCATAGCAGTGGGGAGTAGCGAAATAAATGTTGCATGAGTAGAAGGGCTCCCTGCCTGCCCCAGATATTCGATCCCCTTTGGGCAGGTGTGGTAAAATTTCCTGCGACCTGTGAATTTCGCTCACCCCATCACTTCCGGTGCGGCTCCGTCACTGTAACAGCTGACGGCGGGCCTTTACTGCGCATGCGCCAAGTCCGTGATCTTAACGGCGCATGCGCAAGAGCTTTATTTACGCGGTGGTTAAAAATTATACACGGAGACTTGCGGGTGGGCGGGTGGAGCTGAACAGATGCTTAGAACGTCAGCAGCAGCCCCACCCACCCCACTAACATGCCCCTGAATCTTAAGCGGTGGTTAAAAATTATACTCAAGTGGGCGGAGACTTGCGGGTGGGCGGGCGGAGCTTATGGTGAAGAAAAATTATGGCTTCAGCTACTATTAACAGCAATCGCGCATGCGCGGGATCTTTTCTTATGGTGAAGAAAAATTATGGCTTCAGCTGCTATTAACAGCAATCGCGCATGCGCGGGATCATTGTTTACTGATCAGAAAAATTATGCACTCAAGCACATTCTTATTGATGATGAAAATTGATAGACTCGGGCGGGCGATGGCTTTATTATATCATCGGCAGCACCAATATGTATAGTATTTTTTTAACCACTTGCTTACTGGGCACTTAAACCCCCCTCAGTCCCAGACCAATTTTCAGCTTTCAGCGCTGATGCACTTTGAATGACAATTGCGCGGGCATACAACACTGTACCCAAATGAAATTTTTATCATTTTTTTCCCACAAATAGAGCTTTCTGTTGGTGGTATTTAATTACAGCTGGGAGTTTTATTTTTTGCTAAACAAACAAAAAAAGATGCAAAAAAAAAAAATCATGTTTAATAGTTTGTTATAAAATTTTGCAAACGGGTCATTTTTCTCCTTCATTGAAGTGCGCTGATGAGGCGGCACTGATAGGCTGCACTGGTGGGCACTGATGGGCTGCATTGGTGGGCACTGATAGGCTGCATTGGTGGGCACTGATAGGCATAGTTAAGGCGGCACTCATAGGCACAGATAAGGCGGCACCGATGGGCACAGATAAGGCGGCACTGATGGGCACAGATAAGATGGCACGGATGGGTTGCACAGATGGGCACTGATAGGCACTGATAGGTACCACTGATAGATGGGACTGATGGGCACTGATAGGTGGCTCTGATAGGTGGCACTGCTGGGCACTGATGGGCGGCACTGCTGGGCACTGGTAGATGACACTGATGGGCACGGATATGTGGCACTGGGGTGCAGCACCTTTGTTGAGGCAGATTGTGGGCACTGCTGGGTGGCACTGTGGGCACTGCTGGGTGGCACTGTGGGCACTTACTGTTTATTAATGTGGCACTGGCAGGGGGCAGGTGGGCACTAGCAGGGCTGGCCGTGATCGGGACTGATGTCCCGATCACGGCCGCCGGTGATCGGCTTTTTCTTTTCTCCTCGCGCTGTCAGCGCGAGGAGGAATAATAGCCGATTACCGGCTCCGTTATATCACATGATCAGCTGTCATTGGCTGACAGCTGATCACGTGATAAGGGGTCGGGATCGACCCCTTGCACGGATCGGTGATCAGGCGAGTCTCATAGACTCGCCGATCACAGAGCGCGCCGCATGCGCCCCTCATGGGGCGCGCAGGCCGCTCGTGCACGGGACTACGTCTATTGACGTCGTCCCGGAAAAGGAGATCTGCGCTGTAGCCGTCATTCGGCTATAGCGCGGGTCTCAAGTGGTTAATCAGAATATGCAGTGTATTTATTAAATCAGCAGAATATGGGCACAATGTCTGCGTTTGGGGACAGTGTGTGCGTTTGGGGCACAATGCCTGCGTTTGGGGACAGTGTGTGCGTTTGGGGCACAATGCCTGCGTTTGGGGACAGTGTGTGCGTTTGGGGCACAATGCGGCAAACACCACCTCACTGTGACTAGAAATCGCCGCTTCACTGTGCCCATCAAACACCCCGCTGTGCCCAGTGAACACCGCCTCACCGTGCCCAGCAAACCCTGGCTCACTGTGCCCTTCAAACGCAACCACTGTGCCCATAAATTGCCGCCACTGTGCTATCAAACACAGCCACTGTACCCATCAATTGCTGCCAGATTGTCAAGCCGTAGCTGTGCTCCCTGGGGATATGCTGATCACCCATCTGGGCTGCTGGAGGGAGCCCAGATGGGCATAAATGAGGGACCTGCATGTCATGGTAAGTGAGACCATCCCATATCCCACACCATCTTTCCCCAGAACAGGGACCCCCTTCCAACCCCCCCCCCAGGAGAGGGAACCCCTCCCCCCCTCTGAGGACCTCCTCCCCCCAAGACAGAGACCCCCTTCTCCCCCCTGAGGACAGGGAAACCTTCTCCCCCCTTAGGACAGGGACCCCCTTCTCTCCTGAGGACAGGGACCCCCTTCTCTCCTGGGGACAGGGGCCCCCTTCTCTCCTGGGGACAGGGGCCCCCTCTCTCCTGGGGACAGGAACTCCATCTCCCCTGGGAACGGGGACTTCATCTCACCTAGGGACCCCATCTGCCCTGGGGATCAGGACCCCACCTCCCCTAAGAACAGGAACCTGATCACCCTGTGTGTGCCAACCTCACTGCCCTGCCAGCCATGTGTCCTGTGTGAGGGCCCTCCTGTGACAGCTCTTATAAGGACTTCACCCCACTGTGTGATCCCCCTACATGACTGATTCCTCTGTGTCCAAAACTTACACGGGGAACCCCTCGGTTTGCTCCCCCTACATGTCTGCATACTCTGACCACCCCCTGTACCATTTCCACATCCACTGACTGCCTCCTGTATCCTGTGCACATGTTCCGACCCCCTCTTGTACCATGTCTGTAGCCTCTAGCCACCTCCTGTGTCCTGTCTGCAATCTCTGACTATCTCTTGTCTTTTAACGTGTCTGCAGTCTCTTAGGGGGAGTCTGGAGAGGAATCAAGAGTGAGAGCACCGCCAGGATTGGGATTACGCGAGGAGTCAGATGTGTATGGACTGTGGAGAAGAGACTATAGAATAAAAACCAGAACCACCAACCTGGAGCCGTCTAACTGAGCCCTGCACGCTGCACTGGAGAGCAGGTCAGTGACAAGAGGGTACTCATATAAAGGTTTCCCATCATCTCAGTAACACCCCCCCCCCCCTAGTGTATTTACTCTGCGGAAGGTGGTCTCTGGTCACCAGAGTTCCCCCACCCCCCCATAACATTTCCCGGCATTCCCCTTTACATCAGAGTCCACAGGATTCTTCCCCAAGGCAAAGGAAAATGCTACAGAGCATGATCTAAGGAGGAACTCTGATGTAAGGGGTGCTCTGGTCACCAGAGACCACCTTATATCAGAGTCCACTGCATTCCCATTTACATCAGAGTTCCCACTTACATCAGGGTCTGCAGCATTGCCCTTTGCATCAGGGTTCGCAGAGTTCCCCCTGTTAGATTAGAAGGGATGGAGGCCCAGAGACATGTCCAGAGTACACAGAGGATACATGGGATAGATTAGAAGGGATGGAGGCCCAGAGACATGTCCAGAGAACACAGAGGATACATGGGATAGATTAGAAGGGATGAAGGCCCAGAGACATGTCCAGAGTAGGGATGAGCTTCGTGTTCGAGTCGAACATACGTTCGACTCGAACATCGGCTGTTCGCCCGTTCGGCGAATTCCGAACGTTATGGGCCGTTCACACCACATTCGTGTGGCGCTCACGGCCCACAATGCACTGTGATGGCGCAGTGCATTGCTGGCTCATGATTGGCCAAGCATGCACTGTGACCCCACATGCTTGGCCAATCACAGCGCCGGCAGCGAGGAGAGCCATGATTGGCCACAGGCAGGATGCCTGTGGCCAATCATAGCTCAGGCTGTGTAGTACACGCCCCACACTATATAAGGCCGCCAGCGCGGCGGCCTTGTGTAGTGTGTTGGCATCTGTAGCAGTTAGTGGGTGTTCTGTGTACCTTCAACACAGTATACACCGATCGTTATCGGCCGATTTTACGTTCTTGCTCTTCTGTAGTGGTTGTTGTCTGCGTGCCCTGACCGCAGTATACACCGCTATATTCACCTATATATCTAGCGATATATCTATCTTTTATAATAGAGCTTGCAGTCAGTGTTAGGAGATTTTGCGTGCTGTCTGCCTTCTCTGAACGCAGTATACACCGCTATATCCACCTATATAGCTAACTATCTTGCTCGTTTTAAATAGAGCTGTCAGTCAGTGTTAGGAGATTGTGCATGCTGTCTGCGTGCTCTGAACGCAGTATACACCGCTATATCCACCTATATAGCTAAATATCTTGCTCGTTTTAAATAGAGCTTGCAGTCAGCGGTAGGAGATTGTGCGTGCTGTCTGCGTGCTCTGAAAAAGACGGACGGCAAAACAAATTATACAGGGGTGATAACCCTTCCCTATGTTTTCCAAAAAGCTTAAAAATAGTTTTTTTGACTGGAGCTACACTTTAAAAATGTATCAGTTGAAAATTACAAACAGATTCAACTTAACACAACAAACCTACACAGTCCCTGTCTTGTTTGCACCGCCTGTATACTGCTGTTCTGAGTATATAGGGCCTGGGGTCCACACGTATTTCCTTTTTTTAATATATAAAGGAATATTTCACTTTTTTTTTCACTTTAATCGTCATTAAAAATCAGTGCTCCCGCCAAAACGGCCGTTTTTTAAAAGATTTTTTTGCATTGACCCATGTTCCCTGGGGCAGGAGCCAGGTCCCCAAACCCCTTTTAGGACAGTATCTTGCATATTAGCCGTTAAAATTAACACTTTTCATTTCGAATGTTCGAGTCCCATAGACTTCAATGGGGTTCTAACGTTCGTATGAATTTGGGGTCCGTTCGAAAGTTCTGGTGCGAACCTAACCGAGCAAGATAGTTAGCTATATAGGTGGATATAGCGGTGTATACTGCGTTCAGAGCACGCAGACAGCATGCACAATCTCCTAACACTGACTGAAAGGCGCTGGCGGCCTTATATAGTGTGGGGCATGTACTACACAGCCTGAGCTATGATTGGCCACAGGCAGGATGGCTCTCCTCGCTGCCGGCGCTGTGATTGGCCAAGCATGTGGGGTCACAGTGCATGCTTGGCCAATCATGAGCCAGCAATGCACTGCGCCATCACAGTGCATTGTGGGCCGTGAGCGCCACACGAATGTGGTGTGAACGGCCCATAACGTTCAGAATTCGCCGAACGGGCGAACAGCCGATGTTCGAGTCGAACGTATGTTCGACTCGAACACGAAGCTCATCCCTACTCTGGACATGTCTCTGGGCCTTCATCCCTTCTAATCTATCCCATGTATCCTCTGTGTTCTCTGGACATGTCTCTGGGCCTCCATCCCTTCTAATCTATCCCATGTATCCTCTGTGTACTCTGGACATGTCTCTGGGCCTCCATCCCTTCTAATCTAACAGGGGGAACTCTGCGAACCCTGATGCAAAGGGCAATGCTGCAGACCCTGATGTAAGTGGGAACTCTGATGTAAATGGGAATGCAGTGGACTCTGATATAAGGTGGTCTCTGGTGACCAGAGCACCCCTTACATCAGAGTTCCTCCTTAGATCATGCTCTGTAGCATTTTCCTTTGCCTTGGGGAAGAATCCTGCGGACTCTGATGTAAAGGGGAATGCCGGGAAATGTTATGGGGGGGTGGGGGAACTCTGGTGACCAGAGACCACCTTCCGCAGAGTAAATACACTAGGGGGGGGGGGGTGTTACTGAGATGATGGGAAACCTTTATATGAGTGCCCTCTTGTCACTGACCTGCTCTCCAGTGCAGCGTGCAGGGCTCAGTTAGACGGCTCCAGGTTGGTGGTTCTGGTTTTTATTCTATAGTCTCTTCTCCACAGTCCATACACATCTGACTCCTCGCGTAATCCCAATCCTGGCGGTGCTCTCACTCTTGATTCCTCTCCAGACTCCCCCTAAGAGACTGCAGACACGTTAAAAGACAAGAGATAGTCAGAGATTGCAGACAGGACACAGGAGGTGGCTAGAGGCTACAGACATGGTACAAGAGGGGGTCGGAACATGTGCACAGGATACAGGAGGCAGTCAGTGGATGTGGAAATGGTACAGGGGGTGGTCAGAGTATGCAGACATGTAGGGGGAGCAAACAGAGGGGTTCCCCGTGTAAGTTTTGGACACAGAGGGATCAGTCATGTAGGGGGATCACACAGTGGGGTGAAGTCCTTATAAGAGCTGTCACAGGAGGGCCCTCACACAGGACACATGGCTGGCAGGGCAGTGATGTTGGCGCACACAGGGTGATCAGGTTCCTGTTCTTAGGGGAGGTGGGGTCCTGATCCCCAGGGCAGATGGGGTCCCTAGGTGAGATGAAGTCCCCGTTCCCAGGGGAGATGGAGTTCCTGTCCCCAGGAGAGAGGGTCCCTGTCCTCAGGAGAGAAGGGGGTCCCTGTCCTAAGGGGGGAGAAGGTTTCCCTGTCCTCAGGGGGGAGAAGGGGGTCTCTGTCTTGGGGGGAGGGGGTCCTCAGAGGGGGTGAGGGGTTCCCTCTCCTGGGGGGGGTTGGAAGGGGGTCCCTGTTCTGGGGAAAGATGGAGTGGGATATGGGATGGTCTCACTTACCATGACATGCAGGTCCCTCATTTATGCCCATCTGGGCTCCCTCCAGCAGCACAGATGGGTGATCAGCATATCCCCAGGGAGCACAGCTATGGCTTGACAATCTGGCAGCAATTGATGGGTACAGTGGCTGTGTTTGATAGCACAGTGGCGCCAATTTATGGGCACAGTGGTTGCGTTTGAAGGGCACAGTGAGCCAGGGTTTGCTGGGCACGGTGAGGCGGTGTTCGCTGGGCACAGCGGGGTGTTTGCTGGGCACAGTGAGGTGGCGATTTCTAGTCACAGTGAGGTGGTGTTTGCCGCATTGTGCCCCAAACGCACACACTGTCCCCAAACGCAGGCATTGTGCCCCAAACGCACACACTGTCCCCAAACGCACACACTGTCCCCAAACGCAGACATTGTGCCCATATTCTGCTGATTTAATAAATACACTGCATATTCTGATTAACCACTTGAGACCCGCGCTATAGCCGAATGACGGCTACAGCGCAGATCTCCTTTTCCGGGACGACGTCAATAGACGTCGTCCCGTGCACGAGCGGCCTGCGCGCCCCCTGAGGGGCCCGTGCGGCGCGCTCTGTGATCGGCGAGTCTATGAGACTCGCCTGATCACCGATCCATGCAAGGGGTCGATCCCGACCCCTTATCACGTGATCAGCTGTCAGCCAATGACAGCTGATCATGTGATATAACGGAGCCGGTAATCGGCTATTATTCCTCCTCGCGCTGACAGCGCGAGGAGAAAAAAAAAAGCCGATCACCGGCGGCCGTGATCGGGACATCAGTCCCGATCACGGCCAGCCCTGCTAGTGCCCACCTGCCCCCTGCCAGTGCCACATTAATAAACAGTAAGTGCCCACAGTGCCACCCAGCAGTGCCCACAGTGCCACCCAGCAGTGCCCACAATCTGCCTCAACAAAGGTGCTGCACCCCAGTGCCACATATCCGTGCCCATCAGTGTCATCTACCAGTGCCCAGCAGTGCCGCCCATCAGTGCCCAGCAGTGCCACCTATCAGAGCCACCTATCAGTGCCCATCAGTCCCATCTATCAGTGGTACCTATCAGTGCCTATCAGTGCCCATCCGTGCCACCCATCTGTGCCACCCATCCGTGCCATCTTATCTGTGCCCATCAGTGCCGCCTTATCTGTGCCCATCGGTGCCGCCTTATCTGTGCCTATTAGTGCCGCCTTAACTATGCCTATCAGTGCCCACCAATGCAGCCTATCAGTGCCCAACAATGCAGCCCATCAGTGCCCACCAGTGCAGCCTATCAGTGCCGCCTCATCAGCGCACTTCAATGAAGGAGAAAAATGACCCGTTTGCAAAATTTTATAACAAACTATTAAACATGATTTTTTTTTTTTTGCATCTTTTTTTGTTTGTTTAGCAAAAAATAAAACTCCCAGCTGTAATTAAATACCACCAAAAGAAAGCTCTATTTGTGGGGAAAAAATGATAAAAATTTCATTTGGGTACAGTGTTGTATGCCCGCGCAATTGTCATTCAAAGTGCATCAGCGCTGAAAGCTGAAAATTGGTCTGGGACTGAGGGGGGTTTAAGTGCCCAGTAAGCAAGTGGTTAAAAAAATACTATACATATTGGTGCTGCTGATGATATAATAAAGCCATCGCCCGCCCGAGTCTATCAATTTTCATCACCAATAAGAATGTGCTTGAGTGCATAATTTTTCTGATCAGTAAACAATGATCCCGCGCATGCGCGATTGCTGTTAATAGCAGCTGAAGCCATAATTTTTCTTCACCATAAGAAAAGATCCCGCGCATGCGCGATTGCTGTTAATAGCAGCTGAAGCCATAATTTTTCTTCACCATAAGCTCCGCCCGCCCACCCGCAAGTCTCCACCCACTTGAGTATAATTTTTAACCACCGCTTAAAATTCAGGGGCATGTTAGTGGGGTGGGCGGGGCTGCTGCTGACGTTCTAAGCATCTGTTCAGCTCCGCCCGCCCACCCGCAAGTCTCCGTGTATAATTTTTAACCACCGCGTAAATAAAGCTCTTGCGCATGCGCCGTTAAGATCACGGACTTGGCACATGCGCAGTAAAGGCCCGCCGTCAGCTGTTACAGTGACGGAGCCGCACCGGAAGTGACGGGGTGAGCGAAATTCACAGGTCGCAGGAAATTTTACCACACAGGCGTCCCTCACCACGCAGTGGCAAGGGGGGTGTCCCTTTGCTCCGACTCCTTGCAGGCGGCATATTGGACTGTTTTTGTACCCTTTTTTCCTCCCCAAAAAATTCACATGAAACAAAATTCGGGGTACCTAGGACGGCCAGTAACCTAGAGACCAACCAGGCAGCCCAAACAATAGAGCCCTTATGTGTCACATGGGTACAACAGTTTTATAAACAAACTAAAATAGATTCTCCATCATCAGAAAGGAGAGGGGAGAAGAGAGATAAAGAGTAGGAGTACAGCAGGTAAATAGAGAAAACAAAGAAGATGAGGGTTATTGGTGAAGGTTAGAAAGGCATATGGTCCAGCTCCTGCCCGGCTCATCTACGAGATGGGTCACCTATCAGGTGGATCCTGTGGTAGTTGACTGATGGCGCGCCTGGACGAGTCCTCCGAATGCGGGGTCAGCTAATATAAGGAATGCGATATCTAAGCTTGAGGGAATCGTGGCTGTATTACATACGTGTGCTTTCCAAGCTGCCCAAGTGAGATCAAATCTGTTGCTGGTGCCTCTGCAGGTCGCGAGCCAGCCTTCTGCCTCCATGATCTCCCCCACCTTCCCCAACCAGTCCTGTTCACTCGGAATCTGCGCGCTTTTCCAATGGATGGGTATAAGGCGTTTCGCTGCATTGAGGAGGTGGGGGAGAGCACTTCTTTTGTAGCGAGACAGGGGCATGGGGGGGTCGTGGAGCAAAAAATGTTTAGGCAATGCCGGGATATCAACACCCAAGCCTTCCTTGATGTGTTTGCCGACCATGTCCCAAAATGGACGGAGTAATGGGCACTCCCACCAAATATGGAGGAACGTATCCCTCTCTCCACATCCCCTCCAGCACCTATCAGAGGCTGAGGGGAAGATCCTGGCCAGTGTGGTTGGAACCCTGTACCATCGTGTCAATATTTTGTAGTTGTTTTCTTGGGTTTTAGAGTCCACCGAGCTCGTGTGTGTTAGGCTTTAGAGGTGGGAGAGTTGATCATCCGTGAAGGCAGACTGGAGGTCCCTTTCCCATTCCCTGATAAAATGGGGCGTGGGGTTAGGCGTCGAGTCCTCGAGCATCCCATACAATCAATGGCATACTAACTAGGGGGCGGGGGTGTGGTCCGCCCCAGGTGCCACACATTAGGGGGGTGTCAGGCGGCTCTCCTGTATGAAACAGTGAGAGTGGGACAGGCTTGGTAGTGCAGCCGATGTGACATGCTGAGCAGGGAGAGGCAGATAGACCCATTGTCACAATGCTCTCACTCTCTGTTAAATTATAACAGCCCAGTGAGTGAGTAGAACTCCCGCCCCTCCAAGAGATGGAAGGGTCTGCATTGGCTCAGCCCCCTCTCTCCCCTGCGTGTCCCATCCATGCTCCGTGCAGCCCGTCTGCTGAGCTGTGCTGCGTCTGAAAGGAATGTGGGGGCGGGAACATTTAAACAGTGTGAGCAAGAACGTCCAAGTAAGTTATCAGCACTGTTCCTGTGTCCAGACTCTGCCCTCTCTCTCCCAAATCTCATTCACTCCCCCTCTTTCCTCTGTTGTCCTCCAGAGTCTTTCCATCATGTTCCTTTACTAGGGTTTACACTAGTGTGTTCATAGACATTGCATGTGATTCGCACCGAATTGCTGTGCAAATCACATGCAATGTCTGTGCGATGCAAATTCAGCCTTACAAACTGTACGGCTGAAATCGCATTTGCACCAAAATGGTGAGGGACCTTTTTTTGGTCTGCACTGGAATTGGATTGGATGGGTGTTTACACCTATGCAATCCGATTCTTGCACCATTTCACAGTTCTCACTGCGATTTGCAAACCGATCTGGGGATGTCATTAATTTTAAATGAGGATTATATGCAGAAAAACTGCATATACCCCAGCACTGTGACAAACTCCAGGACACCAGTGTGAACCCAAAGGCTTCAGGGTGTTGTGTAATGTAAAGGGGTCCTGAAGTGCAGGGGGTTGTGTAATGTAAAAGGGTCTTGAAGTGCAGGGGGTTGTGTAATGTAAAGGGTTCCTGAGGTGCAGGGGGTTGTGTAATGTAAAGGGGTCCACAGGTGCAGGGTGCTGTGTAATGTAAAGGGGTCCAGGAGGTGCAGAGGGTTTTGTAATGTAAAGGTGTCCTGATGTGCAGGGTGTTGTGTAATGTAAAGGGATCTAGAGGTGCAGGGTACTGTGTAATGTAAAGGGGCCCTGAGGTTCAGGGGGTTGTGTAATGTAAAGGAGTCCAGAGGTGCAGGGTGCTGTGTAATTTAAAGGGGTCCAAAGGTGCAGAGGGTTTTGTAATGTAAAGGTGTCCTGAGGTGCACAGTGCTGTGTAATCTAAAGGGGTCCAGAGGTGCGGGGGGCTGTGTAATGTAAAGGGGTCCACAGGTGCAGGGTGCTGTGTAATGTAAAGGGGTCCAGGAGGTGCAGAGGGTTTTGTAATGTAAAGGTGTCCTGAGGTGCAGGGTGTTGTGTAATGTGAAGGGGCCCTGAGGTTCAGGGGGGTGTGCTGTGTAAAGGAGTCCAGAGGTAAGGGGGGTTGTGTAATGTAAAGGGGTCTAGAGGTGCAGGGATTGTGTAATGTAAAGGGACCCTGAGGTTCAGGGGGCTGTGCAATGTAAAGGAGTCTAGAGGTACAGGGGGTTGTGTAATGTAAAGGGGTCTAGAGGTGCAGGGGGTTGTGTAATGTAAAGAGGTCCAGAGGTTCACCGGTTTTGTAATGTAAAGAGGTCCAGAGGTGTGTAATGTAAAGGGATCCAGGGCTGCGGGGGGGCTGTGCAATGTAAAGGAGTCCAGTTGTGGAGAGGGGGTACAAAGTAGTGACAAAGAGATATTGGGGGATGCAGAGGTATGCAGGGGACACAGTGCGGTGTTTTTACATTTTAAAGTGAGGGGGGTGCCAGATATAGGAGTCGCCCCGGGTGCCAAATACTCTAGGTTCACCCCTGCATACAATGCCGAGATCATATGAGGTAGTGGGTCTTCAGAGGCCCACATGCTTTCAAACATTGTCAGGGTGGTCCTAATCTGGGTCAACCTGTGGCATTTGGCTACGAAAGTCTCCAATTGGCGGTGTCTCCAAAAAGTCAAAGGGGAAGCTACCATACCTATCTCGTAAGGAGTCTAGTGGCTTCAGTGTTCCCCCTTCTATAAATTTTGCCAGACTAACATTGCTGTCTTCCGCCCAGGTTCCTAAGGAGGCTTTCGGTTCACCAGGGAGGAACCAAGTGTACCCACCCACAGGCGACAACGGGGACATCCGCGGCGCCAAGGGCATGCGCTCATTCAATTTATCCTATACCTTTAGGGAGTGAATCGTCAGTGGGGAAACCCATTCCGAGAGCCCCCGCTTTCCCCCAGGGACCCAGGATGCGTAGGCCAAGTCCCGACCCGCCATTGTTTTTTCAAGGGGGACCCATCTCTTGAGAGATGTGTGGAACTTCCAGTTCAGAATGCGTTGCAAAGCAATCGCTTGATAATATTGGGGGATATTAGGTATGCCCAAGCCCCCTTTTAGCTTGGATCTCTGTAAAATCCCCATGGCGAGTCGAGGCCTCCTACCCCCCCCATACAAATTCATATGTTTTCATTTTAGTTTTTATTTTAGTTTTTACCATTACTCCCTAGCAGCCCCCATGGCGTCTGGTCCCTTCTGCTGACCTCAAGCCAAACATACTCTCATATCCTGGACCTCTTCCACAGGGCAATCGATGCATATGTAGGGCAACCCAGATCCCAGAGGTTAGAACAGCAAAACACACCATCATGCTGGGCACACTTTACAGGTCACCTGCTGCTAGCAGGGCATCCAACCTGTTGCAAGCGCTCGCTGTTGGCCAGTGGCAGCCCTTCCATTAAGGGCGCCGCCCCCCCCAATCCATATGTCTGGCCGATAATCTACATGCGTGGCGCCAGACGCATAGATTCCAATGTTTTTTGTTTTTTTTTAGAAGCACATGATTAGAGTAAGAGGCAAATTAATATTTGCTAATGGCTTCTTGTTTCTCCTCCCGGCCAATCAGGAATCTGGTCCTGAGTCCCGATTGGCCAGGAGTCCTAACTCCTAACTCCTGACTGGCTGGGAGGAGTAGCGACCACCGGGACTTGGTAAGAGATGAAGGGGGGGGGGGGCGGCCACCTGGATGGGGTAAGTGCAGAGGCTGGCAGAGGGCCTGGCAGGTGATGGGCAACCGATCGAGCTAGGGGAGAAGCGATCGAGCGAGCAAGCCTCAGGGGGTGCAGTATTGTGAAATAAAGCATGCCAAATAGTGAAGAGTCTGATAGAGGCAACAGCTCTAGAATGATGCAAACATACTTGACAGTCATTGGAGAGGTTTGCTTAAAAGAACACATTTCTATCTCTTTAGGTAGAATCTATACCAGGGCTGACTAACTGGAGGATCCCAGGCTGCATGAGACCTGTGGAGCTTCCTAATTAGGCCCATGAAGCTCAACCACCATTTCCAGGCTGTACACACAAGACAGATTAGCAGTAGGGTGCTAAGTGTTGGAATATTCTCTGCACCCCAGCACCTAGCTTTGGCTATCAGGCTTTTTTTTTTTTTGGTGTGTGAGTAGCCTCTGCTTCTAATGCTGCGTACACAGGACTGGACTTTTCGACGGACTAGGTCCGACGGTCTTACTGACGGACTTTCGGCAGAGGTCCGACTGACTTTCTGAACGAACAGACTTTGCCTAAGTCCATTCGAAAGTCAGTTCGTTTTGAACATGATGATGTAAACGGGACTAAACAAGGAAGTTCAATAACCAGTAGCCAATAGCTGCCCTTGCGTCGTATTTGGTCTGTCAGACTAGCACACAGATGAACAGTTTTCCCAATTTTTAGTCTGTCGAACTTGAGTCCTTTGGATAGATTTGAAACATTCTATTTCTAGTTCCATCAGATTTTTTTAATAAAATGTGGTCGGACTAGCCCACACACGACCGGAATGTCTGACGGACTGATCCTGTCGGACCTAGTCTGCCGGAAAGTCCGGTCATGTGTACGCGGCATAAGAAAAATTGCACAGCTCGCCCTCTTCTGCCCACTATGCCATTCACAGAACACATACTATTTTTGTCCCACAGTGTATCACATTCTGTGAATGAAGGAGAGCAGTTGAATGGCAGGATCTCCCCAGCCCATTCCCAGAACGCAATGCATTGTGCGGCAATAATAGTAGGAGTACAACCACTCAGAACAGTATCTGGAGACTCAAAGGAGGCACAGCAGGGAACATTTTTACTAGAAGCAGCCATCTGCAGGTAATGGAATACCCACCATTACACATAACAAATGTATTAGGTGCTGTATCCCCAGAAAAATATACTATATTTTAGCTTTAATTGTATTGAATATCTAAACATTTTGCACTTAGCATAGTAAAGTCTTTTGGCTGTGTATTTATATGTTTGCTTGGAATTTACTGCAACTTTAAACTTGTAGGATTCTGCTAGTATTGAAACTATTTACAAGCAGCAAATTCAGCATACTACAAAAGTACAGCAAATGTGGTAAGTATAAGGCCTGGTTCACACCTATGCAGATTGCAGTTTGCATATTCCAGGTGCATTTTGCTTTTTTCAGTACACATTTTTTTTATCTATTGAAGTCTATGGAACCAAAAAAAAAAAAAAAAAAACAGAAAAAAGTACCCGACCCTTTCCATAAAATGCACAGATGTTTTCATGACCCATGGGAAACCATGTTAATGAACTGTAGTGAATTTCTGAAAAACTGAAAATGCACTATAATGTATAGGTGTGAACCAGGCCTAAGGCAGTATTAAACCCAAAAACAGAAAAATTATTATATTGCGTCTTACCAGTTCTTAGATGCGTTAAGGTATGGACGATGGCCAAGAGAAGATTTCACCAACCTAATAGGTGGTCCCCTGTTACCCTGTTGTGGGGAAATCCCAACCTTCCTCATCTTTATAAAAATAAAAAGAATGCAGTTACCACATTTAGGGATTGGCAGGCTGCAATATATAAAAAAAATTGTTTGTGTGTTTTTTGCTCTGTCTCACCTGCAATGTTATGGATTATTCTAGGATTTCGAAATTAAGTCCACGAAGGTCTCTAGGTCCCCTGGTGCTATTAATGTCCCCAGATTTAAGCTGACTTGTGAAAACTCTGCTCCTGTTATGTCATTTTTGACAAAACTTCTACAAACCGGTGTATACCGAATGACTTAGTGTTCTGCTCCCAAAGACAGCAACTTGGATGTCAAAAGCAGGTGACAAATCAACATGCAGCTGTATAAAGGATTCTGCTATCTGAAATATGTAACAGTTTTTGTAATAATCAAACAAGGGCTACAGAAATGTAAATGATGAAGATGCCATCTGACAAGCAGCGGATTTTAACTGCTTATGTATTTGCATCTGGTTATGCAGACAACTGACAGCTGCATTGACTGGTGAGAGAGACAAAGAATGAACCAAATGCTGCATTAAAAAAAAAAAAAAAAAAAAAAGCATAAGCCATCCGGCAGTCAGGGAGAGGCTTCCAAGTTGCAAGGCCTTAGAGGTATGGTCATAGCTTGTTACAGTGTTGAAATATCTTGTAACACTCCTGTTTCCAGAATTAGATCTATCATCTCCTTTTGATGACTTACTATATTACTGGTTATTTTCATGATGTCGTATTTAGTATAGAAAATAAAATCCTTGTAAACCATAATCTAAACCTAATTCTGTAAAAAAAAATAAAAAAAAAATAAGTGCATAATATCTTTTTTGCCAGCCTTCATTTTGCTAATAATATAATAATATAGAGTGAGCCTACTGTACACAGAACATTTATTTGTGAGAACAGTGCTACTAAAGCTGGCTACACATTATACAATTTTATATTGCTAATTTTGTTTTTAGATTTACCTTTAACTATGTAGTCCAAGGGCCTGCCTGATTGCATACAATTTGAAAGTGTTTAGGTTTGACCTCAAATGATATGTTTTTGGTAAACCTAAAGGAAAATTATAGCAGAAAGTTAAATAATGCGTAGCTAGCCAGCTTTAGATTACCTTCTGCTGTGTGCAAAATGTAGACATTAATCACTGTATGGTACTTAATGTACCAATAGATATCACGTTGCAAGCTACAGTACACATTGTTACATGTAGCAGAAATAAGCCCAGCTAAAGGATACCTGTAACAAAGAAGTATGAAGGAGGCCTGTCTGTCTAAAAATACTACCGACTGTTTAGTAAAAAGAGCTAAACTGCTGCTCCAGAGCAATCCAGCTGGTGTCTTAGTGTTGCTTCCTGCATGGATTGCACATCTTCAAAGATGGAATAGTGTACTGTGTACTCACAATTTACCCGCTCTGGGTTCATACATGCATTACCAAACTGCTAAGTCTCCATGCATGCTGGGGATTTAGCTGCAGGCAGAGGGCACAGGTATCCCTTTCCAGCCTGGCTGGACAGATGCTGCAGCTGGATGGATCAACTAGCAGTGCAAACGTTTAGGGCAGTATACGCTTAGGGAAAAATGCCCGGAATGAAAGAAATCTATGTTCTGGGCATAAATCCCTGGATGCATACTGCCATAAACATTTGTACCTCCAGATGCTCTGTCCAGCCGCAAAAGCTATCAGGCCTCTTATAGAGTTTGACTGGCTGCCAACAGAGGGGCTGGATGTGCCCTTCGCCCTCAGCTAAATGCCGAAGCCCCATGCCCCGGGGCTAAACAGCCAATGTGCATGAAGCCTAATAGCTCAACTTTTAGTCATTGGTTTTAGGTGTTCTGAGGCAGATTGGGCAAACTGTCTTCTTCCCCTTTCATGTCCCCAGCCTATGTGTGTCTTATTTGTTTATAATGCCAGATCTTGTTCGTGTGATCCTAAAGCTGGATATATAGATTCCTTAAAGGCTAAGTTCACCTTTTGGAGCATGTTACATGTTTCAACCATATTCAGGGTGGAACATGTAACATGTTCCACCTCCTGCTACCAGTCCCCCCTACCCCCCCTTGGTGTGACAGCAGCGGGGGATCTTCTCCCCGCACCCGCTGTCACAATTTAAAAACATCACAGCCATGCAGGGCTCTGCCCACATAACCGCATCATTCATTCACAGTTTTCTGAACTACAGCTACTGTTAGCCACTGCGGATGATGGCTTATAGTTTATATAAATATATATTTATATTATATAGAATTAACTCTGAGGAGCTGTTGAGCGGTCTGGTAGTTCATTTACAAGCCCTGCAGTTTTCAACAGAAGGTACAGGGAGATCACGGGTGCAATGCTTTCCAGGCTACTGCAAAAAAAATGTACTTTTTTTCTTGCAAAAATATATGCATTTATTATTTTTTCTTAAAAGGTGAACTTATCCTTTAAACATCTAATAGATTTCTCCATCCATACCACTGCCAAGCAATTTTTTTCTGACAGGTGGTACAGTCGGTGTTCTGGCATATAGTGTCCTGGCATCGGATACTGTCCGCCCCGTACTGCGCATGCGCAGCACTTGCGCAGTACGGAGCAGAAGAAGCTTCGGAAAATCTCCGAAGATGAACGGCGCCTGCGCCGTGAGTCGAGGTGGTAGCCCCACCATCCAAGCGGACATAGGGCTGGCGATATTAGAGGGCCCCTCGTGGGCTCGCTTCACTCGCCACGCTTCGGGCTCAGCCTCGCTTCGCTCGCCACGCTTCGGGCTCGGCCTCACTGCGCTCTACTCTTTTTGTTCCAACTCTATGTCCACTTGGATGGTGGGGCTAGAACCTGGACTGACGGCGCAGGCGCCGTTCATCTTCGGCTATTTTCAGAATCTCTGTGTGCTGTGTACTGCGCAGCTGTACTTGCATGAGAAAGTCTCCTTTTCTCTTTGTATTGCTTCCTTTATGTGAAATCCCTGGTGTTCCTGCTAGTCCCCTTGCTTTCCTATTAAACACTGACAACATTAAGCAGGAGAGCACATCCTGGTCATTCTCTAGCTATGCTAGGAACTCAGCCGACTCTCCTCCAATGATTAAACTTGTTTTGACACGCCCCCTCTGAACAGCCATTCACTGGCAAGCTCAGTGTCCCGCTCCTTCTCCTCCCCCAGCTCTTATGCAGCTGAGAACAGAGGGAATGGGATTTGTTTTGCTTTTCATTTCTATTTTAAACTGAATGGGTTGTTTTACAAGGTGATCGTTTACAATCACTTTAAAGCTAGCCAGTCAACTAGAATGGGAAGCACAAAACAGTTGGCATAGTGAGGATTTTTTTATTTTTATTTTTTTAATTGGGTATCAAGCCACTGGAAAGCTGCAGCTTTGCCTGACAGAACTTTCCTAAAACAAAAGATTCACTATGTCAACATGAAACAACAGATGAAAGACCAACTTTGTAAAGACTTCATGCCACAAAATATCAGCCATGTGTGCTAATCTGATTTAACATTCTTTTATTTATTTTGTACAAGCACTCTGTCACATGCCATCTAAAGACTAGAAAATACTATAGAAAAAAATAGATTTACCAACATTTTCTGCATAAACTCTGTGACACCCTGTACTTTATAGAAAAGTAAATGATGGCTAATACTTGATGAATTGCTCATTATTACCATGATCTCCCTTGTGTTGTCACGTGAATGTGAGGGACCCACTAAGAAAAAAAAACAATCAGTATTTATTTCTGTCCTGAGCTGTAAGGCATAGACACATTGTGCTTTTTAATTACAACAATTACATAAAAGCTTACATAACATCACTTAAAGAAACTATATTGTGTTTTTTTGTATTTGCTTTATTCATTATGCTTTGGATTAATAAAATATATATATATATATTTTTTTGGCTGGGTAAAAATAAAATGTTTGCAGGAATAGTTAATATGTATGATATCCAACAAGCAGGTGGCGCTGTGGACTCCTTTTCACATCCTTCCTTACCAGGATAACATTAAAGCAAACCTTTACCAAGAAAGATTTGGAGGCTACCATTGTTGACCTCCCCTTGGAAAGTATGAAGTGTTCTTTTTGTAAAATAAAGATGTTATAAACATAAACACAAAAAAACAGCAATTTAAAACTTAAAGGTATTATTATCATGGGTCTATTAGAATGGGTAAAAAACAATAAGGAAAAAAAGATGGGCTAAATTGGAAAACACTGTTAGTAATGGACCATTGAGGAAGATTATATGGATAGTTTCATAGTTAGTAAGGTTGAATAAAGACACCAGTTCATCCTGAGTGAGTGTATACAATTGTCCCTATCCCTGTACATTGCACACTCACAATGGTCCCTACCCTCAAGGAGCCCACAATCCAAGGTCCCCATACATATACTAGGGTCAATTTTGGACAGAAGCCAATTAACCTACCTGCATGTCTTTGGATTGTGGGAGGAAACCCACGCAGGCACAGAGAGAACATGCAAACTCCAGGCAGGTAGTGTCATGGTTGGGAATCGAACCAACTTCTTACTGCTAGGTGAGAGTGCTAACCACTACACCACTGTGCTGCCCTATTATGGATACCACCACAATTTAGAGAATTGAGTGAGGATACACATAAAATAACACAGAATGTACTTGCAATATGAGATTCTATGCACACAGGAAAAGTGGGAATTTTTATTCACCCTTAATACCTAACTAATAACTAACTATTTTCCACCGGAGAAAGGGAAACTGTTTGGGGAATGGATAAAAAAGAAAATGCACAACTAAAGGACATAATGGAAAAAAAGGAAAATTGTATACTCACCTTCCATAATTTTCCTTTCCTGTTGCATCTCATGGCAGCATACACCTATGGGTTGTGGCTCCGCAACCTGATAGGACCATGTGACTATTAAATCTTGAGAGGGCCCCTGCCTCAGTATTCTCAATATATAGATACCGCACCTCAGACAGGTGGGCAACTGTATGCTGCCATGAGATGCAACAGGAAAGGAAAATTACGGAAGGTGAGTATACAATTTTCAGTTTTCCTGTTGCATCATGGCAGCATACATCTATGGGGAATAACTCGCAAAACTGGGTGGGTATGAGCAGAAGAAGTTTATTTACAAGGAATGGAGGAATTGGACTGAATAATTGCTCTCCCGAATTCCACTGTGGACAGCCTAGCGGAGTCCACTTTGTAGTGAGATATAAAAGTGCTTTTTGAAGACCATGCGGCTGCCTTGCAGATGGTTTCTGAGGAGACTCTGCAGGAGGCTGCCCAGGAAGTCGCATCGCCATTGTAGCATGCGCCCTTAAAGCGGAGCTCCACCCTAAAGTGGAACTTCCGCTCATTGGAACCCTCCCTTTCTCCGGCACCACAATTGGCACCTTTCAGGGGGGAGGGTATTTGCACCCACTTCCGGCATAGATATCCACACAATCTGCGGGTATTAACGCCACTTCCTGCGGGTCCCCCACTGTCTGCTGGGAAACACACGGATCCCAGAGACAGCGGGGACCATCCTTATTGCGCAGCGTGACTCGCGCATGCGCAGTAGGGAACTGCCAAGTGAAGCTGCAAGGCTTCACTTCCTGATTCCCATACCCAAGATGGCGGCGGCAGCACCCGAGAGCCGATCGAGAGATCGGCTTCGTGTGCCGACATCGCGGGCGCGCTGGGCGGGTAAGTGTCCTTATTTTAAAAGTCAGCAGCTGCAGTATTTGTAGCTGCTGACTTAAAAAAAAAAAATGGCGGAACTCCCGCTTTAAGCCCTCAGGTACTTGAGCTTGATTTGATGAGTAAGCTTTTTTTATGACTTTTACCAGCCATGCTGCGATAGTGCGGGAAGTTGCCGTCTGTCCTCTTCTAGAGCCGTGAGGGATGACTAGGAGATTTTCCGCTTTCCTGAGGTCACTGGTTCTTGAGAGGTAGGCCAGTATGTTGGATTTTACATCAAGTGGATGTGGGTTCCCCTGTTCCGTGGAAAGAGTGGGAAGGCATATTTCCTGATTAAAATGAAAGGAGGAAGCCACTTTCGGGATGAAGCAATCTGAAGGTTTCAGAACTACCTTGTCTGGGTAGATGGTTAGGTATGGTTCTTTTGCCATTAGTGCATGCATTTCCAACCCCCTTTTGGCTGAAGTAATCGCTATCAGGAAGGTGATTTTGAGGGTTAGATCCCAAAGAGAAGCCCCCTCAACTGGAAAGAATGGTTCACGGGATAGGAAATCCAGCACTACCGAAATATCCCAAGTTGAGAAATAAGAGGCTCCTGTGCCCATTTCACCCCCGTTATGGCTGATAGAGCTGATACGTGCACCTTCAGGGTATTTGATCCAAGAGCTTTGTCGAGACCTAGCTTCAGGAACTCTAGGATCTGAGCAACTGTTGGGGGTGAAGGGTCCCAGGCTTGTTGTTGTGCGATCGAGAGGAACTTACCCCAGATTCTCTTGTAAGTGTTATCAGTGGTGACTCTTCTGGCTTGAAAAAGAGTGTTTATCACTTTATGAGAACAGCCATGAGCTATGAACCTAGCTATTTCAGTCTCCAGGCTGTCAGGTGTAATTTCTCTGGGTATGGATAGAGGAGTTGACCCTGAGAGAGTAGGTTCGCTGTCATGGGAAGCGGCAATGGTTCTGCTGTATTCAACTGAAGCAGGGTTGTGAACCATGGCCTCCTCGGCCAAAAAGGCAGGACTGCTATTACTGTGGAACTTAAATTCTTGAGTCTGAGTAGAAGCCTCTGTATGATTGGTGTTGGTGGAAAAACATAACCTAGGCGGAAGTTCCAGTTGTGTTGTAAACAATCCGTGCCTTCTGCCGAAGGAAAGGGAATTCTTGTCAGGTACCTCTGACACTTCGTGTTGTTTGGTGTCACTGCCAGATCGATATCGGGAACCCCCCAAGTTTTTGTTATCAGAGAAAAAGCTTGGTGGCTTAGGGTCCATTCGTGGTTGGATACGAACTCTCGGCTCAAGGTGTCTGCTATTTGATTCTGGACACCTGGCACATATGTTGCCCTCAGACTGGCTAAATTCAGCTGTGCCCATTCGAAGACTGGTTGGACTTCCTGCAACATGGAGCGACTCCTGGTGCCTCCTTGCCTGTTGATATAGGCCACTGCCACTCGATTGTCCATTCTCAGTAAAACTTCTTTCCCCTCCAGGAATGGGCTGAAAGCTAGTAGTGCCTGGAACGCTGCTTTCATCTCTAATATGTTGGAAACCACATTGTGTATTCTGAACGGCCAATGACCTTGGACTGCGTGGTGACAGTAGTGTGCTCCCCATCCCTCCATGCTGGCATCCGAGGTGATTACCTCTTGAGAATGAAGGACTATGCGTTTGCACCTCTTTCGTTTGTGTGATCTGGTCCACCACCAGAGTGATTGCTTCACCTCCTTCCGAATCACTATTGGCTGGGTCATTGACACGCCATTCCATTGCTTCAGAAATGATATTTGAAGAGGCCTGGTGTTCCACTGGGCCCATTGGACCATCAGAATAGTTGCTGAGAACGACCCTAGAATACTGAGACATTCCTTGGCGGGAATGGTAGTGGCCATGAGTAGTCTCTTTGCTTTCCGGATCAGGATGGGAATTTTCTCTTCCCGGAAGCTCTACCGTATTGAGTCGGGTATCCAGTTCTGCGCCCAAAAAGATCATTCTCTGCGTGGGACTTAGGATGCTCTTCCCCCAGTTTATCAGCCACCTGAATTTTTGCAGGGTGGAGATTAAGATTGCGCGATGTAGTAGGAGGGAATCTCGGCTGTCGGCAAGCAGAAGGATGTCGTCTAGATAGTGGTGAACTCTTAGGCCTTGTTCCCTTAATAGGGCTATTACTGGGAGTAAGAATTTTGTAAATGTTCTCGGAATGGTGGAGATTCCGAACGGTAGACTTTGAAATTGGAAATGTTGATGACCTACTACAAAACAGAGAAATTTCTGAAATGAGGTGTGAATGGGAACATGCAAGTAGGCGTCTTGTAAATCGATGGAGAGCATACAATCAACTATGTTGATGGCCTGGAGAATTGTCTGCAGGCTCTCCATTTTGAATGCTTCTACCTGGATTCGGTCCATGACAGGACGTAGGTCCCCTGTGTTTTTCTTTACCAGGAATAGAGGAGAATATAATCCTTTTCCTCTCTGTGGTAGTGGAACTTCCCTTATGGCTCGTTTCTGGATGAGGCCCTGAACATATTCGTTCAGTAGCAACCTCTTTTGTTACTAAAGATATGTTGGTATTGCGCTGTCCCTATATTAAATTACCCCTCCGAGGGTGATAAGTATAATGCCTAATTACATAAATCAATAGTGTAATATAAAAATATATATCTATAAATGTCTACTGAATAGTATCAAAAAGTGCAAAGTGCTACATTAAATAAAATAAAATAAACACACCACAAAGGTGATAGAATCCAAATAAATGAAAATCAAGTGAACAAAGGTAAGTAACGAAAAACAGTCTCTTAGAAAATTACTATTTTGATAAAGTGCAGAAAAAAAAAAAAAAAAAAAAGTAAACGCACTACAGAGTCAATTGAAAACCTCCACAGAAACACAACTGCTTCAATTGAGTGCAAAGCCACAAAACAGTGAATTGATCATAAAGTGCCAAGTGCGTCTTATAAATGTGCAAATAAGTAAACACTCTCCAGAGGTGATATAAGTGAACCACCCTAATAATAAACAAATGATATACAAGAAAATAAGAGAGTATACCTAGACCAAAAAGAGGGTACCCTCTCCTGATCACATAGGAATAAACTTTAGAATAAAAAAAAATATATATATATATATATATATATATATATATATATATATATATATATATATATATATATATATATAAAATAGTAAACGCACTACAGAGCCGGCTGCAACATATGTTATATCAGAATGAATCCGGCCTCTATAGATTAAATATACATATTGAAATCCATCAAAAATAAAAAGATATAAATATTCAAGTCCATAAATAAACAACAGTCTCCTTTAAGTGCAAGTGCTTTGTGCAAACTTGTGCAAATTCAACTGAGGTGCGGATCTCCCAGTGCTTAATCCCGCTGTGATCACACTTTAGTGGGCAGTGGCCCCTTACCTATAGCAAGGAGGGATTCGTATAGAGGTATATAGATTTCTTTATATGTCTTCTCTCCTGGTAAATTCGGTCACCTTCTCCTTTGAATTTTATTCTTATTGCTCCAGAGGACCCAATAGATTAATAGAGAGGGAATACCATAGTGTAGTATCTCACAGATAGCATTTATTAAAAATGTACATACACAGGGTACTCACACATTAATAGATAGAAAAAAGCCTTTTTCTAGCAATCAGCAGCAAGTGCATCCACAGTCAGCTTCCTTCCCGTCCCTACGCATGACATCACATCACGTGACTTCATCAGGGGATGTCACGCGTAGGGACGGGAAGGAAGCTGACTGTGGATGCACTTGCTGCTGATTGCTAGAAAAAGGCTTTTTTCTGTCTATTAATGTGTGAGTACCCTGTGTATGTACATTTTTAATAAATGCTATCTGTGAGATACTACACTATGGTATTCCCTCTCTATTAATCTATTGGGTCCTCTGGAGCAATAAGAATAAAATTCAAAGGAGAAGGTGACCGAATTTACCAGGAGAGAAGACATATAAAGAAATCTATATACCTCTATGCGAATCCCTCCTTGCTATAGGTAAGGGGCCACTGCCCACTAAAGTGTGATCACAGCAGGATTAAGCACTGGGAGATCCACACCTCAGTTGAATTTGCACAAGTTTGCACAAAGCACTTGCACTTAAAGGAGACTGTTGTTTATTTATGGACTTGAATATTTATATCTTTTTATTTTTGATGGATTTCAATATGTATATTTAATCTATAGAGGCCGGATTCATTCTGATATAACATATGTTGCAGCCGGCTCTGTAGTGCGTTTACTATTATATATATATATATATATATATATATATATATATATATATATATATATATATTTTTTTTTTTTTTTGTTTATTCTAAAGTTTATTCCTATGTGATCAGGAGAGGGTACCCTCTTTTTGGTCTAGGTATACTCTCTTATTTTCTTGTATATCATTTGTTTATTATTAGGGTGGTTCACTTATATCACCTCTGGAGAGTGTTTACTTATTTGCACATTTATAAGACGCACTTGGCACTTTATGATCAATTCACTGTTTTGTGGCTTTGCACTCAATTGAAGCAGTTGTGTTTCTGTGGAGGTTTTCAATTGACTCTGTAGTGCGTTTACTTTTTTTTTTTTTTTTTTCTGCACTTTATCAAAATAGTAATTTTCTAAGAGACTGTTTTTCGTTACTTACCTTTGTTCACTTGATTTTCATTTATTTGGATTCTATCACCTTTGTGGTGTGTTTATTTTATTTTATTTAATGTAGCACTTTGCACTTTTTGATACTATTCAGTAGACATTTATAGATATATATTTTTATATTACACTATTGATTTATGTAATTAGGCATTATACTTATCACCCTCGGAGGGTTATTTAATATAGGGACAGCGCAATACCAACATATCTTTAGTTTCATATTAAGTGGATACGGTGTGATCCATTCCGGTAGTAGCAGCAGCCCCTGACATTTGATAGATCACCAGTGGTAGCGCAGGAATAAAACACTATCATTTAACCTCTTTTGTTGAGATGTCGGTAATTTTGTTACCCGGAAATGGTCCCTTGGATGCTTTCGGAATCTCCATTTGTGGCCGAAGTGGACAGTCACCACTGCCCATGGATCCTTTATTGCCTCTGCCCATACCTGCTTGAGCAACCTGAGCCTGACTCCTATTACAGCTGGTTGGGTGGGCGCACCTTTAAAAAGACTTTTGATCCCCTGTGGTAGGGGTCTTAGCTTTCTGGAGCTTGAGGAAGGATGATTTAGGGTTCTTCCAGTTCCTCCTATACTCTCTGCCAGGTCTGTAGGATCTTGCCTCCCTATATTTGTCTGGGAGGTTTCGTCTGGAGGCTGGCGGTCTTCGCTGTTTAGACCTTATATCTGAAGGGATAAGACCCGATTTTCCACCGGTAACTTTTGAAATGGCAGAGTCTAGTTTCTCTCCAAAGAGATTTACTCCGTCAAAGGGAATCTTACACCAATTTGACTTCGAGGATGGGTCTGCTGACCAGGGTTTCAGCCAAAGTGCCCTTCTGGCCATTACTGATCTCAGCATTGCCCTTGATGTAGATTTAATTATGTCTACAGAGACTTCTGCGATAAAATCGCCTGTGAGAGACAGTTCCTGGAGGGCTGAGATTACTTTCTCTTGCTCCACTCCTTCTGATACCAGTGTCAGCATTGGCGGACCAGTTGGAAATAGCCCTACCAACAGCTGCTAGAGCCACAGCTGGTCTACATGCGCCCCCTGCCGATAGGTAGGATCTTTTAAGATCTAAGTCAATTTTCCTATCCAGCACATCTTTAAATGTAACTGCATCTTCAATTGGAAGTGTCACATGTCTGGTAAGATGCATCAGAGAAGAATCCACCACTGGTGGGGTCACCAATGGAGTGACGCTAGGCTCTTTCAGGGGGTAAAGCTTTGCTAACCTGTTAGTTAGGCTGATCTTCTTTTCCGGCTTTTGCCATTCCTCTTTAGTCAGATCCTCAAGCTCATTAATAAATGGGAAAGTCTCAGGATCTTTTTTAAGATTTGGAAAATATTTCCTCACTTTTTGAGGAGTTTGTTTTTCTTCCACCCAATTGATCGCTTCCTTCACTGATTTAATGAAGGGTTCGATCAGTGCGAAGTCGAAGCCGGTAGATGTGTCAATGTCATCGTTATCTGACAGAGGATCCGACATCTTTGATGAGGAAGGATGTGGTTCCTTGCAAAGGTCTGCTAGTTTCTGGCCCTGCAATTTGGAGGGGCGATTCATTAGCTGGATTGCTAGGTTCTAGTTCTCTGTCTTTGGTTGCTTCATTGAAGCATGAACGACAGGCCAGCTTATCTGGAAGTGCTATTGCGCCACAAATCCAGCATGAATTTCCAGATGGACGGAGACTCCGAGCGCGAGAAGAATGCCTGCGCGTAGGGGATCTCCTGTGGTACGAGTGGCCATGTCGAGAGTAGGATCTTGATCGACTCCTCCTGTGACCTCCACTCTCTCTGCACCTTGAACGGCTTCTGCCATGGTCTCGGTTTTGTCTGTGACTTGAGCGACTTCTTCTTGAGTGTCTTAAATGCGATGATCTGGATGACCTGATAGGGCTGTGCAATTTAGACAGCGTTAGTGACAGGCTCTCTTTTTCCTCTTCGTACTTACAAAGTCGACCCCACTTACCTATTAGGCTGGCAATGGTCTGCTGGGGCAGCGGCCTCCATGAGGAGTGATTCCTAAAACGAACGGAAGTCAGTGTGCAAAAAGGCAGGTAGGGAGATATGCAGAGTTGCAAGAAAAAGAACACCCAAGAAACGAAGAGACTGACCTTAAGTCGGAAACAAGTCGGAAAACGATCAGAAAAAATCTCAAAACGTTCTTATTAGAAATGCAGCAGCAGCCACAGTACACAATGAAAAGTGCTGTTTTTTAAATTCAGCGCCACCGCCGTTCGCAGCGCCGACGTCATCCCGCGCATGCGCAGAAGTGTCCCGCGACGTCCGGCGCCATCTTGGAAACTGGCGAACAGATGGAGCGGCGAGGTACTGGCCGCCCACGCATGCGCTGATGAGTCTAAACATTCGGCGCCCGGATAGAGAGGAGCTCAGCAAAAGAAGAAGTACAGAACCTAGGGAAAAAACACAGGTTAGAGGCCGCTGCATGATAAATCTATTTAAGATTTGTAAAAACAAGAATGATACCCCTGAGACCATCACAGTGGGAATTCCTCCGTTAAGCTCATTTAGAGGCTGTACAGGTAGGACTTCCACCCAGGAGAGGCTTGAACCTGGCTGGGGCAATAGCGGTAATATTAAAGATCTGAATAAGGTGTCAATGCGAGTGAACCAACTGTGGGGTATCCACTGAGGGGAATTGTGCATAATGTCTAGCAGTTCGGGGGGCACCAAACCATTTTAATTAGGTTTACCCTACCAATTACTGGCAGTGGTAACTTACACCAAGTATTACAGGTCATTTAGAGTCTCTTGAAAAGGGGGAGTCGATTCTCCTCTAAGTATTTCAACGGATTGGCAGACACCTGCACTCCCAGATATTTGAATGAGGAGACTATTTTAAGGGATTTTGCAGCAACCGATAACAAAACCGTTGGATTATGCAAAGGTAAAAGAACCGATTTGTTCCAGTTGATGGAAAATCCCGACAAAGATTCAAAGTACTGAATCACTGACATTGCATTGGTGAGGGATGCATTTGCGTCCCCCAGATACAGAGAAGTGTCGTCAGCGTAAAGGGAGATTTTTCCCACACCCAATTCCCTTTTGAAGCCTTCAATAGATGGGGAGGACCGTATGGTAGCCGCCAGTGGTTCCAGGGCTAACGCAAATAGCAGCGGTGACAATGGGCACACATGTCGCGTGCCCAGGGGCGGATTGACAACTCAACGGGCCCCCAGGCAATAGATTTTGGGGCCCCCCAGCAAGCTTCATGCTGTGGGGGCACTCCATAGGAGTGAGGGGCCAAGAGCAGTGAAGAGGAACCCAAAAGGAGGAGGATCTGAGCTGCTCTGTGCAAAACCAACTGCACAAATAAATAAAAAAACAAGACTTTACCATCCCTTTAATTTAAACCAGCAACTGTTGAGACAACACCTTGGTCAGTTCTATGTACAGTATAATGTACAGAGTATGTGGGTCAGGAGTAAGTAACAAACAAAACAACATATAGAGTACAGCAGTCAGGATAAGCGCCACGCTCACATCAGAGTCCTCCCTTACACCAAAGTCCCAACATTCTCCCTATACATCGCAGTCCACAGAGTCTGTCCCCCCTCACATCAGAATCTCCCCTTACAACAGAGCCTCCACAGTGGCACCCTTTGGCACAGCCCCCAGAGTAGTACCTTTCGGCAGAGCCCCCAGAGTGTCGCCTTTTATCGGTGTCCCTTTACACACGCCTTTGCACCTTAGTGCTTGGTGTGGTAAGCAGCTGGCAGGAAAAGGTTTTAAAAAATAATCCACTTGTTGCAGGCTCTGAACTGTTCAAGTGAGTCGTGGAGCCAGCTGAATAGTGAACTGCTGTGGTTGGCCACAGATTGGGTATTGAGGCATATGAATAAAAGCCATGCTTGATGTATGCCATGATGTCACTGCACAGGTGTGTACCCAGACCTACTGCCGGGATTGTTAGAGGAATTTCTGTTGCACGGCAGTGGGCACACATTGATCATACAGTATATACACACAGTATACAGACACAGTATACACACAGACACACACACACACAGTATACAGACACAGTATACAGACACACACAGTATACACACAGACACAATATACAGACATGGTCTCACACACACACACAGTATACAGACACATTAAACAGACACAGACACACACACAGTATACAAGCACAGTATACACACAGACACACACACAGTATACAGACACAATATACACACAGACACACACACAGTATACAGACACGGTATACACACAGACACACACACACACACATTATATAGACACAGTATACACACAGACACACACAGTATACAGACACAGTATACACACAGACACACACAGTATACAGACACAGTATACACACAGACAGGCGCAGTGTACAGACACAGTATACACACAGACACATGCACAGTATACACACACACAGTATACACACAGACACACGCACAGTATACAGACACACACGCTATACAGACAGACAGTATACACACAGACTACATACACACACACACACACACACATTAAGTACATACATACACACACACACAGTATACACACACCAGCACTTTTCATCTAGAAATCAGTCTAACCCACTGCTGCTGGCCCCTCTCCTGACATGCTGGGACTTGTAGTACCCCAGCAGCTCACAGACACATTTGGTGGTAATACAGGAGAGGAGGATGATGTGCCTGTGTAGTGGTGGACAGGTAATCATTGGGAAGATGTAGCAGAGATTGGGGGAGAAGTTCAGAACATTCTTCCCCCAGGAGAAGGACACTTCTCACACACAGAAAAATTACCTAACAGCCTCAGAGACAGGAGCTCTGCTAGAGGAAACACAGCCTTCTCCTTCTACTCACCAGAGAAAGCACTGATAAAACTACATTTAACTCAGCCAAGTTAGTAAGCTTACCTTGTATAAGCCTGAAGTCCATCGCACACTGCAGGCTGTGTCCCCGCCTCCCTTTTCTCTCCTCCAGATGTCAGTTATCCTGCTCTGTATTCAAAGAAGCCACATGGGGGAAGGGGGCGTGTACACTGTGTTTCCATTGGCTGAGGAGATAGTAGGGCTGCAGAGCAGTTATAGCCTGCGAAATTTTACATTAAAATAATGTCGGTGTCAGACATTTCAGAGACAGATGTAACAATTCACAGATTTTTACAATCTGTCCCTGGTTTTACTGAGGCTGACAACCCTGATGGGGCCCCCTAGTGGCATGGGGCCCCTCGGTCAGTGCCCGAAGGCCTGAATGGTCAGTCCGCCCCTGCGCATGCCCCTGAAAAGGGGAAAAGGGTCTGTTAGATCTCCATTGATGCGTAGCATAGCCACAGGTAAGGCCATTCAACACTGTTGAAGGCCGTAGCCGCATCTAATGTCAGAATCACTCTGTGGCCCGGATTGTCGACAGGTAACTGGAGGTTGAGAAATAGTCGTCTAATGTTTAGAGCTGTGGACCTAGAGGGAATGAACTCAGATTGATCTTTGAGAACAATTTGGTAAATAACTTTAGCAAATCTGGTAGCTAGGACTCTGGCCAGCAGCTTCACATCCGTTGTCAATAACAAGATGGGCCTACAGGAATCCGGCAAGTGGGCATCTTTACCTGGTTTCAGCAATAAAAGGATTACCGCTTCATTCATAGACAGAGGTAGGCTTCCAAGCTCCAGGGCATCAGGGAAGGCCTCTCTCAATTGTGGCACCAATGTCTCCTTCTGTAAACTTCAGTACACCTCCGCAAGCCATCCGCCCCTGCAGACTTGCCGGGAGAGGAATGTGACATTGACTCCAGTAGCTCATCCACAGTGAGAGGAGCCCTACTTGGGAGGCTGGCTATTATCAAGAAAGGACCTAATTTCAGCTAAGGCTGGCGAGACTTTGGAGTAGTACACATCAGCATAGAAATCTCTAAACGTGGAAAGAATTCCAGAGTGGAAGGAAACCAGGTCTCCTGAGAGTCTAGTAATCGACTCTATCTATGAGTATCCTTTCTGTGATTTTGCCATCATTGCTAGAATATGACCTGTATTTTCCCCTTCCTCCAAAAAATTTTGTTGAAGAAAGAACCTTTTGTTTTCAGCTTTCGTTTAAACCATATTCTTAGCTATATGTTGAGCCTCATGCCATGCCCTTTCAGTTTGTTCAGTGGGGTTGTCAACAAACGCTGACTCAGCCCTCTCAACCTCTCACAGCACAAATTGTTCCCAGGATCTGGTCTTGGTCTTAATGGCAGGGATTGTTTTAATAAATTGGCCTCGTAGAAAGGCCTTCAGCGTGTCCCAGAAAATTTCAGGACTAGCCGATGATTTGTTTAGGTTAATATATGTGGAGAGAGTGTTATGTATGGGATCAGGGCTAGGAAATAATGACAACCAGAATGGATTACTTTTCAATAAACCCGCTTGACTATGCCAGATGTAAGAATCTGGTCACACAAGGGAGAATGGTCAGAGACAGTTCTTGCCTCATAGCGTGAGGAGGACACTAAGGGGAGCATTGCATCATTGCCCAGACCAAGGTTGATTCTAGAAAGTCTGCCATGGGTGACCGAGTGGCAAGACTAGCATTTAACACCTGGATGTTTGAGTCTCCCAAACATCCCATAAGCCCAGCTCTGACAGAAGCCGAGCAAAGGCGTTTGGACCCTTCCCAAAACTTTGTGGTGGAGCCCGGGTAGAGTATTTGTCAAGGTTTGCATCTAAGTAATTATTAAAATCTCCAACAATTAGTTCCGGTATATCGGGGTGATGTGCCAGAAAGTTAGCCATAAGTTTTATGACTACTGTGAAAGGACGAGCAACATATTCACTATAATGCAGTTCAAACCATCTAGGGTACACAATAAAAATATATAATGACCATACGGGTCAATGAGCGAGGTTGAGAATGCAAAGGGTACATTCGGAGAAACTAACACACTAATCCCTCTGGAGTAGGAGGAGAAGACAGAGTGGAACTGAGTGCCAAATACACAGGTAAAAAATGAGGATGCCTGAGTTGGAGACATGTGAGTCTCCTGTAAATACACCAAAGAAGAGCCCATGGGTTTGACCATGTGGGATACAGCCAACCTTTTCACTCTGTCTCCCAAACCCTGCACATTCCAGCTTGTAATCACGTTATGTTTAGCCATGGGGTTTTAAAACACAAGCATATATGACATACATCAGCGGGTCAAGTTGAATAGGGGTACAGGTAATGTTTGGTTAGCAAAATGTTAGGGCAAACAAATATAGGCACACATGATTCCATGAGGCATAGGACAGTCCACGACTACGGAGGTAGTTCCTGTGGAGAAAAAGATTAGGCAGGTAGAGAACCCAGGGACCAATGGAGTCCAACTTATCACCAAAGAAAAATTGTAATGTCCATGAGGGACTAGCAACTAGGGGGCTAAGTTCAGTAGCTGGCATTGAAGAGCTAACAGGCTTTGTGCCTTATCTAGAGGCACAGTTGATATTTAAGTGACTTGTGAAAACAGTCAACCGCCTTTGCAGGATCACCGTAAGAAAACTGACCAAGCTCTTGATAGTAGATTACTACCATAATGTAGAAGGTGTAGGTAACAATAATCAGGTTGCCCTCTGGTGTCTGACCAGCTCATCTTGTAAGAAGCGCTCCTCCCTATCTAGCCACTATATTGCCATTGTAGGATTCTCAAAGAAATGCACTTCATCCCCAGCTACCACTCGCAAGCGGACAGAGTAGAGCATGGCATACTGCAATTCCAGGGAGCAAAGCCTTTTTTTCACTACATTGAACTGAGCCCTTTGTTTTTGCACCTCCGCTGAGAAATCTGTGAAATCTTGAGGTTGTCCACTACAAGAGCGTCCCCCACAAGAGCGTCCCCCATGGATCTGGCTTTAGAAAGAATAGCATCACAATCCTTGTAATTGAGCAGCTTAAACAGGAAAGCTCTAGGAGGATTTCCTGGAGGCAGGGTCTAGTGGTCATACGGTGTGCGCACTCCACTGCAAACATCTGCGAAAATGAGTCCTTCCCAAATGTATTCACCAGCCACTGTTCTATAAAATGTACAGGGTTTTTCCCCTCCATGATTTCAGGGATGCCTATGGCCCTGACATTGTTGAAATCATAGAGTTGTGCAGAATATTTAGCCACCAGCAGCTGCTGAGCATGCGATTCCCTTTGCATGGAGGCCCAGTCATTTTCCAGTGTACTGATGCGCCCTTCAATGGCTGAGGTGCGGTCTCTCAGTTTTTGCATGTCTTGGCGGAAAAATGGCATTTCAGCTTTCAACCCCTTAACCTCTGAGGCCAGGGCTGTGATAGAAAGGTTGCATTATGTGACTGCAGAAAAAATATCTTGCAGAATGGGTTCTGACCCAGCAGGGTCTGGGGTCATGACCATATGCGGGGCTTGAGCAACAGGGGATGTAATCACAGTGTCCCATGGAAGCAATGGAGCCGTTGGATCCTTGAGTGGCACTGTGTCATCAGCATCAGATTGAGAGCTGCTGTGATTGTTTAGAATGTCCCCAGACAGCGCTGAGGAGTCCCGCATAGCAGGCATGGAGAACAGCTTTTGAGCTGCCTCCATGTACTTCTCCTACGCAGATTTTTGTGATGAGCCACCATCTTGGGCCACATGGTCTGGTACAAGGCGAGTAGCTGAGCTGCATCTAGACATCTCTCCGGCAAGCAGGGGATGCAGCAGCCGGTGGACTGGAAGTGTAGCAATCACCGCAGGGCTAAATATCTCAGAGAACAGGCAATGTTAGGCAGTTAGCAGGATAAAAAAAACGGAGATTCAACGGAGCTCGTAAGTCATGCGTCTGGCTACATGAGCTGCCAAGCTACGCCCCTGAATACCATTCTTACCTTTTAAAAAAAGTAATATTCTTTGTAATTTATTTGTAACATTATCCTTATCTGTGTTAAAGGCCATTAGCAAATCCCAAGTAATATTGGGAGCGAAGAACCAAAATGTAAGGCTTAATGTGGAACTTTCATGAAAAATCAAAGGTCTTCTTTCCTACCAGCCCCCACCACCTATAGAAAATTAGCGGAAAATAAAGATTTCACAAAAAAAGATGATACCTGGATCACACCTTCTAATGCTCCCAATAGGCTTAGAAGATGTCACTGTTCCTTTCTACTCCTGCCTGGGAAAGCTGGCTACTTGAAATCTCGCAAAAGCTTCACCCACACAATTGTTGGAGCAGTGAATTCTCAGCAATACTGTGCCTAGCAAATGCACTGTTAGCCCCCGTACACATGGTCGGAGATTCCGACAACCAAATCCGACAACCAAATCCGAGTTATTCCGACGTATTAATTTCCGGAAGAGGTCCGGAAGTGATGTTGCATACACACAGTCGGACTCAGTTGTCATAAAATCCGATTGTACATAACGTGATGACGTTATTTCGTTAGGACGGGACTACGTTCAGGCTAGTAGCCAATAGCTTTGGTCTAGGAATTTGATCTGAACATGCGTGGCACTTTGTCCGTCGGAGTAGGCTACACATGATCGGAGTATGTCTGATCGGAGCATTTTGTCGGAAAATTTTACCGGCAAGTTGGAAAAGTTGGTCCATCGGATATTCCGACGGAAACAATCCGATGCAGACCACACACAGTCGGAATATCCGACAAAGCGGTCCGATAGGAAACATTCCATTGGAATCTCCGACCGTTTGTAAGGGCTATGACCAATGGCATTCTGCAAAGTACTACAACCCTGGTTGGTTTACAGTCCTAACCCTCTCAATTGCAATTCTGCTAAACAGGGAATTATAGAGGAAAATGTAATACTTACCTGACAACAATTTTCCTTTCCTGATGCAAAGCATGACAGCATATACTTATGGGTAGGCTCCACCCCCTGCCCTATTCCAGGACCGGTTATACTATATAAGTAAGTCTCCTCCCTGCAGGCAGCATTCTTGTAACTTAGTATCACTGCAAAGCCATTTCGGGAGGGACCTTCAGGTAAGTATGACGGTTTCCTCTTTCCTGACACAGCATGACAGCATATATGTATGGGATGTACAAAATCACCAGACAACAAGGGTGGGTAATGCTGAAGTGTTTAAGTCAAGGAATAGATCTATCCCCACTAATGACTGAAATATATTGTAGCTTAGGCTGCTGAGTCCAATTTAAAATGGGCCCCCAAGTGTTGAATGTAGACAAGGTCGTAGTTTACATATTAGTTCTGGAGTTCAGTCCATGGATGCGCAATCCGTCTGGGAAAGGTCTCTGCCCTCAATTGATGGATTTTGATTTTGATGATCCTAGCCATCTAAGCCCCTTGACTAACTTGATCTGCACCATTGTGATTGTCTTTAATGGACAGTGATTGTCTTATTCTGATGGCGTTAGGCCTTAATTTGTTTTCTCCTTGAAGAAGGGCCAATTCTATGTCTCTCTTCAACCTTGCCAATTCTATGTCTCTCTTCAACCTTGATTCTATTTCCAATGCTTGTGGTACTGCAAACATTTAGTTTGGATATGCCGGAAGGATGATGCAAAGATGCACACCTCTGTATAGTGCTGAGAAAGAGACAGGAGCCATTTTTCCTGATAATTTCAGCAACAATGTAGTTTATGGCTTGACAGTTGGATGTCTGAGATCCTCCTAGACCTATTAGCCATACCAAATACTTCTTCAGTGTTACTGGCCATATTGAGGATGTTTTATCTCTCTGAATGGAGAGTGGCACAATGTGTCCCCAGGGGAAAGAACAATCTGCCCAGGTCTTTCGAAATTGGTTTGCCAAGATATGCAACAGGTACTGGATCCCAGAGAGTGAGGACATGACTGAGCCTCATCTTTCCTCTAATGCCGGCTCTAGGCTTACTTGTACATAGGGATGAGCTTCAACTTCGAGTCGAACTCATGTTCGACTCGAGCATCGTCTGTTCGGCCGTTCGCCAAATTCCAAACATTATGGGCCGTTCGCGCCAAATTCAAGTGGCGCGTCACAGCCCATAATTCACCGCGGAACCCTATTGACAATGTTATCTATGACGAAATGCGTCTGGGAAGGCACAGGCTTTCAAAAAAAACGCCGGCCAGCTTTTTTGTCTGTTCCTATCCGAAGTGATTGATACAACTTGTGCTCGTAAGTGCAATTTGAATGTATTTAATAAAATGTTGTAATGAATTTACACTATGGGAGGCTTTCCTTCTTTTTGAGTCACCATAGTGATATACCCAATTGATGATAGAAGCATGGAGTCTGGGAGTCCTTAGTGATGGTTTAGAGGGTTAGTTTCAAGGTGATCTATGGTTCCTGGTTCAATCCTAAGAATGTGTAAGAATTATATTTAAATGCTCCCTATTGTTTGCCGTCTGGTAAGCATATCTGCATCTCAGTGGTGGGGCATCCCTTTTTTCACCTGTATATGTGTGAATCACCTTGGTGTTATAATAAGAGTACCTGAGAGGATTGTTTTATTGCAATAACCCCTTCTTGCGAATTAACTGTTGCAATGTGGAAGTCATCTCCTGCAAATTTTATTAACTGATGAGGACATTGATATTGGAGATAATCGGTTATAAAAACTTTTTCTTGATCATACATCACGGGACACAAGAGCTTCATTACATAGTGGGTTATATAGGCACCTCTGGTGATTGGACACTGGTTAACCCCAATTAAGGAGAATTCCTCCCCTATATAACCCCTCCCATATGGGAGGCACCTCAGTTTTTTCGCCAGTGTCTATGGTGGTTGGTCACGTAAAACTTTAGCTCTGTGCAGGTCCCTGCGGGGGCCTAAGGGCTACAACAAACCGGATCCATACCTCGGGCCGATATTTGACTCCCAAGATGGTATGGTATCCGGGCCTCATCAGCCGAAGAAACGAGGTTTGGCCTGTAAGTCCTCTCCTATTGGAAGACTGGGCTCTGGGAAAACCAGACTTGGTGTACTGTTTATACAGAGCGCACAAAAGTTTCTGGCAGAGTCTTTTACATGGTCCAGGTAGGAGGCTCTTCCGAGAAAGAGCCCCAGATAAACCTGAAGGTTGGCTAACACTGCCCGCCGTGATGGGTGAAGGCTTGAATTTGTCTGTTTCAGCAATTCCTGTGGCGAGGACAGGTAAGGGAAGTTAATCCTATATATGTAATTATATGATGGATTTCTTCATTTTGAGTAGTTGTATGTCCTACCTGGTTTCCACCACTAGAGGGAGTAAGAGCAGTCTGATGCATACTTACATGCCTTTCAGTACACACGCTGAAGCCTGGTTCTCCAGCTGTCTCACGTCTCCACTGCAGTCCCTGCCACAGCAAGGTAACACAGGGGTCCCACGTAGTCTGGGGCTCCACGCAGCTCCGGTGGAGTTCTCCTTTCCCCCTGGATCCCGCGGTCCACGTGCACGCGCGCCGGGCGCATTCCCGGCCTAATGGAGGAGGGGGGAGTGTGGTTGTGAGCCGTGCACATCAGTGTGCATGGGGGGCTTTAAGTGGAGACACAGGAGCTGTGGGCAGTAAGCATCCGAGGGGATTGGATCCAGGCAAACCTTAGACACCTACTCAGCATCAGGTTGTGCAGTTTAAGCATATATATTTATTGTGAGACTTTAAGCACAACAGTGATTGCACTTGTACTAGTACCTCTGATTTGTAGCTTAGGACTATGTCTCCTCGTAAGAGGGTCTCAGGGGGAGGTAGCAAAGCCACTGGTAAATCACCGCCTAGGTCCAGGGGTTCTAAAAGTGCCTGTAAGTTACCATCCCCCCCTGCAAGACTGGAGCCAGCCTCTCAAGACGAGTCAGTGCCCCTGTCAGGTTTTTCAGCCTCTCCTAATGTCCCAGCCCCGGTTTATGTCACTGAGGACTCCCTTAGGGCTACATTGGAGGGTTTTGAAGGGAGAATAATGAATTTTATTTCTGCTTCCCTGAAAGACAGCAGGAAAAGGGGTAGATCCCCTCCCTCTGCTGAAATTCCTCTCTCAGATGATTCTTCTGAAAATGAGGAGAGATCCCTGTCTTGGGACAGGGATCTTGAGCAGTCGGATGAATCAGAGGAAGAGGAGAGAGTCCCCTCCTCCCAGGCGCTCAGAAAACAAGTGCAGTATTATACTCAATTGGTGCGTAGCACATTCAGAATGCCTGCTGCTGAAGTCGCTACGTCCTCTGTTTCTTCCCTGGGAGTCAGGAAAGCCCCACAGACTGCCTATTCCTTTCCAATTCATCCCTTAATGGATGAATTGTTGTATGAGGATTGGGGACATCCCGATAAACTGTTTACTCCTCCTAAAAGGTTTTCTATGCATTATCCTCTGGAGGAGAGTTTCACCAAGAAGTGGGGGGTCCCATCTGTTGATGCGGCTGTTTCTTGCGTGAATAAAAACCTGACTTGTCCCTTGGATAATGCGCAGGTATTTAAAGATCCAACTGATAAGAAGCTGGAAACCTTATTAAAAGCCTCCTTTTCCATGACTAGCGCTGTAGTGCAACCTACAGTCGCAGCCGTGGGGTTGTGCCAGTTCCTCAAGGAACAGGTTAAGCAGATGCTTGGGCTACTTCCCAGCGAGGAAGTAGAGAAGTATGCAGAAATGCCTCATATTCTGTGTTTCATGATTGATGTGATTTTGGATTCTGTCCAACAAGCATCACGTTTGTCCCTCATGTTGGTACACATGCGAAGGGCCCTATGGCTAAAGATTTGGGCAGCTGAGCTGTCATGCAAGAAGCATTTGATTGGGTTCCCGTTTAAAGGGGAACGTTTGTTTGGAGAAAAATTAGATAAATTCGTCCAAAAAATTTCAGGGGATAAATCTACTCTCCTTCCAGTCAAAAGGAGCAAGCGTCCTTCATTCAGGTGTGCTCTCTCTCCCGGAGCATCAAGCTCTAAGCAGTGGCGACGGCCTTCTCAACCCTCCTCTACAGGAAAGGCTCAGGGCCGGGCCCAGGGGCAGAAAATGACTTGGGGGCGAAAGCCTGCCAAGCAGAGCCCAAAAGCTTCCTTGTGAAGGGGCGCCCCCGCTCGGCCGAGTGGGGGGAAGGCTCCTGGAGTTTGCAGGAGCCTGGCGGGAAGAGATGCGGGACAAGTGGGTGATCTCTTTGGTATCTCTGGGCTACAGGCTAGAGTTTCAGGAGATTCCACCTTCGTGCTTTCTAAGGTCAAGGATCCCCAGGGATCCAGTAAAGCAAAAACCGCTGTTTCTGGCCTTAGATCACTTACTATCCCAGGGGGTGATAGTAGAAGTGGACCCAAAAGAACAGGGTTCAGGGTTTTACTCAAATCTCTTCACCGTTCCGAAGCCAAATGGAAGTGTCAGACCTATCCTAGATCTGAAGGATCTGAACCGGTTTTTACGCATCCGGTCCTTCCGAATGCAGTCAATCCGCACTGTGGTCTCCTCCCTGCAAAGGGGAGAGTTTATGGCATCAATAGATATCAAGGATGCATATCTCCATGTGCCAATTTTTCCCGCACACCAAAAATTTCTAAGGTTCGCGATAGAGCGGCGCCATTTTCAATTTGTGGCCTTGCCGTTCGGGCTTGCTACGGCCCCTCGAGTCTTCACAAAGATTCTGGACCCTCTCTTGGCAAACCAAAGAGCTCAGGGTATAGCCGTCATGGCTTATCTAGACGATTTGCTTCTCATGGAGAAAACAGTAGCGTTCCTGAACCACAGCGTCACCAGAACGCTAGAACACCTGGAACGCCTAGGTTGGATCATAGACCTAGAAAAGTCGTCCCTACAGCCTGCCACCAGGTTGGAATACCTGGGTATGATCATCGACACCGCTCAGGGCAAGGTGTTTCTTCCAAGGCCAAAGGCCTTGGCCATTGGGGATCTGGTGCATCTAATTCTGGGCAGGAGATCTTCCCCCATTCGATTGTGCATGAGACTGTTAGGGAAAATGGTCGCCTCCTTCGAGGCCGTCCCATTCGCCCAGTTCCACTCAAGGCCTCTGCAAAGATGCATCCTTGCGGCTTGGAACAGGAAGCCCCAATCCTTGGATCTTCCTATGCGTCTATCCCCAGGGACATGCAGGAGTCTCATTTGGTGGTTACAAACCAAGAATTTGCTGAAGGGCAAAACTTTTCTTCCTCTTCCATGGAAGATTATCACGACAGATGCCAGCCTGACAGGCTGGGGAGCAGTGTTGGAGGAGACGTGCTCGCAGGGGAAATGGTCTGCGATAGAGAAGCTATTGCCAATAAATGTCCTGGAGATCCGGGAAATTTATATGGCTCTCATAAAGTGGTCTTACAAACTACGAGGTCTCCCTGTTCGGGATCAGTCCGACAATGCCACAGCAGTGGCTTATATCAATCACCAGGGCGGTACCAGGAGTCTGGTGGCCCAAAAAGAGGTGAATCGCATACTTGTCTGGGCAGAAAAGCATGTTCCGTGTCTTTCTGCAGTCTTCAATCCAGGAGTGGAAAATTGGCAGGCGGATTTTCTGAGCCGCCAGCAGTTGTGCCCAGGAGAATGGGCTCTGCACCCCGATGTGTTTCGGAACATATGTCACAGGTGGGGTACTCCAGACGTAGATCTGTTTGCATCCAGGTTCAACAGGAAACTGGACAATTTTGTGTCAAGGACAAGAGATACACTTGCTCAGGGGTCAGATGCTCTGACAGTTCCCTGGGATCAGTACAATCTGATCTATGCCTTCCCCCTGAGCCCACTTCTGTCGCGGTTCCTGGGAAGAGTCAAGAGGGAGACAAAATCGGTCCTTTTGGTGGCCCCGGCTTGGCCCAGGCGACCGTGGTACGCAGAGATCATGAAGTTGGCAGTAGGCAGGCCATGGATCCTCCCTCTCCGGCCAGATCTGCTCTCACAGGGTCCAATTTACCATCCTGCTTTACGCAGTCTGAATTTGACGGTTTGGCTGCTGAGACCCACATTCTGAGAGACAGTGGCCTTTCTGGGCCAGTCCTTTCTACTCTGGTCAATGCCAGAAAGCTGGCCTCCAGGCTTATTTATTACAAAATCTGGAGGGCATATGTTTCCTGGTGTGAACTCAGGAAATGGCATCCTAGAAAGTATGTCATTAGCAGGATCTTGGCCTTTCTCCAGTCAGGCCTAGAAATGAATTTGGCCATAAGCACTATCAAGGTGCAGATTTCGGCCCTGTCAGTGTTTTTTCAGAAGCCACTTCCATCGCATTCCCTGGTGCGGGCTTTCATCCAGGGGGCCATGCGGATAAGACCGCCAGTCAAACCTCCGGTATGCCCATGGGATCTGAATTTGGTTCTCTCGGCTTTACAGGGGCAACCATGTGAACCTTTGCATCTGGCTTCATTAGTTCTCCTGACTAAAAAATTGGTCTTCTTGGTAGCCATATCTACGGCTAGAAGAGTATCAGAGCTAGCAGCTCTTTCCAGCAAGGAGCCGTATCTAATTATTCATAAGGACCGGGTGGTCATGTGTCCCAACAGGTCCTTTCTACCTAAGGTGGTTTCAGGATTCCATTTGAATCAAGACGTAATCCTACCATCCTTTTTTCCGTACCCACAGTCCGCAGAAGAAGAATCTTTGCACACTTTGGATGTGGTTAGAGCAATCAGTATATATCTTCAAGCAACTGCTCAGATAAGGAAAACTGATTGCTTGTTTATTTTGCCGGAAGGCCCTAGGAAGGGCCAGGCGGCGTCAAAATCCACTCTCTCAAGGTGGATTAGACAGGTTATTTCTCAGGCCTATAGTGTAAAGGGGAGGATTCCTCCTTTTCAAGTGAAAGCACACTCTACTATGGCTGTTAGTGCTTCTTGGGCAGTGCATCACCAGGCCTCCCTGGCTCAGATCTGTAAGGCTGCAACTTGGTCATCAGTCCACACATTCACCAGATTCTATCAGGTGGATGTCAGAGGGCAAGAGGATATCTGCAGGCTGCAGTTTAGGTCCTCCGGTCCCTGGCGGTCTATAATTATGATCTGTGTCTCCCTCCCCTCAATCTGAGCATTGCTTTGGGACATCCCACTATGTAATGAAGCTCCTGTGTCCCGTGATGTATGATCAAGAAAATGGGATTTTTATATACAGCTTACCTGTAAAATCCTTTTCTTGAGAGTACATCACGGGACACAGAGCTCCCGCCCCTCTTAGGTTTTACGTGGTTTCTTATTGCTTTGCTACAAAACTGAGGTGCCTCCCATATAGGAGGGGTTATATAGGGGAGGAATTCTCCTTAATTGGGGTTAACCAGTGTCCAATCACCAGAGGTGCCTATATAACCACTATGTAATGAAGCTACTGTGTCCTGTGATGTACTCTCAAGAAAAGGATTTTACAGGTAAGCTGTATATAAAAATCCCATTTTTGATTATATGAATCATTGTCTATAAGGGTTTAATTTTTAGTAATTTTATTTTTTGGCGCAGCTAGTTTTCTTCTTTCTACACCTGAAGCTTACCTGAATACAATTGCCAGTGTTCTCATACAAATACAGGCAGGGAGCTGTAGTATTTTGTTTTAGTGTCTTTTGCACAGTGCGCACCTAAAGCTTTACCTGAATACAAAAGCCAGTGTTCTCATACAAATACAGGCAGGGAGCTGCAGTATTTTGTTTTAGTGTCCTTTGCACAGTGTGCACCTAAAGCTTTACCTGAATAAAATTGCCGGTGTTCTCATACAAATACAGGCAGAGAGCTGCAGTATTTTGTTTTAGTGTCCTTTGCACGTGACTACTGTACAAAAGATGTACCCTGCCTATTACCTTACTCTGACCTGCCCCTCCAGCCTCCTACTACCCAACCTTCTTGCCCAATAACTGAGACCACACCAAGCTAGAGTAAATATCGGCCAAAGCAGCCATTTTTTTATTAACACTCAATAAAATTCCCATTAACTGTATAAAAATACCCATTATAAACCACCCACTCAATTTGATACTCACCCCACCAATCTTGCCACACTCCACTCTGACACTGCGGTACCATAAATTGAAAACAGGCCTCCAGCTGACTCAGCTCAGAGACAACCAAAAACCTTTAAAACTTTATCTCAGTTCCCCCCGTTAACCAATTCCAGCTAAAAAATGTTAGCTGGAATACCATCAACGGGACCCATACCACCAATGGGTCCCGAACTCTTCCACATCTGGGGGATTTCTTCCTTCACCCTCAAAGACCAACACCCTGCCTCTGCCACGACATCCGACACCCTGTAGAATCACATGATTAACAGTAAATCCCAACCTTTACTTACAAATTCAGGGAGGAAGGGTGGGAAGCTCGCTCCTCCTTGCCACACTGAGTTACCTTCCGTTCCTCCCTACTCTCCTGCCACCAATCCCAAAATTTCCTAAGAGGGGGAGGAGGCACATCTCCAACGAGGCAGGATGCCCTCCAGGGGCCAGCTTAAGGGGCAGCACACCAACTGCATCACACCGCAGGGCTCCACATGTGCAGGGCGCTGCTGTCTCGGCGTGTTATTCCAAAAGTTCTTTGATGTGGGCCTTTTTTGAGATGAGTGCAACAGATCGCACCACTGCTATTTGCAACATATGTCTCAAGCATATCTTGCGTGGCCAAAACATCAGCCGCTTGGGCACCACATGCTTGACCAGACATATGTCGACCTGCCATTAAGTTCGGTGGCAAGCGTACCTAAAAGACCCACTGTCAGGGAAGACATCTGCATACTACAGCTGCCGCCCCCGGGTGCATACCTGTGCTCAGGCACCAACCAAGAGTGCCCAGAGCGGCCACTGGCGCTTCTGTGAACATGCATGTGCAATCATGATCCTGCGTGCACCTGTCTGAACTGAAGAGAACTGGCACCAGTTAGTCTATTTAAACTGGGCTTCAAGAGTAATAAGCTGCTGCTTGGTCTACAGCGTTACCTGGACCCTGATTCCTGTGTGTGTGACTCCTGATACCGAACCGGCTTGCTCCTGTCTGCCTCTGCATGTCTCCTGCCCTGATCTCTGGCTTCCCACGGACTGATCCCTGCCTCCAGTTCCCGTTCCATACATCTGTTGCCGAACTTGCTTGTAACCCGATTACGCCTCTGCCTGCTGTTTATGCCCGATCTGCCCGTCTGTTGCCGAAGCCTGCCTGTGACTCGATTACGTGCCTGTCTGCTGTCTCTGTCTGATCTGCCTGTCTGTGGCAGAGAGACTGGCCTGTCCGACCCTGCTCCCTGTCGTCAGCCTGCTTCAAGCTCCAGTTCACGGTGGTGCACCTCGGCCTGTCTTCTGCCAGTCTGCCAGCCATCTGCCGTCTCTTCAGTCTTCTACCTGCTGTATTCCAGCTTCCTGTTCATGAGTTCCCGGCCTCTACTGGTACAGACTTCTGTACTGATCAAAGGCACCCTTACCCCGCCGTGCTCTTGAGCCTGCTGTCTCACTATCAGTGGCTCACAAACTGGGGCTGTACGAGGCCCACACGTCAGGCTCACCCACCAGGTACGTGACAGTACCAAGCAGCCATGACTGAGCCCGCGGGAGGAACCTCTCTCACATCTGAGGTCTGACAGAGCATCGCCGGTCTTACACAAGCAATTAAGACCCTGCAGGAGAAATTCGGTCAACTTGAGGAACATATACTGGTCCTGCCTTCCCCTACCACTCCTGCTGCTGCACCTGCCACAGTGATGTCTGCTCCTGAACCACGTGTACCCTATCCTGAAAAGTTCACCGGAGACTGGTCCAGGTCATTGTTGATCCAGATCAACCGACACCTTCGGGAACGCAGATGAGAGAGGACAGCAGGGTCTTCTCGGCCTGTGGGGACGATGCCTAAGTTCTCTGTTCGCACACAGCCAACATCTGCCAAATTGCCCTCTTCTGAACCAGTAACAGGAACTTCTACACGACTTGGACTGATCCACCCTCCTCTCTCCCATGAAGAACGCTCACGGCGCTACCAGGCCAACCTCTTTCTCTATTGTGGTGGGACTGGTCACTACATACAGAATTGCCCAGCTAAGAAACATAAAGGTCTAAAGGTTGCCTAGGGCTTATCATGAATTTTTGGACGTTTTTAGTAAGCGGGGAGCAGACACCTTACCGCCACACAGAGCTTATGACTGCCCCATGGAGCTCCTGTCCGGGGCTGCAATTCCATTAGGCCGAATCTTCCCGCTAGCCGAAAAGGAACTGAGTGTTCTGAAGGATTACATTGACGAGAGTCTTCAAAAAGGGTTCATCCGCCCTTCTACTTCACCTGCCGGGGTGGGAATATTCTTTGTGGAGAAGAAAGACCATTCTTACGGCCGTGCGTAGATTACCGCAAATTAAATAAGATCACAGTGAAGAATCGCTACCCTCTTCCCTTAGTTCCAGAACTCTTCCAAAGACTCCGCTCAGCTTCTATCTTCACAAAATTAGACCTAAGAGGAGCCTACAATCTCATCCGTATACGAAAGGGAGATGACTAGAAGACCGCCTTTTGTACCTGTTTTGGCCATTACGAGTACCTCATCATGCCCTTTGGTCTGTGCAATGCAATAGCCACTTTTCAGCACTTCATTAATGAAGTTTTTAAGGACTATTTGGACATTTTTGTTAGACGACATACTTGTGTTCTCCACTTCAGAGTCATTGTGAACATGTCAAGAGTGTTCTTCACCGTCTCTGCTTACATGGACTCTGCCAAACCAGAGAAGTGTGAGTTTGAGCTCCTCTCTGAAACCTGCACTGAGAGGAATGAAGGTCTATATTTAGGTGTGTCACAGCCAAGTATTTGTGGGCAATCTGCTATCGGTACACTGACGTCAGATTGTACCAGGCAAATTTCCCTGCCCCAGCTGCTGCACCGCCGAAAGAAGTTCAGTCCCAGCCATCCACATGGCCAGCAGTTGAATGGCTGGCAGCTTGACTAAATTGCTAGAACTTCAATTGCTGCCTTTTCAGTTGATAGACTCTGCCCCGGTCCGTGCGGTTCCTCAGTGGCAGGTTTCCAAACGCCACTTTTTCTCACGGAAGGAGATTCCGACTCTCTACCGGCATGTGGAAGGAAATGTCTTGGCCTCACTGGACAGGGCGGTCAGTGGTAAGGTGCATATTACCGCTGACTCATGGTCCAGCAGGCATGGACAGGAACATTACCTATCTTTCACAGCGGATTGGGTGACTCTGCTGGCAGCTGGGAAGGATGCAGGACAAGGTGCAGTAGTGTTGGAGGTTGTTCCACCACCACACCTCTAAAATGCTACTGGTGATTCTGACACACCTCTCTCCTCCACCCCTCCTCTTCTTCTTCCTCCATGCCCTCTTCCTGTGCTTTGTCCTCGGAACCAGTGGTGCCCTGTAGGCATTCAAGGGGCTACGCAAGTACACAGGCAAAAAGTTGCCAAGTGGTGCTTGCGCTGGTGTGCTTGGGGGACAGGAGCCACACTGGGGCAGAGATTCTGTCAGCTCTGCAGGGGCAGGCTGAGAGGTGATTGACACCACGCGAGGCAGAACAGAGGCAGGAAGAGGAAGATTTCCTTACCTCTCAAGGCCCCATTTATCCAGACAGTGTTCCTGCGGACCCACCCAGGAAGAGGATGAAGAGGAGGAGGATTGTGTCAGCATGGAGGTGGAGCCTAGCACTCAGCATCAGCAGTCTTTAAGGGATCATTTACAGTCCCAAGAAACCCATGGACTTGAACATGGCTGGGAGGAGGTGGCTGCTGATCATGTCGTCCTTAGTGACCCAGAAGACTCTGGACCAAATGCCTAAGCAAACTTATACTGCATGGCCTCCCTGATCCTGCAAAGCCTGCGGAAGGATCCTCGTATTCGTCGGATCAAGGAGAGGGATCATTACTGGCTGGCAACCCTCCTTGATCCACGTTACAGGGGAAAGGTTGCGGACCTTATCTTGTCATCACAGAGGGAGTAGAGGAAGAAACATTTTTGGGAGGCCTTGCAAAAAGGTCTGTGCAACGCGTTCCCAGAGACTGGGAAGTTACAAATTCCTGGTCCTGGACAATGTGTTGCTGAGGCTTCAGTCAGTCATAGAAGGAGCATTGGAGAAGGTGGCCGTCTGACCGATTCGCTCAGACAATTTTTTAGTACACAGCCCCAAGGTATGCCAGCAACCATCGCCAGCGTCTGATTTACATGGTGCTGGGGCACGATCAGACTTGGACACCTTTGCCACCGAAAATCCTCTGGGTTACTGGGTCTTGAGGATGGATCACTGGCCAGAGCTTGCACAGTATGCAATTGAGCTACTGCCTGCATCCAGAGTTCTTTCGGAATGCACATTCAGTGCACTTTCAGTGCTGCTGGAGGCTTTGTAACTGATCACAGGGTGCGCCTGTCCACCGACTCGGTTGATCGACTGACCTTCATAAAAATGAATCTTGGATCACCACCAGCTACCAAGCACCTGATGCTGATGTAACCAAATATTTTTTTTGAAATGTCAGAGCCTTTCAAGACTGGCTATGCTGATGCTGAGTGACTATCCTGTTATGCTGAGTGACTATCCTCTTCCTCTTCAATGATCATGCTGATAGCTTGTAAGAACATTTTTGGTTCTGGGCGCCCCCACCAGTGGCTATGGCCCAAATTTTTAGCCCCTGTTTAACAGGGGAGTGTAATTACAATTTTTGATGCAATACTTTGCAGCAGGGCTCATTCCTGTGCTCCAACTAGAGTATCTGTGATAGGTTGCAGTGTTGTGGCACCAGCACCAATGCCTAAGGTGTTGCAGTGTTGTGGCACCAGTGCCTAAGACCCAATTTTTCTGACCCTGTTCAACAGGGACATGTAATTACAATTCTTGATCTAATATTTAACAGCAGGGCCCATTCCTGCGCCCACCAAGAATAACTGTGAGGGCTTACAGTGTTCTGGCCACACGACCACCACCGCCAAAGGCACAATTTTTCTGCCCCTATTCAACTGGTTCATGTAATTACAATTCTTGATATAATATTTCACATCAGGGCCCGTTCCAGTGCCCACCAAGAGTAACTGAGAGGACTTACAGTGTTGTGGCACCAGCACCACCACCACCACCAAAGGCCCAATTTTTCTACCACTGTTCAACAATGGTATGTAATTACAATTCTTGATATTCACAGCAGGGCGTTCCAGCGCCCACCAAGAGTAACTGTGAGGGCTTACAGTGTTGTGGCAACACCTAAGGCCCAAATTTCTGCAGAGCATATAGGGCAGGCCCCTAATTTCAAACATCCAACTTACAAAACGATTCCTACTTGCAAACGGAAGGAGACAACAGGAAGTGAGATGATATTTACCCCTAGGAAGGGAAATTCTCTCCTGTAAGAGTTGATATGGGAAAAGCGTGTGTCCTCTCCACTGATGCTTTATCACCAATCCTTGTTTCACTAAAAACCCCAAATTTTCAAAAAACATTTGTCATTGGGACAGAAAGTGAGGTGAAATATTCTGAAGAGGTTCACAGACAGCAAAACAAATGTTGCAGGGGTGATAACCCTTCCCTATGTTTTCCAAAAAGCTTAAGAATAGATTTTTTGGTTTGAGCTACACTTTAAAAATGTACTACGGTACTTCAAAATTACAAACAGGTTCTACTTAACAACAAACCTACAGTCCCTGTCTTGTTTGCACCACCTGTATACTGCTGTTCAGAGTATCTAGGGCCTGGGGGCCCCATGCTTTTGCCGTTTGTCTCGCTGATTTTCATCCAAGCAGTTTTAAATGACTTGTATTCCTTTAAAAATTTAATTTTGTGCAGGGACTGTTCTAAGCACGGGAAACACGCGCCACTTTACAGGCATACTATAGACACACCCCAGGTACGATATTTTTCACTTTAAGCATAATTTATTTTTTTGCGTGTATACTGCGCTGTGGAGCAACAACACAACTTTAAGTATCATTAACCACTTCCTGACCGACACACGTTGATGTACGTTGGCAGAATTGCCATTTTTGGGGGATATTTATTATAGCAAAAAGTCTACAATAATGTGTTTTTTCAAAATTGTCGCTATTTTTAAAATAAAAACCGCAGGGGTGATCAAATACCACCAAAAGAAAGCTCTATTTGTGGGAAAAAAGGACATCAATTTTGTTTGGGAGGCACGACCGCGCAATTGTCAGTTAAAGCGACGCAGTGCCAAATCGTGGTTTGGTCTTTGGCCAGCAAAGTGGTCCAGGGCTTATGTGGTAAAAATCACTGCTCCAGAAAACTTTTTTTGCATTGATACATGTCCCCTGGGGCAGGACACGGGTCCCCAAACCCTTTTTAGGACAATAACTTACATATTAGCCTTTAAAATTAGCACTTTTGATTTTGAACGTTCGAGTCCCATAGACTTTAACGGGGTTCTAAAGTTCGTGCAAACTTTCGGTCCGTTCGCAGGTTCTGGTGCGAACCGAACCGGGGGGTGTTTCACTCACCCCTAATTGCGAGTAAGGGAACTTGTCAGTGAAACCTTATGGCTCCACGCCAGGAAGCCTACTGCGCATGCGCAAGGCTCTGCTCTTCTCTCCTGCTGGCCCAGTTGTCAAGGAAGGAGGTGGAGGGAGCCCGGGCGGTGACGTCGATAACCGCATCTGAGGCTCCCGGAAGTGGGAACAAGATACCTGTGAAAGACAGGTATCCTGTCCCCCCTCCCCCCCGAAAGGTGCCAAATGTGGCACCGGTGGGGGGGGGAAGGAGTGCAACGAGCAGATGTTCCACTTTTGGGTGGAACTCCGCTTTAAACGCTCTTTTATTCACCACCCACCTGCCAATTTTTCCTTCCGGATTGTCTTCTTTTCCTTTCTCTCATTTCTCTCCTTCCCCTTTTTTTTTCATCTACATATGAACAATAGGCCCTTTAAATCTTCCTACTTCCCACTTTTTTCTCATGACTATATTGAATACTTCCCTGCCCCCCCCTGTCACCCGCTTCATTGGATTTGATTGACAGCTGTAGGAGCCAATGGCTGCACTGCTATCAATCTATCCAATCAAAAGCCCATGGGGAAAGGGACAGCGCATCCCCGCCGAGGAGATGAAGGGGCTCATGTAAGTAAAACGGGGGGCTGGGGGGCCGGTGACTGGCAGGTGTTTTTTCACCTTAATGAATAGAATGCATAAGGTGAAAAAACAACCTCTTTAATAATAAAACCAAATCCATAACCCCCGTACCATACCCTTTTCTCACCTTTATTCCTCCCTCTTTCTATCTTCTTCAACCAATCCTGGGAGTACCAGGTCCTAAGGTGTCGCAATTTCTGTACCTTTAAATACTGAACTACTGGATGCATTTAAGCACTGTGTTTTACTTGTAATATCTTGTTTAATAGCTTGTTGCATTTTTTAGATTTGTTGCAAAACTTTTTTTAACTAAACAAACGCTTGCATTTCCTGTTGAAACCGAATACATTAGCAAAACTGGGTAACAGGAAAATTTTGAAGATTGTAATTGATCACTGAGTCACTGCCCTTGGGGGGAGTGTGGCAGGATTTTTTTCCCTCCTGTACAGCCAATTTGGGAATTGTTGCTCAGGGAGTTTTTGTTTTGCTATCCTTCTGACTAAAACTGCAGGAATTGTGAAAGGTCGAACTTCATCATCCATGATAACCTTTTTTTCAACCTTATTATATACTGTAACTATATATGTATGTACGGGCAAGAAAAAAATCAAAAGGGATGAAAACGAGATTGTTTTTAGAAATCTTCCAGTATTAGGGCCGGTTCACATTGCTGCGGTGCGAATTTAGCGTGATTTTGATCCGATTGCGTTGCAAATTTGCATTTATGTGTTCTTGCGATTCTACTGCAAACTTTGCAGTCTATGTAGCTGAATTAGCATCGCACATGGATCAAACTCGGACAGGATTCTTTTTTTACGCAGCTTAAATTTGCAACGCATTGATGTGAACGGCACTCATGGAAAACGATGTTATTAAAAATGACTTGCGAATTTGAGCGATCGCAGCGGCTCAAATTCGCAATAGAATTTGCAGCAGTGTGAACTGGCCCTTAACCACATGCCGACCGGGCCATAGCCGAAAGACGGCTACAGCGCGGTCGGCTTATTCTGGGTGGACGTCCGTGGGACGTCCTCACAGAATCTTGCTCCCACGCACCCCGGGAAAATCTGTGAACGTTGGGTCCTCTTGGATCATGGTAAAATGACGGAGCGATCACTTGTAAACAAACTGGCGGCACGTCATGACGCCGGTTCCTTCCTCCCCTCTCTGTACCAATCGGTACAGTGCGAGGGGAGAGGAGGAGAGATGGCAGCAGCACTGTGGGCTGGATGTGTAGTGCCCACAGTGCTGCTCAGTGACAATACTCTGCCCATACTCTGCATCACTGTACTATACTCTGCCAATACTGTGCAATACTCTGCCAATACTGTGCAATACTCTTCTAATACTCACCAATACTCTGCCAATACTCTGCCAATAATCGTCAATACTCTGCCAAATTTTAACAGAAACAAAGAATTTCTTTTTTTTTTTACCGAATTTTCTGTCTTTTTTGATTTATAGAGCAAAAAATGTAAAACCCAGTGGTGATTAAATACCACCAAAAGAAAGCTCCCATTGTGTGAACAAAAGGACAAACATTTCATATGGGTACAGTGTTGCTTGACTGAGTAATTGTCATTCAAAGTGTGAGAGCACCAAAAGCTGAAAATTGGTCTGGTAGGGTGGTTTCAAAACTTCCTCACCTTCTATTCTGTTGTTCACAATCAACATTTACCTTTACCTCCATTTATAGGTAAAGTTGATCCAGGGAAAATCCCATTGCCTCGCCGGGATCAGGAAGGAATTTTTTCCCCTGCTGTAACAAATTGGATCCTGCTTTTCTGGGGGGTTTTTCGCCTTCCTCTGGATCAACTGTGGGTATAGGATTGGGTATATGGGATTGTATGATATTTTTTATTTTATTTAGTAGCTGGTCTTGCCTAGGCCCAAAATAGTCTAGCACTGGCCCTGGATATGACCTGGAACTGGATCAATGAGAACCTTGAGGCTGTGTTCACACATGTGTGGTCGTGGGTTTGTGCCTGGGGTTCGGTGCGTGTCTGTTCACTGGTTCAGGTCCTAATTTTTGCCTAAATTCGCACCCAAACGCAAGCACTCAGGGGACCCCTTTTAAATCCGGACCACAGCCGCCCCAGACATGTATGAACAAGCTCCATTGAAAAGCGGTCACACTTGCCTGTCGTGCGAATTGGATGCGGAGAAAACCCAAAATCCAATTCAGATGTGTGAACCCAGCCTCACAGGGAGCATGTGAGGGAAGACTTGCTCCGTCTGAGATTTTCACTTTAAAAGAGAACTATACTCACCTCCCCTCCAGTGAAGCTACATATGCTGACATGACATCTTTAGATGGTCTTCTTCTGGGTGCAAGATCTTTGGCCATCTTTATTGGCCATGATGTAGGGATGAAATAATACACCAGGGTTCATATATGTTGGCAGATGCCAAAATTGGACACTGAGCTGTGCATTCTGATTACAAACTTTTATTTCTGATGTTCCATTTTGAGCTTGGGTGATGGCTATGAAAGCAGGCCGTTTTCAGGTCATCTATCCCAAATGACAAAAAAGTACAGCCATCTCTTGACTTTACAATGGTTAATTACGCTAAATAAACAAAAATTTTAGATTTTTGTTATACTGATTTACATATATATATAAATCCATATATAAATCCATATGACGGGCTAAAACAAGCCAGATACGGATTTAGGTAATGGCACAAAACAAAGAAAACAATGACAGGCAAGTGTGTCTGATTTTCAATGGAGCTGGTTCACACATGTCTGGGGGGCCGTGGTCTGGATTTAAAAAGGGTCCGGAGCGTGTTTGGGATCGGCTCAGGTGTCAATTCAGGCAAAAATTAGGACCTGAATTGCACCTGAACCGGTGAACAGATGCACAAAAGTCTGGCCCCAAAATGCATCAACGTTGCATTCTTTTCTTTGCAAGGCGTAAAATAGTCACATCTTTATATATGCCCTTCCATCTCAAAGATAATAAATGAAGTGCACGAACCAGTGAAGATATTTCCGCAGTGCATTTAAATCAATTGCAATCCATATGCATATAAAAAATAACTAGCAGTGCAGACTGCTTGCTGTAACATAAGGACAAATGGTTAAAATTCTCTAAGAAACAGTGATTAGCATTGACCTATTTGCTGCTGTAAAAGTCAGCAAAGCAGCTGAATGTGATGCATGCAAATGCCCCACCATACAGGTTACATAAAGAGAAGATTATGCAGTGATTGCTCTTTGCTGACATCCATCTTCTGCTCTCTTTTATTCTCTTGCAGTCACATTAGCTGCTTTGAGCCCATACGTCACAAAATGGCTGTTAATACTGACAAAATCATTCATCCGAGACATAAACCCTGATCACACTGCATGCCTCGCACCTTTACTAAAGGAGCACAGCCCAGCATCTTGGAGGCTCAAAAAAAATTTTTTTTTTTTAATTGAATGATTTCATGTACTACAAAGCTTGGACAATAATCATTTACTGCTAAATAAAGAGTTCAGCGGGTTCATTGACAGATTATTCATGTTTACTATCCCTTGGGTTTCCCTGAAGGAGTTACATGTATGTGATGGCAGGTGGCAGAGATTTATACAAAAAAAAGCAATGTCTGCAGGACAACCATTTTTTTTTTTACTTCATACAATAAAACAAAATTATTCTGCATGAATTATTTATGTAACTATAGCGTCAATGCCTCATTTATTTCAGCCCTGATCCTCCCCACCCCCACCCTAAAAAAAAAAGAAAAGAAAAATGTGTAAGTGGCTAGGCAATGGTTAAAATGTGTAAAGAAAAAAAATGACTAAAACAGGGTGATTTTAGGAGATATTAGGAGAATTCTGATTTCTGAGATATGTATATGAAATTTTTAGTCACAATAGTCTCTTGAATCCTAAAATTATATTATTTTGGTCACATATTTGGCACATATGCAAACCTTGCCCCATATATATATATATATATATATATATATATATATATATATATATATATATATATATACATATACATACATATATATATATATATATATATATTTAGTCAGAATTGTCTACTGGATCCTGAAACTATCTTATTATAGTCACCTTTTTGACACATATGTGAACCTTGACCTATATATATATATATATTAGTCAGAATTGTCTCCTGGATCCTTAAATTATCTTATTTTAGTCACCTTTGAACCTTGGCCTATATATATCTTAATTTGGTCACCTTTTTGACACGTATGTGAACCTTGACATATATATATATATATATATATATATTAGTCAAAATTGTCTCCTGGATCCTTAAATTAGCTTATTTTAGTCACCTTTTTGGAATGCATTTGATCCTTGACACACACACACACATATATATATATATATATATATATATATATAATTAAAACATAGCAAGGGTCATCATTGTGTCAAAAAGGTGACTAAAACAGTCAATTTCAAATTCTGTCATATATATATATATATATATATATATATATATATATATATATATATCATTTTTTAATTATATATCAATGCAAGGTTTACATATGTGACTAAAATAATGTAATTATAAGATTTAGGAGACAATTCTAACTGAAATTTTTATATATATGTATAAATAATGAGACAGGGGTCACTAATGAGTCAAAAAGGTGAGTGACTAAAATAATTAATATAATGTGATTTTGGGGAGACTTCATTCTGACTGAAAATTGTGTACATGCAGTAAGAATCGTCTTCTAAATCCTAAAATCACAATATTTTAGTCACCTTTTTAATACATCATTGACTTTATTTATATATTTATTTATATTATATATATTTTTTTTTTGTTTATGGGTGTCCAAAGTTATTAATATATATGTTCGACTTCTGTATAAAATAAGTGTACAAAAATAAAAATGAAAAGTTTTTAAAATACTTATTAAACTTAAAAAGGAAAAAGAAGCCCCTGTAGGAAGTGTCCTGTGCAATGTTTAAACTCGTGAGGAGCCTTGGAGTCACGTCATCATGTATAGAATATATAGATATAATTTCTTGTACATGTGGGTGAGTTTTTTTTTTTTTTTTTATATTGTGAGGCACTGAGGAGGGGTGACCCGCGGGGTCGGCGGGGTGATCCGGGGTCGGTGACCACGGCTGGCTGTGTGTAGCGCTCCTGGCATTGTGGGTGTCAGTCTAGAGTGACGCCATATTTGCCGGTGCCGCCGCTGTAAACAACAAAAAGTGTCTGAGGGAGACAGACAAGAGACGCTTCAGTGGATTTCAGGACATTTTATTTGTTGTTGTGGGTGAATTGCTCTCCTCTCGGCAGTCATGTCTCTTGGAATGGCTTACAAGCCCAACCTGAACGCTCAGCAGACGCTGGCCGGCAACCACGGCACCTCGGGTGAGTGAGCGAGCGCCTGGGTAGTAAGTTGGAGCGGGGGGACGGCCGGGGCCCGGTGGATTTTAGGGGAGATCCGGGCGGAGGATACCTGGGGAGAGTTTACGGCTGGCCGGCAGAATAAGGTCACATCCTGCCACATTCCAGCTTACGGGGAGGCCCTGGAGAGCGCCGGGCGTTGGGCGGCTGCGGTGGGGCTTTCGGGTGGGGGTGGGGGGCGGATGAAGAGATCGTGGCCCCGGTGACAAGCGCGCCATAGATGGATCAGCAGGAGCCCTTTGATCAAGTCCGTTTCAGCGCCTCCATGATCGGCTCCCCCAGGGCTGCTGATTGATCTGAAACAAGCGAGCGCTGCTACTGGGACATCTAGTGGCGGCCTGGGGAAGTGCAGCACGCTGCTGGGTAATGTATGACTAGTGACTGCTGCTGCTGCCCATTATCTCCTACTCACAATACCAAATCATTGTTGTTACCATTTGGAACGTTTGTTACATTTATTGCAGCTCAGGGACGACCAAAGATAACATTTTCAACAATAGAAATGCTTGTGATTTTCTGGATACAATAGCAATTTCTTACCATGAAGTGATAGTGATTTAAAGTAATAGAATTAATTATTACTAAAATGCACATTAATGCCCTTTATTATTATTATTATTAACACCTTGTCAGAGCATTCCACTTAGAGATCTCTTTTCAGCTGTCTTACACCATGCACTCTGTTTGGACAGTTTTTCTTTAGATCTAATACCAACTGCACTTATATGTGGCAGGTGGATGGGCCTACAGGCACAGAAACAATAATTTCCATTTAAAAAAACAAACAAGAAAAAAAAAAACAGTCCTGTGCACTAAATGCCTTTGCAAACCAAGATATTACCTTCTAAAAGTGCAATTGGAGTCCTGTACACAGCTAGAGCAGAGCTGGGGGTGAGCGGGGGCCAGTCCAACAGGCTCCACTAACTACACTCATTGGTGCTCAACCTGTGATCCTCCAACTACTGCGAAACTACAAGTCCCATCATGCCTCTGCCTTTGGGAGTCTTAGGGTCCTTTCACAGTAATGATCCGCCCCGTGGATATCCGCTTGCTCAGCGGGGATCGTTCCGTCGAGAGCTGACATCCGACGCTCCATAGTCCTCTATGGAGCATCCATTCAGGTCCACCTGAAAAACTGACAGGCGGATCTGAACAGATCGGTAGTGTGAAAGAGGCCTTACTTGTAACAGTCAGCTTTGCAATGCCTCATGTGGCATGTAGTTCTGTAACTGCTGGAGGGTCACAGGTTGAGCACCCATGTTACTACAGGCTGCCGGTGATCTGTCAGATTAGGTAACGGAAAGCAATGTTTCGTCAGCTGCGCATGCGTCCACTGCTACCAGGTTTACTAATCTGCAGAACACCTATAGTCAGAAGAAGGCAGTGGACATCTTGCTACACCCAGCTACATCTTGAATGTAAGAGCCGTTTTAGCAATAAAGTGAGCATATATAACTAAATATAGTACATTGACATTTTAGGCTTTCAAAATTAAACCTCCAAAGGTTTGGTACTGAGCAGTGCGGGGTGTAGCAACATGGCCTTCGCCACCTTCCTACTGCTGGCGTCCAGCTTCTTTACACACTATATTAATTTACATATGCTCACTTTATTGCTAAAATTACGCTGAAATTCAAGATGTAGCTGGGTGAACTTAGATGTCTGCTGGCACTTCTTCTGACTGAAGGTGTTTCAGTCAGATGAGCAAACCTGTTAGTGGTGGACACATGCGCAGCTGTTGGAACCTCACTTCCATTACCTAATCTGACAGGTTGCCAATTCTGACAGAATACTACAGGAGGGGGCGGAGAGTAGACCAGACACCCTGCACAAGGTGAGAGAGCAGCAGTGAGCAGTCTTTGATAGAGGGAGCTCCTGCACAGAGACTATGGGGTTGATTTATAAAAGGCAAATAGATGGTGCTCTTTGCAAGTGTAGTTGCACTTCCGTTCCCCAGAGCTTAGTGAATGTGGTGAAGATCTGGTGATTTCCATCATCCAATCATGTGCAAGTAAAAATGCATTTTTATTTTTATTTTCCTTTCACCTGATTTGAATATTCTTTACAAAGTGAAGCTTCACCACATTCACTAAGCTCTGGGGAAAATGAGGGCAAAGTGCTCAGTCTATTTGCCTTTAGTAAATCCACTCCAAAGGTTTACAGTGGATTACTACACAGATTTGGAAGAAATACACAAAGCACAGCAAAATTCAAATAAGAATACACATGACTGTCATATTTAGGCAATATTTGCTTATCTTGGAATTCAGCATTAGCATCCATGGGGCTCCAAGCTTCTGCACAGAGAGCATGCTCCCAGCATACTGACCAAGCTGTCACCTACAGCCTCTGGTCCCTGTTTGCTATCGGGAGCCCCATGGGACAGCTCCTAATCATGTGACAGCAAATCACAGCGATCACATGATGGGGAAGCATGTCTCCTGGCATACTCATTTAAAGAGTTAGTAAACCACTTTTTTTTTTTTTTTTCAATTCATCTGTTTATTGACATAATTTTTCATTTACAACTCATAAAAAGCAAAATACATTCACATTCAATTTACAAATTACACAATTTTTTTAACGCAGTAAGACAATGACATAATGTCCTAGTCTGCATCGCATACCAGCAGATTATGAAAAACTTATCTAAGAACAAAGCCATCCAGTGCTACGCTGTCACTGCTGAAGGCACTTCCATCTTCACTTGGTCTTCCTCCTGGGTTTATGTACTTTGGCTGCACTGCAATGCATGCAAGACCACGGCACAGAGCTCTAAAGGGATGGCACAGGTATGCTGTTCCTACGGAGTGCATGTACAGGTGATATCACCAGCTGGATGCAGTGTGAATAGTGAATATCTCCTAAACCCTGCAGGTTTAGGAAATATTCACTGCACCTACAGGTAAGCCTTATTGTAGGCTTACCTGTAGGTACAAGTTCAAAAAAAGGGTTTACTTCAACTTTAAAGGTCATCCGGGAGTTGGCAGCAGGAGGTTCAGGCCCCTTTCACACGGGGCAGACTGCAGCTGCCACTGAGCAGGCGGATAACCAGTCCATGTCTGCTCCGCTTATGCAGAAAGGACACACCGCTGTTCTCTACTGGTGGCCAGATGTAAGCACGACTGACATCAAATCAGATTGGATGTAGGTGGGTGTAAACAGACACATGCGCGTTTACACCCACTGCTCCATAGAAGAGAATGGAGGTTCCGCTCGGGTCCACCTGAAAAACTGACAGGCGGACCCGACCAGAACATCCGTGTGAAAGGGGCATGAGAGGGGGGTGGGGGCTTTTAATACTCTTTGAATAGATTTGTTTATATTTGTACTTATATTAAATAGTTTTGGGAAGTTAAAAGATGATTGTACAATCAGATTGTAATTTGTATCCCTTCGATCTATTGCTGCGTTCACATACAAACAGTAAGGCTCTTTTCACACTAGCTGACTCCAACGTTGCACGATTTTCAGTGTAACTTTAAAGTCTGACTTTGATACAACTTTTAACTGACTTTGATGAGATTTTTACGCTCTCTGAGAACTCGTGTCAAAGTTGGATCAGAGTAGTGCAGGAACTTTTTCTGGAGTCGCAGTGACTTCAGTAGTGTTAATTGGAACATCTCTCGTAGAGATACATGGCATTTCACATGTCCTGCGATTTTGGGTCTCAGAAGTCAGATCCTAAGTCACACAAGTGTAAATGGGACCTAAATTAAAGTTCACGAGTCAAACAGTTTGGAGAAAACAATGCTGTCCACATTGCCCTACTTGGTGCTCTGATATTGTAGGGCGTTCATGTGGAGTTTATGACTTAGAATAGTCTCTTACTGTCTATATGCTAGCATGTAAACACAACATGGTATGCTACAAATGAGATCCCTGAGATGAGGTGAATGCAGTATTACACTGGTATTAATGCTTGTAAATATAGATACATTGAAGTGTACTGTTTGACAAACTATAGGGGTCATAGATAACATGACCCTAGGCCTAGGGGGAAGAGACCGTAGTTGCCACCCTTGTTGCTTACCACCAATGGATGCCTGGGGCACTTAGTAATTTTTTTTTTCTTTTCTTTTTTTAACAAGCGCAATGTCTAGGTGACCCTTTCCCCCTTTTCAACCTAAAAAATCACACCAGCATCCAGCTTTGCATGCCGATATGAAATCCTCTTATATTCATGTTGCAAAGCTTCACAAACTGTTAATGCTATACAAATCTTGTATAATAATATTCACTAGTTAAACATTTTTGCTGTTGCTTACATTTACAGTTTTTTCACTTCCTGTTTGAATGAGGCAATGGTGATGTAACCATGGCCTCACAGATGCATCCCGGGAAGTTGCTGTCACATTTCCAGGAGGCAGACCTAAAGTTCTATTCAGAGTTCCAGGAAGTAAAGGGAGATTGATTAATTTGCCCTTAGTGAAAATGGGCACTGTGAGAATGGGGAGAAAAAGTTAAGCCGCGTACACACGATCGGAATTCCAGCCAGAAAAAGACAGATGAGAGCTTTTCATCTGCAAATGCAACCGTGTGTATGTATCGGAATTTAGCTGTACGAATTTCCGCCAGCCAAAAATTGATAGCATGTTCTCAATTTTCCCGACGGAAAAACTTTCTATCGGAAATTCCGTTCGTGTGTATGCAATTCCGACATGCCAAAAATCACGCATGCTCAGATTCAACTACGAGACAGAAGCTATTGGCTACTAGCTATTGAACTTCCTTTTTCTAGTCCTGTTGTATGTGTTGTATAAACGATCGGAATTTGTTATAAATCGTTATAAACGATCGGAATTTGGTGTGACTGTGTGTAGGCAAGACAGCTTGAGCGGAATTCCGTTGGGAAAACCATCAGAGCTTTTTACGACGAGAATTCCAATCGTGTGTACACGGCATTAGTTTTAAGCCCCATACACACTATCAGATTTTCTGCTGGTTTTTTATTTTTTCCTTCAGATTTACCAAAACCATATAATATGAGGTCAAACCTTGGGACTTTCAATGTGTATGCAATCAGGCAGGCCCTTGCACTACATGGTTTTGGTAAATCTGAAGACAAAAATCAGCAGAAAATCTGATAGTGTGTATAGGGCTTAACCACTTGCCGACCGCCGCACGACGATATACGTCGGCAGAATGGCACGGGCAGGCATATTGGCGTATATATAAGTCCATGCCTGCCCGCGGGTGGGGGGCCCGATCGGGCCCCCCCCCGGTGCCTGCGGCGGTCGGCATTCGTTCGGGAGAGATCAGGGATGAGGGGACGGCCATTCATTCATGGCCACCCCCTCGCGATCTCTCTCGACGAATGGAAATCCCCCGTGACATCACTTCCTCTCCTGTAATGTAAACACAGGAGAGGAAGTGATGTATTCTCTCCTCCGTGTCGGTATTTTCCGTTCCGACACGGAGGAGAGCGGATCGGTGAGTTGCACCAACACTCTACACACACAGTAGAACATGCCAGGCACACTCACACCCCCCCTTTACCCCCCGATCACCCCCCCAATTACCCCTGCCCCCCAGTCACAGTGACACCAATGTCATTTTTTTTTTTTTTTTTTTTTTTTTTTTTGCATTGGTGTCATTTGTGACTGTAATAACTGTTAGGGCAGTTAGAGTTAGCCCCCTTTAGTTCTAATGTACCCCCCTAACCCCCCCAATAAAGGTTTAACCCCGTGATCACCCCCCGTCGCCAGTGTCACTAAGGCTGGGTTCACATTGCAGCGGTTTATGAGAACGAATGTGATTCGCACCGCACTGCAGTGCAAATCACATCCGATCTCTGTGCGATTCGAGTTCAGCCATTCGCCGCACCCGCCGCACCCGCCACACCCGCCGCACCCGCCGCAAATTCGCACGGGACCCTTTTTTTGGCCCGCAGCAGAATCGGATCGCATGGGTGTTCACACCATGCGATCCGAGTTTGCAGATCGCACTGCGATATGCGAACTGATCTGGGGGTGTCAGTAACATTTCACTGACACTCCCAGCAGTTCGCATAGGGCAGTGTGAACTGCCGCCGGGAGGCATGCGATGCGGGAACCCGCCGCGGATTCGCGGCGTTTCCGCATCGCTCCAGTGTGAACCCAGCCTAATAAGCGATCATTTTTCTGATCGCCGTATTAGTGTCACAGGTGACGCTAGTTAGGCAGGTAGGTATTTAGGTTCGCCGCAGCTTTTTATAGCGCCAGGGACCCCCATATACTACCGCATAAAGCCCCCTGATTGCCCCCTAGTTAACCCTTTCACCAGTGATCACCATATAACTGTTACAGGTGACGCTGGTTGGTTAGTTATTTTTTTATAGTTTCAGGGCACCCGCCATTTATTACCTAATAAAGGTTTAACCCCCTGATCACCCGGCGGGTGTCATTTGTGACTAATAACTGTTAGGGCAGTTAGGGTTAGCCCCCTTTAGTTCTAAGGTACCCCCCTAACCCCCCCAATAAAGGTTTAACCCCGTGATCACCCCCCGTCGCCAGTGTCACTAAGGCTGGGTTCAGATTGCAGCGGTTTGAGAACGGATGTGATTCGCACCGCACTGCAGTGCAAATCACATCCGATCTCTGTGCGATTCGAGTTCAGCCATTCGCCGCACCCGCCACACCCGCCGCACCCGCCGCAAATTCGCACGGGACCCTTTTTTTGGCCCGCAGCAGAATCGGATCGCATGGGTGTTCACACCATGCGATCCGAGTTTTCAGATCGCACTGCGATATGCGAACTGATCTGGGGGTGTCAGTAACATTTCACTGACACTCCCAGCAGTTCGCATAGGGCAGTGTGAACTGCCGCCGGGAGGCATGCGATGCGGGAACCCGCCGCGCATTCGTGGCGTTCCCGCATCGCTCCAGTGTGAACCCAGCCTAATAAGCGATCGTTTTTCTGATCGCTGTATTAGTGTCACAGGTGACGCTAGTTAGGCAAGTAGGTATTTAGGTTCGCCGCAGCTTTTTATAGCGCCAGGGACCCCCATATACTACCGCATAAAGCCCCCTGATTGCCCCCTAGTTAACCCTTTCACCAGTGATCACCATATAACTGTTACAGGTGACGCTGGTTGGTTAGTTATTTTTTTATAGTTTCAGGGCACCCGCCATTTATTACCTAGTCTCACTAGTGTACCCCTAAATTTAGGGGTGTCTACTTTCCAAAATGGGGTCATTTGGGGGGGGTTTGTGCCATCTTGGCATTTTATGGCCTTCAAAACTGTAACGCCCTTAGAAAGCCTGAAGGCGGTGCTTGGTTTTCGGGGCCCCGTACGCGGCTAGGCTCCCAAAAAGTCCCACATATGTGGTATCCCCGTACTCAGGAGAAGCAGCAGAATTTATTTTGGGGTGTCATTTCACATATGCCCATGGCATGCGTGAGCAATATATCATTTAGTGACAACTTTGTGAAAAAAAAAAAAAAAAAAAAAAAAGTTTGTAATTTTCCCGCAACTTGTGGCAAAATATAAAATATTCCATGAACTCAACATGCCTCTCAGCAAATAGCTTGGGGTGTCTACTTTCTAAAATGGGGTCATTTGTGGGGGTTTTGTGCCATCTTGGCATTTTATGGCCTTCAAAACTGTAATAGGTAGTGAGAAGTGAACTCAAAAATTTACGCCCTTAGAAAGCCTGAAGGCGGTGCTTGGTTTTCGGGGCCCCGTACGCGGCTAGGCTCCCAAAAAGTCCCACATATGTGGTATCCCCGTACTCAGGAGAAGCAGCAGAATTTATTTTGGGGTGTCATTTCACATACGCCCATAGCATGTGTGAGCAATATATCATTTAGTGACAACTTTGTGTAAAAAAAAAAAAAAAATTTTTTTTTTGTCATTATTCAATCGCTTGAGGCAAAAAAATAAAATATTCAATGGGCTCAACATGCCTCTTATCAATTTCCTTAGGGGGTCTACTTTCCAAAATGGGGTCATTTGGGGGGGTTTTGTACTGCCCTGCCATTTTAGCACCTCAAGAAATGAGATAGGCAGTCGTAAACTAAAAGCTGCGTAAATTCCAGAAAACGTACCTTAGTTTGTAGATGTGACAACTTTTGCGCAAACCAATAAATATACAATTATTGACTTTTTTTTTACCAAAGACATGTGGCTGAATACATTTTGGCCTAAATGTATGACTAAAATTGAGTTTATTGGATTTTTCTAATAACAAAAAGTAGAAAATATCATTTTTTTTCAAAATTTGCGGTCTTTTTACGTTTATATCGCAAAAAATAAAAATCGCAGAGGCAATCAAATACCATCAAAAGAAAGCTCTATTTGTGGGAAGAAAAGGACGCAAATTTTGTTTGGGTACAACATTGCATGACCGCGCAATTACCAGTTAAAGCAGCGCAGTGCCAAAGTGTAAAAAGACCTCTGGTCATTTACCAGCAAAATGGTCCGGTCTTAAAGTGGTTAAGCAAACCACTTGTGCCTATAATAAGGCTTACCTGTAGGTACTGTGAATATCTCCTAAACTTGCACAGTTTAGGAGATATTCAGAGTACATGTAGTTGGTGACATCACCGGTGCATGCGCTCTGAAGGTCCAGCTTACAGTGCTGGACTTTCAGAGCCCGTGCCGTAAACGCGGGAGTGGCGTCATCGCGCCTCCGGCCTCGAACCCGGAATAAAGAGCAGGGGAAGATGTCAGCCCACCCAGCAGTGACATTGCGGCGCTAGAGGGCTTTGTTTTAAGGTAAGTTTCTCATAATGTGCTACTACTGCTTTAAGTAGGCGTGGGAAAAGTGAATTATGCTAGAATAAAAAGCCTGCAATTATCTATAAGTATCTGTTTGTAGATTGCCATTACTAATCATTTATAAAGGTGCCTTTGTTGTAATTGTTTTGATGGGGGAAGTTTAATTCTGCATTGTCATGTCAAAAAAGGAGATTAACAAATATTTCAGAAGCAACTGTTTGCAGAGGCATCCACCATACTTTCTCAATATCATCGTGCTTACCTTAATGATATATACATAGAGGTGGTAACCGTTATCAAGGCACCAATATTTAAAGTAAACAAGGAACAGTTGCGCTAATTTATATGTTGAAAATAAGCAAAATCCAATAGTGATCTAAATGCTCCAATTTGATCAGCAAATGAGTGATACATTTGTAAAAGATGGTATCCAGTGATCTCCTCCACCAGCATTTAGTCAAGGTGTACACTTAACCGCATGGTGGACCCTCTAATTATGGAAGGTCAAACGTGCTCTTGATACATCTGTTGGTAAGGCATCTGAAGAAAATATGGTGCAGGCACTCCACGTCTCTCCAGCTGTTTCTCCCACACTGTTTGCCACTTCCAGCAACGTCCGGCTGGAAAGACATGGTGTGCCTGCACCATATTTCCTTTGGACGCCTTAACAACAGATGTATCAAGAGCGCGTTTGACCTTCCATAATTAGAGGGTAAACCTTGACTAAACGTTGGTGGAGGATATCACTGGATACCATCTTTTACGAATTTATCATTTGCTGATCGAATTGGAGCATTAGATCACTATTGGACTTTTGCTTATTTTCAACATATAATTAGTGCAACGGTTACTTGTTTTGTTTGTTGGGGTATATCTCACATTTCACTGTTGCAGCTTTTTGTTCATTTCAACTGTAGATTGTTCTCAGACAGATACACAAGCGCAGTATTGTTTTGTTTTGTTTTTAACATTTAAAGTAGAAATCTAGGCCAGATCTAACTAGTCTTAAAAATGTTTCCTCCCCCGTTCTAACACCTATGCTGATTAAAACATGTAAGAAAGATGTGTATACTAACCAATTTCCAGCCCTCTCTGGTCCAGTCACGGGATCCCATCTGGCAGCCAGCAGGGGAGAGGGGAGAGCTCTTGAAAATGTCTGGGAGTACATGGAAGCAGTGATGTTACTCATAGGTTTTCTATGGCCCATCTGTTGACTGTGCTTCCCCCCCTCTCCCCTGCAGCCCCCGCTGACTGACACAGGGGAGCCAGATCACATGACCGGAGCAAACTAAAAATTATAAGTATGTACAGCTTTCTTATATAGGTTGGTCAGCATAAGTGTTATGAGCGGGAGAGAGCATTTCTAAGACTAGTTAGGTTTAGTCTGGAATTTCACTTTAAGGAAATTGATTCCAAAAACCTGGTCTATTCTTTACTATTGTTATCTTTTGCTATCTACAAGTAACGGCAGGTGCCAAATATTCCACCAACTTGGAAAGGTAGCATCCAGTCAGAATGCTGCCCCCTTCATATTGTCTGCTGGAGTTCATAGGACACGTTTGGAGATGCAGATTCCTGAAGTGCCTGCCTTTGCCATATATTACTAGAGTAAGCACATTTTTATGCCAGGTGGTTCAGCACACAAATCATGAGCTTTGACAAATATGTCGTCCTCCAGGTTTCATATATTACTCAACTTCCTGCTATTTCCTAACTAACTCCACATCTAATGGACTAGATCAGTGCTTCTCAATCTTTTTTTCAGTCAAGGCACCCTTTAAAATTATGCACAGGCTCTCAAGGCACCCCATTCTAAAATGTAAAAAACTATTCTAACTGTTGTACATAATGCAACAACTAGCACATGTAGGACACCCAACATTAGAGATGATTTTATTCTTCCAAAGCAAATTCATTTTTGCACACTGGTACTGACTAATATTCTTATGCTTCTCTTCTCTCTCAATTTCTCTCCCTTGCTCGGCTAATGTGACCCCGGGGCAGAGGAGGGTCAAACAAGGATGCTGTGGAGGCAACAGACATCCTCCTTATTAACTGATGACATCATTGGTTGTTAGGATGCCAGTGTCTAGAAAGTCATAATGGTGCATAATAACCCATGGCTTTGTGTAGCTAAAAGGCAGGCTTGATCCTCCTGTTGGCTTGTATACAATTTTTGAGCATTTTACCAAGGCACCTTTGAAGAAACCTCAAGACACCCCGGTTGAAAAAGGCTGGACTAGATATATGAAAGACAGATTCATTGATTGGCAATTTTTGCCTGCTTCTGTCTCTGACGTTATCCATTCTTTAGCCACAACATGGTATTTGGGTACTATTCTCAGCTTTTACACAATGTAGACAGCAAAAGCAAGTGGCATGCATCCAATAAATATATCTCCCTAACTAAATTACTATAATCATCCATGTAGAATCTCAAAGATGTTTCGCTTGATCTACTTCCAAACAGTTGCACAGGCTGTAGTGGTATTGCAGGTGTAATGTAGTATAGCAGACTATGTGTTCTAATATAGAGGTGTTACTTTGTGCTTACTTGTATTTGGCATCAGTGGCCTCCTTGTGGCTTACTAAATGGTGAGTTTTGGCGATGGCCTCTGGAGTGGTACCCCCGTAAAGGCTGCTGAGAATTATGGTCTGTCTGTCACCCTGCCCAAGCTCTGCATTCACTCTCGGGCACTCCGAGACATAAAGCAGTCAGTGAACTTTTTTTTTTTTTTTTTTTTTTTTTATTGAGGGAATTGAACTTGGATGGGAGCTATGGAATGCACAGCATGGATCAATAGAAACCGCAATTGGTTTTGGGACAACTATGTATACTTCCTGTACATACTCTTATTCAGCTTCCTCCTGCACAAACTTGCTTGAATCTCATCATCCCTCGCTCCACCAGCACATCACTTGCTGCAGACTGTTACTTTTAGTCGCCTTTAGCAGATCACTTGGTTCCCCAGGAACAGCTAGCACTATTTGTTGATTAGGCCTGACGCTAACCCAGCCAGGCCTCAGTAAATGCCCTTTGCAGGTTGGGACCGTGGACTCCAATGGTGTAGCGGAAAAGTCCTTGTGCTAGCTTCCCTACTATAGCTACTGATCCCAGTTAGCCCTCTTCAAGCCCTGCCAGCCCTCCTGGCTGCAGCTGCCCTTTCCACTGCTGCTTCCACCACAGTCCACACTCCTGGTTCTGCTCCCATCTCAGACTGCAAGCTCCCAGTCCTCTCAGGCATGCCTCTCCAGTCATCCTGACTGTGCCTCACTCGTCAGCCCTCCCAGCTGTGACCAGTTGTCCTCCCTGGAGTCTCTTAGCAGTGCTCTCTCCTTGCTTTCTTTTGTGCCTCCAGTCCTCTTCATGTGTTACTTAAAGTGGACCCGACTGCACCTGAGCCCAGGCCCAAAGTAACCCCCCCCCCCCCCCCGCAGACTGGGGAGCTCCCTCAAAGGCTCCAACAGCATCTGCACCTTCTCACTCCAGCTTCTCCTCAGCTGGGCTTACCCTGGATATTTAATCGCTTAAGGACAGCCTCCTGCACATATACGTCGGCAGAATGACACGGCTGGGCAAAAGCAAGTACCTGTACGTTGCTCTTTAAGTGCCCAGCTGTGGGTTGCGAGCGAGCTGCCGGCGGCGCACTCCCGACCCGGTCCTGAGCTCCGTGACCGTGGGACCAGCGGACCCGATCGCCGCTGGTGACCTGCAATGGGGTCACAGAGCTGAAGAAGGGGAGGTCTGTGTAAACAAACCTCTCCCCGTGCTTCCTACTGAGCCTGTCACTGATCGTCTGCTCCCTGTTATATGGAAAGACGATCAGTGACGTCAGACGCCAATCACTTAACCCCTCCCTGCCTCCTAGTGGTTATCTCATTCACTGCCAGTGTCATTTACACAGGAAGGAGTGCATTTAAATAGCACTGATTGCTGTATAAATGACAATGGTCCCAAAAATGTCCGATGTGCCCGCCATAATGTAGCAGTCACAATAAAAATCGCTGATCGCCATTACTAGAAAAAAAAATGTTAATAAAAATGCTATAAAACCCTATTTTGTAAACGCTATAACTTTTGCGTAAACCAATCAATAATCGCTAATTGCAATTATATTATTTATTTTCATTTTTTTTACCAAAAATATGTAGAAGAATACGTATCGGCCTAAACTGAGGAAAAAATATGTTTTTTAATGTATTTTTTGGGGATATTTATTATAGCAAAAAGTAAAAAATATTGAATTTTTTTTTCAAAATTGTTGCTCTATTTTTGTTTATAGTGCAAAAAAGGTGATCAAATACCACCAAAAGAAAGCTCTATTTGTGGGGGGAAAAAAGGATGCCAATTTTGTTTGGGAGCCACGTCGCACGATCGCACAATTGTCAGTTAAATCGACGCAGTGCCCAATCTCAAAAAGGGGCCTGGTCCCTTGGCTGCAAATTGGTCCAGGGCTTAAGTGGTTAAGGAGGCCTGCCCCCCTGCCAATCCAGATTGGGGATTGGTCAGGGCTCCTCAAACACCCCAGGTGGCTCCACCTCCCCTCCTACCACTCTATCTAGGAAGCACTAAAGCACTAGAAGCCTCTGGAAAGAAATGGGAGGTCTTGATGACACCACCTGTGAGTCACCCAGCCCTACCCTGACACCCCTACCACTCCCGGCCCAGAATTAAAACACAGGCCTAGCAACCAGCCAGGCCTGCTTAAATTGACCTATCCTCTCTAGCACACTGCTACACCTCCATTTTATATGGTATTTCTCAAATTGCCTTTAAGGACAACCTTGGAGAGAGGGTCGCTCCGGCCACCTTACAGGAAACGCATGCATTTTTTTAAATCCCTCCTCTTCCACCATGGCCTCAGTTATTGTGTTTCCTCCACCATGGTGGAAGCATAAGCAGGAACCAGGGAGCTGCACTCTCTCCAAGGTTGGAGGAAGTTAGGGTTACTATTTGTTGTGTTTTTTTTTTTTTTTTTCTTGTGACCATCCCAGCACACCGCCAGTACAGGAGGGGGGTGTTCCAGAGTCCGCCATCTCTCCATCTCAGGGGATTTAAGGGCCCGCAAGAAGCATGGCATCCATGTGCCCAGAGTCTGCTCGTATGGCTCTGGTGGCCGGGCAGGTGCCACTGCTGGTCAGCAGCGTGTCCCATATGTCGTTCCAGCCGGCAGGTGACGTCATGTCCAGTGACGTGGCTTCCTGTGGGGGCATGGAGCCTGTGGTTCCAAGCACCTGGAATGCAGGGACCAGGGGACGGGTCCATCGACCGGTGCTTCCGGTTTTGACCTTCGCTGATGATGCTGGGACCGGGAAAATTTAAAAACCAGATGGTTTTGTCATTCCTTCCTGTGTTCTCTGCTAGAATGAAGGAGCGACTGACAGCGCGGCAGATGCAGGCGCCCCAAGCATCAGTCAGGCCCAGGTAATAGGGGTACAGTGGTGTATTTTATTCGGATCCATTTGGGCTTATGTTTTGTTGTATTTTCCTCCCTGCGGGGAGCCTGTGGCTGCAGGGTCAGAGGTTACTTCACTCGGACCCTGCAGCATGGACTGGGTGCCTTATTGTTTACACTGTTCAGGCTTTCTGTTTCCTTTTTTGGCTTGGTGGTGGTTTAGCTGCGCACTAGTGGTAACTGGCGTTAGGGACCTTAGGTAAAGTTTAACTTATTCTTGTGACAGGAAAAAGCATTAAGAAAGTCTAAACATACAAATCCACCAAGTCAAAGTAAATGTCCTTCTTGCAAGAACCCCCTTAGAGATTCATGGCAGAAGGCAATGTGCAGATCCTGCATTATGGACCTGGTCGAGGAAGAAATGCAATATAAGGACTTATTCTTGTCAGGTCACCTTGAGGCCAGGTGACAGATGCACACCATATGGATCAGGAATGCACCGCAAGGTTGTGGACCCTATGGCTGACTGCTGCGGACAGGAGTCAAGGTGATAAGGAAGGCAAGGCCGCCGGAACACCAAGACGGATCCCACCGGGTTTAGAGCATAAGATTCCCTAGGGTGCAGAGTCTGAGAGCCAGCAGGTTTTCACCGGAGCCTCTAGTGGTGAGGATGGACTAGGCTGCAACTGGATCCAGGTCACGACCCCCAGAGTCCCCCAGCTCACACCCACAGTAGGCAACAGGAGGATAGGGATAGTGAGGGATAAAGCCAAGGTCGGGGCCACAAGCAGACAGGTATAGTCAGGGACACGCCAAAAGGTCAGGATCACAGGCAAACAGGGATAGTCAGGGACACGCCAAAGTCGGTAACAGAAGAGCACACGGCAGGTAACAGGAAGCCAAACACACAAAGGTTGATCAGCGGGGTTGGCCTGCAGTGCACAGGTTAATATAGAGTTCTCTGATAGGAGCTAGGGTGGAGCCATGCCAGAGGATGGATTACAAAAGCAGTCAGGTGTGGGTCAGCTGGTCTCTAGAGATGAACGCATGGAGACAGGTAAGCAGACAAACTCTATTGCATAACCATGACAATTCTCTTCTGTACGGGAACTAACGAGTTCGCTGAACTCGGTCAGGTCCATGTTGGTACAGAACCCAGCAGCCAAGGTTTAGCCCCAGCATCCACCACCTAGTCCGAGGGAATCCTCGTCCAGACCATTGGAGACTGAGGACTCAGGTGATGAAGGGGGGAGTACTCACCCCCTCAATCAGGAATTTAGACGAGGAGGAAGATGATAGCCGAGCCTATCAGTACAAGTTATCTTTAGAGGAAGTAGATGACCTATTGAGAGCAATCTACACTACCCTAGAAATTCAGGAGGAAAAGGTGCAACTGTCGGTCCACGACAAAATGTACCAGGGGCTGGATGACACTAAACACAGTGTTTCCAGTCCATAGGATTCTATTAGAGACGGTTAAGAAAGAATGGAAGGATCCTGAGAGAGGCCTGTTCTTTTCCAAGACCCTTAAGAGAAGGTTTCCCTTCGAAGATGAGTCTGAGTTTTGGAATTAAGAAACCGCGGGTAGATGGCGCTTTTTTCGCAGGTTTCCCGTCACATGGCCCTTGCTCTGAAGGATGCGTTGGATAAGGCTCCATGCACACTGTAGCTCAAAAAAGCCATTTCTGGACGCCAGATTGCTGGCAGAAAACTCTGGTTGAAAAACGTGATTTTTATCAGCATTTTGCAGTGCATTTTGCAGTGCTTTTAGCAGCATTTCTCTGCCTCTATTCAAAATCAGTGGTTCCCTATGGGAGCCCATTGATTTGAATAGAAGTCGCACCAGAAGTCGGATCATCATGATCCGACTTGTGTGTTGAGGATGAAGGTGAACCCCCCGCCAAAATAAAAAATAAATCGACGTGGGGTTCCCCTCCTCAGACGATATCAGACCCTTAGGTCTGGTATGAATTTTAAGGGGAACCCTCTTTGTCAAAAAAACAGCGTGGGGTCCCCCCAAAAATCCATACCAGACCCTTATCCAAGCACGCAGGCCAGCCGGTCAGGAAAGGGGGTGGGGATGAGCGAACACCCCCCCTCCTGAATGATACTAGGCCGCATGCCCTCTACAGTGGGGGCAGGTGCTTTGGGGCAAGGGGGTGCCCCCCCACTCCAAAGCACCTTGTCCCCATGTTGATGAGGACAAGGGCCTCTTTCCGACAAGCTCTCGGCCCCCCACCCTATGTGAATGAGTATACATTGTACCCCTACCCATTCACCTTTGAAAAGTGTCAAAAATAAAACGCACCACACAGGTTTTTAAAGTAATTTATTGCGCAGCTCTGGGGGTCTCTTCCGACTTCGGGGGTCTCTTCCTTCGTCTACGTGCTCTCTGGCCTCTTCTCCACGCTCTCCATTTCTTCTGCTGCTGTCCTGTATCTCTTTCTGGGCTCCTCCGATATCTTCTGCTCTTTTGCTAGCGGTAGCCCGGTCTTCTCTGTCGCCTTCTTCCCTCTTCTCTTCTTCCGATGTTGACACAATGCAATCTCCCACTGTAATACTGGGTGCGCAATGCACAGTGACCTATATTGGCATGGCATGGGGCGTGGTCACCGGGTGATGTCATCTGGGGACCCCGCCTTCTTATGTCGCCACCCGGGGCATGATGGGATGGTGATGTCATAAGGGAGTGGGGTCACCAGGTGACCACGCCCCATGCCAATGTAAGTCACTGCGCACCAGGCATTACAGCGGGAGAGAGCATCATGTCAACAGCGGAAGGCGACGGAGAAGACTGGGCCACCACTGGCAAAAGAGCAGAAGATAGCAGAGGAGCCTGGCAGAAGAACCGGAGAGCGCGGAGAAGAAGGAAGAGACCCCTGGAGCTGCTTAATAAATTACTTTAAAAACCTGTGTTTGTTTTATTTTTGACACTTTTCAAGGTGAATGGGTAGGGGTACAATGTACCCCATACTCATTCACATAGGGTGGGGACCCGGGATCTCGATAAGTCCCCTGCCTGTTGACCCCGACAACCAATGGCCAGATTTGTTGGGAAGAGGCCCTTGTCCTCATCAACATGGGGATAAGGTGCTTTGGGGGGGCGCTCGCGCGTCCCCACCCCCTTTCCTGACTGGCCAGGCTGTGTGCTCGGATAAGGGTTTGGTATGAATTTTTGGAGGGACACCTTGCCATTTTTTTTCGGCGAAGAGGGTTCCCCTTAAAATCCATACCAGACCGAGAGGTCTCGTATCTTTCGATGGGGGGAGGAACCCCACGCCAATTTTTATTTTGGCAGGGGGTTCCCCTTCATCCCCAGAACACAAGTTCCATCATGATGATCCGACTTCTGGTGCGACTTCTATTCAAATCAATGGGCTCCCATAGGTAACCATTGATTTTGAATAGAGGCAGAAAAACGCTTAACGGTCTTTTTACAGCGTTAACACTCATTTAACACCTTTACCGGTGTCTGGCGTTTCCAGTACTGCTCCTGAACGCAATATTATGGCGTTCAGAAAACAGCCCATAAACTCCTCTGCTGATAAACGTCCAACAACGTCCATGTGTGCATGGACACATAGGATAACCTAGAAAGGAGTTCATGGGCTTTTTAAAAAAATGCCCAAACTCCAAAAAACGGCCGTTCATGAGCTTCAGTGTGCATGTAGCCTAAAAGGGCAGACTCCCTCCTGAAAAAAGCTTGGGATTCCATGTCAGTTGGCCTCAAACCTGCTATGGCTTCTACGCTTGTGGCAAGGAACCTGGAATGCTGGGTAGAGAAGCTAAAAAGCCACGTTGAAGCAGGCACCTCACAGGAAAGACCTATTGGAGTCCTTTCCTTTAATATTAAAAGCAGTAAAATATATATATCTGCTGAATCAGTTAAATTGTCAGAAAAGTCATCAGCATTGGTGAATTCCTGGTCCGGCGACACAGCTTCCAAGGTCAAGCTGTGCGGCTTACCTTTTTCGGGTGATCTGCTTTTTGGTCCAGACCTTGAAACAGCCTTGGACAGGGCAGCTGACAAGAAAAAGGCTTTCCCTTCCAAGAAGTAACAACCAATTAAAAATAATTTTCGTGCTGTCCAACAGCCCCACAAAAATAGGGAGCAAGACCATAAGAGCCGCTGGGTCTCCCAAAAGGGTGAGGCAAGAGGAGTTCTTTTCAGATCTCTCCCAGACCAGCCCCCCAAAAACAAATAACAGCCTTACCCCAGTAGGGGGAAGATTGTCTGTCTGCTTTTCGCCTACAGTGGAACAAGACCTCTCCAAGTCTGTTCATGAAAAGCATCATATCTCAGGGATACAGTCTGGAATTCTCAGAGCCACCCCCGAGCAGATTCTATGTTATAGCCCTGCCAAGAGATCGGGGGAAAGCTTCTGCAATGATGAGCCTGCTGCAGAATCTTATTCAACAAGAAGTGATTATCCAGGTCCCCAAAAGTCAGGAGAGCTGTGGCTTCTACTCCCATATTTCTTTATCGTACATAATAGGACACAGAGCCTTAAGTATTTACTTAGTGGGTTATAGCTACCTTCAGGTGTTGACACTGGCACACCCAATACAGGAAGTTAACTCCCCTATATAACCCCTCTTCCTTCCGGGACTACCTCAGATTTCTCGCCAGTGTCTAAAGGTGTTGGGACGAGTGAAGATGTGCTCTGCAGAGCTCCAGGAGGGATCCATACTGGATTTAAAAAGCCTCCACAACCGGATCCATCCCGCCACTGTGGTTCCAGGATGGTACCTGGGCCTCGCATTGAAGAACGAGGTTTTGCCTGTAACACTCCTCTTTGAGGGCTGGACCCTATGAACCAGGACTCTTTTTGGTCTTCCTACATTACCTAAATTTGTCCTGAGGGGTGCTAAATCTGTGCTAATACAACGTGTCTCAGCAGCTGGGGGGCGGTCTACTCTCTCCCTAAATGGGGAAAATTAGTGGATAGGTATACATGTGTTGTTTAAGCAAACGTAAATATGAGAAACTGATAAAAAGGCTGTGTAAATCCACAGGACACAGAAGCGCTGGTGCACGTGGGGGGTTTTACGCAGGCATTTTATTGTTTAGCATTAGATCATTCTATGCTACCACTGTTTTTCCTACTATTGTTCAAATAAATAGAACAGTTCTTAGAGTACCTTTTTGCTTTTTGTGCTTTGCACTATGGCTTCAAGGCTTACTACTAAGGCACAAAAAAAACACCCCCAGGCGCTGGGAACTCCAGACATGCCTCCACATTGTCATCCTCTCCGGAGATACCGGACATGGCAAGCCAGGGTGAGTTATTGGAAACAATTGGTGGTGCAACTGTTTCTCACACTTCAGCCCCTATATACGTGATTGAAAATGCATTTTCCTCTGCCCTGTATGGCTGAGAAGGAAGATTAGTGGCTTTAATTGCATCCTCCATTAAAAGGGATATGAAGCGTGCTAGATCCCTTTTTCCCACTCCAAACCCCTTACCAGGGGAAAAGTGGGGACAGGATGAGGTATTGCCCTCAAGCGATCGGGAAAAACAAACCGATTACTCCTCTGCAGAGAAAACAACAGTTGAAGTTTCAGCTTCACAATCTGAGGTACAAATCCTCACGGACATGGTTCGCTCCACTTTCATGCTACCCCTAACAGAATCAGCTAAAAGTCTGGTTTCTTCTTTGGCTTCCTTGAAACCTTCACAACCAGTGCATGTGTTTCCAGTCCACACATCACTAGAGAAGCTTATTTACACTGAATGGGATCATCCTGATAAGCATTTTCTCCCTCCAAAGAGATTCTCAGTTCTCTATGCTATGGAGTAAAAATTAACCAAAAAATGGAAAGTTCCAGCAGTAGATGCTGCGATTTCCAGTGTGAATAAAAGTTTAACAAATGCTAAAGGATCAAACAGATAAAAAGTTGGAATTCCTGTTAAAATCCTCTTTTTCTTAGCAGGTACTGTTGCTCAGCCTGCAATTGCAGCTATAGGCATTTGTCAGTCCTTAAAAGACCAGTTCACAGAGGCCCTTAATGAGCTCCCATGCTATAAAGGATTCTATTCACCAGGCGTCTTGCCTTGCACTTGCGCTAGTACACATTCGTAGAACCCTTTGGCTAAAGGGTTGGTCTGCTGAAGCACCCATAAAAAGCAGAAAACTAAGACCTCTTCATGAAGAGGCATCTCCCCTCACCAAGGAGGGGGAAGACTTCATTTCGCAGAAGTCTGGCAGAGAGAAACTCGGGACAGATGGGCTCTCTCCACAGTGACTCTAGGATACAAACTAAAGTTTCGGGAGTTTCCACCATCTCACTTTCTGAGATCAAATGTTCCCAAGGATCCAGGGAAAAGACAATCCCTGTTTTCAAGCATTAGACCGTTTATTGACTCAAGGGGTAATCATACAGATCCCCACAGAAGAACAAGGTTTAGGTTTCTATTCAAACCTGTTTACGGTACCAAAACCAAATGGAGATGTCAGGCCCATTCTGGATCTAAAAAATCGAAATCGGTTCTTAAAAATTCGCTCATTTCGAATGGAGTCGATCAGGTCATTGGCCTCCATTTCTACAAGGCGGAGAACTTCTGGCGTCCATTGACATCAGGGACGCATACCTGCATGTCCTTATATGTCCCGCTCACCAAAGGTTTCTGCGATTCAAAGTGGAACAACTGCACTTTCAGTTCCCCTTACCCTTCGGGCTAGCCACAGCACCAGGGGTATTCACAAAAATACTAGCCCCACCTCTAGCCAGGTTGAGGGCACAGGGCATAATAGTGTTGGCGTACCTAGACGATCTATTGTTAATAGACCAGTTGGTGACTCGCTTAAGCCAAAGCGTACGCATTACAACCAGTTACCTGGAAAGTCTTGGTTGGATCTTCCTTAAAACCAGTAAGAAGGCTGAATTACTTAGGCCTGATACTAGATACAGCCCAGAAAAGGTTGTTCTTGCCTCCAGCAAAGATCAGCTCCATACAAGAGCTGGTACGGATGGTCAGGTCAAAAGCAAATCCTTCAATTCGCCATTGGATGAGGTTGTTAGGAAAGATGGTAGCTTCATTCGAAGCAGTCCCCTATGCCCAGTTCCATTCAAGACTGTTGCAAAACAGAATCCTCTCTGCTTGGAACAAGACGATCCAAGCTTTGGACTTGCCAATGCGGCTGTCTCAAAGCCTCAGTTGGTGGTTACAAAGCCAGAATTTGCTGAAGGGTAAATCCTTCAGACCAATAATTTGGAAAGTAGTAACGACAGATGCCAGCCTCTCAGGCTAGGGAGTGGTAGAAGAGGAGACTGTCCAGGGACAGTGGTCAAAACTCGAAAGAGCCCTGCCCATCAACATCCTAGAGATTCGGGCAGTGTATTTGGCTCTGAAAACCTGGACCTCCCAGGTTAAAGAATTGTCCAGTCCAGATTCAATCCGACAATACCAAGGGGGCACCCAGAGTCTTTCAGCTCAGAGAAAGGTGAACCATATCCTAACTTGGGCAGAAAGGAATGTCCCATCCCTATCAGCAGTTTTCATTCCGGGAGTAGTAAAATTGGCAGGTTGACTATCTAAGTTGCCAGCTGTTATTCCCAGGGGAATGGTCTCTTCACCCCGAAGTGTTTCGGGCTGTTTGCCAAAGATGAGGGACTCCGGGCATAGATTTTCTAGCGTCCAGATTCAACATGAAGTTAGTCAACTTTGTGTCCAGAGCAAGGGATCCACTCGCATACGGAACAGATGCGCTGGTAACTCTGTGGGATCCGTTTTCACTGATCTACGCTTTTCCCCAATTTCAGTTGCTGCCTCGACTTCTTTGCAGGATCAAGCTAGAAAGAAATCCGGTAATTCTGGTAGCACCAGCATGGCCCAGAAGGTCATGGTACGTAGAGATCATAAAGATGGCAGTGGAGGGTCCTTGGCCTCTCCCACTAAGGCCAGACCCGCTATCGCAGGGGCCGATATTCCATCCTACTTTACAAATGCTAAAGTTAACGGCTTGGCTATTGAAACCCACATTCTGAAGAAGTGTGGGCTTTCCAGGTCTGTTATTTTAACTTTAATCAATGCAAGGAAACCAGTTTCCAGAGCTGTATATCATAGAGTTTGGAAAGGTTATGTTTCCTGGTGTGAATCCAAGGGTTGGCACCCTCTGAGATATCCTTGCCTTTCTACAATTGGGCGTAGAGATGAAGTTGGCCCTAAGTACTATTAAGGGCCAAGTCTCAGCCTTATCGGTTTTATTTCAAAGACCGCTTGCTATGCATTCTTTAGTCCAGTGTTTTTATGCAAGGGGTGATGGGGATTAATCCATCAGTTAAATCACCTTTTTAACCCCTTGGGACTTGAATTTAGTTTTGTCAGTGTTACAAAAACCACCACTTGAACCATTACAGCATGTTCCCTTAGTCCTTCTGACTAGGAAGCTGATATTTTTGGTTGCTATATCCTCCACAATTGGCTGCTCTTTCTTGTAAAGAGCCATATTTGATTATTCATGAGGACAGAGCGGTGTTACATCCTCGTCCAAGCTTTTTGCCCAAAGTGAATTCGGGCTTTCATCTGAATGAAGATATTGTCCTGCCATTGTTTTTCCCAAAACCATGTTCCAGGGAAGAAAAATCACTACATTGTCTTGATGTAGTGAGAGCAGTGAAAATCTATTTAAAGAAAACTGCTCAGATTCATAAGACTGATGTCTTATTTATTCTGCCGGAAGGTCCTAAAAAAGAGGACAGGCAGCGTTGAAATCCACTGTTGCTAAGTGGATTCGGCAAGTTATAATTCAAACTTTGATTTAAGGGGTAAGATTCTCCCTATTCAAGTTAAGGCGCATTCTACCAGAGTGGTCAGTGCTGCTTGGGCAGTGCGTCACCAGGCCTCCTTTGCTCAGATCTGTGAGGCCGCAACTTGGTCTTGGGTCCATACATTCACAAAATTTTACCAAGTGGATGTAAGACGGAATGAGGATATTGCCTTCAGGCACAGTGTGCTGCAGGCAGCAGTATAAGTCCTCAAGGTCTGGGGGTGCCCTACAGGTTGTCACCCTCCCCTCAAGTAGCATTGCTATGGGACGTCCCAATAAGTAAATACTTTAAGGCTCTGTGTCCTCTGATGTACAATAAAGAAAATAGGATTTTTATAACCGCTTACCTGTAAAATCTTTTTCTTAGAGTACATCATAGGACACAGAGGTCCCGCCCCTCTTCTTTTATGGGGTTTAAGTATATTGCTTATATAGCTTGGCTACAAAAAATGAGGTACTCCTGGAAGGAGGAGGGGTTATATAGGGGAGTCAACTTCCTGTATTGGTTGTGCCAGTGTCAACATCTGAAGGTAGCTATAACCCACTAAGTAAATACTTAAGGCTCTGTACTCCAAGAAAAGGATTTTACAGGTTAGCTGTTATAAAAATCCAATTTTTCCTGGTGAAGAAACCACCTGGGAAGTATTGATTTTGAACTTAAAGATTTTGAACAGATCAATTCGATACAAGCACTTCAGGATGGACACAAATTTTTTCAATCACGAAATTGCTGACCCCAGACAGTTACATGGTATCCCTAGATCTAGGGATGCTTATCTACTCATCCCGATAAATCAGGCTTCTCAACACTTTCTACGTCTGGCCCTAGATCTGGGGACCTCAGTCTGGCATCTCCAATTCAGAGCTCTGCTGTTCAGACTTTCATCCTCCCCCAGAATCTTCACAAAAATAATGGTGGAAGCTCTAGAACCTCTGAAGTTGAGAGGGATTTCAGTTGACCCTTATCTGGACAACCTGTTGTTTTTCACAGACTCCAAGGAACAGGTCTTGACAGATCTCCAGGTGTCTCAGTTTCACCTCAGGGGCTTAGGGTGGCCCCCAAATTTGGAAGTCAAATCTGGAACGCTCACAGGAAATTAAGATTCTGGGTCATACCATAAAATAAAAAAAGTTTTCCTGCTGCAGGAAAAAAGAGAAAATCCAATCGGCGGTGAAACAAGTTCAGAACAACCTCTCTGTCAGTCAGATCAGTTATGGCGGTCTTAGGCCTCCTTACAGCATAGATTCCCGCCATTCAGTGGGCCAGATTATATTCCAGACCCCTCTCAGATAAATATCTTGCACAGCTGATCACACCAGGAGCCACTAGAGAAACAGATCAAACTTACCTCAAATGTAAAGAGGGCACTCTGGTGGTGGAGGAATCCATATAACCTGACAAAAGGTCTTTCTTGGGTGCCCCCCCCCCCCCGGACATGTGTCTAACGACGGACGCAAGTTCTTGGGGCTGGGGAGCCCACCTGGACGGTCAGACCTCTTAGGAGGTCTGGTCCAAGGCAGAAGCCCAATAGTCCTCAGACTAGTGGGACCTGAGGGAAGTCTTTATCTGTCTCCTAGCCTTTCATCATGTAGTAAGGTTCTTTCAGACAATACAACTGCAGTAGCCTATATATTGAAGCAAGGAGGAATCAGGAGCAGAGAGCTCATAGAGTTGTCCAGTCAACTACTTACATGGGCAGAACAGAATGTGGCCTCATTGTCAGCAGTCCACCTGAAGGGATCTCAGAATCTACTAGCAGGTCTACTAAGCAGAAGGAGGCTGGTGGAAGCAAGCAGAGTCGAGTCTGAACCAAGAAGTTTTCTTGATGATCCCCGAAGCTTGGGGGCAACCTCAAATAGATATGTTTGCCAGCCAACAGAACTCAGACCAAGCAGTGGGCATAGATGCTTCCACCCATCTGTGACACTACCAGCTGTGCTATGCTCCACCCCCCCCCCCGATACTACTGGTCCTATGGAATTTCAGAGAAAAAGAGATCTGATCCTGGTCACTCCCTTCTGGCCCCAAGGGTCTTGGTTTGCGGCTCTACTAAATCTGGCCACAGAACCTCCATGGAAGCTGCCATCCAGAAAGGACCTACTAATGCAGGGGTCAGTGAACCATCCAGAAGCAGACGGTCTAAATCTAACTGCTTGGTTTGAGGAGGACCTCCTGAAAGCCAAGGGACCATCCAATAAATTGGTAAAGACCCTACTTTCCAGTAGAAAAGAGGTCACTTGGGCCATATACCCGAAAGTCTGAAAAAAATGTAATTCCTGCTATGCTTCTAGGGGCCTCCTGGTCAAAAGTTTAGTGTCAGTTTTAGAATTTCTCCATGAGGGAATGGAGAAGGGACTGGCAGCTAGCACCCTGAAAACCCAGGCGGTGGCTTTATCAGTGTTGTGTGTGTGTGTGTGTGTGTGTGTTTTTTTTTTTTTTTTTTTTTTTTTTAGAGAGAAATTTTATCCAGGGAAGTCTTTAATTTCAAGATTTTTTAGGGCACTTGCACGAAATAGGCCAGTAGCCCTCAAGGTTTTTCCCAGTTGGAATTTATCCGTTGTTTTACAGGGTCTCACGGGAGCTCCGTTTGAACCCTTACAGGAAGCATCCTTACAGAGCATGGTCCTTGAAACTATTTTTCTGGTGGACATCACAGCAGCAAGAAGAGTCAGCGAACTCCAGGCTCTGGCAGTCGCAGAACCTTTTCTGAAAGTCTTTTAAGACAGAGTGATCAAACAGACCCAGCGTTTCTGCCCAAGGTTTCTTCAACCTTTCACCACTCACATGAAATAGTCCTGCCCACTTTCTCTTCAACTCCTGCCAATCCAGGAGAGGAAGCTTTTCACACACTGGACATGAGGAGATGTTTGTTACACTTTCTTACAGTAACTAAAGAATTCAGAAGGTCGAATGCTCTCTTTGTGATTTTTCTCAGGCTCACATAAAGGAGGGAGAGCCTCCAAAAGTACGCTGGGCAGATGGCTTAGATTGGCAATCACAGAGGCCTACAAGGCCAAAGGAGAAATGCCTCCCTCAGGTATTGCTGCTCATTCTATGAGATCAACAGCAGTTTCCTGGGCCGACAGGGCCGGTGCTAAGTCTGAACAGATTTGTAAGGCTGCCACTTGGTACAACTACTCATCATTTCTCTGACATTATAGGTTGGACTTGCTGTCTGCCGCAGATCAAGCCTTCGGCAGGAAGGTACTGCAGGCAGTAGTCCCATCCTAGGTTAAGTTTCTCCGTTATCCTCTCCAAGGTTGTCCTGAAAGGCGATTTGAGAAATATTTAGTTAGACTTACCGGTGACTGTATTTCTAAGAGCCTTACAGGACAACTGTTGCTTCCCTCTCTTGTTTATCTTAGAAGTGGTTTTAAGTGTTTATCATGGTTATTTGGTGTTTTTTTTTTCTGTGCTTTGTTTTCCAGTTTGTTGGAGACCACAATAACTGAGGCCACGGTGGAAGAGGAGGGATTTAAAAGCTGGATGTGTTTCCTGTAAGATGGGTGGAGCTGCGCTTTCTCCAAAGTTGTCCTGAAGGGCTCTCAGAAATACTGTCAGCGGTAAGTCTAACTAAGTCTTTCAAGGTCCACCCTAAAGCAGACCTTCACCCATATGAATAACTCCTCCCCTCTTGCCTCCTCTTCTCTCCAACTTACACTGTTGTGGATTTCTTTTTAAAGTAAATACTAGGCGAGGATGATGTATCTGGCAACACATTTCGTTCTGGGATGTCTACATCACACATCACAGGAGGCGGTTTGCAAGATTTTGTGCTTGTGCAGACACGCCACAGAAATTGTTGCGTGTTTACAAGGGGATCCAGTACATGTACAGACACATCATGGCTGTAAGATCTGCAGCTTGTCTGCGCTTGCTCCAGATCTGGTTCCATGTTGTCGGTGCAGGAGTGTTAGGGATTTTACATTTTCATTTTGGCTAGGTGGAGTGTAGTTCCTCTTTAAGTAGGAAAATGGAAAACTATTTTTATTCCTATTCTGGCACATATTGTAACTGTTTTCCAAATAATTGGGATGTAAACAGAAATGGTACTGTTTGGATACACGATTTGTTAAATACAGTAGATGTAGTGATATACATATTCATATTTTTATGGTATGTTGCATGTCATATCTTCCAAAGCACAAAACGACTGTATGCACAAGCTCTAAAGCTGGACGAAGCATGCTTATTCAATTAGTGTTTACAAAGTCATCCTCCTGGAAGGTTTGACAGATGGCTCCACCCAGCTGCAGGAAACACAAAACAAAAAGTTTAAAAGCCCTCCAGTAGCTCCCAGACCTTGTTTCTTGTGTTGCCTGCATGCACATTTGTGCTCGGATCTGTTTGTGTCTCTACGTGGTTTTTGAGTAGCTGGCAGAGACATTCCAGTCCCCCCCATTCTCACTAGCCACCAATCTTGTGAGCTGACCAGGAGGACTTATGAGTTGAAGGTGAGGGGCAAGGGAGGGTGTCTGGCGACAGGGTGGACAGCACTATGCCTCTCCTTTTTACTCAGGGACTTTAAGGGCTCTCCATGACTCCAGTAGCAGCCATCAAAAACTCTTATGAACTGTTGATAATCTTCTCTCTCTACATTCAGGCTGATGGCTCTGATGTGCATGTTTCTATCTTCACAGATGTCTGGAGGGTGAACAAGATACTAGCGCTTGTGTGTCATGAGACTAAATATGGAGATAGCAAGTTGGCATCCTGGAAGTGACGCATGGGTGCCTGTACATCACTTAAAGTGTCAGTGAGCAGTTTCTCCAGCAAAGCTTCTATATGCCATTTTGAAAGCATAATGCACAATTATTACTCTCAAATGAGAGAAGCATGCGCAAAACTGTAGTGCGTTTGGTACTACCTTGATTTGGAAATTTAGCTGAAATCTCTGGCAGTCTTACAGACATTGAGACAGAGTTTTTAGGGAGCAGGACATCAGCTTTCCAGTGGTAAGGCTATACCTTTTGAGCTTTTTATCGCTTTACACTGTAGGGGTCATACAGTGTATCCGCTTTTATGAAACTTTTGGGGTGCAGTTTGGGGTTTTTGTGCACTAACAGATACTTCAACTGAGGTATAGTAAAACCCTTGTTTGCATGTGTTCCAGTCCATTGGCTGGTGTAGGGCTATAATACAACTGGTTCCCTTGCTCATTCCAAGCTATGGTACTCACCTCTCTATACCTATACATTAAAGGGTCTTGGGTATGCTGGTGTTTCCAGGGATCCTTTGGGAGTACCGTAATCTTATTTCCCTGGATGGGGTGTTGCAAAGTTTGGAGAGGGGCACACGCCTCAGGTAGTTAGCGGTAGTCAAAGCAGCCCCCACTGAAAATTGCAGTCAGGGTGGTTTTTGCACATGCAGTATGAACATGGTCACTTTTACAAAAATCCTCTTTCCAGTTCCTTGGTGGTAAGACACCATTTTCCCATTTTTTGCTCTTATATTTATACATTCTGCTGGCTATGTACAATGAGGAAAACCCTTGTTGGCAAACACAGAGGTAAGACGTTTCTTGTAGTTGGTGACCAGGTTTGCACACATCTCGGGATGGATTTTGATCCACGCTTTACATATCTTCTCTAAATACTTAAGGCTTCTTGGCTGTCACTTGACAACTCAAGAAACCTTAAGGATTTAGAGAAGATCTGTAAAGAAGAGTAGACCAAAATCCTTCCTGAGATGTGTGCAAACCTGGTCATCAACTACAATAAATGTCTTATCTCTGTGCTTGCCAACAAGGGTTTCTCCACCAAGTACTAAGTCATATTTTGCTCTGTGCTTTTTAAGTTGACTCCTACCTATGTGTGCTTGCTCCAAAGGTGCATAGTCTTCCTGTCTGCACCTTTTTTAATCCTTTAGGTAGTCTTTGTTTTTACTGTCTGGATTGCACCCTCAAATTTTCTTTTCTATCTCTAAAGTTTTCTTCCTCCCAGCACACTGCGGCACCGGAAGGGAGATCACCTCTCCCCCCTCCCTCTAGGCAATCATCTGGGACACGTCACATGTCCCAGATTGCCCGGCCAGTCGTGCATGTACAGTACGTGCCCGGCTGTGAAGCCACAGCTGGGTGCCCACAGTGACTATGCCGGCACCGCAGAGAGGAGGGGGAGACTAGCGGTGCTGCGTTCCCCCGCATCGCTGCATCCTGGGACAGGAAAGTGTCCGATCTATTAAAAGTCAGGAGCTGCAGTATTTGTAGCTGCTGACTTTTTAAAAAAAAATGTTTTAAGCGGAACTCCACTTTAAGTCTCTTGAGGTCATAAACGAGCAATCGTGAACCAAAAGAAGCTAGTGTTGAGCGACTGCACATCGCTCTGATGAATAGGCACAGTAGAATAACATGGAAATTGGATGGTAAACTTTTGAAGTGTTTCTGAAAACATTGTATGTAGTCCTGCACACAGTACCGAGTTCCCATATTTTCTTTTTCATATAAAAGCAAAGACGTAAAATTAGCTGTTGTGCTGCGCATGCACCATTCGTCCCAGGCACTTCTCGATAGCGAGCACTATCCGATAGATTACCGACAGGGACACTCAGCATGTGGCTGGATCGGGAGGTGAAAGCTGCCAGTCAGAGCAGTGTGTCTCAGAGAGAGCATATGGCTGGATTAGGGGGGGGAATGCCTTATCTGCAATTAGATCATGTGTATGGCACCATCCAATAATACAGGCTGGGGGGGGGGGTTAAGCAGAGAGATGGAACATGTGATTGAAGCAACAGGTGACATCCTGTGTATGGAAGTGGTAATGCAGGGTAGGCACACAGCTGGATCAGACTGAATTTAGCAGGTGGTGGGTTCATAGTAGTTTTATTATAGAATAATAACCTGTCGTAAAGCTATGCTGTGATCTCAACTCCTCCTATAATCGGTCTCCTCCAGCCACGTGTCCCTGCTCTTTGATCCCCTTTTCTGCATTCTGCACTGCCAGGATCCAGCATAGACAGGATGTCACCTCCTGATCCGACCATGTGCCCCCTCTCTCATCGCTCCTCTGTGGTGCTGCCCTTGGATTTTCACAGGGACATCTGTGCAGAAAAAAAGCAAGCCCAAGTTTCACATTAATGTAAGTTATTTTTTACAATATTTATTTTATTCTATTATTTGATACGGTTTCTTTATTGCTGTTTATAGCTACAATTCGCTGATCAGATCCAATGTTCAGTGAGCTGTAGAGCTTAATTTTTTTTTTTTTTTCAGGGGTTCCCCAAGATCTTAAACTTTTTGCGACGGGTTCCCTGAAGGAAAAAAATGTTGAGAAACACTGCTTTAAATTGGCACTAAACCCACATCAAAAAAACTATCAATAAATGCTGTACATACTCAGTCACTATTAGATTATATATAAATATATAATATACTGCAAAAACTCCAACACCTTGAAAATAGAGTGCGCACGTGCTTCATTAAACTTGCTAAAAGGATTTCACCCGAAGTGATAACAAAATGCGCTCACCAGATCGCCTCGGCCACAAATTGACCTCAAAGCATGACTAATGGGAAGGACTCACCAATTCAATGTGGCAGCTCCTTTATGCATCCCATTCCAATCAAGCATTCATATATGTAAAAACAATAATAACAATACTAACACTCTAAGCAACAGAGCAGCGCTCTTCTCATGTATTCAAAAATGGCAAGCATCAATATAATGTTCATATATGGAATAATATTGCAGTATAGTTCAGTAATATCTTATGGTAAAATTGATGATGAAGAGAACACCTTCCACCAGACACTTCACCAGGTGAGATAAAATCCAAATTGGGAATGCACTCACCACTTATGTAGATAAAATGAGCCTTTAACCACTTGCTTACTGGGCACTTAAAGTGGTTGTAAACCCTTACAAACCACTTTGACCTACAGGTAAGCCTAGATTAAGGCTTACCTGTAGGTCCAAGCAATATCTCCTAAACCTATATGGTTTAGGAGATATTTGCCCGAAAACGGGCACCGCTGTCTACGGCGCATGCGCCGTAGACAGCGGCGCGCAGGCGCACTGAACGCGGCAGTTCCAAGAATGGAGCTGCCGCATTTGTCGATTCCCGTGCGCATGCGCGGGAGTGATGTAATCGCGGCTTCGCCGAATGACAGCGGCGGAGCTGCGAGACGCCACCAGCAAGATGGATGCGGCGGACTACAGGGGACAGCGGCGACTTCGCTGGCTCCTGTGTCAGGTAAGTGACACATAATGGGCTACTATGCGATGCATAGTAGTCCATTATGCTTTACCTTTGCAGGGAAAAAAAGAGGAAGTAAACTCATCAGGGTTTACTTCCTCTTTAAACCCCCCTCCTGCCCAGACCAATTTTCAGCTTTCAGTGCTCTCAGACTTTGAATGACAATTACTCAGTCATGCAACACTGTAACCAAATGATTTTTTTTGTCCTTTTCTTCATACCAATAGCTTTCTTTTGGTGGTATTTGATCACCTCTCCTCTTTTTTATTTTCTGCGCTATAAATGAAAAAAGACTGAAAATTTGGAATACAAAAGAATTTTTCTTCGTTTCTGTGATAAAATTTAGCAAATTAGCAATTTTTCTTCATAAATTTTGGCCACAATTTATACTACTACACATCTTTGGTAAAAATAACTCAAATTATTGCATATTATATGATCTGCGTGAAAAGCTATGGTGCAAATCATAAAGATTTGCAAAAAAAGATCACATATGATGTACTAAGGCCTATCTCCATTCTTGAGACCCTAACAAGCCAGGAAAGTACAAATGCCCCCCAAATGACCCCTTTTTGGAAAGTAGACATTCCAATGTATTTAGTAAGAGGCATGGTGAGTTATTTGAAGTTGTCATTTTTTTTCCCACAATTCTTTGCAAAATTAAGATTTTTTTTTCACAAAATTGTCATTGTAATAGCTTATTTCTCCCACACGGAATGTGCATACCACAAATAACACCCCAAAATACATCCTCCTACTCCTCCTGAGTATAACGATACCACATGTTTGAGACTTTTACACAGCCTGACCACATACAGAGGCCTAACATTGAAGTAGCACCTTCAGGCATTCTAGGAGCATAAATTACACATTTCATTTCTCAAGCGCCTATTACAGTTTTGAAGGCCCTGGAACACCAGGACAATGGAAAATGACCCAATTTTGGAAAGTTAACAACCCAACGTATAATCTATGAGGCATATTGAGTCTTTTGAATGGTTCATTTTTTTCCAGAAGTTTTTGGAAAATGTGGAAAGAAATGAAAACGCATTTTTTTTTTTTTTACACAAACTTGTCAGTTTTATAAGATATTTCCAACACATAGCATTTACATAGCAAAAATAACACCCCAAAATACATTCTACTACTCCTCCTGAGTATGGCAATACCACATGTGTGAGACGTTTACACAGCCTGGCCACATACAGAGGCGCAACATGCAAGGAACACCGTCGTGCGTTCCAGGGACACATAGCCTGCACATACCAAGAATTACACCCCCAAATACATTATGCTGAGCAAAGGTTAAAGAAAAGATTACCTGTGGTTTTAGAAGCGCAGTTGTCCACAGGAGGATATCACTGGTCCAGGCAGCAGGCAGGGACTTGGTCAGCAACAGCGAACACAATTTTTCAGGCAGCAGGCAGGGATACTGTCCATATACAGTCCAGGGTCAGTGCAGAGATATTGTCAGCAGTGCCAAAAATATTGGTCCTGGTAGTAGGCAGGTCCATGTGGTGTGGTCAGTGCGGCATGACGGCAGTAAGTCCTACAGGCAGCAGACAGAAGTAGAGCCTTGTTCAGGACAGAATGGGGATAGGGGTAGAGGCTTCTCCCACCCAAATTTCTTTGAAGCCTCCGAGACTCCAGACCCTAATCTAGGAATAAGAAAACAAAGAAAAGTGTTTTCTTCATCCAGAAAAACTATACTGGAGCCCCTCACATATGTGAGACCCTGTGTTGAATCCCACTAGTCCAGTTGCAGAATACAAGATCAGTCCAAGAGGCAGGCAAATATCGTGGTCAAACAGTCCAAGGTCAGTTCCAGATCAGGCAGAGATATGTACAGAATCGTTAGACAGAAGCATGGTCGAATAACAGTCCAAGGTCAGTTCCTGATCAGGCAGCGGTATGTACAGAATCGGCAGGCATAAGAGGGGTCGAATAACAAGCCAGGGTCAGTTACAGAGCAGGCAGTGGCATAAGGGGTGTGAAGGTGTATGAAGGCAGGAACTGAGGATTATGTTTACCATACTTCACTAAAGATTTATTGAAGTATGGTAACGGCGAAAACAGTCACCTATGCAGAGGCCTGGTTGGGAAGGACATTGTGCACAATAATATGTGTCTCTTCTGACTCCTGCTCTGGTACACACCTTACATCTTTTTTGACGTCTTTGGCCTGTTGGTTTGGGAGGGATTTTATCGGGAAAGTGGCGCTCGGAGAGTCGACTAACAACATCTGATCGGATATTTTCTGGTGGGCCGTTCGGGGAAAATAAGGGCAGTGAAAACTTCCTCCTGGTAGCCAAAGAAGCGTTTGGGGTTTTGGGTGGAGTTGCGGTAAATGACATAGGAATTGTAAATGGGCAATTGAAAAAAATAAATTGCTACTTTTTTTGTACCAATGGTATGTCCGTCTTATGGCAAGGTATGGTTCCATCATTTGGTCGTTGAAGTCGACTCCCCCCATGAACAAATTATATTCATAAATGCATTTTGGGTTTTTTACGGGGCCATTCCTTTTGGGGATTTCCAGGAACGTATCGTTGTGGATAGAAGACAACATATATACATCCCTTCTGTCCCTCCACTTCACTGCCAGAATCTCCTTGTTTCGCAGACTTGCGGTTTCTCCTTTTCGCAGCTTCTTATTCACAAGACTTTGAGGAAAGCCCTTCCGATTCCTTTTTACAGTGCCACGTGCTGGCGTCTTCTTCCGGTGAAGGTTGTGGAACAGGGGCAGAGATGTGTAGAAGTTGTCTACATACAGGTGGTAGCCTTTATACAGTAGGGGGAATATGAGGTTCCAAACAACTTTCCCGCTAAATCCCAAGTAGTCCGGACAATTAGGGGGCTGCAGCTGGTTGTCCTTCCCTTCGTACACTATGAATGAATATGTGTACCCTGTGGCTCGGTCGCATAATTTGTAGACCTTCACCCCATAGCGGGCCCTTTTGCTGGGCATAAATTGCTTCATTTTAAGCCTGCCGCTAAATTTAATAAGGGACTCATCCACACATATGTGTTGGTCCATGGTAAACAATTTGGGGAATGTTTCTGAAAAATAATTAAGTATTGGACGAATTTTGTAAAGCCTGTCGTAATTTGGGTCATTTCGTGGAAGGCACTGGGTATTGTCGCTGAAATGTAGGAACCTCATGATCATCAGATACCTGGTTCCGTGCATTACCGCGGAGAAGAGCGGTGTGTGGTGGAGGGGGTGGGTTGACCAATAGGTACGCAATTGATTTTTTTTGTTAAATGGGAGGCCTAAAAAAAACCTTGAACTCCTCCACTGTTAGGTCTCTCCATTTGTAGGGACGGGCATAATAAGATGTCGGATTTTGCAAAATAAATTGTTGTGCATACAGGTTGCACTGGGCCACAATTGACGGCAACATATCCTCCGTAAAAATTAAATAAAAAAAATGCATTGGGGTAAAATTCTCTGTGTCCACCTGGACTCCTGGCTGGGCAGTGAAAGGGGGAACATTGGCCTCTCCTGAATTAGGAGGAAGCCACAAGGGGTTCTGAAGGGCATAGGGAAGGCTGGCATGGCTCCTAACCCTTTGGGGCTGAGATGACACCCCACTGGTACTTGGCCTTTCTTGCCGAGGCACTGCGGTGCTGGTGGACGGCACTTCGGTGCTGGTGGACGGCACTGCCTCACTAGAACGCTTTCGTTTGATGGGCCGGATATCTTCCTCCTCGGATTCAGTCAGTGTTTCACTACTGAGGACTGGCTCATAATTTGTCGGCTTCAGAATCCGAATTTGAAGATGAGAATCTGAAGAAGAGAGCTCCCCGTTGCTCTCGTCGGCCGTGGAAAGAATTTGGTACGCCTCCTCGGCGGAAAAGACTCTTTTAGACATGGTTGATGAGACTGCACAGGTGTGTGCTAAGCCTGCACAGATGTGCACTGATGAGGCAGCACAGATGGGCACTGATCGCACAGATGTGCACGGATGAGGCGGCACAGATGTGTACTGATGAAGCAGCGCAGAGGTGGCACAGATGGGCACTGAAGAGGTGGCACAGATGTGCACTGATGAGTCGGCACAGATGTGCACTGATTGTACAGACGGGCGCTGTTGAGGCGGCACAGATGGGCGCTGTTGAGGCGGCACAAATGGGCACTGTTGAGGCGGCACAAATGGGCACTGAATTATTGCACAGATGTGCAGATTTATTGCGCAGATGTGCACTGCTGGGGCGGCAGATGGGCACTGCTGAGGTGGCACCGATTGGTACTGATGGGCACTGACGGTGCACAGGTGGGGTACAGGTGGGCACTGGTGGGGTACAGATGGGCACTGGCGGGCACAGATGGCACTAAAATCAGTATTGGGCACTCTTATAGATAACTCACAGAATCTCTATCCTCACACGCTGTCTCTGTGTGAGGAGACCGATTCGGCAATGGGAGATGATCTCATTTGTTTACATTTGAGATCATCTCCCATTGGAGGCGGCGATCGCGCTGTAAACGGCCGCTGTGATTGGCCGTTTACAGCGATCTGTGATTGGCTGTGTCCAGGGGACACGGCCAACACAGATTTTCCCCGATGCGCGCTCCCGGGAGCGCGCGGGGAGTCATTAAAGGCGACGACGTCAATAGACGTAGTCCCGGCAATGTAGATCCGCGCTGTAGCCGTCATTTGACTATAGCGCGGATCTCAGGAGGTTAATCAAGCACTAATTCTCTACCACTCTGACAGAACTTCCACCAAACTTATAGCTGTATCATGCAAGGATCCAGTATGTCCATGTGAAAAGAGGGCTGGGTTCTCACTGGTACGACAAACGTTCCGACGTTGGGAGCTCATGTCGCATGATGTCTGAAAATCAATGGTTCTCTATGAGAGCTGTTTAACTGGTCTGACACAAGGCGGTCTGACTTTGAAAAAAGTTCCTGCACTAGTTTGGTCTGACTTTGGTCCTACTTCAGCCCATTGAATATCATTGAAGTCGGATCAAAGTAGGATCCTTGTCCTAACCATCTGACTTGTGACATCCGACATGGTGATTACAGCAGCAGAAAAATAGGATTTTTATATACAGCTTACCTGTAAAATCCTTTTCTTGAGAGTACATCACGGGACACAGGAGCTTCATTACATAGTGGTTATATAGGCACCTCTGGTGATTGGACACTGGTTAACCCCCAATTAAGGAGAATTCCTCCCCTATATAACCCCTCCCATATGGGAGGCACCTCAGTTTTGTAGCTAAGCAATAGGAAACCACGTAAAACCCAAGAGGGGCGGGAGCCCTGTGTCCCGTGATGTACTCTCAAGAAAAGGATTTTACAGGTAAGCAGTATATAAAAATCCTATTTTCTTGATCATACATCACGGGACACAGGAGCTTCATTACATAGTGGGATGTCCCAAAGCAATGCTCAGATTGAGGGGAGGGAGACACAGATCATAATTATAGACCGCCATGGACCGGAGGACCTAAACTGCAGCCTGCAGTACACTGCGCCCAAAGGCTATATCCTCTTTCCCTCTGACATCCACCTGATAGAATCTGGTGAATGTGTGGACTGATGACCAAGTTGCAGCCTTACAGATCTGAGCCAGGGAGGCCTGGTGATGCACTGCTCAAGAAGCACTTACAGCCCTAGTTGAGTGCGCTTTCACTTGAAAAGGAGGGATTTTCCCTTTAACACTATAGGCCTGAGAAATAATCTGTCTAATCCACCTTGAGAGAGTGGATTTTGATGCAGTCTGGCCTTTCCTAGGGCCTTCCACATCCAAGTGTGCAAAGATTCTTCTTCTGCGGACTGTGGGTCCGGAAAAAAGGATGGTAGGATTAGATCTTGATTCAAATGGAATCCTGAAACCACCTTAGGCAGAAAGGACCTGTTGGGACGCATTACCACCCGGTCCTTATGAATAATTAGATACGGCTCTTTGCTGAAGAGAGCTGCTAGTTCTGACACTCTTCTAGCCGTGGATATGGCTACCAAGAAAACCAATTTTTTAGTCAAAAGAACTAACGAAGCCTGATGCAAAGGTTCAAAAGGTTGCCCCTGCAAAGCCGAGAGAACCAAATTCAGATCCCATGGGCATACCGGAGGTTTGACTGGCGGCCTTATCCGCATAGCCCCTGGATGAAAGCTCGCACCAGGGAATGCGATGCAAGTGGCTTCTGAAAAAACACTGACAAGGCCGAAATCTGCACCTTGATAGTGCTTACGGCCAAATTAATTTCTAGGCCTGACTGGAGGAAGGCCAAGATCCTGCTAATGACGTACTTTCTAGGATGCCATTCCCTGAGTTCACACCAGGAAACATATGCCCTCCAGATTTTGTAGTAAATAAGCCTGGAGGCCGGCTTTCTGGCATTGACCAGAGTAGAAAGGACTGGCCCCGAAAGCCCACGATCTCTCAGAATGTGGGTCTCAGCTGCCAAACCGTCAAATTTAGACTATGTAAAGCAGGATGGTAAATTGGACCCTGTGAGAGCAGATCTGGCCGGAGAGGGAGGATCCACGGCCTGCCTACTGTCAACTTCATGATCTTTGCGTACCACGGTCGCCTGGGCCAAGCCGGGGCTACCAAAAGAACCGACTTTGTCTCCCTCTTGACTCTTCCCAGGAACCGCGACAGAAGCTGGCACGGGGGGAAGGCATAAATCAGATTGTACTGATCCCATGGAACTGTCAGAGCATCCGACCCCTGAGCGAGTGCATCTCTTGTCCTTGACACGAATTTGTGCAGTTTTCTGTTGAACCTGGACGCAAACAGATCTACGTCTGGAGTACCCCACCTGCGACATATGTTCCAAAACACGTCGGGGTGCAGAGCCCATTCTCCTGGGCACAACTGGTGGTGGCTCAGAAAATCCGCCTGCCAATTTTCCACTCCTGGAATGAAGACTGCAGAAAGGCATGGAACATGCCTTTCTGCCCAGACAAGTATGCGATTCACCTCTTTTTGCGCAACCAGACTCCTGGTAGCGCCCTGGTGATTGATATAGGCCACTACTGTGGCATTGTCGGACTGAACCCGAATAGGGAGACCCCATAGTCTGAAAGACCAGTTTATGAGAGCCATATAAACTGCCCGGATCTCCAAGACATTTATGGGCAATAGCTTCTCGATCGCAGACTATTTTCCCTGCGAGCACGTCTCCTCCAACACTGCTCCCCAGCCTGTCAGGCTGGCATCTGTCGTGATAATCTTCCATGGAAGAGGAAGAAAAGTTTTGCCTTTCAGCAAATTCTCGGTTTGTAACCACCAGACGAGACTCTTGCGTGTCCCTGGGGATAGACGCATAGGAAGATCCAAGGACTGGGGCTTCCTGTTCCAAGCCGCAAGGATGCATCTTTGCAGAGGCCTTGAGTGGAACTGGGCGAATGGAATGGCCTTGAAGGAGGCGACCATTTTCCCTAACAGTCTCATGCACAACCGAATGGGGGAAGATCTCCTGCCCAGAATTAGGCGCTCCAGATCCCCAATGGCCAAGGCTTTTGGCCTTGGAAGAAACGCCTTGCCCTGAGCGGTGTCGATAAGCATACCCAGGTATTCCAACCTGGTAGCAGGCTGTAGGGACGACTTTTCTAGGTTTATAATCCAACCTAGGCGTTCCAGGTGTTCTAGTGTTCTGGTAACACTGTGGTTCAGGAGCGCTACTGTTTTCTCCATGAGAAGCAAGTCGTCTAGATAAGCCATGACGGCTATACCCTTAGCTCTTAGGTTTGCCAAGAGAGGGTCCAGAATCTTTGTGAAGACTTGAGAGGCCGTAGCGAGCCCGAACGGCAAGGCCACAAATTGAAAATGGCGCCGCTCTACCGCGAACCTTAGATACTTTTGGTGTGCGGGAAACATTGGCACATGGAGATATGCATCCTTGATGTCTATTGATGCCACGAACTCTCCCCCTTGCAGGGAGGAGACCACAGTGCGAATTGACTGCATTCGGAAGGACCGAATGCGTAAAAACCGGTTCAGATCAAGGATAGGTCTGACACTTCCATTTGGCTTTGGAATGGTGAAGAGATTCGAGTAAAACCCTGAACCCTGTTCTTTTGGGTCCAGTTCTACTATCACCCCCTGGGATAGTAAGTGATCTAAGGCCAGAAATAGCGGATTTTGCTTTACTGGGTCCCTGGGGATCCTTGACCTTAGAAAGCGAGAAGGTGGAATCTCCTGAAACTCTAGCTTGTAGCCCAGAGATACCGAAGAGACCACCCATTTGTCCCGGATCTCTTCCCACCAGGCTTCCGCAAACTGCAGGAGCCTTCCCCCCACTCGGCCGAACGGGGGCGCCCCTTCACAAGGAAGCTTTTGGGCTCTGCTTGGCAGGCTTTTGCCCCCAGGATTTATTCTGCCCCGGGGCCCGGCCTTGAGCCTTTACTGTAGAGGAGGGTTGAGAAGGCTGTCGCCACTGCTTAGGGCTTGATGCTCCGGGAGAGAGAGAACGCCTGAATTATGAACGTTTGCTCCTTTTGACTGGAAGGAGAGTAGATTTCCCCCCTGAAATTTTTTGGACGAATTTGTCGAATTCTTCTCCAAACAAACGTTCCCCTTTAAACGGGAACCCAATCAAATGCTTCTTGCATGATAGCTCAGCTGCCCATTCTTTAGCCATAGGGCTCTTAGCATGTGTATCAACAGGAGAGACAAACGAGATGCTTGTCTACAGAATCCAAAATCGCATCAATCATGAAACACAGAATTTGAGGTATTTATAATTCTCCACTTTCTCACTGGGAAGGAGGCCAAGCATCTGCTTAACCTGTTCCTTCAGGAACTGACACAACCCCACAGCTGCGACTGTAGGTTGCACTACAGCGCCAGTCATGGAAAAGGAGGCTTTTAATAATGTTTCCAGCTTCTTATCAGTTGGATCTTTTAAATACCTGAGCATTATCCAAAGGACAGGTCAGGTTTCTATTCACGCAAGAAACAGCCGCATCGACAGATGGGACCCCCCATTTCTTGGTGAAATTTTCCTCCAGAGGATAATGCATAGAAAACCTTTTAGTAAGAGCAAACAGTTTATCGGGATGTCCCCAATCCTCATACAACAATTTATCCATTAAGGGATGAATTGGAAAGGAAAAAGCAGTCTGTGGGACTTTCCTGACTCCAAGGGAAGAAACAGAGGACGTAGTGACCTCAGCAGCAGGCATTCTGAATGTGGTACGCACCAATTTAGTATAATACTGCACCTGTTTTCTGAGCGCCTGGGAGGAGGGGACTCTCTCCTCTTCCTCTGATTCATCCGACTGCTCAAGATCCCTGTCCCAAGATAGGGATCTCTCCTCATTGTCAGAAGTGTCATCTGAAAGAGGAATCTCGGCAGAGGGAGGGGATCTACCCCTTTTCCTGCTATCTTTCAGGGAAGCTAAAATAAAATTCATAAATTCTCCCTTCAAAACCCTCCAATGTAGCCCTAAGGGAGTCCTCAGTGACGTATACCGGGGCTGAGACATTATTAGAGGCTGCAAAACCTGACAGGGGCACTGACTCATCCTGTGAGGCTGGCTCCAGTCTTGCAGGGGGGGATGGTAACTTATAGGCATTTTTAGAACCCCTGGACCTAGGCGGTGATTTACCAGTGCCCTTGTTACCTCCCCTGAGTCCCTCTTACGAGGAGACATGGCCCTAAGCTACAAAGCAGAGGTACTAGTACAAAGTGCAATCACTGTTGTGCTTAAAGTCTCACAATAAATATATATGCTTAAACTGCACAACCTGATGCTGAGTAGGTGTCTAAGGTTTGCCTGGATCCAATCCCTTTGGATGCTTACTGCCCACAGCTCCTGTGTCTCCACTTACAGCCCCCTGACGCTCTGGGCTTTTTAAAACTGCCGCCTGGCGCCTGCGCAGTACAGCGCCGTGCACACCGACGTGCACGGCTCGCAACCACACTCCCCCTCCTCCATTAGCCCAGGAGTGCGCTTGGTGCGCGTGCACGAGGACCGCCGGTATCCAGGGGGGGAAAGGAATCGCCATTGGAGCTGCGTGGGACCCCCAGACTACGTGGGACCCCTGTATTACCTTTATTGTGGCAGGGATTGCAGTGGAGACGTGAGACATCTGGAGAACCAGGCTTCACGGAGCGTGTGTACTGAAAGGCATGTAAGTATGCATCAGGCTGCTCTTACTCCCTCTAGTGGTGGAAACCAGGTAAGACATACTACTACTCAATGAAGAAATCCATAATATAATTTATATAGGATTAACTTCCCTTACCTGTCCTCGCCGCAGGAATTGCTGAAAACAGACAGATTCCAGCCTTCACCCATCACGGCGGGCAGAGTTGTGCCAACCTTCAGGTTTTTTTGGGGTTCTTTCTCAGAAGAACCTCCTACCTGGACCTTGTAAAAGACTCTGCCAGAAACTTTCGTGCCACTAAGTAAATAGTACACCAAGTCTGGTTTTCCCAGAACCCAGTCTTCCAATAGGAGAGGACTTGCAGGCCAAACCTCGTTTCTTCAGATGACAAGGCCCGGGTACCATATCATCTTGGGAGTCAAAATATCGGCCCGAGATATGGATCTGGTTAGTTGTAGCCCTTAGGCCCCTGCAGGGACCTGCACAGAGCTTTCTTCATAGCACATGTTTTACGTGACCAACCACCATAGACACTGGCGAAAAAACTGAGGTGACTCCCATATGGGAGGGGTTATATAAGGGAGGAATTCTCCTTAATTGGGGGTTAACCAGTGTCCAATCACCAGAGGTGCCTGTATAACCACTATGTAATGTAGCTCCTGTGTCCCGTGATGTATGATCAAGAAAAGGAATTTATGACACTCTGGGATTGTTTTGGTTGGTCAAAGGACAAGTCGTACTAGCACAAAGTCGGATCAATGTAGTATCCTGTTCATTCAAGTCAGATGGATGTAGGACCAATGTAGGACTGATATCGCAGAGCAAAGTAGGATTGACAGTCGTATGACTGTCGTGTAGTATCAGTGTGAACCCAGCCCCACTGTTGCTGAAGGAGTAAGAAAGCAACAGGAATGACAGACTGTGCTGAAGGAACACAGATTAGGAAGGGAGAAAAGAAAAGCAGGAGAGGCGACAGGAAAAACTACTGCCAGGCAGAAACAAAAGTTGCACAACTTTTGATGTATCTTTTGGATGGGTGCGACTTTGATGCCAATTTTGTTTTTTAAATGATGATGGACAACTGTTGCACAACTGTTGAATGTATAACATTCAGGTGTGACCTTTTTTGTGTGACTTTTGAGGGTTTACATTGCAGTCTATGGCTCTCAAGACGCATGAAAGTCGGACAAAACATAGTGCAGGAACCTTTTTAAAGTATATGTACATATTTGAAGAGTTGTCATGGAAAAAACATTTGGTATGACTTTAGTGTCCAAATTTGAATGGCAAAAAAAACTTTGTGTCTTGCGCCCCATGTTGGTATTGTGTTCACCGCAGCACCGTGGCAAGGCAGTGTAGGACTGACCGTAAGAGGGATTACTTTGACGCAGTTGGCTGGCTTAAACATTTATTGCAGTATATGTAAACTAAATATACCTGTTTTTCATTGCATAGTTTGCTTGGAAGGGTGTATGGCAGTGTGCAGAGGGTCCATTCAGATTTCAAAAGTCGCACAAGTGTAAATGTATCCTAAAACTTACAAGAAGTGTCCTATCTTAAGTGAAATTTTAGTTGTTTGCTTTTATATGAATACAATTTTGGAACTTGGGACTGTGTGCAGAACTATTATTTATTTTTTTAAGTCAGAAAAAGGTTTTTTTGTGCCATCAAAATAAAACAAATTCTATATAACAACACAAAAGTCAGTTGTTACATCTGAAAATCAAGCAATGTGCAGATAAAACAGTGGCACAAAAGAAATTACAGTGACAGATCGTAACAGATAAAGGAAAGAAAAGCTGTGTCGGGCGGGCAAGCACAAACCCACCGACCCCCACACAGTTAGACATGGGCCAACGGGCCACAAAATAAACAATATAGCCCATAATCTACCTGCACGTATGGAAACTCTCCCTCTGCAGTCAGAGGGTGTGTGCATAGATTGAATTACATAAGCATATATATAACCAAAGTAGAGCCTGCCCTCCTCTCAACCACAGGTGCCTTTTTATACTTGTAGCAACTGATGCAAGACCGGTTGCGGAGGTGTCAACCCAGGGATTCCCAACCAGGCTTGCCATATGGAATAAAATGTTCGCGTGGCATTTCTATGCTGATAGGTTAATTGCTCCCTAATAAGGATGTATTTGACCTGTTCTACCCATTGTTTTTTGGTTGGAATGCGTGGGGAGAGTCAAAACCTATCAACCAGCTTTCGAGCTAAGTATAGTAGTCTGATCACCGCTATATTAATATGGGGGAATATATTTCTTCATCTACCGCTCCTAAGATACATATTAGGAGATCTGAAGGGACCCTGACCTGATATACTGAGGAAATGACCTCAATGATATCACCCCAATACCTGTGTAATTTGGGACAGCGCCAAATTAGGTGAATTGGAGACCCCACCTCCTCACAACATTTGGGGCATATAGAGGAGTCCCTCCTTCCCCATCGATGCAATTGAATGGGTGTGCGGTAGGCCCTGTGCAATAAAAACAAATGAGAGCACCTTTGCGATTGAGAAATGGAAGTGATTGGACCTGAATATAAACATAGGTCTCATGTTTCATCATTTATCTCCCCCCAGATCCTCTGTCCAGCCTCTCCTGCTCGGTAGAGTTGCTGAGTCTTGTATGGATGACCGTAAGCAAGAGTAAAAAAGAATAAAAAAATGTCCTTTATCAGAGAATGACTGAAAAGTAGAAGAGTGGAGGTCTGACCCTGTGCCTGGAGAGCATGCCTCAGTTGGTGCAGGACTATTATTACATACATAGCTGCATGGCACACGGAAGTCTTCTCATGCACCACTGTATCCCACAAGATTCCAGACAAGTAGCATTGATATGTGCTTTATTCTTGATTTCTGAAAAAGTGATTCAAATCTCTCAGGTGTGCATTGGGGCTAAGTGGGGTCCATAATTTGGACTTTTATGGATTTATTTAATCTGCGTGTAGACAATGTAAGGCCACTTATAAAAAGCTGTGTAATTAGAGGTGGCTATAGGAGGTTATATGCAGAGATTCTTGCCATATACCTGAAATACAACAAAAGTCTATCCTTTGTGGTATGTCTCCAGTGCTTCTAAGGGCAGCTGTATCAACATGCTTAATTGTAGGGCTGCAACTAACTATTATTTTCATAATCGATTAGTTGGCCGATTATTGTTTCGATTAATCGGTTAATAATCTTAAAAAAAAAAAAAAAAAAGTGGGTCAAATTGACGTTCATTTTCAACCACAGTGACGGGAAAATTTGGAAATAATAGAAAACTTATTGGTCAAAGGAATTTTCAGACAATGTATGTGGTTTTTGTTCAGAAATGAACTGAAAATTTCAAACAAAATTCTTTCATTCAGCAAATGTACAAAGATTTTTCATCTGAATATTCTCACCTGAAAATTTATCGGTGAGGCCAGCACAAGGCTCGGTACACACCTATGCAGTTTTTGCTTTTGATCTGTTTCTGCAGTGCTTTTTGCTGTGCGTTTTGATTTTTGCGCACGTGATTTTACTGCAATTTGCATTTTTTGCATTTTTTTGGCCAGATTAAAAAACGCAAATTGCTGCAAAAATGCATTACATGCTTTTCTGCAGCTTCTCCATTGAAGTACATTGAACCAAAAAAAGCACCGTTTCACGTTAAAAGTCCCTGACCCTTTCAGATGTGAACGTGTCCCATAGAAAACCATGTAAATGAACTGTAGAGCATTTCTGCAAAAAGCACCAATAAACTCATAGATGTGAACCAGGTCTAAGACGTTTAGTAACATACTGGGGTTAAAAAGATTAGAATTAGCCCTTTATAGTACAAAAAAAAGCAGATAATCACTACTGGAAGGGGTTAAATTTTTGCTGTAGAACAGTGAAAGTAATATTTACAGTAGTGATTATATTTTTGTACTATAAAGGGCTCATTTTAGTTTTTTTTTAACCCCATTATGTTACAGGCCGATTAATCGATTATGAAAATAGTAATCGATTAATTTCATAATCGATTAGTTGTCGATTAATCGATTAGTTGTTTCAGCCCTACTTAATTGTATATGCTTTGTATTATACATTGGATGTCATAATGTATGTATTTATGTTAAACACACATCACATTTATGTGGTTGCATTGTAGCCAACATTTCTTGGTAGGTTCAGATCAGATCTTCAAAAGGTACATGGTCTATGTGTGTTGCCAAATACCCACACCGGTATGCTGAATCTCATTTTACTAACAAGATCTGTTCTTTTAGCTATTGTGATAATTATTTTTCTCAGTTTTCATAATACATTTCAGAAAAGCTTGTTACATTGTAATTGTATGTATAATAGGAGTGTTGCAGTTTAATCATATAGCATTCTCATACATGGTTTACCCAAATCAATCCTCCAGGACAGCATAGGAGACTGGCTTTGCTCACCTGGAACAGGAAACCACAGGATCGACAATAAATAATGGCCAGAACAACATACCCTCAGTTTTATGGTCGTGGCCTAGCAGAAAAAGCAACAGTTTCATGCTGTGTTCTCTTCTATAGGCCTTAATGCTAGTTGCAGAGGCCTCCCTATCTTTTCAGACCCTTTTTATGCAGAAACAGTGGGACCTGGCAGTCGTAATAGCAGTGCTGTTTTGGGAGAACTTTTATTTATTTATTTTTCTTCCAAAAGGACAAGAGCTCTCTTGATAGTTCTACTGGGCAGCGAAGAAACAAAACCTGTGCCTCCTGGAACATTACATTTTAAAATTCTTGGAGAAAACTCTTCTGCCAATATTGCATACTTGTTATGAATGGATCGTTCAAAGGCCTTGATTTGATGAGTGAAGAAATGACCACTACTATTTTGTCATTACACTTCTTACTTTAGGACCTTGCCTCTTCATCACAAAGGCCTTGTTCTGTTCCAGGTCTGTCTAGTATGAAAACCTTGTTACCCACAACTAGGGAAAATTCAGAAGACTTGGAGCAGCCTTGGAAAAGTCTGTAAAGAGTGCAGAGAAGAGTCCACAGTGGGTAAACCTTAAACATTTATGTTGCTAGCTGAAGATACACAGGAGCTTTAAAAAGGTTTACAGTACTCTAAGCTTGAAAATGGAACAGACTTGGCTTTCTATTCATGATAGATTGTACAAAGACTTAAGCCCCATACACACTATCAGATTTTCTGCTGACTTTTTCCTTCAGATTTACCAAAACCATGTAGTAGAAGGGCCTGCCTGATTGCATACACATTGAAATTCCTAAGGTTTGACCTCATATTATATGGTTTTGGTAAATCTGAAGGAAAAACTCAGCAGAAAAACTGATAGTGTGTATGGGGCTTTACAGTTCAAAAAAGGACACACATTTTCCATTCCCCAAACTTTAAAGGCATTGTACACTTTCAAATGTTTTCATTGTTTATACTAGGTAATAGTGTAGTTATTTTCCATTACATTGTGTGCTTGCCTTACCTTGTAATGCTGGGCTCACATGTTGTGGTTGCAGTTTGTAGTGTCATGCCTGATTGATTCACCTATATTCATGTAGTATTTAGCCTAGCTTGTATCTAAGGACATGCAACGTCTTGTTCAGGGTCAGACAGTGTCCAGTGCGTGCTTAGAAACGTTACCATTTTATTTTGCAGCAGAAGTGCGTGAGTGCCAACATGATGAAACGCTTCTCATTCAGCATGTGTGAGCTCTCTGTTAATCGCTTTGCTCGTTTGTGTTTACTTCAGATCTAATTACTGTTTAGCTCCCATCTGCAGAGCACTATTGGGATATGTAGTTTTTGTTTTTTTAATAAGAAATATTAGTCCTTAGATTACAGACAGAAGTCATGCATTAACCTGTGCAGTGCCATGCTGCATTCCTCATGTTTAAACAGAAACTTCTGACACATAAATGTAAATATTTACTCCACAATAGTGTACAGAGTGATAAAATGACACTATGAAACTACATGATCGATTCATAAGTGCAGGTGAAAAACAGAAGGTGCAGGTAGGAAGGGTTATAATGCCTCTAAAAGAAACTATTACTAATGAATGGGCCAACCCATCTTCAAACACCTGTTCTTCTCTCCGTCTAACCAAAAATAAAGATTCCCTTTTGCAGAGGGGGGATGCAAAATTCTGGTACTCCTCAAAACTAGATGTTGAAATTCTGTTTAAAAAAACATGGGTGCATGAAAGAGCCCATGACCAAGAAGATTGAGAGTCTCCTCAAAACACCATGGGAAACAGAAGCAGCAAACTTTGGACCAGTCCAAGACAAGAACAAGCATGGCCCATACCCAAGCTTGGTGGCTTGATCAGCTGCCATCCAACCTTCAGTTGAGTACATGGGGGGGAGGGGGGGGACAGACAAGGAACACCGCTCAGATGGGTGAATCCAGATAAATGAATGAGTGAAATGAATTGAAGGACTCATCTCAAGGGTGCTAGCCACAGCTCGCCCACTGTACAAACTGCAAAAAGGAAGAAACGGATGCACTGTAAGACAATCGAGGCAGACATGTTTCACACAGTATCATGTGCTTAATAATTGCAATGATTGGGCACACAATACTGTGTGAAACATATCTGCCTTGATTATCGTTTTTCCTGTTGTGTGTCACTTGGATGGATTAATAAAGGACTCGTATTCATCAACTTGGAATGCAGCCATTTCTTCTTTTTTTCAGTTGAGTACACAAAGAGAGACAATTCTTTGGCAGTGGCATATACAGTGGATGCTTCAGCAGAGTTTGTAAAATTATCAGCAAGGATCACGTAGTTCTGATCAACACCTCTAGAAGAGCCTTCTGGTTGAAGACCTGATCAGAAATATTGGCCTTTTTTTCTGCCCCATGTATATTCACAAAGGTGTCGACAGAAGCACGAGTCACAAAAGAATTGGAGTAATTTGTGGGGTGGTGCCTGGACAAGTATGTGAGTGTAGATGCCTCATGGAGCTCCTGAGCATAATTTGTCCTTCCTTCAGTAATTTTCCTGTTCTGTTTGTTGAATCAAAGGCAAGGGGGTGAGCACGAGGGCTACAGTGATCAATTGGATCATCACTATCCCCCAGAAAATGACTCACAAAGGCTATGAAGATGTGGGGAATTCAACTGATTGGTAAGATGGTGCTGCCTTGGTCGGAGTGGGACCGCGTGATACCAGGCAAACTGAGGGATGGCAATTGGCAACAACAGTGGGCCACAATGAGTACAGATAATACTGAAATACAGAGACCCTGAACAGGCCTCAGAGCAGGTGACTGCTGATCCTGCCAACCCTAAAGTGGAGTTGACCTTGAAAGATGTGATTGCTGCCATTACTAAATGCACCACTGCAGAAGATAAACGTAAGATTCATATCAAGGGTATAGAAGAAACCATGGCGCTTCTGCAACAAAATCAGCAAAAGATAAGGAAACTGACTATAGCCATAGAGGGGGGGATCTCACCCCAGTAGGTGATTTTTCTCCTGTCATCTTATATACTGTCCTGGAAGATGATTTGGGAAAACCGTTGGTTAGCTGGTAACTCAATTTCCTGGAATCTTTCAGAACAGCGGGGTATTCCTACTCATAGTTGTTTTATGTATTGGACATTTTGTTTTATTATTGTTATTGGACTTCTGTTCTTATTTGTTACTATGAATTCCAGACAGTTTTGGCCTTTCAATAATTGCAAATTGTGTTTCCTGTTTTAGGTGGGCAGAGCAACTCTCATATGCTGTCCTGGAAGATTCACGGAAATTCATATAACAGGTAACTGTTTTTTTTGTGTGTTGCTATAGCAGTGGCTTTATCCATATGAACTATTTAACTTGTCTACATTTACTTTCCTAGCCTTACACCTCATGCTTGGGCACCTTGTTTTTGTTAGTCTAAGGCAGCCAGTCTCAACCAGGTTTCTGAGTAACCCTTGGGTTCCTCCAAAGCTTACTGTGATCTCCTTGAGCTGTGGCTGATTGAACTCCCATCTGGTGATGCCTTAATTCCAGGGCCAGTGCCACATGGCAAAACCAGCAGTTGGCCACCAATTATATTTTTGGCTGTCTGTAAGGCTGGCATCCTTTCACCACTGTAATAATTGCAATCTTCTAACCACCTATGTAAGTGGCATTTTCTATATTGACTCACATTCAGTTAGTTTAGCAAGGGTTCCCTGAGATCTGAAAATTATTTTAGGGGATTCTCTGTGGTAGAAGGTTTGACAAACTCTGGTCTAAGATGTGAAAAGTAAATTGAGCTTTGGCGCTAAAACCTAAATGGTGTACTAAAAATGCTAATACTCTGCAAATTACATGAAATGAAGCCCAATGTGGGAATTTCACAAATACACTATATACGTGATATTAAAAATATATGTGAATGAAAATGTGTATCCGTTATCTTACAAAACAACCATGCACAAATGTGGTAAAAAATACAACTAATCTATCACAACTAAAAATATAGGTGCTTTGGTAAAAAGTGCTTTTGCTCACATATATGAGCCAATACTTATACTCTAAAAAGTGACAATCAAAAAGGCATTGTGAAAATACCAAGTGAAAACATCAAAAAGATCATGTAATGTCCAATCCAAAATATATTATAATGTCCAACTAAAAATATTTGTTCAAAGTCGCATCATCTAGTTGCTGAAAAAACGCATAAGACTTTTATCAGATAGGAAGGTGAAGCAAGGTGACTGGTGTAAAAAAGGTTAAATTCCTCTCCGGTGCGCCACTCTGTGTTAGAGAAAAAATGTATATATGCGCTCACCAGACATTAAACCCTCAATGGGTTAACCAAGCAGTCACAGTATGAGCCACTGTGCAGCTCTCTCAGGGCTCTGCCACCGCTGTGCTGTGGGGATACATACATTGGTTGAAAAAAGTCCATCCAGTTCAACCTGTATCAAAATGGAAAAGGTTTTCCATTTTGATACAGGTTGAACTGGATGGACTTTTTTCAACCAATGTATGTATCCCCACAGCACAGCGGTGGCAGAGCCCTGAGAGAGCTGCACAGTGGCTCATACTGTGACTGCTTGGTTAACCCATTGAGGGTTTAATGTCTGGTGAGCGCATATATACATTTTTTCTCTAACACAGAGTGGCGCACCGGAGAGGAATTTAACCTTTTTTACACCAGTCACCTTGCTTCACCTTCCTATCTGATAAAAGTCTTATGCGTTTTTTCAGCAACTAGATGATGCGACTTTGAACAAATATTTTTAGTTGGACATTATAATATATTTTGGATTGGACATTACATGATCTTTTTGATGTTTTCACTTGGTATTTTCACAATGCCTTTTTGATTGTCACTTTTTAGAGTATAAGTATTGGCTCATATATGTGAGCAAAAGCACTTTTTACCAAAGCACCTATATTTTTAGTTGTGATAGATTAGTTGTATTTTTTACCACATTTGTGCATGGTTGTTTTGTAAGATAACGGATACACATTTTCATTCACATATATTTTTAATATCACGTATATAGTGTATTTGTGAAATTCCCACATTGGGCTTCATTTCATGTAATTTGCAGAGTATTAGCATTTTTAGTACACCATTTAGGTTTTAGCGCCAAAGCTCAATTTACTTTTCAGATTTCTAGTCTATTCCCATCTTGAGGGATAGGTTTCAAGCACAGGCAGCTTTAACCCCTCACAGTTCACTTTATTGTAGTCATTTTAGCATTTAAACTTATTTAAACTTGTCTAGCGAACAGGTAAATTTGTCCATAGCGCAATCTTATCTTTTCTTATTGCTCTGGTCTAAGATGACCCAACATGGTGATTTAGTGTTTACATGCCTTGCAACGCTGGAAATATGTATGTTTAATATATTGAGTACTAGTATACCATGCATTACACTTTAGTAATGTGGCATAGTTTCATCAACGCACAAGCTCATAGCTGTCACGTGGGTGTCATTGGTGGGAGTCACTTCATTATTTACAACGTGGTGGTTAAAGGTTAAGTTCCATTAAAAACAAGGCTTTGGGAAGGAAGGTGCTATATGCATTGGTTCCACCATAAGGACGCATTCCTCTCCTCTCAAGCAAACTGTCCTGGGAGATGCCTTGGGAAAACATGAGTTTTTACCTAAAAACTCATTTACTAGGAATCCTCCAGGACGGTGAGTCTCCCCCTTTTTTAATGTTTGTGTCATAATATTGCTGTCCCTAGGAGTTATCTTGATTATGCTAAAGTTGAAAGCTACTGGAGGGCTTTTAAACTCTCTAGGTCTTGTATTTTCCTGCAGGCAGGCGGAGTCATCTCAAGTAAACCATCCCGGAGGATTCCTGGAAAAGAAGTTTCCAGAAGTTTCGGGTAATAACTTGTGTTTTCCATTGACATTTGGTTAAGATAGGTCTGCAGGCCTAGTGGCTAAACTGTTTATTGCAAAACTACATGGAAACTATAGGGTTGATTTACTAAAGGCAAATAGACGGCACACTTTGCAAATGCAGTTGTACTTGTTTTCCTTAGAGCTTAGTAAATCATCCAATTATGTGCAAGAATAAGAATAATAATTTTTTTTTAATAATTAAAAAAAAAAAAAATTTTTTATATTCCTTGCACCTGATTGGGTATTCTTTACAAAGTGAAGCTTTCTCACATTTACATTTACTAAAGAAAGTGAGTGCAACTCCTCCTGCGGAGTACACAGTCTATTTGCCTTTTGGAAATCCACCCCAATGCCTCATTGTGAAAATGTAATAGACTATTTTCATTCATTCTATTGTATGTAAAATTATTTTTTACTGTTTTCTTCTTTTTATGCTTTTTTTTTTTTATTCCAACAGCTGTAAGTGCACATTCTCCCTCTACTAGCATAGCATCCTCTGCGCAATACAGACAGATGGTGAATGACTATGGACCCCCATCATTAGGATATACTCAGGTAATACTGAAGTGCAACTATAGACAGCGTTTGCATGTCAGTTCTCAATGGAGTGGGGAAAGGTTAGAACCACCACAAGGTTTTATTGCAGGCTATGGTTCTGCTGGGGAGATTTGCACCTATATGCCAAAGCTATGTGCAGGGACCTGGAAGTGCCTGCTAATCATCCTTCGCGGCAATTTAGAAGTGTTGATGTCAATACAGTTATAACATTTTCTTTTAATTAAACCCCAAGAAGCTAAAATACTTGAATATGCTGCTTCAAATATTTGGCACCAAACCTAAACCTGCCTTAAGGAAAAAGTTGTTGTTGCTCATTTGTCAAACATAAAGCTACATTGCAGACTAGCCCTACAGCGCTTTATCCAATCCCCTTGGTTATGCATGGTAGTTATTTCCCAAAATAGAAATTATTAACCTTTTAAAAACGAACTGCAACCAAAACGTTTTTCTAGTTTTAGTGTGAGAGGATTAGAACCTCTGTCAGAAGTTTATAAATGCCCTCTTTGGGGTGATTTGTCCTAACTTTCTGATTATTTGATATATATCAGACAGAAAGAAATACATCATCTTTCTCCAATGGGGACACAGATAGCACTGCAAACTATATTTTTAGTAAGGGGGAATGGTTCCACCCATCTCAGACTTTTATTGTTGTCTGTACCCTCATTTTCTGTTTAGGCGAGGAGTGTCAGACACAGGAAAACACCATTTAAAAACGTGACTGAAAAAACAGACTTTCCACATCCACTCTACAACTTAAAAAATATGACCAGGGTTAGGAATAAAGCCTAGGCTGCGTGGTGTTCATCACCCTGTTCATGCTAGAGACTATATTGGCAGAGCAGTAGAGATGGCAATCATATGTACTGTAACTTCTCAGTGACATCAGATGCCACTGTTCGTTGGAGTCGCGCCACCTTGTATGGGTTGCAAAGCGCATTTTAAATTTGTACTGGAGCAGTAACTGGCAGTCGGTAGCATAACTGGCATCACTTATTCATAGAATAGTAGTGCTTTGGGTGGGTACTGAGTTAAGTGTACATTGCATCTAATGGCAACTCGGGATGCCAGGGGATATATTCCTGGACTGCTAGGCATCAAACTGGGTGCTGCTTAGACCCTGATGGTCAGGAAAAAGGTGGATACTCATGATTCTACATCACAAACAGAGTAGATTACAAACAGGTGAGGGAGATATGGACAGTGTGTTGAACAGGCCAGTGACTCTGCTCATTCTTCTGATGATCCATCCTATCCCTGCAATGCATGCCCCATCTGCCCTGCCCATACTCCACCCCCTGCTGTGCACACACACAGAGCACTGTGGAAGGACTTTGTGTGTACAGTTGTGCTCATAAGTTTACATACCCTGACAGAATTTATGATTTCTTGGCAATTTTTCAGAGAATATGAATAACACAAAAACATTTTTCTTTCACTCATGGTTAGTGTTTGGCTGAAGCCATTTATTATCAATCAACTGTGTTTACTCTTCTTAAATCATAATGGCAACAGAAACTACCAAAATTACCCTGATCAAATGTTTACATACCACAGTTCTTAATACCGTGTATTGCCCCCTTTAACATCAATGACGGCTTGAATTTGTTTTTGATAACATACTGTATTCATCTTGCCATCAATTTTGACCAAATTTCCTGTGCCTTTTGTAGCTCATACAGCCACAAAACATCAGCGATTCACCTCCGTGTTTTTACAGTAGGAATGGTGTACCTTTCATCATAGGCCTTGTTGACTTCTCTCCAAGTGAAACGTTTATGGTTGCGGCCAGAAAAGCTCAATTTTTGTCTCATCACTCCAAATGACTTTGTGCCAGAAGGCTTGAGGCTTGTCTCTGTGCTGTTTGGCATATTGTAAGCAGGATAGTTTGATGCATTTGCGTAGTAATGGCTTTCTTCTGGCTACTCGACCATGCAGCCCATCTTTCTTCAAGTGCCTCCTTATTGTACATCTTAAAACAGCCACACCACAAAGAATCCTGTATTTCACCTGAAGTTATTTGTTGGTTTTTTCCTTGAATCCTGAATTTCCTGGCAGCTGTGGCTGAAATTTTATTCGGTCTACCTGGCTGTGGTTTAGTTTCAACAGAACCCCCTCATTTTCCACTTCAAACCCCTTTTGTGTCAACTTGTGTGCATGTTATCAGGCCAAAATCACCAGGGTATGTAAACTTTTGATCAGGGTCGTTTGGGTAGTTTCTGATGTCATTATGATTTAACCACTTGCTTACTGGGCACTTAAACCCCCCTCCTGCCCAGACCAATTTTCAGCTTTCAGCGCTGATGCACTTTGAATGACAATTGCGCGGCCATATAACACTGTACCCAAATACATTTTTATCGTTTTTTTTCCCACAAATAGAGCTTTCTTTTGGTGGTATTTAATTACAGCTGGGAGTTTTATTTTTTGCTAAACAAACAAAAAAAGATGCAAAATAAAAAAAAATTAAAAATCATGCTTCATAGTTTGTTATAAAATTTTGCAAACGGGTCATTTTTCTCCTTCATTGAAATGCGCTGATGAGGCGGCACTGATAGGCTGCACTGGTGGGCACTGATAGGCTGCACTGGTGGGCACTGATAGGCTGCACTGGTGGGCACTAATAGGCTGCACTGGTGGGTACTGATAGGCTGCACTGATGGGCACAGATAAGGTGGCAACGATAGGCACAGATAAGGCAGTACTGATGGGCACAGATAAGTGGACACAGATGGGTGGCACAGATGTGTGGCACTAAGGGGCACTGATAGGTACCACTGATGGGCACTGATAGGTGGCTCTGATAGGTGGCACTGATGGGCAGCACTGATGGGCAATGGTAGATGACACCGATGGGCACGGATATGTGGCACTGGGGTGCAGTACTGTTGTTGAGGCAGATTATGGGCACTGATAGGTGGCACTGTGGGTACTGATGGGGGGCCACTTTTTTTATTATCTAGGTGGCACTGGCAGGGGGCAGGTGGGCACTGATAAGCTGGCCGTGACTGATGTCCCGATCACGGCCGCCGATTACCGGCTCTGTTGTGTCACATGATCAGCTGTCATTGGCTGACAGCTGATCACGTGGTAAGGGGTCGGGATCGACCCCTTGCTCCGATCCGTGATCAGGCGAGTCTCATAGACTCGCTGATCACAGATCGGGCCGCGCGCACCCCTCGGGGCGCGCAGGCCTCTCGTGCACGGGACGACGTCAATAAACGTAGTCCCGGCAAAGTAGGTCCGCGCTGTAGCCATCATTCGGCTATAGCACGGATCTCTAGTGGTTAAAAAGAGTAAACACAGTTGATTTGGTAATAAATGGCTTCAGCCAAACACTAACCATGAGTGAAAAAAGTTTGTGTTATCATTCATATTGTCTGAAAAATGGCCAATAAATCATAAATTCTGCCAGGGTATGTAAACTTATGGGCACAACTATATGTGCAGGACAAATACCATATTGAAGTACACACACACTACAACAGGCACATAGTGGCTAGTTAATTGACCCTCTCTCTGCTCTGAATCTCTGAGAGCTAGGGCTACATTCACACCAGTGATTAGGGCCGGTGTGCATTGTAGCAAGCAGTTCCTCCTGCTGCTGTACACCATTTGGTTCAGAATATTTATTTTTCTATTTTCTTGTTTTCCTCCTCTAAAACCTAGATGCATCGTATAGTCAGGTGCGTCTTATGGAGCAAAAAAATACAGTAGCTTCCCTTTAGCGGGGGTTTCTACCAGCTAGGACTGCCCATATGTAGTGCTGAGTTCTTTTACTGTCCTACTCCCTGTAGGTGGCGATATAACCCAGTGGTCAAGACTAGGAGAGCTCTGTCTGCCAATAAACTCAGAAAAGGGGATTTTATGGTTGGTAACAAAATAATCCAGTGATTTGTGAGTAAAAAAAAATTCTTTGTGTCCTTTAAGGAATACATGAACTCAGAAATAGGAAGTAGGGACACTAGCAAAAAAAATAAAAAAATCATAAGCCAGCCCCCATATAACCCCTCCTCTAGTAGGGAACAATGCTGAAAAATAGCTCAAGCTCTGTCAGATTGGCTGCAGAATGTCTGCGAACAGCAATTTTCAAGTCTTGCCACAGATTCTCAATCCCTTCAAGCCGACCATACGCAAATTTGCATTCATGGCTTGAATGGGTTAACCGGTGTGATGCTTGCAGCTGCAGGCATTACCCCGATACCATTTTTTAGAGCCAGCAGTTGGCTTTTTAGTGATAACAACCAATGCGGCAAAAAGCTGAGACCCGGATTTGCTTTGTGCCGGCTCCCGATGAAGAATCCCGGAAGCGATGTCACTTCTGGTTTACTTGGCTCCCAATGATCTTTTAGATCCCCGATTCCTCAGTAAAGAGTACCTGTCACTGCCTATTACTGTCAAAGGGGATGTTTGCATTCCTTGTGACAGCAATAAAAGTGATCAGAATTATTATTATTATTTTTTTAGAGACAATGTAAAAAAAAAAATTAAAAACCATTTTTTTTAAAGCGCCCCCGGTCCCCGCGTGTTCGTGCAGCAGAGAAGAAAACACATACTTAATTTGCGCCCCCAAATGTCAACTATGTTCAAATCGCACATCTGAGGTATCACCGCAGTTGTCAGAGTGAGAGCAATAAACCTAGCAAAAGACCTCCTCTGTAACCATATCTCTAACTTATAACTGTTACATTTTATTTAAAGTGTCGCCTATGGAGATTTTTAGGTACTGTAATTTGTCGCCATTCCACGAGTGGAAGTCCTGCAAACAGCATCTTAAAATGCCCCTGCCATTGAAATCCATGGCCAGCACTGCCGAAGCGCCCACAAGGTGTTTGCGGGCACTTTTGACCCTCTTTCGGGCGCTAACAAGTGTTAAAAGCGGCCTGAAAAGCGCAGCTAAAATGACGGTAAAGTTCTCCTAAAAATAGTTTTTCATGAAAGTGTCTCCCCCCCCCCCCCCCATAAAAATTACATTTGAAAGACCGCTGCGCAAATACCGTGTGACATAAAATATTGCAAATTATCTGTGCCCATCAGTACTGCCTTATCTGTGCCTATCAGTGCCATTTTATTCTCTATGGTCTCTGCTAAATGGTGCTGCCACCACCAAGTTTCATGGTGGGGATGGTGTGTTCAGGGAGATGTGCAGTGTTAGTTTTCTGCCACACATAGCATTTTGCATTTAGGCCAAAAAGTTACATTTTGGTCTCATCTGACCAGAGCACCTTCTTCCACATGTTTGCTGTGTCCCCCACATGGCTTCTTGCAAACTGCAAATGCCGCGTACACACGTAGCCAACTATCCGGCGGACTTCCCGCCAGACTGTCCGCCGGGCTACTTGCCCACACACGGCACTTTTTCAGCAGACTAATACGGCGTACTAAGTCCGCCGGACTATCCGCCGTACCTTTTTGAAATTAACGGACTCGCCCACACACGCGGAGGAAAGTCAGCTCATTTTGAGCGCGTCTCCAGGTAGCCGGAGCCAGCGAAGGAGGTGTCGCTGACCCCGTCACCTGGTATGGACTTAAAGGGGAACCCCAACGCCGAAAAAAACGGCGTGGGGGTCCCCCCAGGTCCACATCAGACCCTTGTTCAAGCACGCTACCCGGCCGGCCAGGAAAGGGGGGACGAGCGCCCCCCCCCCCCCCCCCGAGCCGTACTAGGCCGCGTGCCCTCAACATGGGGGGGTGTCTTGGGGAAGGGGGGGCCGCGCTGTTGATGAGGACAATGGCCATGTTGATGAGGACAAGGGCCTCTTCCCGACAACCCTGGCCGTTGGTTGTCGGGGTCTGCGGGCGGGGGGGTTATCGGAATCCGGGAGCCCCCTTTAATAAGGGGGCCCCCAAATCCTGGCCCCCACCCTATGTGAATGAGTATGGGGTACAATGTACCTCTACCCATTCACCTGTAAATAAAAGTAAAAAAAAAACACAACACACAAGGGTTAAAATAGTTTATTGCACAGCTCCGGGGGTCTTCTGTTCGTCTTTGGGGGTCTTCTCGCCGGACTCCTCCGCTATCTTCTGCTAGCTCTTTTGTTGGCGGAGGAGCCCGGCTTTCTTCTTCGCCGCCGCCCTCTTCTTCTGACTTCGAGGGTCTTGTCCCCCTCTTCGGTTCTTCTTGCCGGGCCACCGCGCCTTCTTCTAGCTCTTTTACAGGCGGTGGCCTGGTCTTCTGTCGCCGCTTTCGCTGTCTTCTGTTCTTCTCTTCAGATGTTGCCTCGTCACTCTCTCTGCTCACAATGACCGGGACATGGCGTGCGGCGACTTATATAGGGACATCACCGGATGATGTCCCCGCCCACAGACCCCGACAACCAATGGCCAGAGTTGTCGGGAAGAGGCCCTTGTCCTCATCAACATGGGGACAAGGTGCTTTGGGGTGGGGGGGCCGCGCGCCCCCCCCTTCCCCAAGGCACTCCTCATGTTGAGGGCACGCGGCCTGGTACGGCTCAGGAGGGAGGGGGGCTCGCTCGTTCCCCCTTTCCTGGCCGGCCGGGTAGCGTGCTCAGACAAGGGTCTGATGTGGACCTGGGGGGACCCCCACACCGTTTTTTTCGGCGTTGGGGTTCCCCCTTAAGTCCATACCAGGTGACGGGGCTAGCGACGCCTCCTTCGCTGGCCCCGGCTACCTGGAGATGTGCTCAAAATGAGCGGTAAAAGTCTGTTCTTTTCAAAAGTACGGCGGACTGGCATACACACGGCCGATTTGTCTGCTGAAATGCGAGTCCGACGGAAAGATTGGAGTGCAAAACTACTTTCTAAGTCCGCCGTACTTTTGGGTAAAAAAAAGTCCGCCGGAGGCTACACACGGGGGGATTGTCTGGCGGACTTGAGTCCGCCGGACTTTTGCACCGGATTGTTTGATAGTGTGTACGCGGCAAAACAGTACTTCTTATGGCTTTCTTTCAACAATGGCTTTCTTCTTTCCACGCTTCCATAAAGACCAGATTTGTGGACAGATTCTCCCGCCTGAGCTGTGGATCTCTGTAGCTCCTCCAGAGTTACCATGGGCCTCCTGGCTACTTTTCTGATTAATGCTCTCCTTACCCGGCCTGTCTGTTTAGGTGGATGGCCATGTCTTGGTAGGTTTGCAGTTGTGCCATACTCTTTCCATTTTCAGATGATGGATTGAACAGTGCTCTGTGAGATGTTCAAAGCTTGGGATATTTTTTTTTTTTTTTTATATAACCTAACCCTGCTTTAAATTTCTTCACAACTTTATCCCTGACCTGTCTGGTGTGTTAATTGGCCTTTGTGATACTGTTTGTTCACTAAGGTTCTCTAACAAACCTTTGGCTTCACAGAACAGCTGTATTTTATACTGAGAAGGCAGTTGGTTCCACTAGAATACAGATGCAAGCCACACATTCAGATGTTTATTTGTAAAGAAATTTAAAAACCATTTATCATTTTCCCTCCACTTCACAATTATGTGCCACTTTGTCTTGGTCTATCACATGAAATCCTAATAAAATACATTTACGTTTTTGGTTGTAACATGACAAAATGTGGAAAATTTCAAGGGGTGTGTGTATATATGTATGTATATGTGTGTATATATATATATATATATATATATATATATATATATATATATATATATATATATATACTTTAAGGCACTGTATATTTTAATGTAATTCAATAGTGAATGAATGAAGTATTTGTATAGCGCACAACGCGAACTAAATCGCCTCAAGGCGCTGTGAAGAGCTTGGTTGTCCAAACATAGTAATTTCGATTTTGGGACTTCTTTTTGTAATGACTCCTTACTTTTTGCTATACTGTTTTTAGAGTACAACCAGCAATCAGGTTCCCCAAAGCAAGTATGCAGAGCTTCTTGTCATCATAGAAGAGCTTGGTAAAGAAATTCGACCAACCTATGCAGGCAGTAAAAGCGCAATGGAGAGACTAAAAAGAGGTAAGGGTGTGTTTAATGTAATAATTATATTTTATTACAAACTTTAAAACCTAGCAAGAGAAATTGATCAAAACTGGAGCATTCACAATCTGGAGTAGCTGTGCATGGCAACCAGTCAGCTTCTATCTTTCATTTTCAAAGCTTAACTGAACAAGCCTTAAAGGGATTGTAAAGTTAAAAATAACAAACATGTTATACTTACCTCCACTGTGCAGCTCGTTTTGCACAGAGTGGCCCCGAACTTGCTCTTCTGGGGTCCCTCAGCGGCTGTCTCTGCTTCCTCCCGCAGGTGCTTCTCACATTCATGCGAGCTCCCTCGCATGGTGAGAAGCATCTGCGGGCGCGCTCCCGTGATGCAGCCGGCGGCTATAGCCGCTCGCTGTATCACACGGCCCCGCCCCCCGGCGTTCCGCATCAGTGGATGTGATTGACAGCAGCGCGAGCCAATGGCTGCGCTGCTTTCCATCTATCCACTCCAGCCAATCAGCGGCCAGGCTGAGTGGTGAAGAAGAAGTCGAGGACGAGCGCCGGACTTTCGAGGGGTGAGGTTAGTAAAACGGGGGGGCTGGCACTGTCAGATGTTTTTTCACCTTAATGCATAGAATGTATTAAGGTGAAAAAACATTTACCTTTACAACCCCTTTAAGATACAAGATGATTAGTTGCAATGCACAGCTGCTCCAGTTTTGATATATCTCTCTCAATGTATAGCAAGCCAGAATTTTTTTATTTTTATTTAAGGTGAAATTATAGCTGTTTAGACACATGGTGAACGTTTTTACTTACTGCAGAAGAGGCATATCTTTTCTGCAAGGCTTCTTACCTTCCTCTTCACATTCTTCTTTTGTGTGTACACTGTGCTGAGCAGCTAAGTGTACAATCCTGACCCTGCTGGTGGCAGGATGAATGAACTCCCATATGCATGTGCAGGTGTTCTCTCATTCTGGACTGACCAATCAAGATTGCTGAAGATTTTGAGTGCAGAAGAAGCTGAATAGAGGTCTATGCAGGTGGGGGAGCTTGGGGATATAGCATTGCTAAACCAGAGGTGAGTATAGTTTCACCTTAATGTGGAAGGCTTATGAGGTCTGTGAAGTTTTTATTTCTGTGTACCGATGGGGGATTAACTCACAATTTGAACTGGTGACAGAAAATGATCTGAATTCAACAGGAACAGAAGGAGAAATATTCTAATGGGTAAACCTTTTTCTGGGGACAACCATATAAGGTTTCATTCACACCTGTGCATTGTGAGAATGTGCGCAAAATCTATTTTCCGCAACACAAAAAAACACGCTGCCCTTTTGCAGATGCATGGTGATGCCATTAATTGGTAATGGCACCCCCATGCATCTTCCGAACTCGCATAAACAGTACCATGTTTTGGTGCGGCACAGTTTTTAAAATGGATCAGGTTCTTCGTGTGTGTGTGTGTGTGTGTGTAGGGCAGCCTCTTGAAATGAATGAGCTCCCCTAACTGCAATATGGGGTGAATGAGCAAAAAAAGCATGAAGTGATTTCCTCTCACTATGGAGATGTTTGTTCTTACTTGCTGCTGTGTCTCTTGGAGAGGAAGCGAAGGGAAATCTTCCAGAGGTAAAACTGACAAAAACAAAAGTGACAGGGGTCTTAAAGCGGAGTTCAACCTGGTTCTGTGGTTATTAAAAGTCAGCGGCTACAAAAAGTGTAGCTGCTGACTTTTAATATACTCACGGTCGCCCGAAGCCTAGCTTCTCCCCATCACCTGTCCGTGGTGCCGGCATTACTGCTGTGGGCACCTGTCGCAGCTTGCAGCTTCACAGCTGGGTGCGCACGTGAATGGCCGTGCAATCTTCTGAGACCTGTGACATGTCCCAGAAGATTGCAGGGAGGTAGGGGCTGCCTAGGGGGAGAGGAGGAGTCGTCTAGGCAGCCGGGAGCTGGGTACCTGTCAAAACCAGGTACTTGCTGCCCCCCACCCCAAAAAACTGACATGCCAAATGTGGCATGTCAAGGGGTAAGAAGTGCTTAAAGCGGAACTCTGTTTTTATATATGCTCTGTCTAAAACAAAACAAAAAAAAAAGTTTTGACTTAAGGCTCGGTTCACACAGGGGCGGCACGACTTGCAGCGCGACTCACAGACGCGACCTGCAAACGACTTCAGCGGCGACTTGCAAAACGACTTCTGTATAGAAGTCAATGCAAGTCATCTGAAGTCACCCCAAAAATAGTACAGGAACCTTTTTTCTAAGTCGGAGCGACTTGAGTCGCTTCTATTAGAACGGTTCCATAGTACAGAACGGAGCACGACTTGTCAGGCGGCTAAGTCGCCCCTGTGTGAACCGAGCCTAACAAAGCACACTTTTCAGAGATCCTTGCAGGTTCCTGCTGGTTGTTGTGTTTGATTGGCTGCAGCTGTCTACATTCATTTGTTTATGGCTTTATATACCTCACCTGTTTTTTTTTTTCTTAGGAATTATCCATGCAAGAGGCTTGGTACGAGAATGCTTGGCTGAGACAGAACGAAATGCAAGATCCTAGCTGTGCCCAATACCACACATCTAAAGCATACAAAGATCTTTCTTTCTGGATTTTTAAACCTTCAGGGCAGTCTTTCTGATTATTTAGCTAGAGGGAGCTGTATCATTTTCAGGAGCCCTCTAATGTACTGTAAAGCTGCTAATCCTACGATGCAATTTTTACTAGTAAACAGAATTTCCATATATATTTAAAAGTATTGCTGACTCTTTCAGATTCTTTTTCTAAGAGTCCAAGGAAATTCATGATGTTTTGCATCATAAGCTGCAATATATTTTCCTTACCTTCCTGGTAGGTTTATATCCAGGTTACATCAGTGTTTACGTGTTGAAATTAGAGGCTTCATATTTTGTTTGCTTTTTCAAGAACAAGAGAATTTCTTACATTTTTTTTTTTGCAATTATACTTCTTTTGGTTAAAGGACCAATAAACCGAATCTGCATATAAACCTGCGTTGCCAGAAAAAAAAAGTGATCTCGTATGACAAGTTCGTGTTTATGGGGTGAGGTAAATGGCCAATGGCTTTTGGGGAGACTTTGATGAAACCGGTTTGAATGTGGTTCAAATTACTTTTGTTTTCCTAAAGTGTCTGTCTGCACCACTCTCCTTATCCACCTACCCTCTCTATTGAGCACTGAGCTGGGCTCATTTAACTATATGGAGCACTCCTAACAGCAGACATTCCAGAGGGCAGTTATATAATGCCTGCCTATGGATTTATAAAATACACAAGGTGTATGTATAGCCAAACATTTAAAACCTATTTTATATAGAGTAAAGCGGGTGTTAAAACCCCTTTGAATGGATTTGGTTTTGTTTTTGTGTTGTGTTGGGGACATTTCCCTTCCTTCCTGTAATGGAGATAGAATAGGAAGTGATGGAAATTTCCCTCTTAGACATTTGTCCCTAGAACGGGTGTCCCAATTTAGAGATTTGCCTTTTTTCCTTCTGTTCTGTGGACAACTGTAACAGTTTGGGTTTCTGAACAGTTTCTGTTTCAGTGACAATAGCCAACAGCACATATAGAGAGGTTGAATCTCCCTAGTGGGAAATAGAAACCAATACAAATTTGAGATTCTAACCCACTGTACTCAAAAGTTTAAAACATTTTGGCTATACGTTCACTTTAAGGCTACCAAACAGTAAAAAATCAGTGCTGAGTGAAAGCTGACTCGACTCAGTGGTTGGTTAATTACAGCCCTTTCACACTGCTCTTTTGATCAGATTTTCAGTTCAAAAGAGCAGAAGAAAAAGGCAACCCCTTTAAATCGTATGGAACCAGTTTGTTGCATTTTTGCCTACTTTCACACCGCTCTGTTGCAAAAAAAAAAAAAAAAAAAAAAAAAAGATTATCCCGCTTTTTTTTTTTTTTTTTCAATTGAAAAACTGATCAAAGATCAGTGTGAAAGGGCCCTAAAATGAACCAAACATGCACTAAAAAATGCAGCAAGCAGGACTTTTAAAAATGCAACTGACTGGTGTGAGAAGTTCCATAGGATTTAAAAGGATGGAATTTTTCATGCATTTTTTTTTCCGCTTTTTTTTTTAATGAAAAAAAATGATCAGTTTGAAAGGTCCCTATCTCTGGCATTCTGTTGGTGTAATTGACTGCCATGAGCTCCTGCTGCCTAATGCAGCCATTGCTATGATGGACTGTGTTGCACAGGGCAGCCAAAATCATTGAGGTCTTGTTTTGATAGTGTTTATATTCTTAACTGCCAAATATTAAGTACAGGAACCAGAGTCCATCCTGTTATGGTCTGCTATCCATACAGTAAATTCTAAGAGCCCTTTCACACTGATCAGCTTTTGAGTTTAAAAAGCAGAAGAAAAATGCATCCTTTAAGTCCTTCTTGTTAAATTTTTGGTGTGCTTTTCAAAACGACACCAAAAATGCAGCTCCTCATTGAAATGAATAGAAAATGCATCAAAAACTCAGATGCGTTTTTTGAATCGCACGTCAACGTTTTACAGGTGCATGCTGTAAGTCAGGCAACCAGAAAACGTGGCAGAAACTAATCAAAAATGCATTTGCGTTTTTGGCGTTTTTTTTTTGTTCAATGGAGCAGTGTGTGAGCAGCCTTAACTGCACTTAAGAATAAGAATTATTGATTGAATAACATACATTTTTCAAATATCTCCAGACAGTAGCACTTCAGAATACATTATTGTGAAAGTAACCTGTGTTGTAGGTTTAGTGGTCCTTTTATCTGTTATGGTAATTACTGTCAAATCATTCCTTGCTTGCCCTTAACATTATAAAGTTGTTTTCTTATTGTTTAAAAAAAGCTGTGGGATCAAGCCCTGATCAGTTTGGTGTTTAGGATGTTGGGATTTCTACAACAGAAGAAACTATAAAAAAAGATGTCACTTGTTACATTCAGCAAACCAATAGGTGGAAAGGGGCTGCACCACGGACCTATGCATCTGCATGTCTGTAAATGCTTTGCTAGCCATTCAACATGCATGGGGGTGATGACCTTTCTGCTGGCAGATATATATACTGTATATAACTGCCTCTTGGTTATTACTCTATATTCAGAATAGGCTGTTACTTGTTGGAGAAAAGCAACAAGTCTAACTATTTGCATCTTTGTATGTATTTATTACTTGATGTAATAAAGCTTATTTTCACTAAGGATTTGAACCGGTTTTATTAGTTTTTATGATTCACATTGTACAGTAAATGGTTGGTTGAAATGGAGAATAGGAACAAGAAGTAAAGCTTAGGGGCCATACAGCAGAATACATTTTAAAGACTGATTTTGTGTGTGTTTTTTTTTTTTTTTTTTAACTTTTAGGGCCTGTTTACAATATCAGACTACAGTAACACTTGTGGGTGCAATACAGTGGAATTCTTTCTAAAATCTATACAGTGGATATAAAAAGTGTACACACCCCTGTTAAAATGTCAGGTTTCTGTGATGTAAAAAAAATGAGACAAAGATGAATCATTTTCGTTTTTTTTCCCTTTTAACGTGACCTAAAAACTATAAAACTCAGTTGAACAACAAACTGAAATCTTTTAGGTGGAGGGATGTAAAAATAAAATATGGTTGCATAAGTGTGCACACCCTTACACTAATGCTTTGTTGAAGCACCTTTTGTATTTATTACAGCACTCAGACTCATACCCAAAAAGACTATCAGCATGCAAAGCCCTCTTCAGATCACCCCACAGATTTTCAAATTGATTCAGGCCTGGGCTCTGGCTGGGCCATTCCAAAACTTTAATCTTCTGGTGAAATCATGCCTTTGATTTGGATGTATGTTCTGGATCGTTCCAATGCTGAAAGATGAAGTTCCTCTTCATGTTCAGCTTTCTAGCAGAAGCCTGACGGTTTTGTGCCAACATTGACAGGTATTTGGAACTGTTCATAATTCCCTCTACCTTGACTTAGACCCCCGTTGCAGCTGAAGAAAAACAGCCCCAAAGCATGATGCTGCCACCACCATACTTTACTGTGGGTATGGTGTTCTTTTGGTGATGTGCAGTGTGTTTGCTGCAAACCTATATTTTGGAATTATAGCTAAAAAAAGCTCAACCTTGGTTTGAACTTTTGGGACCATAAAACATTTTCCCACATGCTTTTGGGAGACTTCAGATGTGTTTTTGCAAAATGTAGCCAGGCTTGGATGTTTTTCTTCATAAGAAAAGGCTTCCATCTTGCCACTCTACCCCATAGCCAAGACATATGAAGAATATGGGAGATTGTTGTCACATGTACCACACAGCCAATACTTGCCAGATATTCCTGCAGCTCCTTTAATGTTGCTCTAGGCCTCTTGGCAGCCTCCCTGACCAATTTTGGATGGACGTCCTAGACATCCCAGTCCTGACAGTTCCATGATATATCTAATACCTTGGAAATTCTTAACTTTTAACCACTTAAGGACCGCCGCATGCCAATGTACGTCATTGCAATGGCATGTACAGGCACAAGCACGTACATGTACTTGCTTGGCTTCCAGCGGGTGGGGGGTCCGATCGGACCCCCCTCCCGCTGGATGCGGCGGTCCGGTTCGCCTCAGGAGCGATCCGAGATGAGGGGATGGCCGTTGGTTTCTGGTCATCCCCTCTCGATCGCTCCTGGCGAATGAGAAGCTTCCTCCCACTGTGTCTTGTATACGCAGGCAGGGAGGAAGTGATGTCATTCTCCTCGGGGCGGTCTTATTGACCGGACTACGAGGAGAGGACACAGTAAGTCTGCACCAAACACTACACTGACACTAACTAACACATAGGCACACAAACCCCCCCCCCCCCCCCAGTCACAGTGTCACTGATTGCAGTGATCATTTATTTACTGATCACTGCATTCAGTGTCAGTTGTAAAAGTAAAAACTGTCAGGGCAGTTAGTGTTAGGTCCAGGGTAGCCCCCTACCACCCCCCAATAAAGATTTAACCCCCTGATTGCCCTTAGAGTTAACCCTTTCACCCCCCTTTTGCCAGTGTCACTAAGCGATCATTTTTCTGATCGCTGCATTAGTGTCGCTAGGTAGCTAGTTATTTTTTTAGGTTCACCGCCAGGTTTTTATAGCGCTAGGTACCCCCATATACTACCCAATAATGGTTTTAACCCCCTGATTGCCCCTAGTTAACCCTTTCACCAGCGATCACCGTATAAGTGACGCTGGTTAGCCAGTTAGTTATTTAGGTTCCCCGTCAGGTTTTTATATAGCGCCATGGACCCCCATATACTACCTAATAAAAATTTGAACCCCCTGATTGCCCCTAGTTAACCCTTTCACCAGTGATCACCGTATAAGTGTTACGGGTGACTCTGGTTAGTTTGCTTTTTATAGCATCAGGGCACCCACCAATTATTACCCAATAAAGGTTTAACCCCCTGATCACCCGGCGGGTGATATCAATTAGGTTTTAGGGTCAGGGTCTGCGTCGCCCCAGGCAGCGCTAGGTTAGTGCCAGTACCGCTAACACCCACGCGCAAAGCATACACCTCCCGTAGTGGTATAGAATCTGAACAGATCAATATCTGATCTGATCAGATCTATACTAGCGTCCCCAGCAGTTTAGGGTTCCAAAAAAACGCATTGTTAGCGGGATCAGCCCAGATACCTGCTAGCACCTGCGTTTTGCCCCTCCGCCCAGCCCACCCAAGTGCAGTATCGATCGATCACTTACAAAACACTAAACACATAACTACATCGATCGCAGAGTCAGGCCTGATCCCTGCGATCACTAACAGTTTTTTTGGTAGCATTTTATATTTAAATCCGGAAGGCAGTGCTTGGTTTTCGGGGTCCAGTACGTGGCTAGGCTCCCAAAAAGTCCCCCACATGTGGTATCCCCGTACTCGGGAGAAGCAGCAGACTTTATTTTGGGGTGTAATTTGACTTATGCCCATAGCATGTGTGAGCAATATATCATTTAGTGACAACTTTGTGCAATAAAAAAAAATTGTAATATTCCTGCAACTTGTGGCAAAATATAAAATATTTCATGGACTCAACATGCCTCTCAGTAAATAGCTTGGGGTGTCTACTTTCCAAAATGGGGTCATGTGTTATTTTAGCATTTTATGGCCTTCGAAACTGTGATAGGTAGTGAGGAGTGAAATAAAAAATTTGCACCCTTAGAAATCCTGAAGGCAGTGATTGGTTTTCGGGGTGCTGTACGCGGCTAGACTCCCAAAAAGCCCCACATATGTGGTATCCCCGTACTCAGGAGAAGCAGCAGAATATATTTTGGGGTGCAATTCCACATATAACTATGGCATGTGTGAGCAATATATCATTTAGTGACAACTTTTTGTAAACTTTTTTTTTTTTTTGTGTCATTATTCAATCACTTGGGACAAAAAAAAAAAATATTCAATGGGCTCAACATGCCTCTCAGAAATTTCCTTGGGGTGTCTACTTTCCAAAATGGGGTCATTTGGGGGGGGGTTTGTACTGCCCTGCCATTTTAGCACCTCAAATGAGATAGGCAGTCATAAATTAAAAGCTGTGTAAATTCCAGAAAATGTACTCTAGTTTGTAGACGCTATAACTATTGCGCAAACCAAAAAATATACGCTTATTGACTTTTTTTTTTTTACTAAAGACATGTCGCTGAATAAATTTTGCCCTAAATGTATAACTAAAATTGAGTTTATTCAATTTTTCTTATAACAAAAAGTAGAAAATATATTTTTTTTCTCAAAATTTTCGGTCTTTTTCCATTTATATATCGCAAAAAAAAAAAATCGCAGAGGCAATCGAATACCACCAAAAGAAAGCTCTATTTGTGGGAAGAAAAGGACGCAAATTTCGTTTGGGTACAACATTGCATGACCGTGCAATTACCAGTTAAAGCAGTGCAGTGCGAAATTGTAAAAAGACCTCTGGTCCTTAGGCTGTTAATTGGTCCGGGGCTGAAGTGGTTAACAATGAGATGGGTCCCTCTGATGCTTTGGAAGATCTCTGTGGACCATGGTTTTTGCTGTAGGATGCAACTAAGAAAATGTCAGGAAAGACCTACTAGAACAGCTGAACTTTCTTTAGGGTTAATCAGAGGCACTTTAAATGATGGCAGGTGTGATTTCAATTGGGAGGAGCGGTGAGTTCACCGCTCCAAAGAAGCTGCTGGCAGGACTTTTACCGACGCCCTGCCATCGCACTGCCCAAGGGCTTTCCCACTGGAGTGAATGGAGCCGCTTTTTTCAGGCGCTATTTTTAGCGCTGTAGCGCCTAAAAAACGTTTGCAGTGCAAAAGGGGTCTTAAGGTGGAAAAAGATCTGAGATTATTTATCTGAGATTTATCTTTTTCTCATTTTTTTTTTTTTTTTTCTTCCTCACAGAAACCTGACATTTTAAAATGGGTGTGTAGACTTTTTTTTACATCTACTGTATAAAAGAAAGACATACATTAATGCAGCTCTGTAATCATTAAGGGTGATGTCAGACAGGCATTTCTGCACTAGATAAAAATTGCCAGTGTCAAGAATGCTAAACCCAGCAAAAGGTTACCTATCTGGATTCACTCCCTCACTAGCTGAGGCAGCAAAATGTCGCTCCTATTGCTAGAGATCAAGGATCAGCATCATTCGAGCCTCTGTGACCTGGTATCTACCTCCTGCCGTCCCTGTACAGCAGGGCTGTAGTGTGAGGGTAAAAAAAAAGATGCACAAAGCCTATCAGTTTATGTTCTGGCAAGAAGCCTTGATGGGAAGAGAAAGCAGAGATAAGCTCATCACTGTGCTGCTTCCTTTTTCACTGCAAATATTCATTAACACCTCTGTCCCTCTCAACATACTAATGCGTAAAGAACATAAAAACACAGAATAAAGTCTCTAAATTCCCAATTAGCACAAGTGCACAGTCTGTGCTCCCACACTCGCCAAAGATGCTTGACCCTATGCTGTTAGCTAAAGAGTAAGAGGTTTTTAGGATATTTCCCTTTCTGGGTTCTTCCCTTTTTGCTTCGGCTCTTCTCTGATATCCTTCTTCTCCTGGACTGTTACTTGCCTCCAGAGATCAGCCAGTGCCACTCAGCTGTAAAATTCAGTACTGGAATTCCTCAGCCGTGCCCACCAGAATTTTTCGACCCTCTGCTGTTCACGACCCTCTGCGCTGAGATCCTCCCTATGGCCCCTTTAAGAAGTCCTGCGCCTAATTAATTTAAGGCTTACAACAGTTTTGTTAAGATTACCAAAAAAATGATACAGATTCAGATGATTTCTATTAGTGCTACATTCAGAATGTGTCACTATAGCTGCGACAAATTCCAAAAAAATGATCGCTAGTTTGTAGCTAATTTTTAAGACCAACTACCTGCAACAACACCACCACATAATGTTTTTTGCAGAATATAATCTTACTGGGCTCCTAGGGGGCCATGTGAAAAAGGCTTACTAATCTTTTTATTCTTCCTTCTAAGACTGGAGATTTGGGGGGGGGGGGCGCACTTAAGACTTGTGGTTGAAATACATTTTTAGAACCGCCGCCCCAATAACCTTCAAAGACAGTGAACGTGGTGTGTACATTTCGAGGTTGTGATGCTTTGCTTCATGCCCGAAGAAAAAACTATCACTCCTAACACGTGACCCATTCAAGTTAATGGGAAAATAACGCAAAAGCAAAATTACATGGTTGAAACAGTCTCAAAAGGTCTCCGAGCATGGATTGCTTTTCAGTGGTTCAGCAGCTTAAATGCAAGCTTAGGTCTGATTGCTGGACATACTAGACTTGCTAGGCTTTATTTTAATTCTTTCTTCTGTAAAATACAGCATGGAGGCAGTAACAGTTGTAATTTAGAATAGGTCTCATGTGTCACAATAGGGGTTTCAGGATTACCAGATTTCTGACAAAAGGAAGAAGGGTGGACTTGTGCAATATAGAAAAGTAGGATTACAAACTAAAAGCACTGAGCAGGTAGTCTTTGCTCACTGTATGAATATATTTCCATACTGAATATATCGTGCCTGTAGAGCAGAATACCAGCCAAAAGTGTTTGGGTAGCTCATGGAAGGGTTAGAACTTATAAAAATATGTAAACCCAACATTTAATTTTCCTGATATGTGCCTGCTGTATCATGTACTTGTATGAGAAAGTATCCTGTTCTCTTTGTACCGCTCCATATATGTGAAATCTCTGGTGTTCCTGCCAGTCCCACAGCTTTACTACTAAAACCTTATCACACTAGGCATGAGAGCACAGGGTGGTTAGTTCTAACTATACTCTCCTCCAATGATCCGACTTGTCCTTTTTATATTGGTATTATCTAGCTGCACATGCATTTAATAAAACATATTTATAGTTTATTTATGACAGAACAAGATGTAAATTCAAACAAAAGGAAAAATATTATTCACAAACCGTTTAAAAGTCTATATGACATTCTGAATTTGCGCCCAGCTCAGATCTGACTGCAGCTTGTCAACAGATTGGCAGCAATGTACAGACATGATTGAACTGACAAAGAACATAGTATTTTCTGTTTGGTATAGAAACATTATGATGGAGCTTTTATAATAGGTACTGTACCTTTAGGGTCATCCCCACATACGGTACTCAGTTTGGCAATGAATACCATGTTCATCTGTTTTATCCAGTTTTTTTTTTTTTTTTAATCAAAGAACAAGTCAATCAGCCTAGGATCCATGTGTACGTCAGCTTTATTATTCAGTATTTTCTAATCTTTTCATCTCCTTGAGAAGCCTTTTCTTTTCTAGGGTTTCCCTGGATTTTTTCTGCTTTTCTTGTTTCTTTCTTCTTGCTTCTTCTTTTTCCTTGATAACATCACTGTTTTCTCCTTTATACAAAACATCCAATTTTTCCCTGAGGATGCCTCTTGCTTTCATCCGATTTATCTCACAAGACCTGGTCTGATGGCACTAAGCAAATAGTTTTCTTTTAGGTCAGAACAGTTAAAATTCTAGTCAGTAATATACTATTTTATACCTGTACCCAAAAGATATATTTTATTATTATTGGTAGGCTAAACTAGAACTTAAGAGAAGTTTGGGGGTTTTTGTTTTCAAAATCATACTTCTAGATTGTAAGCTCTAACGAGCAGGGCCCTCTGATCCCTCCTGTATTGATTTGTATTGTAAGTGTACTGTCTGCCCTCATATTGTAAAGCGCTACGCAAACTGTTGGCGCTATATAAATCCTGAATAATAATAATACTTGCCTAGGTGGATGCAGCATCATTCCGATGCTGCATCTGTCCCCTGCTGCCTCTAAGACTGAGAACCAAGTGATCAAAGACCACTGAACGCTCGGTTCTCAGATCTCCGTAAGCAGAGAGCTGGTAACTGTCAGTCTCTATTCTGCCACCCCATGCTCACTGGAGTTAGTTTAATAGTAGGGGAGTTTAGAGGGTGGTTTCTGTATGCCCCAAATATCGAATACTGTCAGGATAAACAGTGTTTACAAGAAACCAGTGCACACGAAGCCTTATACACAGATACCCAACTTGCAGGCCTCCTGACTTGCTTCTGTAGCCTAAAGATCAATATGTTTAGCTTTCCTTTTATTCCCCTTAGCTAAAAAATGAGATGCCAACCTGCAATTCAGTGTTCTCTACAACTGTCATTCTAAAAGGCCCATACACACTATCAGACTTTTTGACAACAAACATGCAAATTAGCTGTTTTGGAGCAACATCCGACCATGTGTACGCTCCATTGGACAAACTTTTTTGGTTTTCATCTGACTTTTGTTGGCTGTGCGAACGGACAAACTTTCTGGCAACAAAAGTCCGACGGAGCAAAGTCTGATCGTGTGTACAGAAAACCATAGGACTTTTGTACAAAGTACAAGCAGGCATGCTCAGAACCAATGCAAAAGGTCAGACAACAATACAGAAGTTGACCAAAGGTGGCGGTAAAGAGCAGAAAAACCACGTCATTTGGTGAAAGTTGGCTGAAAAAGTCCTGCTGTGTGTATGCAATACAAGTTCAGGGCCGATGCCCTTTGTACAAACTTTCCCTTGGATTTTTGTACAAAGTCCTATCGTGTGTATGAGGCTTAACAAGCAATGCTCGTGTGGTTGTACACTGTGGTGGACACAAGTGACGTTGCATTTTCTAATTAATAATACATTTAACATATCACCCTTTGGACGACTATGGAACCAATCTTTTAAATTCAGGATGCTCACCACTCTTCTAATAAATATTGGTGTTGTTCACCAAAGGGGACACTTCGCATTGTGCAAGAAACAATCCTTCTTGGATCCTATGTAGTTATGGACATTGCAAGCACCAAACCTATACTTGTGTCTTACTCTGCACCCAGTCAACATTTCTTTAATAAAAGTTTACTTGTATAAATGTTACCTTGACAACAATTCCAGATGGAATATGCTTTAGCACTACACAGTTATTGGTTTTATTAGTAGCTTGTCCTCCTGGACCATCTCCTCGAACAAACTGTTCTAATAACTCCTTATCATTTAATTCTATTAGATCCATAGTTGAACTCTTTTTTCCTGCTCTCTGTGCCATTACACTTGCACCCAGTGGACTCAGGAACTTGAGCTGCCGACTCCATGGTTTCCGAGACAGCTGAGATAAACAAAATATGACAGAAGCCATGGATCGCATCTGTATAATAAAGAACAAAATATTAATAATAAATATCTTCTAAAACACTAAGAATAAGGTCTACTGATCCCACTTACAAATACATATAAATTATTGAGAACAAAGTGTTCCAGTTAATATTCTGATTTTAGTCTTAAGTTGTTTTTATATTATATGTCTAAGTACCCATAGGGATTTATTAAACTTGGCTTGTAAACACTGGCATTTAAAAACATTTGAAGTGAACACCAGTAAACATTTTAGTTTTGTTTGCATAGAATGGAAAAAGGTTACAACCTCTGCTAAAGAAGAATCTCAGTCCTCTTTTTTAGATTAAAAATCAGCAGTTACAAATACTGTGGGTTTGGGGGGGGGGGGGTGTCAGTCCAATCTGATATAATTCTTGCCTAGGTGAGAACTGCGCAAATAGGAGCGGGTACCTGTCAGAAAAAGCTCCCCCCCCCCAAAAAAAAACACCAATTTTGGATGATGAGCAGAACTTTCACGTTTAAACGAAGGTCTACTTTAACCACTTGCCAACTGCTGCACGCCGATATACGTCGGCACAATGGCGGCGGTGGGCAAATGGGCGTACCTGTATGGCGCCTTTAATTGGTGGGGCTAGTGGGCGTGCACCCGCTGCATACTGCGTGACCGCCAGCCTCCCGCCGATTGTGTCACAGAGCCGCAGAATGAGGAAGTGCCTATTTAAACAAGGCATATTCCTGTTCTGCATTGTGACGTGATCGCTGACATGTGAGTGGAAACTCATCCCCCCACCGTTAGAATCACTCCCTAGGACGCACTTAACCCCTTTAACACCCCTTAGAGTTTAACCCCTTAACCAGTGTCATTTACACCGTAATCGGTGCCTTTTTATAGCACCAATCGATGTATAAATGACAATGGTCCCAAAATAGTTTCAAAAGTGTCCGATGTGTCTTGCAGTAAAAATTGAATATTGCCGCCATTACTAATAAAAAAAAAACTAATAAAAAAATGCCATAAAACTATCCCCTATTTTGTAGACGCTATAACCTTTGCGCAATCCAATCAATATACGCTTATTGCGATTTTTTTTTACCAAAAATATGTAGAAGAAGAATACATATGGGCCTAAACTGAGGAAAACGTTTTTTTTATATATTTTTGGGGGATATTTATTATAGCAAGAAGTAAAAAATATTGCTTTTTTTTTTTTTTTTTAAATTGTCGCTCTTTTTTTGTTTATAGTGCAAAAAATAAAAACTGCAGAGGTGATCAAATACCACCAAAAGAAAAAAAATATTTGTGAGGAAAAAAAAGACATCAATTTTGTTTGGGTGCAACGTCGCATGACCTCGCAATTGTCAGTTAGAGCGACGCAGTGCCGAATCGCAAAAAAAGTGCTCTGGTCAGGAAGGGGGTAACATCTTCCAGGAATGAAACGGTTAAATCGCAACCTAATCAGTAAATGTTTTTAGTCTTCTCTTCCTTTATCATCACCCGGTGAGTTAGCCAGTAAGTCTATTTCACCTCCCTTTAGCACACCAAGCTGTCTAGCAAAATTTAGAGGGTTGACACAAGCCATTCGAGATGGACAGAGGTGCTTACATTGATCAGCTATTATATATTTATGTAAAATCTTTATCCCAAAAATAAAACAAAATGTTTCTGTAAAAAATGAAAACACAAAATAAGTTGACTGGATTCCAGCTTTATATCCATCTAAATCAACTAGTTCACCTATAGTCTTAAGACAATGGTGGTGTCAAAGGGTATCTCAATTCCTCTTTACTAGATAGAGTAGTCATCCTAAGCCCTTGTACACACGGTCGGAGATTCTGACAACCAAATCCGTCGGATTTTGTCCGAAACCGTTGCATACACACGGTCGGACAAAATTGTCGGAAAATCCGACGTGATTACGTTATTTCATTACGACAGGACTACGTTCATGCTAGTAGCCAATAGCTTTGGTGTGGGAATTTGATCTGAGCATGCGTGGCACTTTGTCCGATCGGAATTCTCTACACATGATCGGAGTATGTCCGATCGGAGCATTTTGTCGGAAAATTTTACCGGCAAGTTGGAAAAGTTGGTCCGTCGGATACTCAGATGGAAACCGTCCGATGCAGACCACACACAGTCGGAATATCCGACAAAGTGGTCCGATCGGACACATTCCGTCGGAATCTCCGACCGTGTGTACAAGGGCTAAGACAGAAAGGGCTTTTAATTATAGCAGCCGACCATCGACTTTGAGGTGTAAGTCAGGGCTCGACAAATCCCAGACACCAGGTCGCGACAGCGACATGAAAACCTATGGGCCCCTGCCAGCCCACCCAACTGATCTTCTCCTCCAATCCCTGTGCTCAAGGCCAGAACAAGGGGCAGGGGGACAGGAAAAATGTCAGCAGGAGAGGAGAGAGCCAGGAACTACTGTACTTCCTGCCTGTAAGATTTGAAGGGTGCTGTATGAGCTGGGAAGGGAATAATAATGAGGGGAGGGGGATTTGTGCTAGAAGAGAAGGGGTTCTACTAGTTGGGGAGGTGATTTATGCTAGGAGTGGGGATTTGGGGGAGAAGATTTGTGCTAAAAACAGGGGTTTGTACTAGGAAGGAGGATTTTGGGGGAGTTTTTAAGCTATGAGTGAGGTTTTGGGGGAGATTACTTTTTTTTAAACATATTGACACCAGTCATTGTCCCTGATCACCGCCACATCAGTCATATGATGATGCTGTACTGCACTGGAGACAGTGTGTTTAAAAAAAGAAACACATTTTATTACATTTCTTCATTTTCAAAAATATTTGGACAACTTCAAAAACTTGCCATGCCTCTTACCAATTGCCCCAGACTGTCTACTTTCCAAAAAGGGGCCATTGGGGGAATTTGTACTGTCCTGCCATTTTAAAGGGCCTCAAGAAATGGTATAGGCCATCAGTACATTAGAATTGATCAATTTTCAAATGTATATACCATATTTTATACTGTAGACCAGGAGTAGGCAACCTTAAAGAGGTTGAGAGCTACCTGAACAATATGGGAGAAGTCAAAGATCACTGGGCACATTGTTACCTCCTCACACCTGATTTACACCTCTAATTGCAGTACTACCGTGTCGCAATCATGTGCATTGGACACTAATCATGGGTTTAACCACTTGCTTACTGGGCACTTAAACCCCCCTCAGTCCCAGACCAATTTTCAGCTTTCAGCGCTGATGCACTTTGAATGACAATTGCGCGGGCATACAACACTGTACCTAAATTAAATTTTTATCATTTTTTTCCCACAAATAGAGCTTTCTTTTGGTGGTATTTAGTTACAGCTCGGAGTTTTATTTTTTGCTAAACAAACAAAAAAAGATGCAAAAAAAAAAACAAAAAAAAAAAATCATGTTTTAATAGTTTGTTATAAAATTTTGCAAACGGGTCATTTTTCTCCTTCATTGAAGTGCGCTGATTAGGCGGCACTGATAGGCTGCACTGGTGGGCACTGATGGGCTGCATTGGTGGGCACTGATAGGCATAGTTAAGGCGGCACTAATAGGCACAGATAAGGCGGCACTGATGGGCAAAGATGGGCACAGATAAGATGGCACGGATGGGTGGCACGGATGGGCACTGATAGGTACCACTGATAGATAGGACTGATGGGCACTGATAGGTGGCTCTGATAGGTGGCACTGCTGGGCACTGATGGGCGGCACTGGGGTGCAGCACCTTTGAGGCAGATTGTGGGCACTGCTGGGTGGCACTGTGGGCACTGCTGGGTGGCACTGTGGGCACTACTGGGTGGCACTGTGGGCACTACTGGGTGGCACTGTGGGCACTTACTTTTATTAAGTGGGGCACTGCAGGGGGCAGGTGGTCGCTAGCAGGGCTGGCCGTGATCGGGACTGATGTCCTGATCACGGCCGCCGTTGATCGGCTTTTTTTTTTCTCCTCGCGCTGTCAGCGCGAGGAGGAATAATAGCCGATTACCGGCTCCGTTATATCACATGATCAGCTGTCATTGGCTGACAGCTGATCACGTGATAAGGGGTCGACCCCTTGCGCGGATCGATGATCAGGCGAGTCTCATGGACTCGCCGATCACAGAGCGCGCCGCGCGCGCCCCTCAGGGGGCGTGCAGGGCGCTCGTACACGGGACGACGTCAATAGACGTAGTCCCGGAAAAGGAGATCTGCGCTGTAGCCGTCAATTGACTATAGCGCGGATCTCAAGTGGTTAAATCAGGTGGTGAGGAGGAAACATATTGCCTCCTCAACACCTGTCAAACACACTTTAATCGCTTTTCAAGGGAGCAGCACCTGCTGCACTTGTGAATGAGCCTTTAGTTGCATTTGGCAGCGGCGTAATGCTCGTTCACACATATAGCTGGGGGTGGTAAAAAACCCCTATAAGTCTGCTTTGACACTGATATGCTGCAATTGACCTGCACCGTGGGTGCAGTGCATCTGCGACCTTCCTGGGTTAGCTGCGCTTTGCCATAGACTTCTTTTATATCCTGCAGGTGTGGTGCACTTTCAGAAATTGCACCAAACCCACAGTATAATCGAAGTCCTTGGCTAAGTACAACAAACCAACAGGAAAGCTGCAAGTACACTGCACCCGCCGTGTGGGTAAACCGCAGCGCATCAGTGTGAAAGCAGCTCTATACTATTATGCTTCATATGGACCTGAAGATTTCTTATTTTCTGCTGGCACCACTCTGGAGACTGCTAGCTGGGATAAGAAGTGGAGTGTAGTTGGTATCACTCCACATGGGACAGGAGCGAGCAATACAGAGGAGGCATCGGCTTATGCGGCTCTTGCTCCCTACTACAGCTCCAATTTTACAAGTAGTCCCTCTGCATTGCATTCTGTTTTATGCTCTAGGATGGAGGGTCAGCAAGCTTAGACCACGATCTACCAGTCTGTGACCTACTGGTTGCTGACTCCCCTCTGTAGATGCTATAACTTTCACGCAAACCAATATACACTTATTGGTCATTTTTTTTAACCAAAGACGTAGCAGAATAAATTTTGGCCAACATTTATGAAGATATTTGATTTTATTGGATATTTTTTTTTTTTTTTCAACAAAGCACATGTTTATTGGTAGAAAATAAGTTACAATCAATGTGGTTACAGTACAAATCATGCAGTATGCCAAAAAAGAACATCAGCTAAACATCCTCGAATACAATACCGTAATTGACTATTATATGTGACATCGTGACTTTTGTCACTGTCCAGTCAGGATTATTTAGATGCGTTCCATCATCTTCCCACACATGCTTACATAACTAATTGTTGGTTTACAGATTTAACCAATATTCCTTGACAACACGGGACAGTCTTTGCTTCCCAGATAGGTGTGTACAGGTATCAGTCTACTGAACACATGTATCCAGGCTGTCCAGACACCTATCCCAAATCCTATTATATTTGGTGGGGCATACCCGGTGCCGGTAGATTACTTTTTTATATGGCAAGGTAAGATTTATTTCCTCAATCCAAGCCCGGAGTGTAGGGGTGCGGATCTCATCCAGTGCCTTGCCACCAGCTTCCTTGTACTAAATAAAGTTTCGTGCAGGAAAGTGGTTAGATACTTGTCAATGTTAGCGTCCTGAAGTAAGCCCAGCACACAGGGCTTTGGGTCTAGTTGTAGAGGTGAGCCCATGTGGTCGTGAAGGAACGTGATAACTTGTGCCCAGTATGTTTGGATCACTGGGCAGGACCATATTAAAGGGTAAAATGTACATGGTCAACCAGCACATCTGGGACACATTGGGCTATAGTTAGGGTGATATTTAGTAATTCTCATTGTTGTTGGGTATGATTTGTGAATAATATATAATTGGGTCAGGTGCTCGGACAACCTGAGGAGATGCTCTCTTGGTGTTCTCTAGTATCTCATCCCAGTCTGACTCTTCTATGGGGCAAACATCCTCCTCCCACCTGACTCTAGCGGTATCTGTGATTTGTGATACCGAACGGGCTCTCAGAATATTGTACATGGTTGATATCATTTGAGATGGATTCTCTCCTATCCACCAAGGGCAAAGTTTGTGGGTTTGGAAAGCCCTCCGCAAATTGAGTTTGGAGGGCATGCCTCATTTGTAGGTACCGGAAAAGCATACGAGATGGCAGTTCAAACTCTTCCTTCAATGTTTGGAAGTCTCTCCGAGCGGAGTAACAACTTGATACAGGTATAGTATCCCCTTAGTGGCCCATAGGTCAATGTCTGGAATCAAGGTCAGTTCTTTTAGTTGGGGATTGTGCCACAGGGGTGTGTGTGCATGAAAAAAGTTAGCGCCAGTAATCATATGCGATTTATCCCAAATCCGTTTATGATGGGTAAGCAAAGGGCCTCGGTTATTGGCACCTCATCCTCTGAATATTACCTGTATGGGGGAATGTGTGCTATGGCCCGAGCTCTCATCAAAGTTTGGTATCTAAGCCCGTCAGATTTATGTAGGTGGTAAAGGTGTGATAGTTGAGCCACTATGTAGTATGAACGAAAGTCTGGGAGGGACGCTCCTCCTGACGAAGTTGGGTTCCTAAGGGTAATCCATGCTAATTTATGTCTGTTGGGTCCCCAGATGAAGGTGTTAAGAATGCTATCTAGTGTTTTGAAAATTTTAAGAGGGATTAGAACTGGGGAGTGCCAGAACACATAAAGGAATTTTGGTAACAGAATCATTTTGGTACGATTGATCCTCCCTGTGACCCCTAATGGGAGACCCGACCAGCCTTGCGTATGGGCCTTTAGGAATGGAAATAGAGGCTCTATTTAATGTAATCCCTAAACTCCCTTGTAATTCATACCCCTAGGTATTGGATCTCGGATACTCTATTCAATGGGAGGGAGGTCAAGCAGCTATCCGGGGGGAACAAATCTAATGGCAGGATTTGTGATTTGGACCAATTTATATGCAGGCCTGAGTATTTACCGAATTCCTCTATGATCTGGAGGGCAGTCCGCAGAGACGGTCCCGTATTTTCCAAATAAAGAAGCGTATCATCCGCATATAAGCTTACCGTCTCTACCAGAGAGCCCCTCCGAAGACCATGAACTTCTGGGTTTGTTCTGAGCAGGACAGCTAAGAGTTCTGCTGCCAAGGCATATAATAGGGGGGTTAGCGGGCAGCCCAGTCGAGTCCCCCACCCCAGAGGGAAAGGATCCGATAGCCATCCCTGTACCGCCACCTGAGCCTCTGGGAAATAGTGTAATAGATTTACCCATTTGATGAAGTTTGGGCCGAATTCAAAATGTCTAAGGCATGCCCATAAATAACCCCACTCCACTGAATCGAACGCCTTAGTGGCGTCTAGCTCTATCACAGCTCTCGCTCCTACTGACTCATAACAGGCTTGGAGATTCATGTGGAGGCGACTGTGGTGTTTTTCCCAGGCATAAATCCCGTTTGGTCCGGGTGAATAAGGCATAGAATAACTTTAATAAAGGCGGGTAGCTAGTACTTTCGCTAGAAGTTTAATATCGGCCTGTAGCAACGAAATTGGGCGATAGGAATCGGGATAGTGAGGGTTTTTGCCTGGTTTAGGGAGTACAATAATTACCGCTTGTCTTAGGGAGTCAGGGAGGGTTTCGGATTCAAATATATGGTTATACAGCCTCATGAATTTAGGAACCATTACCTCCGAGTATTTGGCATAAAAGTTCAATGGTATGCCATCCTGGCCTGGGGCTTTAGCTGGAGCCAGGGATGCTATTGCTATAGCAATTTCATCCTCATTAAGGGGGGCTTCAAGATCAGCGACTTGCGTTTCGGATAACTGGGGGAGAGGCACCCTCTGTAGGTATGCCTAGGTCTCAGGCTCAGTGGCGGTCACCTAGGGGGGAGTATAGATTGGTGTAATACATATGAAATAACTCTGCCACCACCGGTGGATCAGTTACAGGTATGCCCTGTGTGTTTATTAGGGAAACGACCACTGGGGGCCTAGAGTCCTGATGGGCCAAGTATGCCAGGAGCTTACCTGCCCGCTCGCCCTGCTCAAACACTTATTGCCTTGTAAAGAAAAGCTTTTGTTTGGCCTTTTCATAATGTAGTTGATTGTCTAGAAGATGCAAGGGAGCAGTGAGGATGGATAGTAATTATATCCGTAACCCAGGAATGAGAGAAATGCCCATATGTAGCACCCAGGGTTCCTAGGTCGCTTCAAAGTGAACTGTGGTGTTTAGTAGGATACTAGTCCGTTTTTCTTGGGACATAATCCATTGTATTTTGTGTTTGGCAACTGAGAAGGAGACCTTGGGTTGTTTCCATGCTTTGGCTATTGTCAGCTTGGCACCTAGTAAAATAAAGTGGATTAGTTTGCGGGTGGATTTGGAAGTCTTGGGGAGATCTGCATCAAGAAGGGCATTGTAATGAAGTTTTTTTTACACCTATTTACATGATGTCCTGATTAGAGGAATTTGTTTAAGGAGGATCCTATTGGTGTTCATGCAATCTATCTCCCCATGTGTATGGTGAAATCTAAGTGGAGGATTTTCAAGCGTGTTTGACTGCTTTTGATTAAGTAGTCCACTCATTGGGGTAAGAGTCAATGTGAACCTTCCCAGCACTTTCCTTTGTGTGGACCTACACCTATTGGACTGTTTTTATCAAGATGTCATATTTTCTTAAACATTGCTAATTTTGATTAATGTTTATCGCTGCACTGTGATTTATATACATTTTTATACTATTAGCTTTGTCTCCTACTGCTGTGAGCCCAGTGTGTGATTTATAAAAAATAAAATAAAATGCAGTCCATAACTGAATTCAGAGTGCCGTTCATGTGACCGGCTGCCTCTCTCCTCCTGGCTGACGTCAGTGGGGAGAATCTCAGCCCCTCTTGCTGCAAATGTCAGATGGGGAGAAGAGAGAGGCGGCAGGTCACGTGAGTGCTGAGCATCACTCTGAAATCAGGTATAGAATGCATTTTTTTTTTTAAATAAATCACACACGGGGCACACAGCAGGAGACAAAGCAGATAGTACAAAAGAGGTCAGAATGACTTAACAATCACTTTAAGACAAACCCTATTAACACTCACGGGGTGCTTTTATTTATGTAAAGCCTTTATTCCGAAGGAATTAAAACTGTTGAACTTACACCGGACCCTCTTCCCATTGCACCTGGTCCAGCTAACCTGGAGTCCGGTGTTCCCCTGCACTGACAGATCGCATTGCCGCTGTACCGATCCAGGGATTTGAATTCCCTGCAGCTTTCTCTCCTCTTCACCTGCAGTGACAGGATGGGCTATGTGGGTTCTGATTGGTCGGCATTGCCCATGTGAAGGCCCTGACCAATTAGAGAAACCTTTTGGAGATTAAGCTGCCTGGGGTTTTCTAAGCCCTAATGGGGAGGCGGCGACCCGTTGTCTCCTAGCGTGTAATTGCTGCACTCACCTTACAGATTTTTCTGTAAATTTCATAGTGTGTTTAAGGGTGCTAGGGTATGTAACACTCCTCCCCCCCCGACAGTTCTGCTGTCCAAATGTGCCCCCTGTGCTCCTTCATCCAGAGTGTAGGCACTCTAATACAGGAGGTGTGTTACTGACCACATCACCAGGTGAAAACAGAATGGGAAATCCAAAAAACAGAAACCTAATGCAGCCATCACATGTAATCATTGGTGGTAAGCTGCAATATATTACATTTTGGGTTTAATACCACTTTAGAAAACAATCTTACTAAGCTAAACATGGAGGCTGCTAACATCTCATTCTTATTGGCTGTCATGATAATGATCTGGTTGTCAATACTTTGAGTTGCTCTGAAAAGTGCAGATAAGAGTTCCCTGAAACTAGAAAGCATTGAAGCTCCTGGATAAACAGGACAGTCAGAAAGTCAGCAGTGGAGTGCTCGATGCCACACAATACAGCGTGTCACTTTGGTCATAGTAATGAGAACATGAACAGCAAGAGACTCTTCCTAGCAATAAGACAACAATGACATACTCACAAGGCAGCGACCACTTCCCAGCCACTAGACAGGGACCCGGAAGTGATAGCTGTCAAGGACAGGAAGTGGGCGGAACATACACTGAGTGCTCTGTAACCTCGGGGATGTTTTGGTTGTTGTCGTTTGGTGGGTGTATGTAGGGGGGAGGGTTCAGTGTTAGTAGTAGTGCAGAGTTGTGTGCAGTGACAGTGTTGTAGAGGGTGCTGGGGGAGATAAATGGCGGATTGGTGCTGTGTTATTAGTAAATAGGGGTGCATTGAGAGTATTACAAAGGTGCTAGGTTATTAAAGATTCGGTGTCAGGATCACAGGGTGACACGAAAAGGGGGAGGGGAGTGAAATTTGACTTTCAGGGAGCCTAGGTTTATTATAAGGTCACGTGGGGTGCTGGATGTGTAGGTTTATTATAAGGTGAAGTGATGGGTGCTGGGTCTCTAGGTTTGTTATAAGGTGACGTGCGGTGCTGGGTGCCTAGGTTTATTATATGGTGACGTGGGGTGCTGGGTGTCTAGGTTTATTATAACGTGAAGTGGAGTGCTGGGTGTGTAGGTTTATTATAAGGTGAAGTGGGGTGCTGGGTGTCTAGGTTTATTATAAGGTGAAGTGGGGTGCTGGGTGTCTAGGTTTATTATAAGGTGACATGGGGTGCTGGGTGTCTAGGTTTATTATAAGGTGATGTGGGGTGCTGGGTGCCTAGGTTTATTATAAGGTGACATGGGGTGCTGGGTGCCTAGGTTTATTATAAGGCGACGTGGGGTGCTGGGTGCCTAGGTTTATTATAAGGCGACGTGGGGTGCTGGGTGTCTAGGTTTATTATAAGGTGACGTGGGGTGCTGGGTGCCTAGGTTTATTATAAGGTGAGGTGGGGTTCTGGGTGACATGAATGGTCTGGGAGAGGGGGATGGATGACAGTAAGCGCAGTGTCAGTTCTGCTGGGTGACAGGATGTAATGAGTCTGTGCTACAGGTTGGGTGTGACTGCAGAGTAATGGAAGCTTGGTGACGGGTTCAGAAGGGGGTGCTCTCTCCTGTTGCAGCATCATTGATGGAAAAGAGTGCTGTGTGCATCCGCAGGGATTCGAATGAGGAAGCACACTTGCTCCATGTACGCTGGGAGCGTCCTAGCAAAAAGATGGAGCCCAGATAGCTATGGGAGTTTTTTTGGCAACGTTTTTGGAAGTGAGAATGCATCACTAGAGGGATCACCAGCAGAAGGAAGGAGGTCCTGATTCCCCTATATAGATCTTTAGTGAGACCTAATTTAGAATTCGGTGTCCTGGAGACCTCACTTACAAAAAGATATTGATACAATAGAACGAGTCCAGAGACTGGTAACAAAAATGGTGAAAGGTCTGGGGGATAAAACATATCGAGAGCGACTTCGGGAACTTAATATGTACGGCCTGAGGGAAAGGGGAAGCATGATTGAAACCTCAATCATCCCCCAAACTTCAAGGGGGTGAATAAGGTTCAGGAAGGCAGTATTTTCAATATGAAACCAAAATCAAGAACACAGGACATGACCTCAAACTAACTGGAGAAAATTTCAAAACGAATCTTAGAAAGTATCATTTTAATCAAAGGGTAGTTGATGATTGGAATCGACGACCAGCAGAGGTAGTGAGACAATCAACAGTAAATGGCTTCAAACATGCTTGGGACAAACACTGACCTATACTCGGGCAAAAAAAAAAATTGGGCAGACTCGATGGACTACTCAGTCTTTTTTTTCTGTTGTCACTTTTTTATGTTTCTATGAAAGGAAAGGCAAACAGCCTACAAGTATTGCATTTAAATTTTTTTTACCTTTTTAAAAGCTGCTTGGTTTTTTCTTACCTTGAGACCCCCTGACTGCATAGGCTGTTTTCTTGGTGAACAAAGCCTTTAATACCTACAGCTTTCTGGGTTGCTGACAGAAATACAAATAACAGCAGAGAGGAGGTGCGGGCTGTTCGCTCTCACTCCTGTCTGTATACAGTTAAGACAGAACACACAGTTCAGACTGTACAGTGTGTGATTACCTTCCCCTATCTCCACCCCAGACTGCTCCTGTCCTAGCAGCAGAGATTGAGGCTCTGTTCACACATATGCAAATTGCATACGTCTTGAACCACATCCAATTTGCACGATGTGAATCGGCAGCCTTCTCTATGTAGTCGGTGTTTATGTGCACTCGTCCACAGTAAGGATACAGTGAGAAGGCGGCAAGCGGTTATCTTGTTACACCCACCAGAGTCTTGCATTTCACACTTATTTTTAACAGTAAACTCAGCTTATATAGTGAAATACAGTATTTAAAAATCCATCTGACTGTTTAGATGTTGAATTTTAAAAGCAGCAGCAAGCCTGCTGATCTCGCAGGTTTGCTAATCTGATAGAACACTGCTGCTTTAAAAAACCAACATCAAAACAGTCTGACGGATTTCAGAATACTGAATTTCACTATATAAGCTGAGTTTACTGTTAAAAATAAGTGTGAAATGCATGACTTGACCATGCTTGGTGCTCGGAGTTCACCCAGGTGTGTTAGAACAGCGAATGAATATTCGCTTTCCTAACACTGAACCGCCTCTCTGCCAATGGGGTGCTCGGGTCTGTTACCCATCACCTGATTGGCTGAAATGACAGGCGCTGTGATTGGACACCTATCAGTGGCTGCAATTGATGGGCACAGTGAGGCTGCAATTGATGTTTTTGTTTTGCATAATTTTTCAGTTTATTTGCATTTCCCCAAAAATTTTGAGCACCAGTTGCCACTGCCGGTGGGTATTACAAGATGTCCGCTTGCCGCCTTCTCACTGTATCCTTACTATGGCCCAGTGCGGGGTGTAGCAAGATGGCGGCGACGGAGCGTCTTTTTCGTTACAAATTCTGATGGGTCGCCTAATCTGACGAAACACCGTTTCACATATCTGCGTGCCAACTGCGGTCCGTTTTTAACCACTTGCTTACAGGGCCTTTTTTTACATTTGTCGCTTAAGTTAAAATCAGTATTTCTCTTATATTCACCGACCGACACAGCTTCTCTCATAACCATTGGGTTGTTATGCCCTATTACTAGGAGATACTAGGCATTAGTTGTAACACAACACTCAGAACTCTTAGTTCCACCCAGGGGGCGGTCCCTTGGGCAACAACCCTCCACCCTGCCATGCAGTCATCAGTTTTATTTTGCCTAGTGAAGGAGAAGGACCTAGGAACCCTGCGGGCCCATCGGTCCGTGCTTTTTTATGCGGAAGCGTGATTGTTTTGCGCAAGATGATTGATCCTGTGATCTATTCAAGATGATTGATCCTGTGATCTATTAACAGCCGGCTGGGTGACAGGCTGGATACCCTTATCTTTGTCTCCCCAGTCCAGCCATTAAGTGTGTGCAGGCCGCAGCTACATGCTCGGCAGGCCACGACAAAACCTCAGCTCCCGAGGTGGTCGTGAGCTTTTATGCTCTGGGGCATACACATGACCGGGGTACTGATGTCTGTGTCACGGTATGCTGGGCCAGCAGCCACAATGGAATGATCTGTGAGTGGGTCTGTAATGGAATGTCTCCCAGCTCTTCAGTACTGGTAAGTACAGCTCTCCCTGCCTCAGTGGGGCTGAGCAGCTGGGCATTCCCTGGGAGGTCGATTTGAGGGTCCCTCACCTCCCTCTCTTCTATCCCCTGTCCCTATCTTCCCCTCCTCTCTGGGGGGATGCTGCATGTGGTTGTTGAGTGGTGTGTGTGTGTGTGTGTCTATTGTGAGGGGTTAGCTCGGCAGCGGGTGTGTGTGACCCCCTGGATGGGTTCACAACACAAAATCAGGCACAGCAGACAGCGTTGTAGGTGCAAAAAAAACAAAAGATGCGGTTTATTTATGCTACATGCAGTGATACATATAACAGCCAAACAAAAATAAAACATGAAAATAAATCCTGGTCAGCTTGACCTCTAACTACACACTTAGATTCCCTGTCTAACAACTGAGAGAAGCCTTGTGCTGCCCCAGTCCCTGTCCCTGTTGTAGAGGTTTGCCACACAGGCGTTAACTCACCGCACAGAACAGGTGTCACACTCCCCAGTCTATACAACACAAAAACTGGTTCCAGGAAGGAGCATCTCCCTAAGCATGCTGGGGTTTTTTGTAGAGGTCTTAATGAGCCCACTTACTTCAGCTGGGCTCATTAACTCTTCCCCTCTAATTGTAAAGGTCTGCATAAAGCCTGAATCTAGGGCACACATATTTCCCATCCTGGATACAACCAGGTGACTTTACCTGCGTGCTGCCACATACCCCCCCCCTCTTGTTTCAACCTTGGGGTTGTAACACAAGCAGTTAGACACGCATGTATCCGAGACAAAGCATCCACATTCCCCATTTTAACACCAGGGCGATGCTTAACTGTAAAGTTAAATTCCTGTAGGGCCAGGAACCACCTATTTACCCTTCTATTGGTCTCCTTGTTTTGAGCCATCCACTTTAAAGGAGCGTGATCAGTCACCAGGTCAAAGTGCCTACCTAGCAGATAGTACCGAAGGGAATCTAGAGCCCACTTCACTGCTAAACATTCCTTCTCAATCGTGGCGTAATTTACCTCATGGGACTTCAACTTCCTGCTGAGGTAAATGACTGGGTGCTCTTCCCCGTTCCAGACCTGGGATAACACTGCTCCTAACCCAACGTCTGACGCATCAGTTTGTACCACGAAGTCCTTAGAGATGTCTGGTGAGTACAACACTGGCTGGCTACATAAGGCTGTTTTTAAGGACTGAAATGCTTCTTCAGCCTCTGGGGACCATTTAACCATGACAGACTCTTTCCCTTTTGTCAGGTTGGTGAGGGGCACAGCCTGAGAAGCAAAATGGGGAATGAATCGTCGATAATAGCCAGCGATTCCCAGAAAGGCTCGTACCTGTTTCTTGCTGTTGGGACGTGGCCAACTCTGTATGGCCTCGACTTTATTGACTTGGGGTTTTATCACCCCCCTCCCAATAGTGTACCCAAGATATTTGGCCTCCTCCTGTCCAATGGTACACTTCTTTGGATTGGCCGTAAACCCAGCTTCCCGGATAGAGTCTAGGACTGCTTGTACTTTCGGCAAATGTGAGACCCAGTCTGTGCTATGGATAATCACATCATCCAGGTAAGCTGCAGCATATTTCTGATGGGGCCTCAGAATCTTATCCATTTTCCGCTGGAATGTTGCGGGTGCATTCTGTAACCCAAACGGCATTCTCTTATATTGGAATGCCCCATCTGGGGTTACAAACGCAGTTTTCTCCTTGGCCGACTCGGCCAGGGGAATTTGCCAATACCCTTTGGTGAGATCAAGAGTTGTCATATATCGGGCTGTTCCCAGCCGGTCAATCAACTCATCTATACGCGGCATGGGGTAGGTGTCAAATTTTGTAACTTTATTTAATTGTCGAAAATCGTTACAAAACCGCCAGCTCCCATCAGGTTTGGGCACTAGTACGATAGGACTGGACCAGTCACTCTGGGACTCCTCTATCACACCCAATTCCAACATCCTTTGAACCTCCCCACGTATTGCCTCCCGTCGGGCCTCTGGTATTCTATAAGGTTTTAGTTTTACCCTTTCTCCTGGCGGGGTGATAATGTCATGCTCTACGCCAGATGTTTGTCCCGGAAGCTCAGAGAAAATCTCTTTGTTACGAAGTACAAACTCTTTAACCTCCTGTTGTTGGGCTTTCGATAAGGTGTCTGCTATTCCAACCTCAGGAACTAAGCAATCAGGCTGTACTTGTGACAAAGTCTCTGCGACTAGGGATTCCCTATCCCTCCAGGCTTTCAGCAGATTGACGTGATAGATCTGCTCCGGCTTTCGCCTTCCTGGCTGTCTAACCCTGTAGTTCACCTCACTAATGTTTTCAATTACTTCATATGGACCTTGCCATTTGGCCAGAAATTTGCTTTCAACCATAGGGACTAGCACCAAGACCCTATCCCCCAGGGAAAAAGTACGGGTCTTGGCCCCACGGTTGTACACTCTCTGCTGTGCTAACTGCGCTTGGGTTAAATGTTCCTTTACAATTGGCATTACCTGTGCAATTCTATCTTGCATCAGGGCGACATGCTCAATCACACTCCTGTGAGGAGAACTCTCATTTTCCCAAGTTTCCTTGGCGATATCCAGCAGCCCTCTTGGGTGTCTCCCATAGAGCAACTCGAAGGGTGAGAAACCCGTAGAGGATTGGGGTACCTCCCTAATGGCAAACATCAGATAGGGTATTAGACAGTCCCAATTCTTTCCATCTCTATCCACCACCTTCTTTAACATTTGTTTTAGGGTTTTGTTGAATCTTTCAACCAACCCATCTGTTTGGGGGTGATACACAGATGTACGCAATTGCTTCACTTTGTACAACTTGCATAATTCTTTCATAACCCGGGACATAAAGGGTGTACCTTGGTCCGTAAGCAGTTCCTTACAAATACCCACGCGGCTAAAAACAAGAGATAGCTCTTTGGCTATGGTTTTGGCCGAGGTATTTCGGAGAGGAATTGCTTCCGGATAACGGGTGGCATAGTCCAATATAACCAAAATGTACTGATGGCCCCTGGCGGACTTCATTATCGGACCTACCAAATCCATTGCGATCCTTTCAAAGGGGACCTCAATGATAGGAAGAGGTACCAGCGGGTTACGGAAATGTGGCATAGGTGCCAACTTCTGACACACAGGGCAGGAGGAACAATAATTTTCTATTTCCTTCATGACCCCAGGCCAATAGAATCTCTGCAATACCCTCTCTCTGGTTTTCTCTGTCCCCAGATGACCTCCCAGTATGTGCCCATGAGCCAATTCTAACACCAACTTCCTGTAAGGTTTGGGCACTACAAGTTGCTCAATGGTTTCTTCTGCCCTTTGAGCCACTCGATACAGCAGGTCCCTTTCCATAGTGAAGTAAGGATAAGGGCAAGTCTTATCTGGGTTCACTATCTCGCCATCTATTTTCACCACATTTTCCCGTGCCTTTATTAGGGTGGGGTCTTTTAACTGTTCTGTGGCAAAATTTTCCCTGTGAACCTCAAGATCTGAAAACTCCACAGACGGCATGTTTTCATCTGAGGATGTTGGCTCCTCCCCAGTTTCTCGAGTTTCCCCCGCCAATACCGACAAGGGAAATTCAGGAGAGTCCTCACCACTCCCAGAGGAATTCTGGTCATCTTCCTGGTTTATAGGGGCACCAGTGGGGGGCTCAGGACAATCCCAGAGTTCCCAGAACTTTGGAAAATCCCTTCCCACAATAGCATCATGTGGTAAGTGAGACACTAACCCCACCTGATGAGAGAGGTTACCTTTGGGGGTCTCAAAAAACACTGAAGTTACAGGATACTCTCGGGTGTCCCCATGCACACAAATAACAGCCACCCTGTTCTTCCCAGAGACCTCTGTAGTAACTAATTCAGCTTTTATCAATGTTACCAGGCTACCTGAATCCAGCAACACATCAACATTTCTACCATTAATACACATTTTACATAAATGTTTCTCAGGTCCCCGAATGGCAGTGCATGCAACTGTCGCAAACAGCGACTGACGTCTCTCCCTTATAAAGTCACATTGCATAGGCTCATCCACAACGGGGCAATTGGCTGCAATATGTCCCTCTTGCCGGCAGCGGTAGCAAATAATCTTTTTCACTGTCTCTTGCAGCATGGGCTTCCTGGGCTGCTCCCGCCAGACCTTAGGTAGAACTCCCACCCTCTCACTCTCTCCACCCTCACCCCTTGGAGTCATCTTACCCGCCACTGGGGATGATCTGGTCTTAGGATGGAAAGTCTGTGAGTCCCTGGAAGAGGTGGTCAAGTTCTCTGTAGCCAAGTACCTCTCAACCAGATCCACAAGTTTATCTGCATTTTCTGGGTCTCCATGGCTTACCCATTTTTGGATGGCAGTAGGAAGAGCTCTCAGGAAACGATCCATAACAACACGTTCCACAATGTTTGGTGCGGTCAAAGTCTCTGGCTGCAGCCACTTCCTGCTCAGGTGAATGAGATCATACATTTGAGACCTGGGGGGTTTTCCAACCTGAAAAGTCCAATTATGCACACGCTGAGCCCGGACGGCCAGGGTGACACCCAGCCGTGCCAATATTTCTGCTTTTAGCACCACATAGTCTTTTGCTTGGTCAGGCTCTAGGTCATAATAAGCTTTCTGCGATTTCCCAGTTAACAGAGGGGCCACCAGTCCAGCCCATTGCTCCTTAGGCCACTTTTCCCTTTCAGCAGTCCTTTCAAATGTGGTCAAAAACACCTCCGGATCATCCTCTCCAGTCATTTTTGTCAATAAACGGCTCACACCAAAGGATGCGGTATTATTGTAACCACTTGCTTCATTGGTCTGCGGACGTTGCTGTATTAAGGTCTCTATTTTCTGTTAAAAATTCTGCTCTTGCTTCTGCAACAGGTCTATAAAGCGGGCTTCAGATTGCTGCTGGGCTTGTTGCTGAGCTTCCAAACTCTGCTGGTGAGCCTTCTGCTGATTTTCCAGACTCTGCTGCAAAGTTGCATTTGTCTGCTGCTGGGCTGCAAGGCTCTTTTGTAAACCCGCATTTGTTTGCTGCTGATTTGCATTTGCTAGAGCCAGCTGTCTCAGTATCTCCTCCATGCTGGCCTAAAAAAAAAACTGCCAAAATTCTCCACCAACTGTGAGGGGTTAGCTCGGCAGCGGGTGTGTGTGACCCCCTGGATGGGTTCACAACACAAAATCAGGCACAGCAGACAGCGTTGTAGGTGCAAAAAAAACAAAAGATGCGGTTTATTTATGCTACATGCAGTGATACATATAACAGCCAAACAAAAATAAAACATGAAAATAAATCCTGGTCAGCTTGACCTCTAACTACACACTTAGATTCCCTGTCTAACAACTGAGAGAAGCCTTGTGCTGCCCCAGTCCCTGTCCCTGTTGTAGAGGTTTGCCACACAGGCGTTAACTCACCGCACAGAACAGGTGTCACACTCCCCAGTCTATACAACACAAAAACTGGTTCCAGGAAGGAGCATCTCCCTAAGCATGCTGGGGTTTTTTGTAGAGGTCTTAATGAGCCCACTTACTTCAGCTGGGCTCATTAACTCTTCCCCTCTAATTGTAAAGGTCTGCATAAAGCCTGAATCTAGGGCACACATATTTCCCATCCTGGATACAACCAGGTGACTTTACCTGCGTGCTGCCACATAATGCAAGGGCTCTTCGGGGGGCTCTCACCTGGGGGGGGGTCTGCGCTGGCTAGCGGTGTCCTAGGTCCTGTTCTTCATGCCCCTGGAAGGTGTCTGTGAGGTTTTGCTGATGTCCTGTACAGCGCTGTGTTCACTGACATCGTTTTCTCCCTGTACCTCATGGAGCTGCTTCAGCGGCCATTTTAGGTGTGGGCAAGGGCAGCATGCTCTCCTGGGCTTCAGCTGCCATTTTCCCGGTGATCTATACAGGACACCGGCGGCCATTTTCTTGAAGCCTTAACACGTTTTTCAGTGTTCTCTAGTGGCAGCATGTGCTCCTGTGCTCTCACAGCTTTTTCCCTGTGTTTTATGTCTTTATACTGGACGCTGGGCGACCATTTTTATTGAAGCCTGAGCACATTTCAGAGCGGTTTTAGTGCCATTTGCAGCTGCTGCCACCGACACAGCTTTGTTTCCTCTGCACCTGGGAGCCCACAGGGACTACAGGCACTACTTGCTAGATAGTGCAGAACTCCTCAGGGTGGTGAGTCTGATGGGAGGCGGGTGGGACTGTCACTGTCCTATGTCCCCTTAGGGTGGCAGACAGAGTAGGGTCAGCATGGCTTCAGAAACTGGTGTTTCTTCCCCCGAAATCCAGGCAATTGCAACCGGGTCCCCTGCAGACTGCGCAGTGCCTATGGACACTCTGATGGCGGTCCTCAATTCGTTTGTTGCCAAGATGGAGGCAGTGTGTGGGAAGAAGGGTGCAAAAAGCGGACCCTGCCCCCCATCCTCTGGGGAGAGCTCTGACGCAGACTCGGGTCCTGCTGAGGCTGGTGACCCCTGCTCTGTCTTGTCAGATGACGCTGACCAGGACCATTCGGACAGTGAGGATGAGTCCCCGTCCGGGTCCATGCGCGACAAAGCAATTGTTGGAGCACTTATCATAGCTGTGCGTGATACCCTGAAGATTCAGGAGCCAACAGATCCCTCTGCTGATGTAGAGGTCCATTTTGGGTCCCGCAAGCCAGCACGTTCACCTAAGGTGTTCCCGTGTCTGACTTATTTTGACAAGTTCATTTACAAGGAATGGGGTCGCCCGCAACAGACCTTTTCAGTCCCCAAATACATGGCGGTGTGTTGCCCTTTTGAGGAAAGCCTTCTCAAAAAATGGTCGGCTCCTCCGGTCGTGGACCCCCCAGTGTCCAGGTTAAATAAAGTAACCACGATCCTGGTAGAGGGGACTCCTGCATTCAAGGATTCCACAGACAGGAAGGCCGAGGCGGTGGCTCGTTCCTTGTTTACAGTTGTGGGGTCAGCCGTGCGACCAGTACTGGCATCCGCACTTGTGTCGCAGACACTAACTGAGTGGGCAAAACTTTTGCACCGCAAATTGAGAGAGCAGCAGGCTTCTCCTGCCTGCGTGGAACTAGCAGACCAATTAGTGCAAGGTCTTAAGTACCCCCTTAAGTACGGCCCTGGATACTCTCCCTCTGTTATCCAGGGCTTCAGTGTCATCTGTGGTGCTGAGGCGCCTGATTTGGCTAAAATGCTGGTCTGCTGACCAGGCATCCAAAAAAGCCCTGACGGATCTTCCCTTCCTTGGCGACCGGCTATTTAGAGCCTCTTTGGATGACATTATTAAAAATGCCACCGGTGGTAACAGTACCTTACTCCTACAGGCCAGGAAGGCTAAGGAGCCACGCCGTAGGCAAGGGCCCTCACAAACGGCTTTTTCGTCCGCCCAGAGCTTCGGCAAAACGCGGACGGACAAAATCGTCCCTGGAACCGCAAGCCTAACAAGCCTGTGAATAAAAGTGCTACTGCATGAATGTTTGCCCCCACCCATGTCTCGGGTGGGGGGTCGCCTTCGGGAGTTTGCAGCCTTGTGGTCCTCTCAGATATCCAACCAATGGGTCTGCGATCTGATTTCCTAAGGCTACAAGATAGTTTCTCTTTTGGCCGCCAAACAGATTCTTCCCCTCCAGCATACCCATATCCCTGGCTCGCCGGGAGGCCCTCTTGGGGGCAGTAAGGGACCTGCTGAATCGCGGGGTGGTTGTACCAGTTCCGGAATCGGAACGTTTCCAGGGATTTTACTCAAATCTGTTTGTAGTTCCCAAGAAGGAAGGGGTATGTCCAATCTTGGATCTAAAAGCCCTCAATCACTTTGTAAAAGTGCAGAGGTTCAGAATGGAATCAGTTCGCTCAGTAGCTGCACTCCATCAAGGGGACTCCCTGTCGTCCTTAGACATCCAGGATGCGTACCTGCACATATCCATATGCCTTCGGCATCAAAAGTTTCTGCGATTTGCAGTCGGCGAAGCCCACTAACAGTTTGTGGCTCTTCCTTTTGGTCTGGCATCAGCCCCTCGAGTCTTTACCAAGGTATTGGCTCCAGTTTTGGCGTTGCTGCGGCAATGTGGGATCGCGATACCTAGACAATCTCCTCCTGATCGGCATCTTCTGCCTCAGGATTAGTGGAGGATGTGGCGATCACCATGCAGACCCTGCAAGAATTTGGGTGGCTGTTGAACCTAAAGAAGTCGGTGATTGTACCGACCCAGCGTCTGGAGTACCTAAGCTTGCTGCTGGACTCCATGGAAGCGAGAGTTTTTCTCCCTTCAGACAAACTGCAGACTCTCAGATCCGCAGTAAATATGCTTATGAACCGCAAGTGGTCGTCGCTCCGCTTTTGCATGTGAGTCCTGGGACTCATGGTAGCCTCCTTCGAGGCCGTACCTTATGCCCAGTTCCACACCAGAATCCTGCCGGAGGAGATTTTGACAAAGTGGGACAAATCTCAGTTGTCCCTGGATCGACAGATCCAGGTGAGCCATTCAGTCAGAGATTCACTGATCTGGTGGCTGAGGCCCCTGGTGATTCAGTCTAGGGAATCCAAGTTGCTGATCAATCTGCTCGAATTGAGAGTGATCAGGCTGTGCCTCTCCACATGGTCGATGAGAATTCAGGGGCGTCCGATCAGGATCCAGTCAGACAACGCCACAGCTGTGGCATACGTCAATCACCAAGGTGGAACAAGAAGCTCAGCCGCTGCACGGGAGGTCGATCACATACTTCGGTGGGCGGAGCGACACATACCGACTCTGTCGGCTATTTACATTCCAGGAGTGGAGAACTGGCATGTAGACTATCTGAGCCACCAGATGCTGGACCCAGGACAATGGACGTTGCATCCGGAGATTTTCAGGTTACTGTGCCTGAGGTGGGGCACACCAGACGTGGATCTTCTAGCCTCCCGTCTCAATCGGAAGGTGCCAAGATTCGTGTCCAGGACAAGAGATCCGTGGGTAGACGCGTCAGCCGCACTGGTGGCTCTGTGGGATCAGTACCAGCTGATCTATGCCTTTCCTCCACTGAAACTGTTACCACGTCTGCTTCGCAGAGTGGAAGCCGAGAGGATCCCAGTAATACTGGTTGCCCCAGATTGGCCCCAGTGTCCTTGGTACGCAGACCTAGTGCGCTTGATGGCAGACGTTCCCTGGCGACTGCCGTTGCAAGAGGACCTTCTGTCTCAAGGTCCGATTCTCCATCCTGCTTTACCATCGCTGGCTTTGACGGCATGGCTATTGAGAGCCAGGTGTTGAGGAACCGGGGTCTGTCGGACTTGGTGATTCCCAACTATGCTGAGAGCACGAAAATCTTCTCGGAAGATATACCATCGTACCTGGAAGGCCGACATCTCCATTTGTGAGGAGAAAGGATGGCATCCGCGTTTCTTTTCTATATCCAGGATCCTGCTGTTTCTTCAGCAAGGAGTAGACCAGAAATTGGCGTTGAGCATCATTAAGGGGCAAATTTCATCCTTGGCTGTCTTTTTTTCAGCAGCCTCTGGCGTCTCACTCATTAGTGAGTACCTTTGTTCAGGGGGTACGACATGTAGTCCTTCGGGTGCGTCCACCGTTACCCCCGTGGGATTTGAACCTGGTGTTATCTGCGCTTCAAAAACCGCCGTTTGAGAATATCAGGGAGATTCCCCTGTTGACTCTTTCCCAGAAAGTAGTCTTTCTAGTGGCCATCACATCGGCCAAGAGGGTTTCGGAACTGGTGGCCTTGTCTTGCAAGTCGCCCTCTCTGGTTATCCACAAGGATAAGGCGGTGTTGAATCCGCAACTGTCCTTTCAATCGAAAGTGGTCTCGGCTATTCATATTTAATAAGGACATTGTATTACCATCTCTGTGTCCTAAGCCGAAGCACCATAAGGAGGTGGCCCTTCACGCTCTGGACGTGGTTCGGGCTCTGAAGGTGTATTTGTCTGCCACTGCTCCCTTTCGGAAGTCAGGCTCACTGTTTGTTTTCGGTGGCTGGTCCCAAGAAAGGCATGGTGGTCTCGTCGGCCACCATTTCCAGGTGGATCAGACAGATTGTAGTGCAAGCCTTCGCCTTGAAGGGGCAGGTGCCCCCCTTTCCGGTCACGGCCCACTCCACAAGGGCAATCGGAACGCCTTGGGCCTTCCGACACCAAGCGTCTGTCACTCAGGTGTGTAAAGTGGAGACCTGGTCGTCTGTCCACGCGTTTACCAAGTTTTACAAGGTAGACGTCAGTGCATCGGCTGATGCCTGTTTTGGCCGCAAAATTTTGCAGGCGACCATATAATTGCAATTGAATATGCAATATATTTCCTTTTTTTTCCCTGGTTTTTCGATAAAAACACAGTACTGTTAAGTTAATGCGCTGTTGCATTACATTCCGCAGTTTTTTGTGCGGTTGTGGGTAGTCACTCCTGTTGAGGGTACCCTGGTTTTGTGGTGGATTTCTTCACGCACAGCTGTTTTTTGTGGGTAAAGTTTCACTAGTTCCCACTTGCCAGGGTGGATGAAGTTTTTATGCTGTTTTCCCACCCCTCGTTTGGCACTGCTTGGGGACATCCTAATGGTTATGAGAGGAGCTGTATCGGTTGGTGAATATAAGAGAAAATAGGATTTTTTGTACTCACCGTAAAAAATCCTTATCTCTGTAATTCACCGACCGACACAGCACCTGCCTCTCCTTTTTGTTTTTGTTATACTGCTTGTTGACGTACTGATGACTGCATGGCAGGGTGGAGGGTTGTTGCCCAAGGGACCGCCCCCTGGGTGAAACTAAGAGTTCTGAGTGTTGTGTTACAACTAATGCCTAATATCTCCTAGTAATTGGGCATAACAACCCAATGGTTATGGGAGGAGCTGTGTCAGTCGGTGAATTACAGAGAAAAGGATTTTACGGTGAGTACAAAAAAAAATCCTATTTTTTTGCTAGACAATTACTTACAGCCCCCAAACATTATACACATGCATATACAGTATATAGCAGTTTTTCATACGCAGTTCTTTGGAGAAAAATACATTTCAATTAATAAAAAAAAACAAAAAACATAATTCTAATTTTTTTTGTATAATTTGAAAGATGATCTTACGCCGAGTAAATAGATACCTAACATAAGATATAAAATTAAAAACAAGAGCTAAGCGGGACTTTAAATGAAGTACGGGGTCTTTTATTGAAAAAAAAGGAGAAATATTGTTATGCGATTATATGATGCGACAAAATTACATGTATATTAAAGAGGTGCACAGACAGACACATTATTAACATTGACATTTTGTTTTATATAATCTTACTGACCAATACAGAGTAGGTTATAAAAGCGCACCTCCATTATATACATAAGACAACCAAATATGGAAATAAATTAAACAAATAATACAATGTAGGCAACAACTTTGAATCTATGACTTCTTGGTTGTTGCAGTGGATTAGTAAAGAAAAAAACAACATAGTTGATGCAATTTTTCAAGAATTGATGCTAGTTGAAATTGGGGTACCAAAATACACGGCGATTATTGGCTCTACGCGTTTCGCGGCTTACTACCGCTCGTCAGGAGCAAGCTCGTGATTGGTCTGAAAATACAGAGTAGTGGTAAATTAATGTTTGCAATGATGGAACATGGGGAGATTGAAATACCCCTACCTAGTGGTCACTTACACATAGCCATGCAGTCAAAAGTGCAGCGCCGAAAGCCTAGGCACCCAAAGCGATGATACGGGAGTTGAGGAGGCCCATCCAAGGGCGAGGAGGCCCACAGAATGCACACACAGGCAACCACCGGGACAACAAGGGCGTTTAGTAAGTGAAAACGAATATGGAAATATAAAACTGAGCCTAATGGGTGAAAAAATGCATGGTAAGAACTACAGATAATCTGAGAATTGTGAAAGAAAAATGCGTTGAAAAAAGAAAATGTTGGGGTTGATGTGTGATGAGTGTAGGAGAGGGTTAGCATGGGAAAGGGGGGGAGGGGGAAGAGGGCGGAAGAAAAACGGGAAGGAAGGGGAAAGTGGCTGTGTATGACATGACCCAGTCTGAATGCCAGGTGACAGAGTGAGTAGTGACAGAAAAAAGTAAAGAAAGAGGGACATATGGATTGATTGTGCAAAAATACCTTGTGTGTGGAAAAAACGCGAAAACAAGGGGTGACAGTGTATGGTAGGTGAATAGCCCCAGTTGTTCCGGTCCCGCCTGCCGCCGCCAACCATGGATACAGCCAAACCGCCGTCTGGGGGCCCCCAGCGTCACACACTCAAGGACACCAAATGGAAGAGTGAGCAATGCCAGACCCGGGATATATACACACTCCGAGTCAGCGTCCACACCCACACTCCAGGTGAAATGAGGATGTAAATCAACCTAGCCTGAAAGGCGGCACCCATAACAGTGATGCCGTACAAACGGTGGTGAAAGTGTGACGCCGATACGCAGTGGGTGAACGCGCCCCGCCTCCCAGCCAAGAGAAAAAAATAAAAATAAATCTTGGATGAGGAGGGCGGAGGGCGTCCCCCAGTGCGCATCGCAACTCCCGATCATGACAAAAAGGAATGCAGCGATGCAGACGACACCAACACCACCCGACTGCATAGGTGCGTCAAGGACCGAATAGTGCAAAAAAAAAAAAAAAATATGTATTTTTTTTTTTTTTTTTTTTTTTTAAAGATTTTGGAAAAAACAATAGAAGCTGCTAAATCTAAAACAATGATGAATAATAAGATACTTTAAACAATATGGTCCAAAAAAAACAAATAAACATTGGCTTAAGTATACAAGACACCCGTCTTCCATCCCTTATATCAATATACCTAACATGTCATTCTTTAAAATTGCACACACTCATGCAATGGTGCCAAACTACGGTACTTAAAAATCTCCATAGGCGCTTTACATATTTTTTTATTATGTGTTTATTATGTTTACACTGTCCCTTTAAAAAACATTTTTTGATCATTTTTATTGCTATCGCAAGGAATAATTACATCGCTTGCAATAACACAGCATGACAGGTACTCTTTATGGAGAGATCTGGGGTCTACCCAGATCTCTCCTCTACCCTTAAAAGCAAAAGATAAAAAAATTGTATCCTTTGCTTTAAGAAAAAAACTCCCAATGTTTACATGGCTCAAGAACTGGACATGATTTCGATGTCACTCTTGGCATAGAGATGAGCAGTGGCCATCTTGCCACCGCTCATCTCTTTGAAAAAATACAGCTGACACCGGATGGTTCCCAGGCTCAGTGAATGGTAACATTAGCCCAGAAAGAATCGGGAGATCTCGTAGCAGATCTGCTGCTGGGATCACTTTTATCGGAAAACCATCCGCCTAACTAAAAGAAAAAGATACCGGGGTTATTGCATCTAGCTGCAGCCATAACTCCAGTATGTAATGTCAAAATTATGACATACATTTACAGTTAGGCAGGCGGCAAGTGGTTAAATATAGTCCTGTGCGTTTTTCAGTCGGGTTCCTTTTTAAAAAAATGCAGGGAAATCACGGCCAGACATACTGTATGTGAACTGAGCCTGAGAGTCTTGTCGTCTGTATACAGATAGAAGGGGAGAAGGAGGAAGAGCACATCTGTGCTAGAAAGGAGGGATTTTGGGTGAGGGGATTTGTGCTAGGAGGGGAATTTTAGAAAGGGGGGGGAATGTGCACTAGAAGCGGAATTTTGGGGGAGGTGAATTGTGTTAAGCCGCATACACACAATCGCAATTATGGTCAGAAAAAGCTCTGATGGTTTTCCCGACAGAATTTCAACGGAATTCCACTCAAGCTGTCTTGCCTACACACAGCCACACCAAATTCCGGGGATTTGAGCTAGAAGTGGGGGTTTTGGAAGGGGGGATTTGCGTTAGGAGAGGGGAAATAATTGTATTAGGAGTGGGAATTTAGGGGAGGGAGAATTGTATTAGAAGTGGGATATTTTGAGTGGTGAGGGGGGGGGGGATTTATACTAGGAGTGGGGAGTTTTTTTGGGGGGGGTTATGCTAGTAGATGGGATTTTGCGGGGGGGGGGTTGTTCTGAAAGCTAATTTTTTTCTTGGCCGGGGGGATTTGTACTAAAATTGAGATTGGGGGAGGGTGAATTGTGTTAGGAAGGGGAATTTGGAGGCGGGGGAGGGGATTTTAGCAAGGAGTGGAGGTTTTGGAAGGGGGGTATATGCACTAGGAGGGGGGGATAATTGTACTAGGCGTGGGAATTTAGTGGAGGGAGAATTGTACTAGAAGTGGGATATTTTGGGTGGTGAGGGTGGAGTTTGTGCCAGGAGGAGAGATTTTGGAGGGGGGGGGGGGTTACTAGGAGTGGGGAGTTTTGGGGGGGGGGGTTGTGTTAGTATATGGGATTTTGCAGGGAGGTTTGTTCTGGAAGCAATTTTTTTTCTTGGGGGAGGAGGGTCTGTGGTAGAAGCAGGGATATTAGGGGGGATTTGTGCATTGTGCACCTTTGGTATTAAGGAGTGGGTTTTGTGTTAGGAGGGTTTGTTTTGGAATCGAGGGGGGGGGGGTTGTGCTAGAAGAAGGGATTTTTTTGGGTGTTGGTGCGGGGGTTGGGATAGGTTTGTGCCAGGAGTGGGGATTTGATTTGTGTTAGAAGAGGGATTTGTGCTAGCAGGGAAGATTTGGGAGGAGTGAATTTACAACCTAGCGGCCTCACATACTACATTTTGGAGCTTGTTCACACCAGATGCAGTGCTGCCTTTTGCAGACACACGTGGGTGCCATTAATTCCTAATGGCGCACCCCCCACCCCCACCCAAGCATCTAGCAAATGTGCGTGCCTTCGCACCTACTAAAATGCACAGTACTGAAGTACCATGCTTTTTGGTGTGGCACGAATTTAAAAATCACGCTGGCACATTTTTTTGCATGTTTCATGTGCATTTTTAAATCATCAGACACAGCTCCTGGCATGAACAAGCTTTCAGACTGATGTGGCCCAAGATTGTGCACAATTCTAAAGGATGCCTTTACTGAAAAAAGTTTGAGAAACACTGCCATAGACTGTATCAGTATTTTTTTGTTTTGTTTTTTGGTTTTAATTAGCAGTTCTCCTATTTTTTTTAATATGCACACAATAAAGGACTACTCGAGTTGGTCATTATTTTATAGTTTTTATCATTTTATTTCATATGCACATTTTTTGAGAGAAACATGTAAGCTGCCATTGTTGACCTAAAAAAAAAAAAAATCTAGTTCCTGGCTTCAAAAGTCAGAATTCCTGAATTGCATGATCGTTTGAGGTACAGACATGGGCACAATTGTTGGTAGGCTTAGAGCTCATTAAAATGGTTTCAAAAGTTAGAATTGCAGAGCTGCGAGATTGCTTTAGGTAGTAATTGAAGCAAAAGTGTTTTAGACTGAGCCAGCAATGAAACCAATCATCCGCCATGATAATAAGCATGTTTGAGAATGTATAAGAAAAAGGAAAAAAAGGTCAAGTTGGCACAGGATTTCTCAGTTCACGTTAGATTGAAATTTTAATGAGTATAAAAAAATGGTAAGAGGTATCTTTTAATGAGGGAAGAGGTTCTGTGTGTCTCTTCTGTCATAAATGCTTCATCTCTGCCTGCCAGTATTTTTTCTAATTGTACACGGGATCACACATTTGCAGTTTAGTGTACAATCTCGGCAGTCTGTGAGAGCTAGGAACAAAGTAACTCCAATGTGCATATGTGGAAGTTGTGCCATCTCAGTCTGGGCAATCAAGCTGGCTAAAGACTCCAGACCTAAAAGAAGGGAGTGGCGAGGGGGAGCGGACAATGCTTCACCGAAGGAGAGCACTTTACAGTGCAAGTGCGCCATAAAGTGCAAATATCATGAGCATGTTTGCACATTATGGCAGAGCTCCTGGGGACCCATTTTTATTTTTAGGTGTATTAACTTTAATTTTTAGGTGTATTTTGATAAATGTTCTTTTTTTTTATACAGTGGAGTTCATTGACAGGAGGTAATGAACATTGAACGTTGGCACTGTTGTTGGTGCCAGACCGGCTGGTCTGAGTATTTCAAAAGATGCTGATCTACTCGGATTTTCATGCACAACCATCTCTAGGGTTTATAGAGAATGGTCTGAAAAAAAAAAATCCAGTGATCGGCAGTTGTGTGGATGAAAATGCCTTGTTGATGTCAGAGGTCAGAGGAGAATGGGCAGACTGGTTTGAGATGATAGAAAGGCAACAGTAACTCAAATAATCACTCGTTACAACCAAAGTATGAAGAATACCATCTCTGAACATACATATCGCGCCTTGAAGCAGATGGGCTACAGCAGCAGAAGACCACACTGGGTGCCACTCTTGTCAGCTCGGAACAGGAAACTGAGGCTACAATTCTCTCAGGCTCACCAAAATCTGGACAATAGAAGATTGGAAAAATGTTGTCTGGTCTGGTGAGCCTTGATTTCAGCTGCGACATTCAGATGGTAGGGTCAGAATTTGGCTTAAACAACATGAAAGCATGGATCCATCCTGCCTTGTATCAATGGTTCAGGCTGGTGGTGGTGGTGGTGGTGTAATGCTGTGGGGGGGTATTTTTCTTGGGCCCTTTAGTACTAATTAAGCATTGTTTAAACACCACGGCTTACCTGAGTATTGTTGCTGACCATGTCCATCCCTTTATGACTACAGTGTACCCATCTTTTTTTTTTTTTTTTTTTAAAAACATTTGTAGAAAGAAAATGTTTTTTACTTACCTGTTTATGCCTGTTGCTATGTGCCTCCTTCATCACCTCGGCTCCTGACGTCACTGACGTCAGTGGGCTGCGCCGAGGGCTATGTTGCCATAACAATGGGGCGGGCACTTCCGACGCTGTCATTTGTTGTTATGGCACCCTGTATACCTTACAGCGCCGATACGGTGCATTACTGTGCATGCGCGAGCATGCTGATCCAGCAGCAGCACCGTACCCCCGAAACAGGATGCTTGTGGGCTTCACATGCCCACAAGCACAATGAGAACGAACAGAACACCAAGATCAAAGTTATTTAAACAGATGAAACCGGACATCGGGGGGAGAAATAAAACAGAAGACGTGAGTGTTAAAAAACCTTTTTAAATTCTTGTAAAAGGTTTTAAATATATATATATATATATATATATATATATATATAGTTGGAATTCCGCTTTAAGGTTTACCTAATAAAGTGGCAGGTGAGTATAAAATGCTAAATTACACAGACCTAGCCAATATAAAAAAAAAAAAAATACCATTTCCATAGGCCTTGCATGGCCTGTCAGCAAAATCTTCTATCAAGTACAGTGCCCTGCAGTGGACCTGAGGATGCTGAAGGTCAGTCCATAGCCAGCGCATAGGGGAGAAAAGATGTGCTTCGGAAGCCAGGGGAGTGTCCTAGACATAGAGGAGCATTTAAGCTTTGCAGTGCGGGGGCAGCTCTACTGCAAGGGAGGATTTTCCCTTTCCCTGGATATAGGTTATAAATGAATATATTGCTATAGATAGCTCATTTGTTTTATTAATGAATGCTTGTCATTCAGAAGTTGTCACTGCTTGTACCAATAGCAGTATGCTTTGCAAAGCAGCAGCACCATCTGGTGGTTAACATGATAAACACAATACTGTGCGCTTATGAAATTAAAAGTGTATTGAAAATTAGTGTAGTGTATGTACACCCTAAATCTATTTTTCAGTATATTTGTCATAAGACTGTATAGAGTTTTACTGAGGAGAGCATACAGCAGGCTTAATGCATGTTGACATGCATTTTGTGAATCTGTTGCTAGGTCTGTATCCTGGAAATCTAACCAGTACTCCCTTTTGCAGGCTGACAATGCTAATCCACAGCCCAGCAATACAGCAGTCAGCCTGAAGTGGTTTTGCTGACATGATCTCCAAGGAAGAATCTCAGATTCTCAAAACACGTGCAATAATGTGCATTGTGGCTTTTTTAACCTGCTTTGCAGAGCACTTTGAATTGAATGTCAGAGTGCGACATACCATGCCATGGGTGCCAGGTGGTACATCATCCCTGGCAGGCCAGTGAATATTTTTGAAGACTACAGAACTAGTGGAAGCAAAGGAGAAAATGGCTAGTGTGACAAAGAAGAATGACCCTAGAGTGTCCCTTAAAGCAGGTGTAACCCTGAAAATAAATAAATAAATAAAAACCTGATCCTGTTCCTTTAACCACTTGACCACTGTGCACTTAAACACCCTTCCTAACCAGACCAATTTTCAGCTTTCAGCGCTGTCACACTTTGAATGACAATTACTCAGTCATGCAACACTGTACCCAAATGAAATGTTTGTCCTTTTTTTTTTTTTTACACAAATAGAGCTTTCTTTTGGTTTTCATTTTTTTATTTTTTGCGCTATTAATCAAAAAAGACTGAAAATTTGTTAAAAAAAAAAAATATTATTTGTTTCTTTTAAAATTTATTGCAGAGTATTGGCAGATTATTGCAGTGTTGCAGAGTATTGCACAATGTTGCAGAGTATTGGCAGATTATTGCACGGTATGGGCAGATTATTGGCACTGAGCAGCACTGTGGGCACTTCAAATCCAGACCACAGCGCTGCTGCCATCTCTCCCCTCTCTCCTCTCACTGTACTGATTGGTACAAAGAGCGGAGGGATGAACCGGCGTCATGAAGTGATGCCGGGTTGTTTACAAGTGATCGCTCCGTCATTTGACGGAGGGATCACATGGTAAACGCCCGCTATCAGCGGTCGCAGATCCTGTAGTTCTCAGATCAGGAGAGGAGAGTGACGATGAGTCACGTGAGTGCCAAGTGGTGCTCTGAAAAAAGGTATGAAGCTACATATTTTTTATAAAGCACATACACTGGGGCACATAACTTTATCTAACACATGGGATTCTAGGTATAAGACAAAGTGGCTGTGCAACCACTTGGCTTACCTGTAAGTATAGTGAATATCTCCTAAACTTGCACAGTTTAGGAGATATATTTACACTGCATGCAGTCGGTGATGTCCCGACACATGCGTTCTAAAGGGACGACATATTGTGCCATCCCTTCAGAGTTTCACGCACAGCCTGTAACTTCTGCGCAGGAGTGACATCATCTTGGAGTGGCCAATCAGAAGGCCGGAGCAGGCAAACCTTGAAGGAAGACAAGGTAAAGATGGAACCCCTGTCAGCGGAGACAGCTCACTGCTGGAGGGCTTCATTCTAAGGTAACCATTTCATAATGTGTTAGTATGCATACTAGCACATTATGCATTTACCTTAAAAGTAAAAAAAAAAAAAAAAACAGAACCTTAAGTGAATAGAGTATTAAAATCAATATTGGTTGCACTCACATATTTCTCTACTCAGCATGAAGTTTGAATCTCTCCCTGACTGACAGGCTGAAGGGAGACAACCAATTCAGCTTCACACGGGGCTCACCAGCACACAAGAGTCTGCTGTTACTGGGCTCACGCAGGTCGCTCCTACTGTTGAGTAGACATGGCTACATGTTTTGGGGGCGTGCTCCCCTTTCTTACAGTTTGCTGTTACCCAGGCAGACACAGTATACACACAGACACAGTATACAGACACAACATACAAACACAGACACACACACAGTATACAGACACATTATACAGACACAAACACACAGTATACACACAAACACACAGTATACAACCTGACACACACACAGTATACAGACACAATATACACACAGACACACACAGTATACAGACACTGTATACACACAGTATACAGACACTGTATACACACAGACACACACAGTATACAGACACAGTTTACACACAGACACACACACAGTATACAGACACAGTATACACACAGAGACACACACACAGTATACAGACACAGTATACACACAGACACGCACAGTATACAGACACAGTATACACACAGACAATACACACAGACACACGCACCGTATACACACAGACACACACACAGTATACACACAGACACATACAGTATACAGACACAGTATACACACAGACACACGCAGTATACAGGCACAGTATACACACGCACAGTATACACACAGACACACACACTATACAGACAGACAGTATAAACACAGACTACACACACCAACACATTAAGCATATATACATACGCACACACACACACAGTATACACACAAGCACTTTTAATCTAGAAATCAGTTGTTAGGTGTGACCTCAACAAGTCACCTATTTGTCAGGTTATGTTACCGTTTCCCAATTGTTAGTTAGAGTTCTTATCTAAGCAAAGAGACACGGAGGTATTCAGTATTTCTGCTCAGAAGTCCGTGCTTAACTCTGACTCTCTCTGACTCTGAGCTCTTTATTACTTCTCTTTTATAGACAGAAAAGGGCAAACATCAGCAATGTAAAAAAACAACATTTTTCAAAGAAAAAGCAATTCTCCGGGTGTTATCAGCTGATAAGACAATCTTCTGGGCGTAGACTGCTTTTTAGGGCTGATGCGGCCTCTTATGCGTACGTGACTAAAGATGATGAGTCCTTATTTTACTGAGAAGTATAGAGAAAGACATGTATTTAGTAAGACATACTGTCAACCATTTTGTTTAGACATACCTTAATCCTTACATTTCCCCCTTTGACATCACCCCTCCCTCTTGCCCTGGGTCCACCTGAACAAGTTCTAGTCGGCCTATATCCAGAGTACTCTCCCTGACCGCGAGTTGTCAGAGGGGTATACACCCATCCCCCTGGACAGTACCAACATCTAAAATTCAGGAAGAGTGGCTTTTCTGACAGATGGGTGATGTCAAGGATCTAAATCCACCTATCTTCACAAAAGTTCCATCTTTTCCGCATCATTTACCTTGGCTTTCTTGCAAAAGCACATGAGCAGTTTAAAGCATGCATAAAAGAAAAATATGAATAAGAGCACCACTATAATCGTCATTGCTGCCTTCTTAACCCAAGAGAATAACCCTGAGAAACTAAAAGTTCCACCAAACGGATCCCAGTCGCGACCAATATTTCGGGCCTTCTCTTGTAAATTCTTTACTTCCGTACGGTGTTGTGCAATGATGTCATAATAATCAGGTACCTCAATGCTGGTGTTATGTATCCAAGTACAGCACTCATAGTCCTCAGTAGTTTCACAGAGTCCTGTCAGTGCTGCACTCATACTTTCAATTGCTAATTCATGTAATTCTAATTGTTGTCTGATGGCTCTGGTCTCCAGATTTAACTTAGTAATGTCATCAGAGTTTTTCTCCAAAACATCATTAATAATTCCTGTATAGTTATTTAGTCGTTTCATTAAGTCCATACCCCATCCTGTCCAGGACGGGAACCAAGCCCATGCCATGTCCTTCTTCAGGAATATTTCTCTTTTACTACGATACCTGAGGGGATATCTAGGGTGCATGCTAGCTTCTAATAGGTGATCACCTCGTTCATCACCTACTACTCCCATTACTGGTACTAAACTTGCGAGGTAGCACCATCCCTGAGCTCTTCTAGGTATCCAAGTATAACATTTATCCTCACAACAGATATATATATTATTTCCCAGTGCTACTGATCTACTACCGATATTATTTCTATAAAGGGAGGTGTATCCATAAAGAGATAGGTTACTCACTAACCACCTGGTGTTGTTGTCTGAAATATTACCGAGGAACTCAGCTAACGATTGGTGTGTGTGGGTTATACTAGGGTAGAAGACCGTGTTTTTCCCAGGAGTAGCTTTTGGTATGAAAATGGACAAGTTAAATTTGCTGTCTTGGCATTCTCCATTTCCTCCCGTTGTTTTCCCTAGGTTGAAACACCAATCAGGGGAAAAGGCGAGGCCATTTGACTTAAACATTACTGTCTCGCTGGTATTTGTTCTAATTATGTTAATGTTACTGTTAGCAAGATCAGTATAGTTTATAGGAACTGCCATCAGTGGTATACTTGCTGTGCTGGGGTGTAATTTGCTACAAATCCAACATTTCTCATATCCTGACTTCTGGGCATAAGCATATTTAAACTTCAGTAATAACATTTTTTTAGAAAATCCTTCATCCTTGTGTATTTTATTCTGTGAGGTAACCAAACTATTAGCCAGGATTACTGAAACAAAAAGAATAAAAAGATACATGTTGTCATTTGCCAACTGGCTCCTTTTTACAGTGAGAAGCGTGGATCCAGGTAGGTTTCCCTTCCAATTTCACTGAGGTTGCTGTAATCAATAGCACCTGGAAAGGACCTTCAAACCTTGGTTCCAGTGTCTTTCTGGTATGTTTCTTTACATACACATAGTCTCCTGGTTGTAGATCGTGAGTACCTGTGACAGAATTAGGGTCTGGAAGAGAAGAATACACACTCTTGTGGATTTTAGTCAGACGCTGTTGCAACTGTATTACATACGTAGTTAACCTATCACATTGCAATTGCATACTTTGAGGAAAATATAAACCTAATCTAGGTGCACTTCCAAACAGTATTTCATATGGGGATAACCCTGTTTTTCCCGTTGGAGTATACCTTATGGAGAACAAAGTTAAAGGCAGACATTCTGGCCAAGGTTTATTTAACTCTTGCATAGCTTTTTGTATTTTCAGCTTGATTGTACCATTTACTCTTTCTACTGATCCTGAACTCTGTGGGTGGTAAGGAGTATGAAAACTTTGTTGAACCCCTAACATTGCCATCACATTTTGCATTATTTCTCCCGTGAAATGTGTCCCCCTATCTGATTCTATTGTTTCTGGGAGACCAAACCTAGGTATCAGCTCAGTAATCAGTTTCTTGGCGGTGGCTTTTGCCGTAGCTGATTTCACAGGATAACTTTCGGGCCAGCCTGAAAATAGGCAGATGCACACGAGAACAAATTCAAAGGGGCCGCTCTTAGGCATTTGTATGTAGTCAATCTGCAGTCTCTGAAAGGGATATTGGGCCCGGACCTGATGTTTACGTGGGGTTTTCACTCTCTGTCCTGGGTTATTAATCAGACAGATTTGGCATGCAGCACAGTAGTTCCTTGCAGTACTACTGAATCCAGGGGCTAGCCATCCTTGGCTTACAATCCTATACATAGAATTGGAGCTGACATGAGTGGGTAAGTGGACAGCCGCTGCCATTGCGGGGTATAGAGAAGCGGGTAGACATATTTTGTCTCCTTCTCTCCATACATTGTCAAGGCCTGGTGCAGCTCCCTCCTTAACCCAACGGTCCTTCTCAATAGCCCCTGCTTGTTCCTGTAGTTCGATTAGCTGCTGCCATGTGGTTTCGGGCATACTCACCTGTACCGTGGCTAAGGTCTCAGGGCTTACTTCCCCTAGAGCTGCCTTCTTTGCAGTTAAATCTGCAAATGCGTTTCCTTTTGCCTCAGTTGTTTTTGCGCTCGTGTGTGCCGCTATCTTCATGATGGCTACTCTTTTAACCTTTTGAAGATTGTTCAGGACTCTTTTGATTCCTTCACCATGTTTAACAGGTGTGCCTGCTGCTGTAAGGTAACCTCTAGCTTTCCATATGTGGCCATAATCATGTGCCACACCGTAGGCGTATGCGGAATCAGTGTAAATGTTCCCTTCTTGTCCCTCCAAGTGTTCTAGGGCTTTCTCTAGAGCGGTTAGTTCCGCTTCTTGTGCCGACATGTGTGCTGGTAGTGACTTTGCCTCAATTACCTGTGTGTCCGTTACCACAGCATAACCTGTGTGATATTTACCTTTGTCATCGGCAAATCTATCTACTACCATCTATGTACAGTGTGTGTTCTGCATTTGCAATGGGTATGTCTGTGACATGTGGGAACCCCGTGGTTTCTTGTTCCATAAGTTGAAAACAATCGTGTTCATCAGATGTTATGTCATGAAATGAAAGTGTGTCAGAATCCTGAGTATCTTGTGCTGTGTCTACACCATTATCATCATTACTCCCCCCTGTCAAATCTGTCTGTAATGGTAAAAGCTGTGCTAAGTTAAAAGAAGTGCATCGCTGAAAGGTAACATTGGGGGGTAGGAGCAAGGTGCATTGTAGACGCAGCTGCCTTGCCATTGATATGTGTTTTGGCTGGACCTGTGACAAGATGGCGTGTATGTCATGTGTGGTATGTACCACTACAGGATTGTCTAAGACAATTTCTGAGGATTTGTCAATGATAATTGACACTGCTGCAACTGCTCGTACACAGGACGGTGATCCTCTAGAGACAGGATCGAGAGCCGCCGAGAAGTATGCTACCGGCCTTTGTTTGATGTGTTGTTGTGTCAACACCCCTGTTGCGTGTCCCGTGATTTCAGCAATGTACAAATGAAATGTTTTGGTATAATCAGGGATCCCGATCGCAGGTGCCGAAATTAGTAACCTTTTTAAGGTGCTAAAAGATTCATGACCTGCTTCTGTGAGTACATAGGGTACTATTTTCAAGCAATCATATAATGGCTGCATCAGAGAACTGGCATGTGGTATCCATTGTCTACAATATGACACCATTCCCAGAAACATACGAAGTTGCTTAAAATTGCGTGGGACATTCATTTGTCTTATGGCCTGGACTCGGTCTTCAGTGAGGTGTTGAGTACCCTGGGATATACAGTGGCCCAAAAAGACAACCTTTTTCTGACATACCTGTAACTTAGTTCTATTCACCTTGCACCCTTTTTCAGCCAGGAATTGTAACAGTGATAGAGTGGCTTTTAAACAAGTATCGTTATCCGGACAACATAACAATAGGTCATCTACATATTGCAACAATACACAAGTGTCAGGCGGTAGCCATTCTCCTAACACTGTCTGCAGGGCTTGTGAGTATAGAGTTGGCGAATGCGCCATTCCTTGCGGTAGGCGTGTCCAGGTTAGCTGACGGTTTCGAAGGCGGAACGCGAACCATGGTTGACATTCCTCCGCCAGGGGTACAGAAAAGAAAGCATTTGCCAAGTCTACAACTTTAAATGAGGAGCTATCTGATGGTATTTCTGACAGTAAGGTATGCGGGTTCGGTACTAATGGCGTTATTGGGGCCAATATTTTGTTTATTGCCCTTAAGTCCTGTACCATCCTATACCTTATTGGGCCATCCCCCAATGTCTTTTTCTTAACTGGATACAATGGGGTATTGGCTGGTGATTGTATTTCTTTTAATGCTCCACTTTTAAGTAGAGCCTCCACTTGTAGTTCTATAGCTGCTTCCTGGGGCGCACTGAGTGGGTACTGTTTCTGCTGAGGGAGAACTGCTCCTGGAATCAGCTGTAGAGCAACCGGGGGTATGGGCAGAAGCCCAACGTCTGCTGGATGTGTTTCCCATAACCCTTCCGGAAGGCTAGACAGAATTTGGTCTATTTCCGGTGAGGGCGTATTGGACGGTTCTGGTTCTTCTTCCAAGCATTGTATTTTACTACAGATTTCTATACCCTCTGGGTCATCTCCTATTGCTAGGGTGACCATGCCATCTGGGTGATAAGTAATGTTCGCTCCTATTTTCTGAAGAATGTCTGCTCCTAATAAATTAGTGGGAGCTCCTCTGGAAATCAAAAAGCGTGACAAAAACATGTGATTTCCTATCTTTACTTTTAAAGGTTTAGTCAGCGGGGCATCAGTCAGGAGTCCGTCGTAACCACTTATGGGTATGGTGTCACGGGACGTCATGTGTGGAGGGACTACTGAATCAGACAACAGACTGCGTGACGCTCCTGTGTCAACCAAACAAGGAATATGTTTACCTTCCACCTTCATCAACATGTGGAGCATTTTGTTCTCTGATTCAGCTAGGACTGGGGCAAGTCATGCGGTCGGATCGTCCCTATCATTGGTACGCCTCTGTCTGTAGTCCCTCGTGTCTCTGTCCGTGTTTCCTTCCTGTTCGTCTTTTATCCTTTTCCTACAGTCTCTTTTTATATGTCCCACCTTGTTGCAGTAATAACAGGTAAGAGGTTTACGGGAGGAATTCCCTCCTTCATTGACCCGGGCAACAGTGTTAACTCCCGGTGTCCTTCTGGGTTTAGTTTCTGCTAAATCAGCCTCTATGCCTTGTGCTTTCTGCAACAATGTTCCTCTGTCCCGTATGGCTCTCCATTCGGGAGTACATGCCTTCAGTTTGTCACCTATTTGGGGTACTAGTCCTTCCATAAACTGTCGATTGAAAGCCCTAATGGTGACGGGTAAGGCTAAATCTAGACCTTCGTCAGCCATCATGCTTTCCATGTTGAGGTAAAATTCTGTAACAGTCTGACCTGGGGCCTGTTTTATGGGCGCTGTCGAACCCCTTTCCTGCTGTTTCCCTTGGCAAAATTCTCGTAACTGAGCAATAAACAGGGGTCTAGAGTCTATATGACGGGGGTGTATTCCTGGTGGATCTGCCGCTGGATCCCCTTGTGGTCTATGTGGAGCAATTTCATTCATAAATTGATTAAACATCGTTAGTGTCATTTTATGTCTACACAAATCTTCCCCATCTTGCCAAGTTGCTTCATGTGTGTCTAGTAATTGTGTCACGAATCTACAGAATGCGGCAGGTTTTGCTACGGGATCAGGAGCATTCTGTATTAATGCCATAAGAGTGTCAGCCGACCAAGGTGTCCATGTCCTCAGAACGACTTGTCGGGTCACTGTAGGTGGCTGTCCTGCTTGACCCGCATTTGGATTATTTACTTGTATTACCCTAGTCCGACTATGGACTGGAGCTACGGGCTCTGGTCTTTGAGCGCCGCAATGCACACATTCCTGTGCCCAGTCTGGGTTCTGGGTACCGCATACTCGGCATACCCACCCTCTTCCTCTTAAGGAAGGATAAAGTTTTGGTCTTTCATTACCTGGTGTGGTGGTGTTATAAGGAGGTGGAGTATCTCCCGTATTTACCCTATCGCCGGGAGCAGAAGGAAGACTTTTGTGTCGGACCTTCATATCCCATCCACCCTTTTCCTGACAATACTCCCATCCCTCCTCTTCAGCCCTGTTGGAAACCTTAATTAAACATTGTATTTGTGATACACATCTGTTCTGCAGGACCTCCCCCTGTCTGTCTCTCTTTATATTCTCCCAACCTTCTACACTTAATCCATTTTCTCCATCCATCCCCAATTTCTTGAGAATCCTATTTGTGCCCTGTGCCTTATCCTTCCCATACAACATTGTAATTATGTCTTTAACAGCATAACATTTCTGAGATTCCTCCTGGGGTTTACCATGTGTCTGGCCCATTTTGACAGTCCTGCCTAGGTGGCGTTTGGATCACTTACTAAGTGTCTCGTTGCCTTCTCCTCCTAGGGTGCCAAAATACTAAAAACCTCTCCTGGATGAGATTTCTGAAATCGAATTACCTTATATGCTAGCCAACTGACAAATATTATGACCAGATTGACAGCTACAACATATACAAGCATTCCCTTTTGGTGGCCAAACACATATGACTAGATCTCCGGGACTTTGTGGAGACCTTTATTCCCTTCCCATTACCATGGAATCTCTCAGCATTCGTTTCTTATTCCTGCTTTATCGAGGCAGTCAGGACTTATACTTTCAACCCGTTTTTAGGCTCATGAATCAAAAAGCGTATATCAAACTTAAGTGTCGGACCCCCAAAGTACTCTTACGAGTTAAAGGCGCATTCCGTTACCCATTGGGATGATATATGTTTCAATTCACACCATACAAACAGGGCTTATCTCAGTCACAACAGACAGATGACAAGTAGACAGACAAGAAACAACGGTAACATAAGCCAAAATATTAAGTTCAAGACCCGCTTACTACAGAGGTTGGTGTTTACCTGAAGAACAATTCAGACAGATCAGGTGGGCACAGATCTAAGAAGCACAGAGTTTATAAGAAAATAAAGCTTTTCTTACCTGCGCAGGATTTGTCTGTGGTTCTTGATGTGCCCGACCATTTCGTTCCGTCCTTATGTTCGTTCGCCTCTTGTAGTTTCTTTCTGCAGGTCCCTGTTCGCGGCGCCAGAAATGTTAGGTGTGACCTCAACAAGTCACCTATTTGTCAGGTTATGTTACCGTTTCCCAATTGTTAGTTAGAGTTCTTATCTAAGCAAAGAGACACGGAGGTATTCAGTATTTCTGCTCAGAAGTCCGTGCTTAACTCTGACTCTCTCTGACTCTGAGCTCTTTATTACTTCTCTTTTATAGACAGAAAAGGGCAAACATCAGCAATGTAAAAAAACAACATTTTTCAAAGAAAAAGCAATTCTCCGGGTGTTATCAGCTGATAAGACAATCTTCTGGGCGTAGACTGCTTTTTAGGGCTGATGCGGCCTCTTATGCGTACGTGACTAAAGATGATGAGTCCTTATTTTACTGAGAAGTATAGAGAAAGACATGTATTTAGTAAGACATACTGTCAACCATTTTGTTTAGACATACCTTAATCCTTACACAGTCTAACACACTGCTGCTGCCCCCATCTCCTGACATGCTGGGACTTGTAGTGCCCCAGCAGCTCACAGACACATTTGGTGGTAATACAGGAGAGGAGGATGATGTGCCTGTGTAGTGTTGGGCAGGTAATCATTAGGAAGATGTAGCAGAGATTAGGGGAGATGTTCAGAACATTCTTCCCCCAGGAGAAGGGCACTTCTCACACACAGAAAAACGATCTAACAGCCTCAGAGACAGGAGCTCTGCTCACCAGAGAAAGCACTGATAAAACTACATTTAACTCAGCCAAGTTAGCTTACCTTGTATCAGCCTGAAGTCCATCCCACACTGCAGGCTGTGTCCCCGCCTCCCTCTTCTCTCCTCCAGATGTTGGCTTCTCCTGCTCTGTATTCAAAGAAGCCGGTGTTCTGGCATATTCAGTCCGGCCATTGGATACTGTCCGCCCCGTACTGCGCAGGCACAGCACTTGCACAGTATGGAGCAGAAGGATCTTCAGAAAATCTCAGAAGATGAACGGCGCCTGCGCCATGAGTGGAGGTGCAAGCCCCACCATCCAAGTGAATATAGGGCTGCCGATATTAGAGGGCCCCTCGCAGGCTTGCTTCGCTCGCCACGCTTCAGGCACGGCCTCGCTGCTCTCGGCTCTTTTATTTTCTAACTCTATGTCCACTTGGATGGTGGGGCTAGAACCTGGACTCACGGCACAGGCGCCGTTAATCTTCTGCTATTTTCGGAATCTGTGTGTGCTGTGTATTGTGCATGCGCAGTACACAGTGGACACAATCCGATGGGGGACACAATATGATAGGACACCAGGTTGGGGAAGGGGGCATGTACACTGTGTTCCCATTGGCTGAAGAGATAGTGGAGGGGCGGAGCAGACATAGCCTCCAAAATTTTACATCAAAATGATGTCGTGTCAGACATTTCAGGGACAGATGTAACAATACACAGATTTTTACAATCTGCTCCTGGTTTTACTGAGGCTGGCAACCCTGATGGAGCCCCCTAGTGGCATGGGGCCCTCGGTCAGTGCCCGAGTGCCCGAATGGTCAATCCGCCCCTGCTGTTACCCCAATCAACCTATAGCACTATTTATTCTGCCATCTGCAGGATTAGTCTTCTGTTCTACGCTTGAGTCCCATGCTTGTTTCCTGTCCATCTGTGCAACCTATTTAGAATTCCCCCAAAATGTGCCCCAGGTATTTTACTATCAGTGTTTAGATGCCATGCTCCTTCTTAGCAAGAATTGCTGCTGTGCACTTTTTCTATACATAGGAAAGCTATTCAAACTTGCTCAGTATGATAAGAAGCTGCCTGAACCAAGAGCTAACAAATGATTTATTCCCTGGCTCCTGTACCTGTGATCTCTGTTTTAGTTCTGATACCTATTTACTACCTCTGCTTGTTTCTTGACAATCATTGGCATCTGCCTGTCCTGACCTTTTTCTGGTTTCATCATGACCTTGCTTGCTGAATTGGTACCAAATTTGTTTTTACTGCCTGTTGTCAGTTGACTCTTGCTGGGTTCTCTGATTAATACTGGGTGGCTCCTTAGACCCTGTTCCCTTCTCTTTGGGGCTTACGTTCACCTTGCGATGCAAAGGGTCTGATAGCATTATTCAACCCAGAAAAGCAATCCTTCTGATCTTCTAAGGCAGAAGTGTCAAACTCAATTTTATAGTGGGCCGCATTAGCATTATGGTTGCCTTCAAAGGGCCAGTTGTATCTGTTATACTAGATGTCCAGAGCACCCACCCCCCTTAACATTAGATGTCAAGAGCCCCCCCCCAACCATTAGAAGAGTCCGCCACCCTTCCTTAAATCACATTGCACCTCCTTACCTTGTGCTGCTTCTGGGAAGAAGATGGGGGTGGAGCTGAGAAGCAGAAAGTGTAGAGTCTGGAGGAGGACCAGAGGAGGGCTGGAGTCAGCTGGCAGAGACTGCTGAAAGCAGAGATCAGAGGAGAAGTAGATGACAGGTGGTGCTGTGGCTGCACAAAGAGGCACAGGATCTGTAGGAGGAGTTCTGTCCTCCTCTCTGCTGCCAACTGCTGAGACAAGGTGGGGCAGAGACAAAGTGGGGGTGCCACAGCTGCAGGGGAGGTGTGAGGGCCATTAGACATGTGCAAAAGGAAAAAATTTGTTTAGTTTAGTTTCGTTTCAATTCGTTAATTAATTAATTTTGTTTAGTTATATTAGTTAAATTCATTAAATTCGTTTTCGGATTTCGTTTCGTTTTCTACCGAATTCGAAAAATCGGTCGCATTCGAAAATATTTCAACCGGATTCGAAAATATTTTGCGACCCAAATTTAGGGCCATGTATCTCGGGGTTACTTGGTGCTAGAAACCCCAAATTTGGAGATTTTGTAGTGCTAGTTCTGTTGTGTTTGCATACCAAATTTGGTGTTTCTAGCTATAAGTGACCCTGAGATATGTGGCCCCAAAGTCGGGTCACAAAATGTAATTCTCTGCTGCAGAAAAGTGCTTGACATTTTGTGACCCAACTTTGGGGCCACGTATCTCAGGTCACTTTGTGCTAGAAACCCCAAATTTGGAGATGTTGTAGTGCTAGGTCTACTGTGTTTGCATACCTAATTTGGGGTTTCCAGCTATAAGTGGCCCCAAGATACGTGGCCCCAAATTCGGGTCGCAAAATGTCATTCTCTGCTGCAGAAAAGTACTTGGCATATTGCCCATATCTGGGGTCACTTGGTGGCAGGTGACGTGGCAAGAGGACAATCCACAATTTGGTCACGTGACACTCGTATCAGGTCACGTGGCACTCGTGGCCGGTCACGTGGCTCTTGTGGCTGGCCACGTGGCAGGTCACGTGGCACTTGTGGCAGGTCAGGTGGCAGGTGTCGTGGCAAGTGGACAATACACAACTTGTGGCAGGTGACGTGGCAAGTGGACAATACACAACTTGTGGCAGGTGAGGTGGCAAGTGGACAAATACAATACACAACTTGTGGCAAGTGGACAATGACATACAGCATATGCACTTGCCTTGCGATCGACATCCGTGACTTCTTCAATCAGGCATGCTGACAACTTCATTGATACCATAAATATAAATGAAATAAGATGTGTGTGTGTTTTTTTGCACTGGTACACTGCAAGTATGAAAAGTTGATGTGACAGTTATATATAAGTAAGTATAAGTAACTAACCATCTTCCAAAATGTATAATTCAAATAGAAAAGATTAGAACAGAATATAAAAAAATATAATTTAATAGAATAAAATAGAAAGAATATACAACCATCTTCTGAAATTCAAATTTGAATAGAATAAAATTGAATTTCGAATAGTATGAATTAAAATTGTTTAATTAATTAATTTTAAATTTGGATAGAAAAGATTATAATAAAATAGAAAATAGACTAGAAAAAACAATAGAACAGAATATATTATATTGTATTCTGTTCTGTTCTATTGTTTTTCTAGTCTATTCTTTTATATTCCTTAAAAAAAAAAAAAAAAAAAAAAATTATATATATATATATATATATATATATATATATATATATATATATATATATATATATATATATATTTCCGACATTCGAATTTCGTATAGAATGAATTCGAATTTGAATAGAAAAGATTAGAATAGAAATAGAGAATAGACTAGAAAAACAATAGAACAGAATAGAATATATTATATTTTATTCTAAAATGAAATAGATGCTAATAGTCTGCACGAGATCTTATGGAAACAAATAGTAATCTGCAAAAGAAATTAAAAATAAAATAGATAGTATCTATATTATATTCTGTGCTATTGTTTTTCTCTCTATTCTCTATTTCCATTCTAATCTAATCTTTTCTATTCAAATTTGAATTCATTCTATACGAAATTCGAATGTCGGAAATAAATAAATAAATATATAAATATATATATATATATATATATATATATATATATATATATATATATATATATATATATATTTATTTTTATTTTATTTTTTTTATTTTTTTTTCGTATTGAATGAATTTGAATAGAGAAGATTAGAATGGAAATAGAGAATAGACAAGAAAAACAATAGAAGAGAATATAATGCTATCTATTTTATTTTTAATTTCTTTTGCAGAGACACCAAATTTGGTATGCAAAGACAATTGAACTAGCACTACAACTTCTACAAATTTGGGGTTTCTAGCACCACGTGACCCCAAGATACGTGGCCCCAAAGTCGGGTCACAAAATGTCAAGTACTTTTCTGCAGCAGAGAATGGCATTTTGCGACCCGACTTTGGGGCCACATATCTAGGGGTCACTTTTTTGCATACCAAATTTGGGGTTTCTAGCAATAAGTGGCCCTGAGACCCATGGCCCCAAATTCGGGTCGAAAAATGTAATTTTTCGAATTTGATTCGAATTTCGTCCGAATTTGGTTAAATTCGTTAGCATTGTAATTCGGTAATTCGGATGCATCCGAATGTCTGAATAATGAAAATTCGTCCGAATTTCGATTCGGAGCGAAACGAAATGCACATGTCTAAGGGCCATATGAAATGGCCAGGAGAACCAGATTCGGCCCACAGGCCTTGTGTTTGACACACATGGTCTTAGGCAATCGTATGTTATTATCTATAAATATGAATACAGTTATATTTTATACATTTAGAAATACACAGTTTACCAATACTTAGAGGTGTTGGCTGCATTTTGTTTTTTTTTACTTTTACTTTCTTTATCCTTTTTTTATTTTTTGGGGAAAAAAGATTTTATTTTGCACACTGTATACATACATTACAACAGACAGGGTTACATCTGATTCAACTGAAAATCCAACATCCATCATTAACCATACCCATTTTACATATGTTATGCATACTTGGTGGGGTTCGGAGCTAAGGCAGCTCCTCCCCCCTCATATATCAAGAAACATGTGCTTTTTTTTCAAAAACCATTAAAATTGGATTTGGGTCTAGTGTTTTATTAGACTAATTATCCACATCCACCTCTTCTTCCAGCATATTTTCTGAGACTAGCCAACTAGACCATACCTTTCTAAACTTCTTGGGAGCCTCTCTAGCTTCATAAGTCATTTTATACATTAGCATGTCAGTATTCATTATTTTTTCCACATCCCCAGCGTCAGCAGTTCGTAATGTATCCAACGTCTGGTGATGAGTTTCCTCACGCCAAAAAATAAAATTCTAAGGAATGTATGTGTTCATCTCCTCTTGATCAAAGACACCTAAAAGGCATCGTAGGGGTGAACAGATGTTAGGTAGATCGAACTGGTCTGAAATAAAAGGTGGTTACCTGCAACCATACTGGTCTTACTTTTTCACATTCCCACACTATATGAAGGAAGGTGCCATCTGCCTCCTTACATTTGTGACAGATTGCCGTCTCTCTCCTCTGCATACTATAAAGTCTAGTTGGTGTATAATACTGTTGATGTAAATAGCGGAACTGGCTCATTTTATCTGTAGAGGACATAACCAACTCCAAATACGTGTCCAATACCTCCTGCCACAGATTTTCCGACAGCTCTGGGATTATCGCTGCCCATCGAGCCATGGACTCAGTGTTTGTATTCATTATTCCCGGGCCCACTGCCCCATAGAGATTCGCTTAGCTGGGTCAGGGTCAATCAACACCTTCTCCAAGTCCATATTCTGTACCATAATCTAACCTCTCCCAAACTGCACCGCTGCTGCATGGCAGAGCTGAGCATAGTGGAAGCCCCAGGTCGTAGGTATTCCAAATTGTTCCTTTAGTTGTGCAAAAGTACAGAGACGGTTATCCTGACAGATCTGATGTAAATACTTTATACCATATGTAGCCAATGTTTTATGCCCATCCGGTATTTTTAGAAACTCCCTGAGGGTTTTATTATACCATATGGGGCTATTTGGGGATAGCCACAGGGGATCATCTTTCCTCCATTGTGAGCATAGATGAAAGACTTTCCCTGGGAGTGCCATTACCGATCCCACCTTCTTCCCTGGGATCCCTCTTCTGTATAGCAGGTTTTGTAGAGTTTCCTGTGGCAACCACCACCTCCAGCAGGGCAGTGGCATTGGGCGTTTGTGGACAAAGTTGCCAGTGCAAAAAAGGAAAGCTGCAAAGCCATAAAGTAGGATCGCAGGTCAGGATGGGCCATCCCTCCCATTGTAATTGGTAGCTTTAAAACTGCCAAAGATACCCGGGGTGTCTTGGTGCCCCACAGGAAACCCACAATAATGGAGCCAATGTGTCTGAAGACACGTAGTGCCACAAAAACCAGAGAATAGAGAAAAACCTAGGAAGGAACACCATTTTAAATAGATTTATTTGCCCCATCAGAGTGATTGGTAAGTTTCGCCATTTCTGTACCTTCTCCCGAAAATTAACCACAACCGGCGTCAAGTTTGTCTCCAGAAACCTTGAGATGGGAAGTCTGACTTCAATCCCCAAATATCTAAAAGAGGTAGATAATGGGATGGGGCAGTCTAAGGGGACCGTCACATGCTCGTCAATAGGGAAAAGAGAGGATTTTTTCTAATTGATCTGAAACTCGGGGGAAGTCACCAAACTCCTGGATCAATCGGAAAGCTTCTGAGAGTGAGGGCCCCAGGTCCTGCAAATATAGCAACATATCGTCTGCGTAGAGCGAGACTCGTTCTTCAAACTCCCCCAATCGGAGTCCTGTCAGATTCGGAGATTCGCTGAGTTTATCTGCTAGGGGCTCTATGGCCAGGGCAAACAGGAGGGGTGAAAGTGGGCACCCCTACCTGGTGCCCCTAAAAATAGGAAAGGAATCTGAAATAATGCCATTGATCCTCAACCTCACCAACAGGTCTGTGTATAAGAGTCGTACCCAGGAGATGAAGATAGGTCCAAAACCATAAGATTCCAGGAGAAGGAACAAATATGCCCACTCCACGGAATCAAAGGCCTTCTTTGTATCTAGAGAGCCCACTATTCTAGTCCCGGGGGTTGTCGTAAGCAGTCTAGAGGTTCACAAACAGTCTTCTAATGTTCATCTGTGCGCACCTTCCCTGAATAAAGCCCATTTGGTCCGCATCCACCAGCTTTTGGATTACTGATCGTAGCCTACTCACCAGTATTTTGGCTAGAATTTTTGTGTCAACATTCATCAGCGAGATCGGACGGTAAGAGTCACACTCTCCGGGGTCCTTCCCCCCTTTTGGGATCAGGACAACTGAGGCTTCTCTCATCGAAGGAGGTAATCTCCCATCCGACCTAGCCGCATTAAATACTTTAAGTAAGCGTGGAGCCATGCCAAACTGAAACGTGTTATACCATTCAGAAAGGAGGCCGTCTAGCCCAGGAGATTTCCCAGGAGGAAAGGATGCAATCACCTCCTCAACCTCCTCCACTGTAATACCTGCTTTCAAAATTAAGCTGTCCTCTTACGATAATCTAGGTAAGTCAATGTCCTTCATGTAAGTTACCAAGTTATCCATTCCCAGAGGGGTACAAGACCTGTTTAGTTCTTCATAGAATTGAGAAAAAGTTTTCAGAATGTCAGTTGAGTCACAGACTTCTAGTTTGCAGTTATCATATACTGTTTTAATGTAAACCGGAAGGTAGTCGGGCCGCGCCAAATATGCCAGTAACCTGCCATTCTTGTCGCCAAATTCAAAGATTCGTCTACGTTGTGCAAGTTTGGTGATACGATCTGTTAGAACTGTCTTGCACTCCCTGGTTCTGGCCCGCAAAGTCATAAACTTCTCTCTAGTGGGGTCTTTGACATATTCCGCTTCCGCTAACGTCACTTCAATCTCCTTTACTTGGACTGTGGAGGCTAACTGTTTCTTAAACCCCCGAACCTCCACTTTCTTCATGCTTACCTGTTGATCTTGCCAGTAAGTCTATTGTTTTTCAAGGTCCTTTAACAGAACAAGCTGTCCAGCAAAAGTGGCAGTTGATGTACTCAGACAAACAACGTAGCAGTGACAGGGGTGCAACAATCAGCTTTTATTCATTTATGTAAAACCTTTATTCCAAAAAGAAAACGGTTGCTGTAACTGCTTACAAAGTGTTAGTTGGAGTTCAAATAGTTCTAAAGTTTAATCCCCCCCCACAGTAATTCAGTCCCTGCATTAAAGTATATAACTAAAGGCAAAACGTTCTTTTTAGTTCTGGATGGAGTGGAGATGGATTAGAAGGCTTGTCCATTTTTATTGCTGGCTGTTTTCCTATTAGGGACATTCTCCCCTATATTTGTCCTGTATACCATTATTATTGAAAGTAAAAGTAAATCCCAAATTTTGGATTGTCCCCAGAAAAGTAATAGAGGGGAAATCTTCCAATGGGGACACTAGTTCTGGTGACCTGGGGGTCCCCAAGGAATTCCCTTAATTTGCAGGAATTTCCACTCACTTCCTGTTTGGCTGTGGGACAGGAAGTAAAGGAAAATCTCCTCAAAGGGACACAGATGGCAAAAAAAATAAAATAATAATAAATCTGTCAGGGGTTATAACCCTCCCTTGCTCTGTCCAAAATGAAAAGAAAGTTTTCCTATAGTTCTACTTTAAGGTAAAAAACATCTTCAAACTTGTCCCCCCCCCCCCCAAACAATTACCTGAGCCCTCTCTTGATCCAGCTGCAGTTATTTTTTCCCCTCTTCCTGGTCTTCACAAAAGACTCAGGCAGCAGCAGGAGCCAATGGATGCTTTCAGTCAAATCCTCTGAGGGAGAGGAGCAGGGCCATCTTTAACGTGGGGCACAAGGGGCAGCATCCACGGGTCATTATTGTGGGGCCCAAAGCAGCTGCCCGTTGAGCCTGCATTGCCTGGGAAAGTCTGAAGCAGGGCTGACGCCAGGATGAGTGGAAGTAACATTTGACATTAACTGCTTCTGGTGCCCTGTTACAAAATGTGCATGTAGTGTCTCCTGCCCCAGCGTTGTCAGGCTGCCAAAGTGGAGGGCAGCCAGACACCTCTGCTTTGCCTGTTACTCTATCCCTGCTTAGGACTGAGCCTTCTAATTCCCTTCTGGTTTGCTGCTCTTCCTACCTTGTCCTGCAGGTGGAGAAGCTGGTTGGGCTGCTGAAGAATAGAGCTATGACTGAGAGCTTTTACAGCCATATGGAGGCAGATCTGGAGAGCTCTGAGGTATAGGGGGTCCAGTTGCAAGGCAAGAACTATGGCACGTTCCTTAATTCACTGACAGTGCTTTGTCTCCCCTTTCCCAGCCCTAGAGAACGTCTCTCCTCTCTTGTGATGGTCTGCCGGGCTGGGAGATGGGGGACAGGTGTGATGTTCTGCAGGGCAGGGAATGGGGAGACAGATGTGATGTTCTGCAGGGAGAGGGGAGACAGGTGTTATGTTCTGCAGGGCTAAGAGAGGGGTGACAGGTGTGATGTTCTGCAGGGATGTGAGAGGAAAAACAGGTGTGATGGTCTGCAGAGCTGGGAGAGGGAAGACAGGTGTGATGTTGTACAGGGCTGAAGACTGATGTGATGGTGTGCAGGGCTGAAGACAGGTGTGATACTGTGCAGGGCTGGAGAGAGATGTGATGGTGTGCAGGGCTGGAGACAGGTGTGAAGACAGGTTTGATGCTGTGCAGGGCTGAAGATGGGTGTGATGGTCTGCAGGACTGATAACAGGTGTGATGGTCTGCAGGGCTGAAGAAATGTGTGATGTTCTGCAGAAATGAAGACAGGTGTGATGTTCTGCAAAGCTAAAGACAGGTGTGATGTTCTGCAGGGCTGGGAGAGGGGAGACAGGTGTGATGTTCTGCAGGGATGAAGACAGGTGTGATGTTCTGCAGGGCAGGGGACAGGTGCGATGCTCTGCAGGGCAGGAGACAGGTGTGACATTCTGCAGGGCTGAAGACAGATGTGACGTTCTGCAGGCCTGAAGACAAATGTGATGTTGTGCAGGGAGGAAGGCAGATGTGATGGTCTCCAGGACTGACAACAGGTGTGATGAGGAGCCAAGGGACCGCTCCATGCAATACCATTGCACAGAGCAGGTACGAATAAACCTCTTTAACCGACTCTCGTTCTGGGACACCATCATATGATGGTACCCAGTCTCACCGCAATTTGTGCACCTGTGGCTCTTTACCCATGTGATCAGCTGTGTCCAATCACAGCTGATCACATGTAAACAAGGAGATGCCGTTTATCGGCTCTGCTCGCCTCACACGAGGAGAGGAGACCTGATCAGCGGCATCTCCTTTACAGGGGAGGCTTGTATAGGTAATAGTGCCCTGATTACATTGCAGCCCCAATAGTGCCCATCTGTGACCCCAACCTGTGCAGCTTTTCAGTGCTGCCTATCTGTGTCACCTATCAGTGCCCATCAGTGTTGCATATTAGTGTCTCCTTATCAGTGCAACCTCATCAGTGAAGGAGAAAAATTACTTATTTACTAAATTTTCTGACGGAAATTAAGAAAAACTTTTTTTTTTTCCAAACTTTGTTTTTTTTAGCAAAAAATAAAAACCTCAGTGGTGATTAAAAAAAATGATAAAAATGTAATTTGGGTACAGAGTTGTATGACCGCAGTGTCCGGTATTGAAGTGGTTAAGAAAAAAAAACGAGCCTCTACAACTAGACATGTGCATTTGTTTTCGTCCGAATGCATTTTCGTCCGAATTTCAGGTATTTTCGTTTTGACAAACGATAACGAAAGCACAGAATCCGAAAAACGAAAGATCCGACATAAATAAATGCTTTATTTTCGTTTTTACAACAGTTCAATATAGAATAGGAGATTCGACGTGACTCTGACAATAACAATCTGTGTCTATTGAACCTGTGGTCGAATGTGCCTAACCTTACCTCTATTAGTCCAAGATTATATAGAGAAAATATTCGACAGAGAAAAAAGATTCTGCAAGTTACTGTCCTAAAAAGTGTTTGGGGACCCGGGTCTTGCCCCAGGGGACATGGATCAATGCAAAAACATTTTTTAAAACCGGCCGTTTTTTCGGGAGCAGTGATTTTAATAATGATTAAAGTGAAACATTAAAAGTGTAATATTCCTTTAAATTTCGTACCTGGGGGGTGTCTATAGTATGCCTGTGAAGGAGCTCATGTTTCTGGTGCTTAGAATTGTCCCTGCACAAAGTGTCATTTATGCAGGAAAAAAAGTCCTTTAAAATCACTCGAAGCTATTATGAATTGTCGGCTCCGTAATACAGAGAACACTCATTGAAAGTCATTGATAAAAAAAAAAAAAAATAATCAAAAAAAAAGCGTGGAATTCCCCCAAATTCAATTACCAGGCCCTTCAGGTCTGGTATGGATATTAAGGAGAACCCTGCGTCAAATTTAAAAAAAAATTGATGTGGGGGTCTCCCTAAAAATCCATACCAGACCCTTTATCCGAGCACGCAACCTGGTAGGCCGCAGGAAAAGAGGGGAGGACGAGAGAGCGCCCCCCCTCTCTCCTGAACTGTACCAGGCCACATGCCCTCAACATTGGGAGGATGCTTTGGGGGTCTGTGACCCCTCAAAGCACCTTGTCCCCATGTTGATGAGGAAAAGGGCCTCATCCCCACAACCCTGGCTGGTGATTGTGGGGGTCTGCAGGAAGGGGGCTTATCAGAATCTGGAAGCCCCCTTTAACAAGGGGACCCCCAGATCCCACCCCCCTGTTTGAAATGGTAAGGAGGTACAAAAGTACCCCTACCATTTCACAAAGAAAGTGTAAAAAATAGTTAAATAAGACAAACATACTTTTGAAAAATTCCTTTTCCTTAAAAAAAAAAAAAGATTCCAGCGGTGGTAATCCAAATTTAGGGGGGCCCCCACATCAATTTTTTTTAATTTGACGCGGGGTTCCCCTTAATATCCATAACAGACCTGAAAGGCCTGGTAATTGAATTTGGGGGACCCCCATGCTTTTTTTTTTTTATCAATGACTTTCAATGAGTGTTCTCTGTATTACGGAGCCGACAATTCATAATAGCTGCGAGTGATTTTAAAGGACTTTTTTTCCTGCATAAATGACACTTTGTGCAGGGACAGTTCTAAGCACCAGAAACATGCGCCCCTTCACAGGCATACTATAGACACCCCCCCTGTATGAAATTTAAAGGAATATTACACTTTTATTGTTTCACTTTAATCATTATTAAAATCATTGCTCCCGAAAAAACGGCAAACACTTTTTAGGACAGTAACTTGCATATTAGCCTTTAAAATTAGCACTTTAGATTTTGAACGTTGGAGTCCCATAGACTTTAATAGGGTTCTAAAGTTGACACGAAGTATGCTATATACTAGCTCAGTCGAATCTTCTTTATACATTCGACAGACACCATAAGCCTTCAAAGACAGATTTGACCGTAATTCATGTGGATTTTCGGACAAATGCAATTTTTGAACGAAAAACAAAATAAATAAAAATGAATTTCGGGAGTAACTAAATTAATTAATTTTTCGGACGAAAACAAAATTCCGAAACAAAATATTTTACACTGCACATGTCTATCTACAACCACTTTCAGCTTTAATTTGTTAGTGAATGCCTTCTACCTACCAATGAATCTAACATTGCCTTCACCCCAGCCGTTACAAGCACTTTCTAACAAAAATACCCAATCAGCTGCAAGGAAAGTATTGTGTGGATGATGGAAATCACATTCACTAACCTCTGGGGAAATGAGTGCGCTGATTATTTTAGTGAATGGACCCCATTGGCTGATTAAAGAGACAGGAAATGAAGGCTCTGTTTTCAGTGCTAAATCCGCTGCATTTCCAGGGACACGTGTGGGATCCTGAGCCCTGTCATTAGAACACAGGACCTGCTCTCAGCTGTCACCTCTGTGCACTCTCTCTCTAGTGTTTGAATTCCACAGACAGCCAATAGCAGCTTCCTCCTGCCTGGCCCGTTAGCTGAGTACACGCCCCCTGTTCGCTCCGCCCAGCTTTATTGACACCAGCACAATGTTTACACCGCTGGAAGGCTGGGTGGCCGGTGAGGGAGCTCTCAGTTATGGCATGGGACAAGCAGGTCAGTGAGGATGGGGACAGCGGACATTGTGGGTTGCGGGTTGTGTGTGCTCTGTGCTGGATTCATATTGTGCTCGTATATGTGTGTCAGTGATGTGCAGCTTCTCCGGCTATGTGCGCTCTGCAGAGGGACTGAATAGAGACGAGTTAGAGCAGTTCTATCGGGAACAGTGGCAGGCCTTGGTTATTCTGGTGCAGCACACAGAAGCCCGCCCAGCACTGATAAACAACGTGTGACAGACTCCACCTATACAGGTTAGCACTGAGTGTGAGCTCTGCTTCTGCGATACATGTATTTCCTGTGTGCGGAGCCTGAGGAGAGAGAGGCCGGGGAGTGACGTCTACACCTACACGTCTTCCCCCTTCCCGCCAGCAGCTGGAGCTAGCCGGGCAGGCATTGGCTGATGGATGGCGGCTGCGTCCAATCACAAAGACCTACTACAGCAAGTTTTCTAGAACAACAAGCAGATCTGTCCAATGGCAAGGTGGAGAGGTGGGACTTGTGTGAGACTGTAGAAAGCTGAGTGAGGACTGAGGCTGAAGTGATGTGTGATATATATATATATCTCTATCTATTAGAAGCATACTTTATCAGGAGCTGGTGAGTATAATAGAGAAGAGAGGCGTCTCCAAGTGTAGCAATATGATTACATTTAATGAAGGTACAACCTCTAGGCCCCTTTCACACTGGGGCGCTTTGCAGGCGCTACAGCGCTAAAAAAAGCGCATGCAAAGCACCCTGAAACAGCCGCTGCTGTCTCTCCAGTGTGAACGCCCTGAGGGCGTTCACACTGGAGCGTTGCGCTCGCAGGGCGGTCAAAAAAGTCCTACAAGCCACATCTTTGAAGCGGTGTATTTACCGTTCCTAAAGCACCCCTTCCCATAGAAAATAATGGATCACCGCTGCAGTTTTAACTCTTTTTCAGCCACTAGCGGGGGTTAAAACTGCATAGCGCCGCTAAAACAACGGGAAAGTGCTGCTAAATGTAACGCTGTTTTATCACCAGCGCCCGCAACACCCCAGTGTGAAAGTAGCCTTTGTGATCGGGAAGACTACCCTGCAGTAGAGCGATCTCAAAGCGAGGCTTGAAGAGCTTGTGGAGCACAGCGTGGAAGGAACGCCGTTGATAGCGGTGAGGAGGATGGTCTATGTGGACAGCTTTTCCCCCGGATGCCTGCATACTTAGACGTGCCTGCTTTAATCATCAACCATGTGAGTTGCTAAATGTTGTACTTTCATTAAAGCGGTGTTCCAGCTGAAATTTTTTTAATCTTTTTTTTTTTTAAAAGTCGACAGCTGTAAACACCGTAGCTGCTGACTTTTAACAAGGACACTTGCCTGTCCAGGGAGCTCATGATGTTGGCCCCTTGAGGCCGATCCATCCATCCGCCATTCCAACTAAGGGAAACTGGCAGTGGAGTGTTGTGGCTTCAACCGCCGGTTTCCGACTGCACGTGCGCGAGTCACGCAGCGCTTTGCGAATGGCCAGCTTGTCTTCTGGGACACACACAGCTTCCAGAAGACAATGGGGGACTTGCTGCAGAAGAGGATGTGACAGCCGTGGCCCGGCTGGATCGGAAGTACTCTTCGTACTTCCAAAAAAGGTACAAGAGAAAGTTAAAAACAATTTTTAAATATCCGAAAACGAGGGGTGGAGAGGTGGTCTTTCGTTTAAGACCACCTCTCAAAATTAGGTGGAACTCCACTTTAAATGTAACCATATTGCTACACTTAGAGGCACCTCTTTTCTCTTTTATACTCAGTTGTGACTTGACGCTACTTGTATATCAAGACATCGCTTGTATATCAAATCAAAATGTAGTAAAAAATTTTGCTTGTCTTGCAAAACGCTCTCAAACCAAATCTTGTATATATCCTCCCTACTTTCTGTCTGATGTTTATTTCCACGTGAAATGTTTGAGGCTGCTTCATGCATAGCAGTTCTGAACGTTTTCATGCATAGATTAGCCGCTTTATCTCAGTGGGCCGCCCTGTGCATGATGAACATGCCAAAGTAGCTCATGTACCTTTTTTGGGAATTAAGCGTCTAGCGTGTGTTTTTTTTTTTTTTTTTTTTTTTTTTTTTTTTTATAAAATCTTTATATTGATTTAAACAAAGACAAAGACAATCAAACAAACATTGGTCTTGCATAGTAGCGTTGGAAACCCAGAGGGGACTCCATATGGCTATGTCCTACACAAATGCCAGGCATATGGCTAACAGTATGTATGTTGTATAGCACCACTGGGTCTTGGGTCGCCGGGTACTATCATTAACCTTTATGTACATTGGTGTTCTGACATCCTAACAGAATATGCTCAGTCGGTTCTCCTGCATGAGCCATTTGAGTCTGGGACCCCTAAGGGACCCCCGAAGCTGAGGAGGGATCTGCCAACCATTTAGACCAAATTTTACCATACTTATTGGGGCAGCCTCTATTGGCGTAAGTGTCTTTGTAGAGAGACAGGCTATTGTTGATTAGTTATTTCCACAGAGAGAGAGGAGGAAGGGTCGGTTTGCGCCAGCTGAGGGTGATTGCTTTGCGGGTGTAGAACAGCAGGAGTCCCACAAACGTGCGACCCGCTGCTGTAGGGATTCGTTGCTCAATCAGACCCAATATGCTAGTTGCCATGGTCGGTTGTAGTGGTACTGAGGTAACCTGTTCACTAAAGGCTAGAATCTCCTTCCAGTAACAGGCAATTGCTGGGCAGGTCCAGAAGATATGGGTGAAATCCGCAGGAATCCCACCACATCTCCAGCACCCAGGAGGGGAGTCAGGGTTCATTTTATGCAACCTGTAGGGGGTAAAGTATGCCCGGTGGACGATCTTGAACTGGATCAGGCGATCTCTCAGGGAGACCCGAGATTTAAAGGGGGAGTCCCAAATGTCGTCCCAATCGTCGTTGTCAAGCTCGGGAATGTCACGGGACCATTTGTTTCTAAGTTTTTCCAGCGCCGGGAGAGGGGCAAAGATCAGGTGTGAATACAATTGAGAGGTGGGTTTTTTGTACAGTCTGACCTAAGGAGGTCCTCTAGTGGAGACTGGAGCAGCTGCGGGGGGGAGCTGGAGAATTGGCTACTGAAGGCATGGGAGAGTTAGTGATATTGGAAAAAATAGGACCGTGGCACATTAAAGTCCGAGTTCCGTTCGGAGAACGGAACCAGGGATTGGTTGGTAACAATCTGTGATATAGTTTTTATGTTCAATTTAGTCCATGCCTGGGGCTCAGGCAATTTGTAAATATGCTCCAGAGTTGGGTTTCGCTAAAGGGGGACGTTGGGTGAAATTGCCCGTTTAGGGTAATGTGTGATTTTGAGACCCGCTCCCCATGCCTGCAACGTAGTGCGCATGGAGGGCGTCAGTGGATAGGGGGCTTGTGGGCCTCGAAAGAGTAAAAATTTGAGGGCCTCAAGGGATCCCAGCACTGCCATCTCAATCTGAACTGCTGGATTGGAGGTGTCCGGACTGAGCCACCAGACCGCCGTGACTAGCTGCGTAGTATTTATATAAGTCCGGGCACACCAAGCCACCCTGAGAGATCGGTCGTATCAGCGTGGTCCAGCTGTATCTGGGAGACTGGGGACCCCACAAAAAGGAGGTGGTGTAAACGTGTGAAGAAGGATTTGGGTATCCATTGTGGAGAGTGCCGAAATAGGTATGTGAATTTAGGTAACCGTTTCGCATGGCAAATAGAGCCGGGGAGAGAGGGCAGCCCTGTCGAGTACCCCAGGACAACTGGAAGGACCGTGACAAGCCCCTCCCAGCCTGATGGCGGAGGTGGGGTCACGGTAAAGGACCTTAATCCATTCATTGAATACCAGGGGAAATCCCATCCATCGGAGGACCGCCCAGAAAAAAGGCCACTCGACCGTGTCAAAGGCCTTCTCAATATCAAGGGAGGCCACCACCCTGGATCCTACGTTAAGGTGCTGTGCGTGTGTATATTAGTGAACAGGCGTCTTAAGTTTACGTCCGTTGTTCTATTCTAGCTATGAAACCGGTCTGGTCAGTCTCGATGATAGTGGGTAGTAGGGGCTGCAGTCTCAGGGTCAACTGTTTGGTGAGGATCTTAAAGTCCGTGTTGAGCAGGGCGATAGGCCTGTAGGAGGCACAGGATGTGGGGTCTTTAGGAGCTTTATGGATAAGGATGATGTGGGCATGGGCCATGGAAGCCAGAAGGGCACCATCGGCCAAGCATTGGGTGAAAAGTTGAGCTAGTTTGGGAGCCAGCAGATCCCTGTGAGTCCTGTAGAACTCGATGGGGAGCCCATCCGGGCCCGGAGACCTCCCAGTAGGGAAGGACCCCATCGCCCTCAGTACCTCCTCCTGGGGAAATCGGTCTCACAAGGGATTCTCTCTCTTCAGCAGAAGGCTATCCCAATGCCAAGGGGTCCAGCCAGGGCGCAAGATGCCGTGGCTGGAAATCCGATGGCAGAACTGAAGTGTAAAGGGAGGTGTAATATTCACAAAATGCCTCTAGGACGTCAGGTAAGGAAGAGACCGATTCACCAGAAGGAGCACCACGCTGGGGATCGCCGTCAAGGGTCTGTCATGCTTTGCCATCATCGCCAGGAGGGGACAGTTCCGGTCTCCCTGCTTAAAAAAAAAAACGTTGCCTATTGCGATACAGGTCTAGTCTAGTCACTTCAGTGAGGTGGAGGTGTAGCTCGCGTTTCGCTGCATTAAGGGAGTCGTAGTTTGTGGTTGAGGGGTCAGCGGCATAAATTTCTGACTGGGACTGCGCTGCGGCTTGTAGGTCAGTGGTGACCGCAGCCTGCTCCCTCCGGATTCCAGCAATGGAGGAGATGTACTGCCCTCTGGTGAAAGCCTTGAAGGCGTCCCAGGTCACAGTTGTGGAGGAGGATCCTGTATTAAGTTCCCAAAATTCGTCTAGCATTTTTTTAACCACACATTTTGACAGACATCTGCTTTCCATTTTTACTGACAATATATGGAAAATGTACTGACAGAGCACATTCTCTCCCCCCGACAATGCATGAAAATTTAGTGACCGAGCTTTTTATTTATTTATTTATTTATTTATTTATTTATTTTTTTTGCTGGCAATGCATGGAAAATTGACTACGCAGAGCACTTTTTTTTTTTGTTTTTCCCTGACAGAGCACATATTTTACTGAAAAATGACAGAACTATTACACACTAAGACAACCGATATTTAACACCTTCACACCTAATGCCGCATACACATGACCGGACATTTCAACAGCAAAGGTCCGACAGAATGAATCCACCGGACAGTTCGCTTCATCGGACCTTTGCTGTCTAAAAATCAGACGGACTTTAGAAATAGAACCCGTTTAAAATTTTTCCGCTGGAAACAGTTCCTATCGAAATACGTTCGTGTGTATGCTAGTCCGACAGACAAAAACCAACGCTGAGGCAGCTATTGGCTACTGGCTATGAACTTCCTTATTCTAGTCTGGTCATACGTCAAATCCATCGTACTTTGGTGTGATTGTGTGTGTGTGGCCAAGTCCGTTCGTTCGGAAAGTCCGTCGGAACTCCGCTGAAAGTACATCGGGAAGACCGTCGGACCTAGTCTGCTGGAAAGTCAGTTCGTGTGTACGTGGCATTAGCCTTTTTCTGACACTTGTTGCTTACAGATTTAAAATCTGTCTTTTTTGCTAGAAAATTACTTAATACCCCCAAACAATATCTATCTATGTAATCTCTTTTCTAGCAAAGGCCTTAGAAAATAAAATGGAATAAAATGGAGATTGTTGCAATATTTTATGTCACACTGTATTTGCGCAGTGCTCTTTCAAATGCAATTTTTTTTTAAAGAGAAATACACTTTCATAAATTAAGAAAAAAAAGTACAGTTGCCCCAATTTTTGTTTGCATAATGTGAAAGATGATGTTACTCTGAGTAAATGGATACCTAACATGTCATACTTTTAAATTGTGCACACTCGTGGAATGGCGACAAACTGCGGTATCTAAAAGTCTCCATAGGAGACACTTTAAACATTTCTACAGGTTACCTGCCTTAAGTTACAGAGGAGGTCTTGCATGACAACAGTTATTGCTCTCGTTCTAATGATCATGGCCATACCTCATATGTGGGGTTTGAATGCTATTTACATTTGAGGGTGCGACTTTACTTATGCGTTCTCTTCTGCACAGAGGCATGGGGCTCTTTAAATTTTTATTTTTTATATTTATTTTTATTTTTACACTTACATTTTTTTTTTTATCACTTTTATTGCTGTCTCAAGGAATGTAAACATCCCTTGTGACAGTAATAGGCAGTGCTAAGTACTCTATAAGACCCCAAATCTCTCCTTTGCATTTAAAAGCATTCAAAATGCCAAATTTGACTGTGTTTGAATACTGTTGTTGTTTTTTTAAAATCTGGCGCCTTTGTGTCTTCAATAAACCGAAAGTGATGTCATGACATCGCTTCCAGCTCACTAGATCTGAAACCTGATCAAAGGCGATTCCGGCATTGTTCGGGTCTCCGGACAGCCGACTGATGTGTCGGCTGGTTGCTCGGGCCTGCCGGGGGGACGGGAGACTGCAGGTGAGCCGCAGAAGGTGGGGGGGGGGGGGGAGATAAGAGCCAAGCAGCTGCTTAGCTGCATCAGTTGTTATTACAAAAAGCCGACTGCCTGCTCTAAGAAAAATGGTACTGGGGTGATGCTGGCAGCTGCAGGCATCATCCCAGTACTACCCCTTGAAGCAGAAGGCTGCATATTTGCGTTAAGTCAGCGTCAAGGGGTTAAACAAACAATATAAACACAATATGGAAACACTGACAATACCTATGACAAGTAATTTGCCTGGTTTACACTTGGTCAACACAGCATGACAAATTTTCCCCAATCGTCTTTCAGGACAGCCACCTTTGAGAGACACTGGCTCCTCCCCTCTTAGGAAACACCGCCTTCATTTTCATGATTTAAGCCTCCTCCTCCCTTCGTTCCTCAGTTATGGTGTTTCCTCCGGTGGGGAGACATCGCTAAGGAACCTTAGCTGAATTCGGTTGGTGAGACTGAAGCTATCCGAGCGGAGCCCCGGCCCCACTCGGTTACCCGACCGTCTATCGGTCGGCCCTTGACAGTCGGATCAGCGGGGAGCTGAAGCGTTCGTACTGTCTATACACCCTAAACTTCGCTTGGGGAAAGCAGGAAGTTTTACAGGGTCGTCCGTCCGTTCACCCGCGGGTGTTTTAACGGAACAGGCAGTCCGGTCGGCTGGGGAAGCTGAACTTTTGACTGACCTTTTTCTATATACGCACTCCAATCTTCGCTTGGGGAAAGCAGGAAGTTTTTGGGGAGGTTCATCCCTGCGTTTCGCCCAGTGGGGCGCTGCAACGAGGACGTCCAAGGCCCCCCTGTGTATCCAGTCGGCTGGGAGCCAGAGGCCGGACCGGTTGGCGGGCGACGTCAATTCCGGTGGGGGCGGACCTCTTCGTTGGATCCGCGTCTTCCGGTTCCGGACGCGGCACGTGGAGGGGAACCTAGCGTTCGGCTGGTGCAGCCTCTCTTTCTACAGTTGCACAGGTAGCTGTTGGAGGCACGTTCGTACCACTCTTCCTCAACAGGAGAATGTCCAAAGCAGTGGCTTCGGGAGCTCCAGGAGTAACGGCACCAGCCACTCAAAGGTAAAAGCCCTGGCGAGGGGTTCCCTTACCTTACAACCAGTAGCTCCACTGGTGTTTTTTCCCCCTAGGTGGTCGGGGGGAAGGGCAGTGCGTCTGGGATCCAGATGGAGATTGATCCTAGGGGAGGGCACTCCCGGTGGTCCTCTTAAGTAGTGCTGGTGTTTCTTTTTTTTTTTTTTTTTTTTTTTTTTTTAGAATTTTATGCTGCTCTTTTATCTCTAGGTCTCTGAAGGACATGAGCAAGTCTCCCCTTGGTTCTAGGAGGGAGCGTCCTTCATATAGAGCCTCTTTGGGGAATCCCTGGTTCAAAGGCACTTGGTAAAGAGTGTATTGAAGCACCGGATAGCTCAGTCAGACCTTTAACCTAAGGTTCCAGTGGCCTCAGAGGGTTCAGGTCCCTGTTTGAGCGCCATCAGGAAACAGGCAGCAGAACACGGTGCATATCTGGCGGCTTCTGGGAAGGTTCCAGTGGCCTCAGCTCCAGAGCACTCTTTCACCAGCACAGCAGAGTGTTCCACCTAACCCGATGGATGTTCCTCCTGCAGGTTAAGGGAGAGTCTAGAGGGTTCCAGAGAGGAAGTTGAGGAAGAAGTTGACAGTGCCGTCTCAGACTCCCAAGGGAATCTGATAAAGGTGAGGGCTTGGGTGGGGAACCCAAAAGAACCCCTCGATATAAACTTCCCCCTGGATGAAGTGGATAAGCTCTTGAGAGCTATTCATACCACTTTAGGAAGAAGGCATTGTCACCCCACGATCAGATGTACTAGGACCTGGGGGAAGCGGGTGTTCCCGGTTCATGCTGTCTTGATCGATGCCATCAGGAATGGCGGGGTCCCGAAGGAAAACCTTTCTTTTCTGGTGCATTAAAGCAAAGGTTTTTTCTTGGGTGGAAGAGGAAGCTCTTGTCTGGAATAGAATCTCCCAGGTTAGAGACTACCTTTCTTCAGACGTCCAGGCATACTGACCTGTCCTCAGGGACATGGGAATGCTTTCAGACCCTATGTTTGAAATGATGGACTCACTTCTGAAGGATGCATGGGCTTTTTCTCTTAAGAAAATATCTAAGCCTGCCATAGCGGCCACAGTGGTGGCTCATAATATGAAGTGTCGGCTTAGCCAGATTAATGCATGAAGCAATGACGGCAGAGGAGACTTTCTATCCTCCTTTCCCATGCTGCTTAAGGTGTTGGCATACGCTGCTTCGATTCAATCCAGGCGAATGTATGCAAGATCTTCGGCTCTGACCAACTCAGCCTGGAGGGCCTCAAGGCTGAAGACATGGCAGGGGGTCAAGGCATGGCAGGGGGACAAGGCGTCCAAAGCAAAGCTCTGGAATCCTTTTTACAGGAGGCTGCTGTTACTGCTACTGTTTACTGCAGTTTGGGCCAGGTCTTGAAGCAGGGCTAGATCGCACGGCTGATAAGAAAAAGGCCTTTCCCCTTAAGAAGAAATATGGGGAGCAGTAAAAAAGAGGCCTTCCTCCCCCAGTGGGAGATGATCACCTCCAATCAGTTTGTGTTGGGGATCATCGTAAGAGGTTACCGTTTGGAGTTTTCAGAACTCTCCTCTTTTGAGACTCCTTGTCACTGAGCTGCCAAAATGTGCCCTTCTTTCCTCTTCAGGAGTTAGAGGAACAGGAAGTGGTAATACAGGTCCCAGCAGGATATATAGAAAGGGCTCCTATTCTCACATTTTTGTGGTTCATAAGCCTTTGGGGAAAAAAGTTCAGGCTCATCCTGAACCTGAAATGTCTGTGTGTCTTAGTCACCTACAGATGGCTTTCGTTGGTTTTGGTCACTGGGTGAGGGCACCTCTTCCACCAAAACTGTTTCAGGGCATGGATAGTATGGATGCATACCTGCATATTCCCATTGCAGAGAACCACCAGCGTTTCCTTAGGCTGGCAGTGATAACTTCTGTAGGGGTGCTACACATTCAGTTCAAAGCGCTTCCCTTTTGGGCTATCCCTTTCCTCCTCCTATCTTCACCAAAGTGATGGTAGATGTTCTGGCATTCCTGCGTCTCAGGGGAGTCTCGGTGATCGTGTGTCCTGAAGATCTTCTCCGGTTTGTACCTTCTCTGACGCAGTCGATTTGGGAGCAACAGGTAACAAAAGACCTGTTAGTGAGCCTGGGTTGGCCTCTGAACCTAGAGAAACCCAACTTAAATTCCTTACCAGGGGGTCACCTTCCTGGGGTAGGTGCTGGGCTCAACAGAACAAAAGGTCTTCCCTCCTTGGAGAAGATCCAGAAGATAGATAGAGCACTGTTGTTTCTCCAGGGCAACCGTCAAAAACTCAGTTAGGCAGGTTGAGTTTACTGACAGCCACGCTCCTAGCAGTTCAGTGGACGGGGTCATGTTACCGTCCTCTGTAAACTATTCATCTTGAAGCTTTGGGACCACAGTCAGGGGTCTTGGGACTCTTTGGTTCCAACTCAGGTAAAGAGGTCCCTTTGGGAAAGGGAGCACGTTTGTTACAAGACCTAGAATGGAGTTTCCCAGTATCCAGGGTGGTTACGATACCGATACGAACGGCTTAGGTTGGGGTACACACCTAGACTCCTGTTTGGTACAGGAAGGAATCTAAGAGATCCTCAAATTGGAGGGAGTTGAGAACAGTAGATCTGGTTCTCAGGACCTCTCAGAGTTCTCTGGAGACTTCATGTAAGAGTCGTGGAAACAATCCCTTGGCAGTGGCTTGCGTCGACAGGACGGGGACTCCTGGAGCGGATCCTTATGGGTCCTAGCGAAGGCCATCCTCAGATGGGCCGAATATTAAAATCCTGTCTTTTCAGTGATCTGTCTTGAAGGAGAGCAAATCCTGATATTAGATTTCCTCAGAGCAACCAGGTTCTCAAGCAGGAGGTTCTTCGAATGGATCACCCAGAGTTGGGGGATTCCTTGGATAGACCTCTCTTTTTCTCAAGGGAAAACGCAAAGGAAGCCATCTCCTGTTCCATGAACAGGGGAGATGGGAGGTCGGGAGCAGACACACTAAAGCACAGAGTTAGGGTTTCTCTAAGTGCTATGCTTTCTCCCCTCCCGTTCTGATTCCTGCAGGGTCAGGGAAGTTTTCAGGTGGAGATTACTACCTATTTTCTAATCACACCTCTTGGGCCCAGGAGGCCGTGGTTCTCCATTCTGAAGGGCCTGTCAGTAGAACCCCCCCCCCGGGTTTTCCCGGTCTAGGAGTGTCCCTTCTCCCAGGGTCCAGTCTGCGGTCCCCAGGTGGATTCTTGCAGCTTGGCTACTGAGAAGGAATTGCTGAAGGGCAAAGAGGTCTCAGACTGTTTAATAGCCACTCTTCTGAATTGCAGGTAAATAGAAACTCAGACCATTTTCTTGAAGGTATGGAGACGGTTCAACAGCTGATGCTCAGAGAACTCCTTCAATGTGCACAGCCTCGTAGCCGTTCTAGAGTTCCTGCAGTCAGGGGCAGATAAAGGTTTAGCCCCATAAACATTGAAGAGTCAGGTTTTCGCTTTTAGCGTATTCCTGGAAGGGCATCTAACATCAGACCTTGGTATAGTAAGGTTCCTAGAGCCTTAAGTAGGCAAAGACCAAGCCTTTGGTCGCCCCCTTCCCAGTCGGGGTCACTCATTAGTTTTACAGGTTCCCACAAAGGAACCTTTTTCAGCAATTGGAATCTGGCTGGTTATGGTTGATCACTCTCAAAACTGTGTTTTTTGTGGCGATCACTGCGGCAAGGAAAGTGAGTAAACTCGAAACCCTTTCTGTTAAGGCACTCCCTTTCCAGACCATTCAGTTTTTAAGATCATTCTGGCCTTTTTACCTAATGGTAGTCTCTAATCCTCAGAGAGTCCGAGAGATTATGCTGCCTATTTTTCGTTCAAAACCAGTGAGCGAACAGGAACACATCTTCTTGGACGTGTCCTTCATTATTTTGGTTACACAAAGCCAGTTCAGGAAGTCTGATTTACCTTTGGTGTTACTTCCAGGGGCTAGGAAGGGTTCCAAAGCCTTTAGACGTACGCTAACCAGATGATTAAGGTCAGCCATTGGGCAGACTTGCGCGGTTGGGGTATTAAAGCCTCCAGTTAGAATTAAAGCACACTCAGCCAGGACAGCGGCAACTCCGCAGACAATGTGGGCTGGTGTGTCTCCTGAACAGATCTGTAGAGCCGCAACGTGGTTCAAGTTTTCTACGTTCGTGAAGCGCTATAGATTGGATCTTCTCTCAGCCAAAGACCAATCCCTTTGGTCACAAGGTGCTGCAAGCAGTAGGTCCCACCCTAAGACAGGGTACTCGCTTATCCTCTCAAAGGTGGCTGTCCTGAAAGACGATTGGGGAAAAATGGAATTACGTACCGGTAATGTCCTTTTCCAGGAGTCTTTCAGGACAGCACCGGTTCCCACCCAAGTTTTTTGCAGATCATCGGGAACTCATTACATGAGGCCGTCAGGTAAGACTTAAAGGTTTGTTTATTTGACGTGTTCTTGTGTCTCCCCAGTTGGCCGGAGGTACTCTGGAAGAACTGAGGAACGAAGGGAGGAGGAGGCTTAAATCATGAAAATGAAGGCGGTGTTTCCTAAGAGGGGAGGAGCCAGTGTCTCTCAAAGGTGGCTGTCCTGAAAGACTCCTGGAAAAGGACATTACCGGTACGTAATTCCATTTTTCAGCCCCTAATATTTATAGCCCATTGTAAAAAATATCACAGATTTTTGCAAACTGTTCCTAAATTTACTGGCGGTTGCCAACCCTGGTCATACTACACATACAACAGTGCCACACAAAGTACCCTTCATAACAATGCCACCTCTTATCATTCTTGTCAATGCTTAGTTTAGTGGCCTGGTGTTCTACCTGGAGCTTGAGGGTCACATGCGGTCCTTTGGTACTTCTTTTGTGGCCCCTGAAACCCAGCAGTCAGTGGTGTAGGCACTGCTATATGAGTCGGCTGCAATGGCACTGATTTCTATTAGTGAAGAGCTGGGGTTTGGTCTGATCACTTGTCTACTGGGCCCTTTTACCCCCCCTTCCTGCCAAGGCCATTTTTCAGCTTTCAGTGCTGTCACACTTTGAATGACAATTGCGTAGTCATTCAACACTGTACCCATATTACATTTTTATAGTTTTTTTTTTTTTTTGAAACAGCTTTTTTGGTGGTATTAATCACCACTGGTGTGTTTTTTTTTTTATTTATTTTTTTTGCTAAACAAATGAAAAAAGACTGAATGTTTGTGTTTCTTTTTAAATTTTAATAAAGATCACGATTCTCTCATGATTTTCGCAGCGTAACGTCATTTTCACATTATACAAAAAAATTTGGCTAACTTTACTGTTTAGTTTTTTATTTGTTAAAGTGTACTTTTTTTTCCCCAAAAAAATGTGTTTGCAAGACCGTTGAGAAAATACAGTGTGACATAAAATTTTGCAACAACCGCCATTTTAACTTGTAAGCAACAAGTTTTTTTTTTTTTTTGCGGGACTGCAACATTCTGGCAGACAAATCGGACCCTTTTTTATTTTATTTATTTATTTTTTTGTGACCAGTGACATTTATACAGCGATCAGTACTATAAAAATGCACTGATTATTGTATAAATGGCACTGTCAGGGAAGGGGTTAACACTAGTGGTGTTCAGGGGGTTAAATGTGTTCCCTGGGAGCTGTTTCTAACTGGGGGGAGTGTACTGACTGGAGGAGGAGAGAGATCGCTTTTCCTGATCACTAGGAACAGATGATCTCTTTACTCCCCTGGCAGAATGGGGATCTGTTTGTCTACATTGACAAATCCCCATTCTGGCTCTCTGTGGCGTGATCGCGGGTGGCTGGCGGGCATCCTGGCCGCCGGTCATGCGCATCGGCTCCAGCATTGTGCGCTTGCCCACTGTATCTATTACATGAACCAATGTACATAGTTACGTACGGTGATGAGCCTAATAGGTTAAGTGGTTAAACTGACCTCATTTACATACCGAAATTCATTCCTAAAAGAACTACAAGATACTTTGTTTATAGTTATCTCCCAGCGCTGACAATGTTGTGATAAATTTGGAAGGCTGACAGCTGTTTTTTGTTTGTTTACATACCCTGGTGATTTTGACCTGATAGCATGCACACAAGTTGACACAAAGGTATTTGAATGGCTATTACAAATAACCCTCCCCACCTGTGATCTGTTTGCTTGTAATTAGTGTGTGCGTGTGTGTGTGTGTGTATAAAAGGTCAATGAGTTTCTAGACTCCTGACAGACCTTTGCATCTTTCATCCAGTGCTGCACTGACATTTCTGGATTCTGAGTCATGGGGAAAGCAAAATAATTGTCAAAGGATCTGCAGGAAAAGGTAGTTGAACTGTATAAAACAGGAAAAGGGATATAAAAACATATTGGAATGCGGAGGGCCTCAGATGCTCGGTTGAGATCCGTGGACTTAGGGTGGGCTGGCTGGAGGAGAGAGTGGCTCTCTACGCGGATGATTTATTGCTTTTTTTTTTTTTTTTTTTTTTAACGATGCTGGTGACTCCTTGCGGGGCGCACTTGGAATCGTTGAAGATTTTTCCGCCTTCAGCAGGTTAAGGGTGAATTGGCATAAGTTTTGGGTTTTCCCGGTGGACGAGGAGGCCAGGTCCTCCTCGCCTCCCCTCTACCCCGCTTCAATGGGTAGATAGGTTTACCTATTTAGGTATCATTATTTCAAGGGAGAGCAGGGATTTTGTCTGGCTTAACCTTGAACCTGTTTTGATAGGGATTAAATCCAAACTAAGGGCGTGGGGCAATCTTCCCCTCTCCCTCATTGGGCGCATTAACCTTCTAAAAATGAAAGTCCTCCCCAAACTAACATACATATTTAGGAACTCCCCACAGTGGCTGGATAAAACCTTCTTTAATTCTCTTAAACAACTTTTTCCTTTCATTTATTTGGGTTATCTGGAACACCTAGTTTCAAGTATACCCCTCTGACCAGGCCTTTGGACAGTGGGGGCTTGGCCCTTCCGGACTGCCACAAATTCTTCTTGGCCACTCAGCTTGTAACCGTCCACTGGTGGTTGCAGCCAGATCTGACAAATTCTGCTACGGTGTTGGAGGCGGCTATAGTGGGGTCTCTGGAGGCCTTGAAGGGGTTGATATTCAGGGGGCCAAAAACACCTCATTGCCTCACCCCGTCTATGAGGGCGTGGAAGGTGGGAGAGGCACTGATAGCATCTTTGCCGAACCCCTGGTCTCCTCACACCCCCCATGGCTGAATCCTAACCTACCACAGTTCACCACTATCCCGGATCCACAGGCCTGGGCCAGACACAAAATACTGACTCTGGAGCATGTTATCACCAATGGGGAGCTTGCTTCCTTTCATGTATTGTGTACAAAGTTTAACGTGGCGGTACGTGCTCATTTCAGGTATCTCCAGATCGCCCATGCTTATAGATGTCAGTTCTTAGGTCAACCAGTCATAATGGAATACTCGGCGCTTGAGTCCACCCTTCGGGTGAAGGACTTGGAGTAACCCACTTCTCAGATTTACGGGTCCCTGTTGGTTGCTGCCATCCCTGAACTGTCCTCCCTCCGCAGGAAATGGGTGGGGAACATACCGGAGCTAGATGACGATGACTGGAGGGAGAATTGGGGGTTCCCATTCTCTCCTCTGGTCTCAGCCAGGGACAAACTAGTTCAGTATAAAATTATACATAGCTCACTACACACCCCACAGACTGCACCAGATGTCGTCCACACATTCCCCGGTGTGCTGTAGATGCTCGTATCAGCCAGGGGACTTCTTTCACATTTTCTGGGCTTGCCCAGCAATTGGACATTACTGGAAGGAAGTTCTCCAGGTGATAGCTAAAATCACTAAGACTAGTATTCCTTATGATCCTAAATATTGTCTGCTGTGGCTTGTGGAACAGATGTTAATCCACAGAGCTAGGAAAATACTCATATCCTTATTACTATACTATGCACGTAAGGCCATCACGATGAATTGGAAGAAATCATCTCCCCCCCCCTCTGTCAAGTTCTGGAAGGGTCTAGTGAATGCCAGTTTGCCCCTTTATAGAGCCACCTATGAGGGCAGGGGTTGCCCACATAAATTTGGGAAGGTGTGGACGATAGCACTAGCGCGACTGATGCAGTGATTAACCCAGGGCTCGACAAAACCCGGGCGCCAGGTCGCATTGGCGACTAGAAATAGCGACCTCACGCCTGGGGCAGCACAGCTGGGGGTATCCTGTCTCTGTGGACCCCCCCAGCGTGATCGCGTCGGGCCGTTCCGCCGGCGGCCGAAAATTTAGGCCGCGGCTTTGAGGCCTTCTGCGGTCCTATGATTCCTTATGGAATCTGGCGCCCTCTTGTGGTCGCCGTTGGTATGACAAACCAGCAATGCTAATGAAGCTTCCTCTGAGTGTTTTATATTACATGCCTCTTCTTCCCTTTATTTAGAACCCCCTAAATATTATATATATTTTTTATTCTAACACCCTAGAGAATAAAATGGTGGTTGTTGCAATACTGTCTGTCACACCGTATTTGTGCAGCGGACTTACAAGCGCACTTTTGTTGGGAAAAATAATTTAGTTAATAAAAAAATAAGACAACAGTAAAGTTAGCCCAATTATTTTTTATATTGTGAAAGATAATGTTACGCCGAGTAAATTGATACCCAACATGTCACGCTTCAAAATTGCACCCGCTCATGGAATGGCGACAAACTTTTACCCTTTAAAATCTCCATAGGCGACGTTTAAAAAAATTCTACAGGTTGCACGTTTTGAGTTAGAGGAGGTCTGGGGCTAGAATTATTGCTCTCGCTCTACCGATCACGGCGCTACCTCCTATGTGTGGTTCGAACACCGATTTTATATGCGGGCAGGACAGGGCGCGTTTAAAAATTATTATTTTTTCTTCTTATTTTAACTTTTTTTTTTTTTTTCCACTGTTCTTTTAAAAAAAATGTTGTGTCACTTTTATTCTTATTACAAGGAATGTAAAAATCCCTTGTAATAGAAAAAGCATGACAGGTCCTCTTTAATATGAGATCTGGGGTCAGAGAGACCTCGGATCTCATATTTACACTAAAATGCAATTGAAAAAAAAATTGTCATTCGAAAAAAATAAATAAAATGTCCCTCTAAGAGCTATGGGCAATGACTTGGAGACGGGGGGGCGACGACGGCGCTGCTATCTTCCCCTCACTCGTCTCCATGTCAGGCCAGGGACAGGTCCGGATCGCCGTCACGGACCTGGCTCCTAACTTTTTAAGCTGGCTCCTAGATTCCAAGCAAATTTGTCAACCCCTGGATTAACCCTTCGACCAATATTAAGGTTATGATATGGTAATAGACTGACCCAGGTACTACATGTATTTCTATGTTATGATATCCTGCACTTATGCTTTTGAGCACAGATCCTCCTGCTTTTAACCTCTCCCCACATTGAGGTTTAGATAAGTTAGTTTTTTTTTTTCTTCGGTCTGCCTGGTTGAGGCCTATTGTTGCTTCAGAGGAAGACCGAATATGTTGTGTTACCTGATGTGTCTTGCTGCGGTTTGTAGCCCCATCTGAGATTTTGCCCTTGTGTGGGTACTGCTGGCCCATGTGTGGGCAATTTTCTATGCTATTAAAAAAAAAAAAAACAATAAAAATGATTTTGCAAAAAAAAAAAAAAAACATATTGGAATTGAGAATGCCAATCAGCAGTGTTCAAACTCTAATCAAGAAGTGGAAAATTAGGGGTTCTGTTGAAATCAAACCACGGTCAGGTAGACCAACTAAAATGTAAGCCACAACTGCAATGAAGATTGTTCGGGATGCAAAGAAAAACCCACAAATAACTTTAGGTGAAAAATATCGGACTCTCTGAAAACATGCGGTATGGCTGTTTCATGATGCACAATAAGGAGGCACTTAAAGAAAGATGGGCGGCAAGGTCGAGTCGCCAGAAGAAAGCCATTACTATGCAAATGCAACAAAGTATCCTGCTTAAAAAACACAAAACAGCACAGAGACAAGCCTCAAACCTTCTGGCAGTCATTTGGAATAATGAGTCCAAAATCTTTAGCTTTTTGGCCAATACCATAAACGCTAAATTTGGAGAGGAGTTAACGAGGCCTATGATGAAAAGTACGGAGGTGGATTGCTGATGTTTTGGGGATGTGTGAGATACAAAGGCACAAGCAATTTGGTCAAAATTGTTGGCAAGATAAATGCAGTATGTTATCAAAAAATACTGAAGGAACATTTGCATTCATCAGCTAGGAAGCTGCACATGGGACATACTTGGACATTTCAACATGACAACAATCCAAAACACAAGGCCAAGCCAACCTGTCTGGCTACAGCAGAATAAAGTGAAAGTTCTGGAGTGGCATTCTCAGTCTCCTGACCTCCATATCATTGAAGGACTCTGGGGAGATCTCAAACGTGCAGTTCATGCAAGACAGCCCAAGAATTTACAGGAACTGGAGGCTTTTAGCCAAGAGGAATGGGCAGCTTTACCATCTGAGAAGATAAAGGGCCTCATCCACAAATAACACAAACGACTTCAAGCTGCCATTGATGTTAAAGGGGGCAATACACGGTATTAAAGTGGTTGTGTGTGTGTGTGTGTGTGTGTGTGTGTGTGTGTGTGTGTGTATGTATGTACATACAAATCGAAAAAAGGGTTTAGAAATTACAGCTCTTAAGAATAGCCATCCCTCTTTTTTTCAAGGGAACAAAAGTAATGGGACAATTGAATCAAAAGCTGTTTCATGGCCAGGTGTTGGCTACTCCTTTTTGTTATTACTTGATCAATTAAGCAGGTAAAAGGTCTGAAGTGTGGTATTTGCATTTGAAATCTATTGCTGTAAAGCTACATCATGCTTTCAAAGGAACTGTCCATGCAAGTGAAACAGGCCATTGTAAGGCTTCAAAAACAAAACAACTCCATCATAGAGATAGCAGCAATATTAGGAGTGGCCAAATCAACAGTTTGGTACATTCTGAGGAAAGAACACACTGGTGAGCTCAACTGTATAAAAAGGCCTGGACGTCTACGGAACACAAGAGTGGTAGATGATCACAGGATCCTCTCTTTTGGTAAAGAAAAATCTATTCACAACATCCAGACAAGTGAAGGAGACTCCAGGAGGTGGACGTATCATTGCTAAAGTCTACAATCAAGAAAAGACTTCACGAGAGCAAATACAGAGGGTTTACCACAAGATTTAAAAAATTCATAAGCCTGAAGAATAGAAAAAACAGATTAGACTTTGCCAAAAAAACATCAATTTTTTTTTTAAAAAACTAAAAAAAAAACAAGCAGTCAGATTAGCTCTGGAAAAGCATTCTTTGGACAGGTGAAACTAAGATTACTCTGTTCCAGAATGACTGGAAGAAAAAAGTGTGGAAAAGTGAGGCTTGGAACCGTTCATGATCCAAAGCACACATCTGTAAAACATGGTGGAGGCAGTGTGATGGCATGGGCATGCATGGCTTCCAGTGGCACTAGGTCATTGGTGTTTATTGATATGACAGAAGACTGAAGCAGCCGGATGAATTCTGCAGTGTTTAGAGATATACTGTCAACCCAGATTCAGCCAAATGCAGAAAAGTTTATTGGACGGCGCTTCACAGTACAGATTGACAATGATCCAAAACACACTGCAAAAGCAACCCAGGAGCTTTTGAGGGAAAAGTGGAATATTCTGCAATGTCAGTCGCTTGATCTCAACACAATTAAGCATGCATTTCACTTTCTGAAGGCAAAACTAAGGTCCGAAAGACCCACAAAGAACAACTGCAGTTAGAGCTATAGCTCTAAGTCTGCACTTCCAAATTCATTTGGATTGTTGCGTTTTAATTTTAATTCTGGCTGCATACAAAGTCAAAAGTATGAAGTGTGTGTGTGTGTGTGTGTGTGTGTGTGTGTGTGTGTGTGTGTGTGTGTGTGTGATAATCTAAATTAAATTATATATATTTAGAGCTGGGCCTAGCCTCACAGACTCGGCCGAAGCCGTGGCCTCGTCTAAAAACTCCTGCCCGAAGCACCACCCCCTTCTTCTTCTTCTTTTTTTTTTTTTTTTTTTTTTTTACACACCAGAATCGGGATTGCCGGCCCTGGTGGAAAAAATTTGCTGAAATTTTGAATCGATTTGACCTCTCAACCTGATTTCAAGATTTAAATTGTGTGTGTGTGTGTGTGTGTGTGTGTGTGTGTGTGTGTGTGTGTGTGTGTGTGTGTGTGTGTGTGTGTGTGTGTGTGTGTGTTTTAAAAAATAGTATATAATATATATTTAAAAAAAAAAAAAAGTATTCAACCACAAAGCCAAACAATACTGAATAAGGACAATGATCATCAACGACTCCATACATCCTGAATCCAAAAAACATAACTTAAATAAAAAATCCAAAGTACAGATATATAACTAACAATAGGCTAGTCAAAGGGCAATGTAAAGCACCATATGGGGAGTCTAGGCACAGAATTATATTGCCCATCAATTGTCTGCGCGGGAGGACCCACAATTTTATCTTTTATAACAAAACAAACCAAAAGGATACTGGCTTTTAAGAGGAAGCCGGCTTCCAAAAATAGAAAGAAGGCGAGTGATTAGACAGATAGGGACAAAAGGGTAAAAAAGAGGGAGTTGGGAAAGTGATGTAAATATAATGTGACACTAGGACACTCCGATGCATCTACTCCTGCGAGGATCCTGGTCACTACGAGATACAGCCAGATCTAACCATAAGCGAGGTAAGTATTTATAGACTTGAATAGGAGAACGCTGTTCAATAAAACAGAGTCTTCTGCTGCTGTTCCTCCCTTCACCGTTAGGCCGCAGTATGTTCCTCCATCAATTGGGTCTCCCTAATCACAGCAGACCATTGGCCCAACGAGGGGGAACAGTACACTTTCCCATTTTGTGCTACACAGACCCTAGGCACATTAATCAAATGGACCAACAGTGACTTTTTGGGGTGTGTTTTGCACGCCATAGGCTTTTTTCAATAGAAAAAAAAAGAGAGTGACTTTTTGAAATGGCATTTAGACCGTCAGATGTAATAAAAAGGCCTTGGGGTGGTCCTCAAGCCGAAGATCTGTAAGCTCAAAGATCATGTTCTGGACTTTCTCCCAGAAAGGACAGATAAGCTGGCACTGCCAGAAAATATAGTATAGCATTCCATGCTCTTGACCGCACTGCCAGCATAGTGGTGATACAGCTGGGAAGATGTTATTCAACAGCATAGGTTCTTTGCACCATCTGGTCAATGATTTGTACTCCACCTCCTGAAGCCTGTTTGAGACTGTAGATTTATGGGGAAATAACAGAACATGGTTTCTTTGTTCCTCAAAAAGTGTTGGATGTATCTGTCCTGGGGAGAGGGAGGGTCTGCAGAAGATACAAGAGCCGGGGCAGGATTTTCACCTTTTTTTCATATATTGTTCTTCCCAAAGCAAGTAAAGTTTCAGACATGCCAGCGTTTTTAAGATCTGCAAGAATCGTAGCCAACAATGATGGATCATTTGAAGACCTATGGTGTGCTGGCGAATATGTGCATTTTTCTGTGATGTGTCCAGTATACAGCTCAGCCTTTCTCAACCTTTTCAACACAGAGGAACCCTTGAAATAACTTTCCGGTCTCAGGGAACCTCTTATAAAAAAAAACTACTATATCTGCAACTCATGATATATTAGTGTGATCGTCAGTGGGAACAATGCTTCTTAGACTTGTGTCACTGGAAAGAATTGCCCCCTTAACCACTTGTGGACCGCCTCACGGGGATGTACGTCCTTTTTTTGAAGAGGGATATCTCGGTAACGGCAGCAGCTGCTGCCACAACCGAGATATCCATCTCTTCAGGCGGCGGTCGGCTGTACGATAACGGTGGTCTCCGCGGCGCATTCGCCGTGAGATCACCGCTATCGGCGGCGGGAGAGGTGCCACCCGCCCTCCCGCACCTTCCGCCGCTTACCGGAGCCATCGGTAGCGGCGGAGGCGATCGGGTCCTCTTCCTAGCTGGGCATAGAAACAAGTGAGGCTAAGATGGCCCCCACTCGTCTCTATACCATAGGAGGGCGGAAGCGACGTCAAAATGTCACTTCCGCCCATACCTCTTAAAGGTATATATATTTTTTTATTTTAAATGTCAGATTTTCTTTTTTTTTTTTTTTTTTTTTTTTTTTTTTTTTGCATTTTAGCCCAAATATGAGATCTGAGGACTTTTTGACCCCCAGATCTCATATTTAAGAGGACCTATCATGCTTTTTTCTATTACAAAGGATGTTTACATTCCTTGTAATAGGAATAAAAGTGATCCATTTTATTTTATTTTTTTTTAAAACAGTGTAAAAATAAATAAAATCAATTAAAATAAATAAGAAAAAAAAAATTTTTTTTTTAAAAACACCCCGTCACGACGAGCTTGCGCACAGAAGCGGGCGCATACGTGAGTAGCGCCCGCATATGAAAACGGTGGTCAAACCACACATGTGAGGTATCGCCGCGATCGGTAGAGCGAGAGCGATAATTCTAGCCCTAGACCTCCTCTGTAACGCAAAAAATGCAACCTGTAGAATTTTTTTAAATGTCGCTTATGGAGATTTTTGAGGCTAAAAGTTTGACGCCATTCCACGAGCGGGCGCAATTTGGAAGCGTGACATGTTGGGTATCAATTTACTTGGCATACCATTATCTTTCACAATATAAAAAAAAATTGGGCTAATTTTACTGTTGTCTTATTTTTTTTATTCAAAAAAGTGCATTTTTTCAAAAAAAAGTGCGCTTGTAAGACCGCTGCACAAATACGGTGTAAAAAAAAAGTATTTCAATGACCGCCATTTTATTCTCTAGGGTGTTAGAAAAAAAACAATATAAAATGTTTGGGAGTTCTAAGTAATTTTCTAGCAAAAAAAACAGTTTTAAACATGAAAACACCAAGTCTGAAAAAGAGGCCCCGATAGAACACTGCTAAGCACAGCAAAAATGACTGGGGCTTTAGCGCCGCTGCAGTGTGAAAGGGGTCTTAAACCCCTCCTTGTCTATTAATTAAAGATTATATAAAAGAGAACGTGGAAGCGAATCAACTGTACTGCATGCAACTGTATTGGCAAGAAACTTGCTTATGTAGGAGGGATGAACAAAGTAACGAAATCATTACCTTCTTGCCGACCATTTAACTTATATGTGGGCCTTTTAATGTCTGCATAAGCTGCACATACAGTATGTGTGAATGTTGGCCATCAGACAGAGGACAACGAATGGTGGGAAATATCTGGACTGAAGAGCAAAATTTGTAAAAAAAAAACAAAAAAAAAAAAAACTATTACACTGCAGAGTTAAACAATTACTTAAATGCAACACTATTACAGCTGGTGCCTGGAAATGGGCTTTTAATTCCAACTTTTGAGTCTGTGATTAGCAAAAAGACATCTGTCCATTAGAAAATGGCTGGTGTTTGGGTCACATTTATTCTAAAAGCAGTGATGACGCGTATACACGACCGGACGTTCTGGCAGACTAGGTTCCGACAGAATCCGATCGTGTGTGGGCGAATCTGATGGACCTAGAAATAGAACATGATTCAAATCTGTCCGACGGACTCAATTCCTATCGGGAAAACTGCTCATCTGAATGCTGGTCCAATGGACCAAAATACGACACAAGTGAAGCTATTGGCTATATAGCTACTCGCTATTCAACTTATTCCCCCCCCCCCCTTTTTTTTTTTTTTTTTTTATTTATTTTTTAGTCCCATCTTACGTCATCGTGTTCAAAACGAACGGACTTAGTCCGTTCGTGTGTGGCCAAGTCTGTTCGTTCGCAAAGTCCGTCGGAACTCCGCAAGAGTCCGTCTGGAAGACCATCGGACCTAGTCTGCCGGAAAGTCTGGTCGCATGTAAGTGGCATTAAGAGTTTATAAAGATGTACTTCTCTATCCTGCCATATTTGCCATGGTGAACAGTTCAGTCGATTTGAGCCTTGATATGTTTCCCTGTTCAGCTGGGGGTAATATAATTAGATTCTCACGTGTTACATGATCATAACAGATGCCTGGCACTGTTTTCCATACATTGTGCAAGACCATTTGATCTTGTGCTACAGGGCCTGTGTAGTCCTGCCTATTTGTCCAATGATTCCTTTGTGGCAGTTTGAGGAAACTCTAACACAGGGAGAACATGTAAATTAAATGGTAGTACCCTGGCTGCAAACATCAGGACCCCAGCTCTATCCAATGCTATTCAGTATTTATTCTCCTAGAATTGTCATTTTATATGTAAAATGATATGCAAGAATGTTCTGCTGCTATTCTGCAGAATGGGATCTTTCTTCTATTTCTAATTGCCGGTAACCTTGTTTGGTTCCAGTAGCAGATGTTAGGATAGAATTACTACTAGTGTGCCTTAAGCACTGGTTATAAATAATACAACACTAGGGAAACAATCTTTTACCTGAAAAGAGACCATTGTTTGTCCTGTGCATCTCCTTTTATTAGTGCACACTAATAAAATCCCATTTCTTGAGAGGAATTTATTGAATTGCTGTTTGCATGTATTCCAGAGTTCCATCAGGATTGTCACCGTTTTTACTAAATTATAAAGGTGAAATTAACTGTGCATGAATGCCCTCTTCCAAGCCAGCATTTACAAAAAAAAAAAACGGGCACATGTGCGGTCACTTTCAGGTATTTGGGAGCTGGCCAGAGGGATCTAAGTGGTTCCATAGGAAATTATTTAATGACAAACCCTTTTACTTACGTACTGCAAGATGCTGTAAATTCTTCTTGGAATAAACATTTCTAAGACTGACTTTTTTTTTTTTTTTTGTGGGTAGTTTAAAATAGAACGTCAGACAACTTTTTATTTATTTTTTTTTTTTTTTTCGTGCGTTTTGCATAAGGTTGGGAAACGCTCTGGCAGGTTTTATTCCTGTGTCCTCATTGGGGAGATTTCCCCCTCGTTCTCTGCTCCAGAGACATGACGGGAAGTAACTGGAATTCTCCCCAATGTGAGAGGAAATTCCGCCTTTGACTGCTGTCACCAGAACAGGTGACCCCCATTGGAAAATACTCCAGTAGGGTCACCTGGATTCCCCCTTACACCCTTTTTTCAGAGACATGAATTTTTAAGTAACTGCAATTCTCCCTAATTTTAGAGGCGATCCCACCTTCGATCGCTATCACCAGAGCAGGTGACCTTGGTGGGGACCCTCATGTTTGTCCTAACTTGTTTCATTGGGCATAGATATCTTAAAAAAATGGTGAGGCCAGATCTTATTTTATTGAAATGGACAGTAGAAACCTGACCTGAGTTTATAACTCGTACTCCAAAATGAGAAAAAAGTAGTTTTAGTTGGTGTTCAACTTTAAAGTGGCTATTTTAGATGAGTCTGTAAATTGAACCTATTTACATCAAGGAAAATGTGTTTCCCTTTGCTTTTCACAGCGTGTAATAGAAGACCGTAAAGCAATCCTGGATATGGACACTTCAGATTACACCAAATCACCCCCAGAAGTCAGTATTGGAGGAGGGTATGTTAACAAATGGATAACCCTTTTTTAATTTTTTTTTATGGTATTTTATAATTCAAGTCAAATTTGAAGATTCACATAAGCTTTGTTGAGGCCAGTCACCCACATCCACCACAACTTTGTCTATTCCCCTTTTTTCTCTTGCGTACACTGACTGACACAGCTCCTTTATTCTTGACCATTGGGTTGTTACGCCACCTTCAGGAGAGGAATAAGCAGAACATGTTAACATGTACAAAAAACAGAACTTTCTAGTTTCCACCCAAGGGGCAGTCTCTTCAGTAACAACCCTCCAGCCTGCTTCCTGCAGCCTCAGTTTTTTTTTCCTGCCTAGTGAAGCAGAAGGACCTAGGAACCCTACGGGCCCATCGGTCCGTGGATTTTTTTCTGCAGACGTTTGCCTTTTGCACAAGATTATGATCCTGTGATCTGCTATCACAGCCGGCTGGGTGACAGGCTGGATACCCCTTATCCTTGTAGTCTCCCCAGCCTGGCCAGAGAGTGTTTGCAGACCAAAGCTACACGCTGGGTCGGCCATGACATGCTCCTCAGGCTCCAGGGGTTGCCTGGTGAGCGTAATGCTCTGGGGCACACATATGACTGGGCTACTGATGTCTGCATCACAGTGTGCATGGGCTGCTGAGTGGTGTTTCACTGGTTTCACTGTCCCTCTCTGTATACAGTGCTTGGTGGCCATTTTTGGTGTGACCAGGGAGCCATTTTTAGTTTGTCGACCATTTTCCCTGTGATCCCTGTGATTATGTCCTTCTTTTATACTAGATGCTCGGCAGCTATTTTGTTGTAGCCTAAACATGTTTTTCATGCTCAGCACTATTCCCTGAGTTGCACCGCGTGGTTTTCTCTCAAGCATCTGGGAGCTGACACAGGACACATGCACACCTAGCTGGACAGCGCAGAACTCGGTCAGGGTGGTGAGTCCTGCAGTGGGGGGCCTCTCAACCTGCAGCAGTTAGGAAGGTAGGATCATCACTGTCCTAAGTCCCCAACAGGTGGCAGACAGAGTAGGGTCAGAATGGCTTCAGAAACTGGTGTTTCCTCCACCGAAATCCAAGCAATTGCAGTTGGTTAGCCTGCAGACATTGCAGTGCCTCTGGAAGCTCATTGGCGGTCCTTAACACGTTAGTTGCCAAGATGGAGGCGGTGCGTGGGCGCAAAGGCAGTAAAAAGCGGCCCCTAACCCCGTCCTCCAGGGAGAGCTCTGATGCAGACTCTGGCCCCGCTGAGGCTGGTGAACCCTGCTCTGTTTCAGATGATGCTGACAAGGACTGTTCTGACAGTGAGGATGAGTCCTGTCCACGTCCACGCACAACAAATCGCTTGTTGGAGCACTTATCACAGCTGTGCCGCGATACCCTGAAAATTCAGGACACCGCAGATTCCTCTGCTGAGGTAGCGGTCCCTTTTGGGTCCTGTAAGCCAGCCCATACACCTAAGGTTTTTCCGTATCTGACTTATTCGATAAGTTCTTTTACAGGAATGGGGGCGACCGCAACGGATATTTTTAGGCCCCAAAACCCATGGCGGTCCGGTACTCCCTGCTCTGGTGGCTGAGGTCCCCGGCACTTCTGTCCGGGAAGTCATTCCTACCTCTGCATTGGGCTGTGATCACAACAGATGCCAGCCTGACCGGCTGGGGTGGAGTACTGGGAGTACAGCAGACCCAGCGTCTCTGATCGGGTGAGGAACCCAAGTTGCCGATCAATATGCTCGAACTCCGAGCGATCAGGTTTGCCTCCCACGTAGTCAATGAGAATACAAGGGCGTACGATCAGGATCCAGTCAGACAACGCCATGGCGGTGGCATATGTCAACCATCAAGGAGGCTGGACAAGTAGCTCGGCTGCAGCACGGGAGGTCGCTCACATCCTTCAGTGGACAGAGCGAAAGATACTGGCCTTGTCGGCCATTACATCCCGGGAGGAAGAAACTGGCAGGCGAACTACCTAAGTCTCCAGATGTTGGACCCAGGAGACTGGGCATTGCATCCAGACATGTTCAGGCTATTGTGCCAGATGTAGATCTTCTGGCTTCCTGCCTCAACCGGTAGGGCCGAGATTCATATCCAGGATAAGAGATCCTTGGGTGGACGCATCAATCGCACTAGTGGCTCCATGGGATCAGTACCGACTGGTCTGCGACTTTCCCCCGCAAAAGCTCCGCAGAGTGGAGGCTGAGGGGGTTCCAGTAATACTAATGCCCCGGAATGGCCTCGTCATCCCTAATGTGCCGACCTAGTATGTCTGGTTGCGAAGAATCCCTGGCGACTGCTGTTGCGAGAGGACCTTCTGTGTCAAAGTCCGATTCTCCATCTTGTTTTAACGGCATGGCTGTTGAGAGCCAGATGCTAAGGTACCGAGGCCTATCAGACTCGGTGATCTCAACTATGTTGTGTTCGCAACCTTCCTTTCTGCTGAAGGTGGTTTCGGCGTTCCACATCAATGATATTGTGTTACCATCTCTGTGTCCTAAATTGACACATCCTAAGAGGTGGCCCTCCATTCCCTGGACACGATCAGGGCTATAAGGATATATTTGTCTGCCGTGGCTCCCCTTCTGGAGTTCGATCTCTGTTAGTTTTGGTAGCTGGTCCGAAAAAGAGGTATAGCGGTCTAGTCGATCACCATTTTCGGGTGGGTCGGACAGATGTGGTACAGGCTTGAAGGGGCAGGTGCCCCCCTTTGCTACCATGGCCCATTCCACCAGGACAATGGGGCCTCTCGGGCTTCCGACATTGAGTGTCAGTCGCTCTGGCGTAAGACGATTTAGTCGTCTTCACACTTTTGCCAAATTCTACAGAGTGGATGTAAGCGTATCGTCCGATGCCTGCTTGGCCGCGAGTTTGCGGGCGGCCGTGTAATGTTGCAATTCTGCACTACTTTTTCTGTTTTAAAGAAAATGCAGTTACTTTTGAGTATAATGCACTGTTGCATTGTTGCCACAAGTTCTGATGCGGTTCGATAAGGTGGTGACTCCCTTGTTAGGGAGCACTTCTGTTTGTGGGTGAAGTTCTTTTATGCTGTTTCCCACCCCTCGTTATGATACTGCTTGGGGACGTCCCAATGGTCAAGAATAAAGGAGCTGTGTCAGTCAGTGAACGTAAGAGAAAATAGGATTTTTGTACTCTCCTTTAAAATCCTTTTCTCTGTAGTTCACTGACTGACACAGCACCCTCCCCTCTTATTATTTTACGTTATACTGCATGTTGACGTACCGAGGCTGCAGGAAGCAGGCTGGAGGATTGTTACTGAAGGAGCAGCCCCTTGGGCGGAACTAGAAAGTTCTGTTGTGTGTGTGTGTTTTTTTTTTTTTTTTTTTTTTTTGCCTAGTCCTCTCCTGAAGGTGGCGTAACAACCCAGTGGTCAAGAATAAAGGAGCTATGTCAGTCAGTGAACTACAGAGAAAAGGATTTTACTGTACGATTTTACTATAAAAATGTAATTCCAAATTTTATATAAGAGAGCAATCCTGTATTTTGCACAAAGATGACTTTCCATACTTTGCTTGCACTTAATTATTCATTATTGCACATTTAATATAGACTCCAGTACAAGATTATCACTCATTGCCAGGATTGGCTACCATATGTGGTTGATGTGTCCCCAGAAATTTACATAAGCTTGTTCAACATTTTGTTATAAGAATTATTGTATTGTATTTATAGAGTACATACTTTGATGTATTGATACATTTATCAGTGGCGTAACTAGAACCTCCAGGGCCCCGGTGCAAGAAACCATGGAGGGCCCCCCTGACCTCCAGCCAGGGCTCTTCCCACTGATCCCAGGGGTAGCAGGACCTGGATAGCAGGGGGAACAAATCCCCTCCATTTTCCTCCTGCAGTCACTTAATGCCCATCAGAGAGACAGGAGGAGAAGCAGACTTTTAGTGGCCACAGTAGAAAAATTGAGGGGATTTGTTCCTCTAAATGCCCCCTGCCCCCATCCAGGTGTTCATGGGCAATTGTGACCCCTGTAGTTACGCCCCTGGGATGAGTGGCAGTGGTGGTAGTGGGATTATTGACAGCAGTGGTGGTTGAGGAGGGATAGGATCAGTGGCATCCGTGGTGGGGGATGGGATGAGTGGCAGAGGTGGGGAGGATGGAATCAGTGGCAGCGGTGGTGGTTTGGTGGGGATGGGATCAGTAGTAGCGGTGGTGGTGGGGGAATGGGATGAGTGTCAGTGGTGAGGGGGGGTGGCATCAGTGGCAAAGGGTTGTGGTTGGGGGGGTGGGATCAGTGATAGGGGGGTTGAATGGGATGAATGGCAGATGTGGAGGTGGGAATGAGATCAGTGGAAAGGGTGATGGTTGGGGGGGTGGAGGGGGATGGAATGGGATGAGTGACAGTGATGGTGGGAGGATGGGATCTGTGGTGAGGGTGGTCGTTGGGGGGGAGGGGAATGGTATCAGTGGCAAGGATGGTGGTTGCAGGATGGGATCAGTGGCAGCAGCGGTCATGGTGGGGTGGATCAGTGACAGTAGTGGTCATCATGGGGTGGATCAGTGGTTGTGGTGGTTTGGGGGGTATTAGTGGTGGTGGTGGTGGTGTGTGGGGGTATCAGTGGCAGTTGTGGTGGTGTGTGGGGGTATCAGTGGTGGTGTGGGGGGTATCGTGGCAGTGGTGGTGGTGTGTAGGGGTATCAGTGGCAGCAGTGGTGGTGTGGGGGTATCAGTGGCAGCAGTGGTGGTGTGGGGGTATCAGTGGCAGCAGTGGTGGTGTGGGGGTATCAGTGGCAGCAGTGGTGGTGTGGGGGTATCAGTGGCAGCAGTGGTGGTGTGGGGGTATCAGTGGCAGCAGTGAAGGGGGTATCAGTGCAGCAGTGGTGGTGCGGGGGGTATCAGTGCAGCAGTGGTGGTGCGGGGGGTATCAGTGGCAGCAGTGGTGGTGCGGGGGGGGTATCGGTGGCAGCAGTGGTGGTGCGGGGGGGGTATCGGTGGCAGCAGTGGTGGTGCGGGGGGGGTATCGGTGGCAGCAGTGGTGTGGAGGGGGTATCGGTGGCAGTAGTGGTGTGGAGGGGGTATCGGTGGCAGTAGTGGTGTGGAGGGGGTATCGGTGGCAGTAGTGGTGTGGAGGGGGTATCGGTGGCAGTAGTGGTGTGGAGGGGGTATCGGTGGCAGTAGTGGTGTGGAGGGGGTATCGGTGGCAGTAGTGGTGTGGAGGGGGTATCGGTGGCAGTAGTGGTGTGGAGGGGGTATCGGTGGCAGTAGTGGTGTGGAGGCGGTATCGGTGGCAGTAGTGGTGTGGAGGGGTATCGGTGGCAGTAGTGGTGTGGAGGGGGTATCAGTGGCAGTGTTGTTATTAAGTGATGGTGCCACTCACTTGCAGATCACTTCGTTCCTCCTCCTTGCTCGGTCTTGCTTGGGCGAGCAGAGAGGCTGGGCAGAGCCTGTGAGTGAAGGTGTGGCCGGAGAAGAGAAGATGGGCGGGGACTGTGAGTGAAGGTGTGGCCGGAGAAGAGAAGATGGGCGGGGACTGTGAGTGAAGGTGTGGCCGGAGAAGAGAAGATGGGCGGGGACTGTGAGTGAAGGTGTGGCCGGAGAAGAGAAGATGGGCGGAGACTGTGAGTGAAGGTGTGGCCGGAGAAGAGAAGATGGGCGGAGACTGTGCGGGCAGAGAGGATGGGCGAAGCGGACGGGGACTGTCCCCGTGGTGCTGGAGCAGAGGATGGGAGGGGAGGATGGGCGGAGCAGCTGGAAAGGGTGGGCGGAGCTTACCGGGACTCCGTGTAAATTACTATCTCCCGGGCGGCAGCGGGCCCCCCCACAGTGGCGGAACTCAAGGGCCCAGTCGCAAATGCGACTGGTGCGACCGTGATAATTCCGCCACTGACATTTATATATTTAAAGCTGAACTCCAGGAATTCAGCTGCCTTGTAATATCTGCTGGATTCCTATGCGTTAAAGTGATCATAAAGTCTTGTTTAAAAAAACGAAAAAACAATCATGTCATACCTCCTCTGTGTAGTTGTTTTTGCGCAGAGCAGCCTGGATCCTCTTCTCAGGTCCTTCTTTCTGCTTCTGCCCCTCCCTCCTGTCAAGTGCCCCCACAGCAAGCAGCTTGCTATGGGGGCACCCAAGCCGAACTGCAACTCCCTGTGTCCATTCAGACATGGAGCTGCCATTCCGCCTCGCCCCCTCTCTCCCCTGATTGGCTAACTGACTTTAGTTGACAGCCACAGGAGCCAATGGTTACGCTGCTTTGTCTCTGCCAATCCGAAGGAAAGTCCCAGACGACCAAGGGATTCATGGACATCGCTGAAGAGAGATGGGGCTCAGGTAAGTGTTAGGGGGTGCTGGGAGGCTGCTACACATAGACGGTTTGTTGTCTTAATGAATAGCATGCTTTAAGATAAAAACCTCCTTCCTTTTACAACCCATTTAAGTCCAATGAGGTACTTGCCACCTTGTGGATTTATCTCTTTAATTTACAGTTTACATTTTTACTGGGAGCGGAAGCACCTATCTATAGACTTTCAGTGCTTCAACACTGGGCCATCTTCTTCTCCTTCAGCTGCAGAGTTATATGCAGTCTCTCTACCTGCCTCTCCTGTTCTCCTGCCCAATCAGAGTTCTGCTTATTCACAAAATACAAAGCCTTCTGTAAATTAATAGTGGAAGGGAGGAATGGGCAGAGGTGCTGTATATGAGAAGACAGCAACGCTTCTGTCAGAGCATTGGGAGTGTAGCTGCCAGTTGTAAATAACAGATAAGTCCACGAGGTGGCACATACCTCGTCGGACTTAACTTGTAGTAATCCAGCAGATTTTACAAAGTGGCTGAATTTCAGGCAAGCGGCTTAAGATGCATTTGGCCAAAGCTCCCCCCCCCCCCCCAGAGTACATTTACATTTTGTTCTCCTGTGACCCAGAGTCAGCTTATAGTGGGCTATTGCCCATTATCAGCCAACAGAGCCCATTATCAGCCAACACCAGGCTCGGGAAACCTGCCTGATTGATAGGTGGCTGTGTAGCTGAGAGCCGGAGCCCACCTCCCTCCTCATCCTTGCCTGTTGGAGCAGCAGAGACTGACAGTCGCTGCTCTCTGCTCAGAGCAGACTGATAGTTGAGTGACTAGCGATTAGGTGACATGGAGGTGAGTATATATGTTGTTTTTTATGTATAACTCCATGCTTCTCCTTACAGTTCAAATACATACTGTATATATGAACTGTTAAGCCAGTCTTGTGATCCAGGCACTTCTGCCAGAGTGCTTATTTCACTTATCTTCCAATACATCTGTTTTGTTCTACACAAATAAAACAATTCCCGACTCAGTTAAGTGTTCATTCAGGCTACTGTAGTTCCTTGCAATGTGTTTATGGACATGCATTATGCCACATACTAATGTGCATTGCAGTGAACAGAAAAGTGCACATTAGCCTTTTTTTTTTTTTTAGCAACATAGCACTCCATGTGTTTGTTGGCTGCTACTGAGCAGTTTGTCAGGATACTTATTACAATGAATAGCAATGTACAAAGGGCTATGCATTGTGGTTATATACTGCAACGCTTGTTACCAAAACGCACAAGTGAGAATGGACTTCTAAGTGTTTACCTCTATGTGGAGGGGCAAAATATGTGCACAGATGATGCTCATAATGGGGAGGAACAATAACAATCACAAGTGTTCAATTGATATCCCTTTGACCCCAGGAGCAGTCAGCCAACAATAATCCGCCTGATTTATGAATATTAGATTTTCTCCTAATCCGACCACTATTGTAATCTCATGTCTCTGGCCAGCTGTAGGCACAGCTGTCATAAAACTGGTAAGCAGAAAATGGAGATTGCATATATAATGAACAAATATGATATTTAAGTATACAAATAACAGAATTTTATTTTTCAAAATAAATGCTACATACACTGCCATCATGTAATTCTTTCATGCATGCATACCGTATATACTCGAGTATAAGCCGAGATTTTCAGCCTCTTTTTTGAGGCTGAAAGTGCCCCCCTCGGCTTATACTCGAGTCATCGCTGTCTGCCCGCTCGATCAGCGTGTCGAGCAGACAGACAGCGGCCATTCTGATTCAAAAGCCGCGCCTCCGGCTCCGCCTTCGCCTGTGATAGGCGGAACACTGAATTTCCCAGCAGCCTGTGTTCCGCCTATCACGGGCATCCGCTCATCCTCGTACTACGGACGAGGATGATACGACGTCCGTGATAGGCGGAACACAGGCTGCTGGGAAATTCAGTGTTCCGCCTATCACAGGCGAAGGAGGAGGCGCGGCTTTTGAATTTTACAATGGCCGCCGACGAAGAGGGCACGGGACGGAGGCAAGGCAACGCACGGCACGGGACAGGACGGGACGGGACGGGACGGGACGAAGGCAAGGCACGACACGGGACGGAGGCTCGGGACAAAGGCTCGGGACACAGGTAGGCTGGACACACACACACACACACACACACACACACACACACACACACACACACACACACGGATGGAGACACACACACACGGATGGATGGATGGATGGAGACACACACACACACAGGGATGGATGGATGGATACACACACACACAGGGATGGATGGATGGATGGAGACACACACACACAGGGATGGATGGATGGATGGATGGAGACACACACACACAGGGATGGATGGATGGATGGATGGAGACACACACACACAGGGATGGATGGATGGATGGACACACACACACACAGGGATGGATGGACGGACACACAGGGATGGACGGACACACAGGGATGGACGGACACACAGGGATGGACGGACACACAGGGATGGACGGACACACAGGGATGGACGGACACACAGGGATGGACGGACACACAGGGATGGACGGACACACAGGGATGGACGGACACACAGGGATGGACGGACACACAGGGATGGACGGACACACAGGGATGGACAGACACACAGGGATGGACGGACACACACACAGGGATGGACAGGCATGTCTCACCCTCGGCTTATACACGAGTCAATAAGTTTGCCAGTTTTTTTGGGGGTAAATTGGGGGCCTCGGCTTATATTCGGGTCGGCCTATACTCGAGTATATACGGTATTTCTTTCCTTTTATAATACAACCATTCCATCAGTAGTAATTTCAGGTATTTAGTAAAACAATTACATTTTTCACTTTTTTTTTTTTTTTTTTTTTAATTGAGGTTTTTACAAAAGAAACACATGGCTCGTGCAAATATATGAGCAAAACCAGTGTGTTCATAAATTCCAGAACAGCAATCGTGAGACTTGACAAAATTACATTTTTCAAACTGTAAGCTATACCGTCCACTCCACTTTGTAAAGTAGGCATAATCTAGATTATTTAACTATATTATACTCTTGGAAAAAAGTGCCGTCCATTCTGTTTTGCTGCATCATTTAGGAAATGGTATTTAGATACAAATGGCCAAAATATTGGCAAATGGTAAAAAAGCCCTTTTGAGCCAGGAATTCTTCTTTCTTGATATACTCAGAATGTATGTAAATATGAAGCTGTATATTACGATTGATATAATGATTATTTATTTCTGACTTTATATAGCACCAGCACGTTACACAGCACTTAAATGTCTCTTATTTGCTTCTATTTGGTCTGTTAAACCAGAGAACTTGTGAGCTGATAAGTTCTTGTACTGTCTGCTTCTAGACGGTTATCGGTTAACATTTTACCTTGTAATGAAGAATGGAGGGAGGTGTTGCGTAGCCCTAACATACTCCCTGTCCTAGGGTGACAATGCTGTTCGATATGGTTGTCACCTCAGGACTGAAAGTGTAATAATGCCAGGATTATAAGGTTAAAATAAAGGTGGGGGGGGGGGGGGGAAGTAATGAATGCAGCCACCATATATAAGCATTGTTGAGCTCTAATCCTATACATTTTTTTTCCCCTGGTTTTAAGATAATAGCCGCTTTTATAAATTTACTGTTGGCATATCGGGCATGGAAGTGCTAGAATAGGAGGTTCAGTCACATGAGATATACTGTAGCTGCTGGTTTTGTAATGTTAGCTTGCCCACAGGTCCCCTTTCAGAATGTTAAAGGGTCAGTCCATCCAAAACTTGTATTTTCATGTTTGGGTAATATTGAAAGTGTCAAGATTTCCCTGTTTGGATATGGAGGATGCAACAAGAGGAGTTGGAATAAAGAAACATGAATGGAATCATGGAAAACTCTTATGCTGACAGGTACAGTTTTGGGAACTACAGATTCCAACTGTAGCTTAGAGTTCACTTTGGGTGGACTGACTTTTTAAGAGAAACTGTCACTTTAACAGTTCACAGCAAAGTGACAGTGTCTGCTTATAGCTCATGCACCCTCGCTGCTCTATGAGCTCTCATTATTTTGCCAGAGCAAAGCTTCCAGGTATATGAGCTGGTGACCTCCCCCATAAGAACGTATATATATCCAATTGCAAGACCAAACACTCTCCCTTGGAGGGTGGGGACAGTGAGGTTTTTCACCCAGGTAAGCTCTGACAGTGCAGCTTACTCTGGACTCCTGTATTGGGAAGGCAACGAGGGAGTGTGTGGATAGGCAAGTATAGCTTCCTGGGGTGGTGGACCATCAACTCCTAAGAAAAAATGTATTCCGTTCTTGCCTGTGTATTGCTAGAAATATATTTTCCTCACTCTTCTATATATATATATATATATATATTTTTTTTTCTTCCTGTGTTATACTTGGCGTCTAGAAGTACAATAAATAAAGGATTGCCCCTCTCTGAGAGCTCTTATCCGTGTCCTGAATCTCAGGCATCTGCTGGAGAACTTTGTGGCATTGAACAGACTGATTCTGAAGACAGAAAAAGTTGTGAGGTAATATTTAGTGCAGGTCTTCTGCATTATAATGGCAATGACTTTGTGTTGTACATTGACATTTGGAAAAAAATTGTATTACATGTAACTCACTGTTCATCCAATACTGAGTGTAAAAAGATCATAACGTTCTGTGCAAACTGTTGGCGCTATATAAATCCTATATTATAATAATAATATTGGGCTTGTAGCTACTCATTTCTTTGGGTTTACCTTGTAATTATTGTGTTCATAACGGCTTGGATACATAAGCATCTTGTCGCCTGTCTCTGCATTGTCACATCAAAACTAAAAGAGAAGGAGATACAATAAAGTAATAAACAGGAATGTCATGGGGGGGGGGGGGGTTATACATAGTTTCCCTTAGGCTATCCAAGCCCCCCCACAGTCTTCTGCGACACATCATAGCTTCAAGAAAACTGTAGGACCATTCACAAAGTGCAGCACGGCTGTGAAGCCAAAAGCAGCATAGCTGGCTGCCCACAGTTAGAATACCGGCACAGGGAAAGCGAAGGCTAGTGAAGAATCAGTCCGGGTGAGGATGTTGCAGGATCTCTGGACAGGTAAGTGTCCTTTTAATAAAAGTCAGCAGCTACAGTATTTGTAGCTGCTGACTTTTTTATTTTATTTTTTTTGTAATGTAATGGCTGCATTTTATTTTTAATCCAAACATTTTTTTAGCAAGTATAGAGAACAATCTCTTTTCTTAATCATGCATTGCAGGTTGATACATATTAGGGTTGGAACAAATAATAAACATAATTGATTATAATCCAGCATGAAAATGGTTGTCAACTATTTTTTTTTATTTTTTTATTTTTTTTTATAATTCGTTTTTTATTGGTATTCCAGGTTTACATAGCAAGAAGAATAAAATCTGCATATCAGCGGTTATAAAATGATACATGTCACAGTGAACAGGTCAATAAAACGTTCATGGATGAATTCTATCCATATTGTTCAATTCAATGCCTTTGTTGTCTAAACATTGGGTCGTGGATGATGCCCCAGCTGCGCGTCCGACACCCCAACGGGGGTCTAGCTGTGCCCAGCCCCAGCGCCACCCCTCCCCTACCTCAATATGTTAGCATATATCAATACATATATCGTTGACCTTTGTGATTGCACATCTTAACCCTTACGTCTCTCCAACACGCTGTCATGCAGTTATCTTTAGTATCCACAAATAACACAAGAAAAATAAAGACAAAAAGAGAAACTATAGAACTTAAAGTAAATATGTAATATTAACTTGCCAAAAGTCAACCAGTGTCAGCTCCCTCCTTACTATCTGATTACATCATGGATCACAAACTTTTATATTGTAGGATTATGTGTCTTTTAATGGAAATTCACTTAGCCAATAATTCCAGTCGTCATTACGTTTTTTTTTTTTTGTTTGTTTTTTTATTAGCCACCTCATTATACGCCAATATTCTCTAATATTGAGCAGAAATATGCACTCTTTTAATCATATCCGACACATTCGGGGCCTTGTTGGTCTTCCACAAGGATGCTATAGTTATGCGCGCTGCAGTAAAAATTTGAATCAATAGTGAGCGAAATTTAGGGATTGTCCCTATCTTTTGATGAAAAAGGGCCATTTCCGCCTGAGGGGAGATTAAGAAGCCTGTTACCTTTTTGAGATTAGATGGAATATTCCATTCCAGAAGCTACGCAGACACCTGCACGTCCAGAATATGTGGAATAATGATCCCACCTCTCCGCACATTCTCCAGCACATGGGGTCTGACGCAGGGAATATCTTAGACAATCTAATGCCGCGTACACACGATCGGACTATCTGGTGGACTTAGTCCGGACTTTGAAGCGGAGGTCCGCCAGACTTTTCAAACGAGTGGACCTGCCCACACACGACCTGACTTTTCTGGCAGACTAGGTGCGGCGGACACACCGCCAGACTTTTGAAATGAACGGACATGCCCACACACTGGGGAAAGTCCGTTCATTTTAAACGCGGCTCCAAGTAGACGGGACTAGCGAAGGAAGTCAATTTCGCCGCCTTTGGCGGCGAGATTGACACCTCGCTGGTCCCGTCGCCTGGTAATGACTTAAAGGGGAAGCCCCCAAGGCCATATCAGACCCTTATACGAGCACGCAGCCCGACCGGTCAGGAAAAGGGGTGGGGATGAGCGAGCGCCCCCCCCCCCCGAGCCATACCAGGCCGCGTGCCCTCAACATGGGGGGTGCTGCGGCCCCTCCACCTCAAAGCACCTTGTCCCCATGTTGATGAGGACAAGGGCCTCTTCCCGACAACCCTGGCCGTTGGTTGTCGGGGTCTGCGGGCGGGGGGCTTATTGGAATCCGGGAGCCCCCTTTTAATAAGGGGACCCCCAGATACCAGCTCCCCACCCTATGTGAATGAGTATGGGATACAATGTACCCCTACCCATTCACCTGGTGAAAAAAATGTAAATAAAGCACAACACAAGGTTTTAAAATAATTTATTGCACAGCTTTGGGGGTCTTCTTCCATCTTGGGGGGTCTTCTCTCCAGACTCCTCCGCTATCTTCTGCTAGATCTTTTACTAGCGGAGGAGCCCGGCTTTCTTCTTCGTCGTCGCCGCTGCCTCTTCTTCCGACTTCGGGGGTCTTGTCCCCCTCTTCAGTTCTTCTTGCCGGGCCTCCGCTTCCTTCTTCCAGGTCTTTTACTAGTGGTGACCTGGTCTTCTATCGTAGCCGCTGCCTTCTCTTCTCTTCTTCTTCTCTTCTTCCTTGAGATGTTGACTCGACGCTGTCTCTGGCCACAATGACAGGGACGCGTTGTGCGCCGACTTGTATAGGGACAATGGGCAGGGTCACCGTGTGATGTCACATGGTGACCCCGCCCCCTTATGTCACAGTCCCGGAGGATGCTGGGGCCGTGACATCATAAGGGGCGGGGTCACCATGTGACATCGCCCGGTGACCCCGCCCATTATCCCTATATAAGTCGCCGCACAATGCGTCCTTGTCATTGCAGCCAGAGACAGCTTCAGGTCAACATCTCAAGGAAGAAGAAAAGGCAACGACGACAGAAGACAGAGCCACCGCTAGTAAAAGAGCTGGGAGAAGAAAGTGGAGGCCTGGCAAGAAGAACCGAAGAGGGGGACAAGACCCCTAACATCGGAAGAAGACCCCTGGGCGGCGACTAAGAAAGCCGGACTCCTCCGCTAGTAAAAGAGCTAACAGAAGATAGCGGAGGAGTCCGGCGAGAAGACACCCGGAGCTGTGCAATAAATTATTTTAAAACCTTGTGTTGTGCTTTTATTTACGTTTTTTTTTTTTTTTTTTTTCACCAGGTGAATGGGTAGGGGTAAATTGTATCCCATACTCATTCACATAGGGTGGGGGGCCGGTATCTGGGGGCCCCCTTATTAAAGGGGGCTCCCGGATTCGGATAAGCCCCCCCACCCGCAGATCCTGACAACCAAGGCCAGGGTTGTTGGGAAGAGGCCCTTGTCCTCATCAACATGGGGACAAGGTGCTTTGGGGTGGGTCGCTTGTCCCCACCCCTTCCTGACCGGCCAGGCTGGGTGCTCGGATAAGGGTCTGATATGGACCTGGGGGGGACCCCCACACTGTTTTTTCGGCTTAGGGCTTCCCCTTTAAGTCCATACCAGGTTACGAAGCCAGCGAGGTGTCAATCTCGCCGATGGAAGCGGCGACGACATTGACATCCTTCGCTAGTCCCGTCTACCTGGAGCTGCGTTCAAAATGAACGGACTTTTCTCCATGTGCGGGCAAGTCTGTTCATTTCAAAAGTCCGGCGGACTAGCACACAGACTGCCAGATTGTCCGCGGACCTTTTTTTCCCCAAAAGTCCGGCGGACTTAGAATCTGGCCGTCTGTGTGCTAGTCCGGGCCGATTGTGCGTCCGCCAGGCGTAGTCTGCCAGATAGCCCGATCGTGTGTACGGGGCATAAGGGGGACTAGGTAGCTCCTATTAAACATTTTCAAAAAGTTATCCCAGCGGTTAACACACCTGGATGCTCCAAACTTGATTTGTCTAGCTTGTTTCCAGTCTGCACTACTAAATGACACTCCAAGGTCTTTTTCCCACGCTATCATATGGGCTGATTTGGTAGGTGAGTCCTTGGACTGTAATTCAGCATAGCATCTAGAGATTCCTCCCTTTTTATATGGCCTATTGGTAAACTCCTGCCATAACTTTTCATTCACTGCAATAAACGTAATCTCTTTGTCCCTAAGCAGGTGCTGGACTTGTAGAGTTTCGTAATTATAAGATGGGGAGGTGGAGTTGAGGTCTTCAACGTAGGACAGGCCCCGCGCCATCCAAGGATAAACCCTAATAGAGGGGGATTAGGCATTCTAAAACTATAATAGGGGCTCTAATTTTAAGATGTTCCTTGTCCTTAGCTGGTCTCTGGAATAAATTCCAAGCATTAACTGAGGCTTTTATTGCTAGGATGTTGGGAATGTGCAATCGAAGGCCCGTTCTAGGTGCAAATAGTAATGATGGGAGCTCTCGAGATGTAGTGGTGGCTTTTTCCAGCTCCACCCTCTCCAAAACTGAGACTTACCTAAGCGGTGTTATGCCTGGGCAGGGATTACTTTCTATTTTTGCACGGTGTCCATTCACAAGAAAGTGTTCTGTGATATATTTAAAGAAAAGGATTTTCCTCCTAATATCTTTATTTTGTAAACTACAAATGGCATCAATCAACCATATCCTGAAGATTAACAAAGGCAGACCTGTTTTGAAGTCCAACCTGTGTGACAGCCATGGCTGCCTCCATAGATGCAATGGAAAAGTTAGCATAGTCACGAAGGGACAGGAAGCGTGTCAGTAAAAATTAAGGCATAATGCCTTAAATAAAGAAAGCGACTCTAGCTACTACACCTAAGGACTGGTAAACTGCAATATTTGACATTTAAATTTTTGGGTTTACGTAATCTTTAAAGCAGTGGTCATCAACCCTGCCCTCAGGGCCCACTAACAGACCAGGTTAGCAAGATAACTGAAATACATCACAGGTGATATCATTTGCTGCTCAGTGATTGCAGTATTCTAGTCTGCATCTCCCCAAAGTAATGCATAAAACCCAGCCTGTTAGTGGGCCCTGAGGACAGGGTTGATGACCACTGCTTTAAAGGATACCCAGTTGATTCTGGTTGCAGTATGGATTGCTCCCCTCTACTGAGGTTTTCAGCAGTGTAGCAAGATTCAGTGGTTTTTAATTGATGATGGACTCTGAACAAGTATGCAGTATGTAAAATCAGAAATTTTAATATGCGCTTTTTTTATTGTAGTTCAGTGGCTCATCTAGCATTTAAACCACAGGATAAGCAGTGACAACCAGTCAGCATTTTTGGAAAGAAAAGTCAGCTTTTTTTTTTTTTTTTTCCCCCATTTCTCTTAGTAGCTGACAAATTCCTTTTTTACCATCTGGAAATTTTTGGTTGTGTAGCGTAGCCATAAAATACAGTGATTTATTTTATTTTATCGGAAATCATAGCATTTCAGTGACATTCTTCACTGCACAACACATGACCAAATATTTGCAACAAAAGGCACACAAGGCAAGTGTGTTTCACAAATGAATTAAACAAGTGCATTAGTCATTGTATTCCACTGGGCAAGAAGCATGAAAGCACAAAATTAAAACCCAGGTGGCTAAATTGTGTAAAACAAAAAGCAAACAAAATAGAAAGAACAGGCCTTAAATCACAAAGTAGAAAGGACACCCAGATTCACAATGTGTTCATGAATAAATGTAATTAGAGCAGCTAAAATAAAATATGAGCAACACGTTGCTACCGCAAACAAAACAAAGCCCAATCCCCCCATTTTTCATAAAAAAATATCACCAGTAAATGGATTGTGAAAGACTGGTTAGGCCCCATAACAGATAAACACAAATGACAGGGAAAAGGCAGATGCATTAAAGGATGGGTTCACCTTTTGTAACCTGTTACATGTTACTCTCATATTTAGGGTGTAATATGTAACATTTTATTTTAGAGCACCTTTATATCGCCTCCTGGATCACTGCCTGTTATTTACAATTTACAGAATTGTACATCATTGTTTTCTCTATCCTAAATTGTATGCTACAGCTTTCTCTATCCTTCCATTGCTCTGAAAGCAATCCTGTCTGCCCCTATTCTCCCCTGTTTATTCACAAAATACTTTTGTATTTTGTGAGTGGGTTTACACAATACAAGGTTTCTGTGATTGGGCAAGAGGAAAAGAGGGGTGAAAGAGCGATGGCCACTGTAGGCTAGCCGCATGTCTCCAATAGAAGTGTAGCCAAAGCTATAATATGAGCGCGTAAATTGTAAATGACGGAAAGTGATCCAGGGGGTGGCATACACCTACTGACATTTTAATGATTGTAGCCAAGCAGATTTTTATTTTTTTTTGTTCTTTAAGGTGCCATCAAAAGTGGAGACCTCTATGTGGCGGGGCATCCAATCAAATGGTGAATCTCCATTTTTGGTGCATCTCTGAAATGTTTGAAATCCTCTTTAAAATATAGCCAGTTTTAATTTGGTTAATACAATTTTGCCACTGGCATCATTGATAATACTTAATTGTGTGACCAACAGAAGTATACTAAACTTGTTAGTGGACTTTTCAACTTTGGCCTTTCAAATCTTTATTCATCAGCTAGTTTTAGTATGTAATTCTTTCTTGCTTTGTTAATTAGGCCCGGTGGTTACAGTTATTTCAACTGGTAGAAAAGCAGTGTCAAGAGCAGATCGATGCTCAGCAAGAACAATTTACCCATCAATTACAGGTAAGGCACATATATCTCTGTGGACAGAAATATATATATATATATATATATATATATATATATATATATATATATATATATATATATATATATATATATAATATTATAATGTATATGTGTTTAACATTTCTTATTCCCAATAAGCCTATATTGATTGGTTTGCGCGAAAGTTATAGCATCTACAAACTACGAGAGGTTTATGGACTTTATTTTACTAGTAATGGTGGCGATCTGCGATTTTTTTTTTTTTTTTTTTTTTTTTTTTTTTTTTATGGGACTGCAACATTGCAGCAGACAAATCTGACCCCAAGTGACACTTTTTTGGGGGACCAGTGACACAATACAGTGATCGGTGCTAAAAAAAATAAATAAAAAAAATTGCACTGATTACTGTATAAATGACACTGGCACGGAAAAGGGGTTAACATGAGGGCGATCAAAGGGTTAAGTGTGTTTTCTTACTGTGTGTGGGAAGTGCTGACAGGAAAAACAGAAATCGCTGTTCCTAATCAGTAGGAACGGCAGATCTCCATGGTGTCCCCTGTCAGAACGGGGATCTGCCTTGTTTACATATGTAGACTCCAATTCTGTCTCTCTGTACCGTGATCGCGGGTGGCCAGTGGACATCGAGTCTGCCAGGTGAGCGCATCGGCTCCTCCACCGTGCAGTGGGGACGTGCCCACACTATATAGTTCAGGTACATTATTTCGCGAAATAGAGCCTCCCTGCTGCAGTGTATATGCGGTGGGCGGTCTTTAAGTAGTTAATCTGAAAAGAAATTGGCAAAATAATTGATTATGAAAATAATCGTTAGTTGCAGCCCTAGTCTCAACTGTTCAATCTATTTTTAGATCCTGGTCTCAAATGTTCAATCATCTGTTTTTAGATCCTGATCTCCACTAGTTGATCTATTTTTAGATCCTGGTCTCAACTAATCGATCTATTTTTGGACCCTGGATCCAGATAACTGAGAACTTGTGAATGTGTGAGGAGCAATGTCTCATGGGACATCTAGTCCTGGACAGAAGGAAGTGACTTAAATTAATTCTAAAAGCAGCATTTTTTTTAACTTAAAGGAGTATTACAGCCAATGCTTGTTTGGTTGTACTCTTGTGGTTTACAGGAGGGCAGTTTGTTCTGCACTCCTGTGACCAGCTCAGAGCCAGTCCAGGCTGGGGAAAGATCCCAACCATATGTTCGGGATCCACCCAGGAGCCTGGACGGGCACCTGGCTCAGTGGGAGGGCAGAGCAGACAACAGTGAGAGGAAAGTCATGAGCTCTCTGCTTGCATAGCACTGACAGCTGAGCGATCATCGTTTTTTGATCGCTCAGTTTTCAGTCGTAGAGCTGGTGGGGGACAGATGCAGCTTTGGACTGGAGCTGCATCCGCCTAGGTAAGTAGGTCAAGCACACAGTGCAGATGAGGATTGAGTCTGCACGGGTGCCTTCATAGCAAGCAGCTTGCTATGGAGGCACTCTCAAGGCAGGAGGAGCCCGGAGCACTGGTAGGGGACCCCGGAAGAGGAGGATTAGGGCTGCCCTGTGCAAAACCATTGCACAGAGCAGTCAAGTATGATATATGTTTGTAAATGTTTTAACTCTTTTTTTTTTTTTTTTTTTTTTTTTTTTTTTTTTTTTTTATAAACAAAAATCACTTTAAGACCCCTTTCACGCTGGGGCGGTGTGGGAGTTGGCGGTAAAGCTCCGCTAGTTTTAGTGATGTTTTACCGCTGTTCAAGAATAATTTGTTTTTTTAAAACTTTACAATTATTATTATTAACTAAATTGTGCAGCAAAACTTTTTTTTTTTTTTGTATCCAATTAATCAGCCAACTAATTCATTTAGAAAATAATTGTTAGTTGCAGCCCTAATTTGGGTAATTTCTGTTGTTATGATTTAAAAGGAAGCCAAATAACTATGTGATGATAATAAATGGCTTCATATGATCACTGTCCTTAAAAGCATGATTAGTCATATTTTCAATATCAATGCCATGATCTCACCATCTGTGCCAGGGTGTGCAAACTTTTGAGCACAGGTGTGTGTACTTTTTATATATAATATTATTATTATTATTAATAAATATATAAATACATTTGTGTGTGTATAGATATATTTATTATAGTCAACTGCCTGTTTTGCCAATTTTTGTTCTTTTATAGCCCAATAATATAATAGTGTTACTAAACCCACAATCGTAAAATCAGTCTGCATGTGCAGTAAAGCATGCTTGTTATACTGTGGAACCTAAGGGGTAATCCTCTGCATTGTGTAAAAAGGCTGTTTGATCCTCCCATTCTTCCACAGTCCCCAATTCATCTGCTGATAGAGTGCCCCCAAGGGTCTGTACTGCATATGCTCAGTTTGGTGTGTATTGCAAAAGTGTTTGTTTTTTTTTTTTTTTTTCTTGGGAGGGTGCATGTGATCAGCACAGGCATACTTGCCAACAGTCCCGATTTTTTTCCCAGGACAATCTCGATTTGTAGACCCTCATCCTGATCTGAGGTTGATCCCCAAGATTTTGCTTTTGTCCCGGGAAAGCGGGACTGTTTTTGGCTCCAAAAATATGGCCACGAGATCTCATTCTGGCTTGCAGGTTCTTTCCCTTGTGCTCAGTAGAGAGAGGGGGGACCTCCGATTCGTGCAGCCAACCGGCTTATCTCTTCAGTGTACTAGTAGATGTTTCTCTTCTATACTGAAGCCGGTTAGCTGCACTGGCACCTGCAAAGACACATGGAGCTGCCGCCAACCCTCCACCCTGTGGCTTGCTGCTGATCTATGAGAGGCGGAGCCAAGGGGCTCTACTGCACTGGGGACACCTGAGACGTAAGAGGGGCTCTGCTGGGGGCACCTGTTGTAAGCAGGGACTCTGCTGGGGACACCTGATGGCATTTGGAGGCAGGCGACATAGCAAGTGCTATGCTCAGGGCTTCCACTGATTGTGCATTATGGTGAGTTGAATTATTTGATTTTATATTACAATGTAATAATAGAAATAATGCGCTTCAATCATCCTGACACCATAAAAACCATGGTGCCGGGATGATTGAAGTGCTAACTCCAGATATTTAGAGTATCGATCTGCTGATTGTTAAACTTTATGGAATACACATTTCTATTCTGTCTGTCTGTCTATCTGTCTTTTCTCCATTCCTCATTCATCTCAGACTTGGACTACACCCCTTTGAGCTATACCCCTTTAAGCCACACCCCTTTTCCCCCACATTTTCCTTTCCCCGCTACACCACGCCTATAAACAAATGCCCCCCCTGTAATTATAATAAGACTCCTACAGACAAAGTGCCTCTAGATTTTTTTTATTTATTTTTTAACAATGTTGGCAACTATGCACAGGGCCAATCGGCACTGTCCAGAGAGAGGGTCAGGGGTCATGCAGTGTTTGGCCAGACACTGATTAAAGTCAGAAGACTGCTATATACTGCTGATGAGGAAAGATATTTAGCAGTTTATAGTTACTAAAACAATTGCATTTCCATGTTCTGTGTACTGTGGGAGACCAGATATAGTGAATGCAGGGTCCTAGGTTTAGTAACACTTTTTAACCAGTTGCCGACCGCCGCACGCCGATGTACGTCGGTAGAATGGCACGGGCAGGCATAAGGACATACATGTACGTCCCTTGCCTCCCGCGGGTCGGGGGCCCGATCGGGCCCCCGCCCGGTGCCTGCGGCGGTCGGTTTTCGTCCGGGAGCGATCCGGGACGAGGGGGCGGCCATTCATTCATGGCCACCCCCTCGCGATCGCTCCCGACGAATAGAAATCCCCGGTGACATCACTTCCTCTCCTGTAATGTAAACACAGGAGAGGAAGTGATGTATTCTCTCCTCCGTGTCGGTATTTTTCGTTCCGACACGGAGGAGAGCGGATCGGTGAGTTGCACCAACACTCTACACACACAGTAGAACATGCCAGGCACACTCACACCCCCCCTTTACCCCCCAATCACCCCCCCAATTACCCCTGCCCCCCAGTCACAGTGACACCAATGTCATTTTTTTTTTTTTTTTTGCATTGGTGTCATTTGTGACTGTAATAACTGTTAGGGCAGTTAGAGTTAGCCTCCTTTAGTTCTAATGTACCCCCCTAACCCCCCCAATAAAGGTTTAACCCCGTGATCACCCCCCGTCGCCAGTGTCACTAAGGCTGGGTTCACATTGCAGCGGTTTATGAGAACGAATGTGATTCGCACCGCACTGCAGTGCAAATCACATCCGATCTCTGTGCGATTCGAGTTCAGCCATTCGCCGCACCCGCCACACCCGCCGCAAATTCGCACGGGACCCTTTTTTTGGCCCGCAGCAGAATCGGATCGCATGGGTGTTCACACCATGCGATCCGAGTTTGCAGATCGCACTGCGATATGCGAACTGATCTGGGGGTGTCAGTAACATTTCACTGACACTCCCAGCAGTTCGCATAGGGCAGTGTGAACTGCCGCCGGGAGGCATGCGATGCGGGAACCCGCCGCGGATTTGCGGCGTTTCCGCATCGCTCCAGTGTGAACCCAGCCTAATAAGCGATCATTTTTCTGATCGCCGTATTAGTGTCACAGGTGACGCTAGTTAGGCAGGTAGGTATTTAGGTTCGCCGCAGCTTTTTATAGCGCCAGGGACCCCCATATACTACCGCATAAAGCCCCCTGATTGCCCCCTAGTTAACCCTTTCACCAGTGATCACCATATAACTGTTACAGGTGACGCTGGTTGGTTAGTTATTTTTTTATAGTTTCAGGGCACCCGCCATTTATTACCTAATAAAGGTTTAACCCCCTGATCACCCGGCGGGTGTCATTTGTGACTAATAACTGTTAGGGCAGTTAGGGTTAGCCCCCTTTAGTTCTAAGGTACCCCCCTAACCCCCCCAATAAAGGTTTAACCCCGTGATCACCCCCCGTCGCCAGTGTCACTAAGGCTGGGTTCACATTGCAGCGGTTTATGAGAACGGATGTGATTCGCACCGCACTGCAGTGCAAATCACATCCGATCTCTGTGCGATTCGAGTTCAGCCATTCGCCGCACCCGCCGCAAATTCGCACGGGACCCTTTTTTTGGCCCGCAGCAGAATCGGATCGCATGGGTGTTCACACCATGCGATCCGAGTTTGCAGATCGCACTGCGATATGCGAACTGATCTGGGGGTGTCAGTAACATTTCACTGACACTCCCAGCAGTTCGCATAGGGCAGTGTGAACTGCCGCCGGGAGGCATGCGATGCGGGAACCCGCCGCGCATTCGTGGCGTTCCCGCATCGCTCCAGTGTGAACCCAGCCTAATAAGCGATCGTTTTTCTGATCGCTGTATTAGTGTCACAGGTGACGCTAGTTAGGCAGGTAGGTATTTAGGTTCGCTGCAGCTTTTTATAGCGCCAGGGACCCCCATATACTACCGCATAAAGCCCCCTAATTGCCCCCTAGTTAACCCTTTCACCAGTGATCACCATATAACTGTTACAGGTGACGCTGGTTGGTTAGTTATTTTTTTATAGTTTCAGGGCACCCGCCATTTATTACCTAGTCTCACTAGTGTACCCCTAAATTTAGGGGTGTCTACTTTCCAAAATGGGGTCATTTGGGGGGGGTTTGTGCCATCTTGGCATTTTATGGCCTTCAAAACTGTAACGCCCTTAGAAAGCCTGAAGGCGGTGCTTGGTTTTCGGGGCCCCGTACGCGGCTAGGCTCCCAAAAAGTCCCACATATGTGGTATCCCCGTACTCAGGAGAAGCAGCAGAATTTATTTTGGGGTGTCATTTCACATATGCCCATAGCATGTGTGAGCAATATATCATTTAGTGACAACTTTGTGTAAAAAAAAAAAAAAAAATTTTTTTTTTGTCATTATTCAATCGCTTGAGGCAAAAAAATAAAATATTCAATGGGCTCAACATGCCTCTTATCAATTTCCTTAGGGGGTCTACTTTCCAAAATGGGGTCATTTGGGGGGGTTTTGTACTGCCCTGCCATTTTAGCACCTCAAGAAATGAGATAGGCAGTCGTAAACTAAAAGCTGCGTAAATTCCAGAAAACGTACCTTAGTTTGTAGATGTGACAACTTTTGCGCAAACCAATAAATATACAATTATTAACTTTTTTTTTACCAAAGACATGTGGCTGAATACATTTTGGCCTAAATGTATGACTAAAATTGAGTTTATTGGATTTTTCTAATAACAAAAAGTAGAAAATATCATTTTTTTTCAAAATTTGCGGTCTTTTTACGTTTATATCGCAAAAAATAAAAATCGCAGAGGCAATCAAATACCATCAAAAGAAAGCTCTATTTGTGGGAAGAAAAGGACGCAAATTTTGTTTGGGTACAACATTGCATGACCGCGCAATTACCAGTTAAAGCAGCGCAGTGCCAAAGTGTAAAAAGACCTCTGGTCATTTACCAGCAAAATGGTCCGGTCTGAAAGTGGTTAATATGCCTTCACTAAACAAAGATGCTGCATGTGCAAACTATTTACAGCCTGCTGCTGTGTGAAAAGACTTGCTGCTGACAGAACATTAAGAAGATAAAAGGGCTGCGTATTTGTTTTTGGGAACCCAGTTAGTCAGAAATTTACTGTTTAGTTAGTTAGTTGGACAAGGTTAGATGTTTTTGTTTTACGCTATGTAGTTGCTGTACAAAGCCTTCCTGCATTGAAGCTGAGGTTGCTGCTGTGATTCAAATTGCAGAGCAAACTTGCTTGGACTGTTCCTGGGTGTCCCTGTCTCATGCATGGTGTACCAATGCCATTGACAGTTGATCCTGTCTCCCTTACATTACGCAAACGATTTTGTGTATTATTTTTGTGAATACATTTGTTATATATTTTTTACTTCTATTCTGGTCTGCCTTAAAAGTCCCACTGCACCAGGGGGTACTGTGATCTCCTTGTCAGGGGATCTTTCTATTTACGCAAAAAGCAGTTCTCAAAAAATGGGTTTAAATTTTATATGGGATGGTTATTGGCAGAGTAGAAAATGTGAAGTGATCTATTCATATAAAGATAAAATAATTGTTATGATTAAAAAAAAAAAATGCATGAAATTTTTAATCTTTCATTGCCACCGACTTAAAGCTTATACACACTTGTGGTGTTCTGTTCAAAAAACATATGACTTGGCTGTTCAGGTGTGACCAGCCCTGGGTCTCGCACCTCCATCTTGGTCCCAGTTCAGGCAGCAAAGCCCCCAATGATGTATTTAGCGCTGCCCTGGACATTCTGTGAGTGGGTTCTGCAGCCTTCTGGGATATGTGACAAGGATATCCAAGGAAGCTGCAGGAGGAGACTAAAAAGGAGGAGACTAAAAAACTAAAATAGCCCCGCCAAAAATAATAAAACCACTGGCTAGTTTTTGTGTGTGTGTTTGTTTTTTTGTTTTTTATACTCCAGTTGCAGTTTTTACATTACCACCTGACTATTAAAACCCTTGCCACCAGAACAGAAAGTGAGAGAAAACCCTCTATTTGGGCAATAACAAAACAATATTGGAAAAAAAACAATGACTAACAGTCAAAAAAAAAAAAAAAAAAAAGCATCCAGGGAGCTTTTCATAGTGAAATGCAGGATTCGTCACATACAATAATAATATTGGTGTTTCTTTTTAATGCTTATGCTGTATTTTATGAAGAAATGCTTTAGATATCTGGGGGGTGCAGAGCTATTCGTTCTGTGAAACTGTAGTTATATTTGTTCTGGGCAAATGGGAGCAAAATTGAATGTAATGCCCCATGCACACGGTCGGACATTCCAAACACAAAATCCGTCCGATTTTTTCCAACGGATTTTGGCCGAAACTTGTCTTGCATACACACAGTCGCACAAAGTTGTCGAGGTGACGTACAAAACGTACGACGGGACTACGTAGAAGCCAGTAGCCAATAGCTTTCGTCTCCGAATTTTTTTCTGAGCATGCGTGGCACTTTGTGCGTCGGAATTCTCTACACACGATTTGAAAAAGTCCGATCGGGTTTTGTTGTTGGAAAATTTAAGATCCAGCTCTCAAACTTTTTCCATCAGAAATTCTGACAGAAAAAGTCCAATAGAGCCCACACACGATCTAATTTTCTGACAACATAATCCGATCGGAATTTTTCCGTCTGAATTTCCGACCGTGTGTATGGGGCATCAGGCTTTTTTCTTTCTAGGTACAATGTTCTTAATGGTGTGAATCAGAAAAATACCACATGATTACGAAATTGGAGCTGACGATTACAGTAAATTTGTATTTATTTCTGATGATCATCAGCTACATCTAGTGGCCATAATGGGATATTTTCCTGTTACACGCAACCTACAGATGGCCTTATAACACTTGGTCTTGACCCCGTTCGCTAAGATGTACATGCAGGTTCACAGAAAAAATAGCTCTGCACATTTTTTATAAATACACCCCTATGTTGTTTAACCACTTGCCGACCGCCGCACGACGATATACGTCGGCAGAATGGCACGGGCAGGCATATGGGCGTATATATAAGTCCCTGCCTTCCCGTGGGTGGGGGGCCCGATCGGGCCCCCCCCGGTGCCTGCGGCGGTTGGCATTCGTTCGGGAGCGATCCGGGATGAGGGGGCGGCCATTCATTCATGGCCACCCCCTCGCGATCGCTCCCGACGAATAGAAATGCTCCCTGACATCACTTCCTCTCCTCACAGGAGAGGAAGTGATGTAATCTCTCCTCCGTGTCGGTATTTTTCGTTCCGGCACCGAGGAGAGAGGATCTGTGAGTTGCACCAACACACCACACGTACAGTAGAACATGCCAGGCACACTCACACCCCCCCTTTACCCCCCGATCACCCCCCCCCCCCCAGTCACAGTGACACCAATTGCATTTATTTTTATTTTTTTTTGCATTGGTGTCATTTGTGACTGTAATAACTGTTAGGGCAGTTAGGGTTAGCCCCCTTTAGTTCTAATGTGCCCCCCTAACCCCCCCAATAAAGGTTTAACCCCGTGATCACCCCCCGTCGCCAGTGTCACTAAGGCTGGGTTCACATTGCAGCGGTTTATGAGAACGAATGTGATTCGCACCGCACTGCAGTGCAAATCACATCCGATCTCTGTGCGATTCGAGTTCAGCCATACAATTAGCCGCAAATTCGCACGGGACCCTTTTTTTGGTCCGCAGCAGAATCGGATCGCATGGGTGTTCACACCATGCGATCCGAGTTTGCAGATCGCACTGCGATATGGGAACTGATCTGGGGGTGTCATTAACATTTCACTGACACTCCCAGCAGTTCGCATAGGGCAGTGTGAACTGCCGCCGGGAGGCATGCGATGCGGGAACCCGCCGCGGATTTGTGGCGTTCCCGCATCGCTCCAGTGTGAACCCAGCCTAATAAGCGATCGTTTTTCTGATCGCTGTATTAGTGTCACAGGTGACGCTAGTTAGGCAGGTAGGTATTTAGGTTCGCCGCAACTTTTTATAGCGCCAGGGACCCCCATATACTACCGCATAAAGCCCCCTGATTGCCCCCTAGTTAACCCTTTCACCAGTGATCACCATATAACTGTTACAGGTGACGCTGGTTGGTTAGTTATTTTTTTATAGTTTCAGGGCACCCGCCATTTATTACCTAGTCTCACTAGTGTACCCCTAAATTTAGGGGTGTCTACTTTCCAAAATGGGGTCATTTGGGGGGCGTTTGTGCCATCTTGGCATTTTATGGCCTTCAAAACTGTAACGCCCTTAGAAAGCCTGAAGGCGGTGCTTGGTTTTCGGGGCCCCGTACGCGGCTAGGCTCCCAAAAAGTCCCACATATGTGGTATCCCCGTACTCAGGAGAAGCAGCAGAATTTATTTTGGGGTGTCATTTCACATATGCCCATGGCATGCGTGAGCAATATATCATTTAGTGACAACTTTGTGAGAAAAAAAAAAAAAAAATTAAAGTTTGTAATTTTCCCGCAACTTGTGGCAAAATATAAAATATTCCATGGACTCAACATGCCTCTCAGCAAATAGCTTGGGGTGTCTACTTTCTAAAATGGGGTCATTTGTGGGGGTTTTGTACTGCCCTGCCATTTTAGCACCTCAAGAAATGAGATAGGCAGTCGTAAACTAAAAGCTGCGTAAATTCCAGAAAACGTACCTTAGTTTGTAGATGTGACAACTTCTGCGCAAACCAATAAATATACAGTTATTGACTTTTTTTTTACCAAAGGCATGTGGCTGAATACATTTTGGCCTAAATGTATGACTAAAATTGAGTTTATTGGATTTTTCTAATAACAAAAAGTAGAAAATATCATTTTTTTTCAAAATTTGCGGTCTTTTTCCATTTATATCGCAAAAAATAAAAATCGCAGAGGCAATCAAATACCATCAAAAGAAAGCTCTATTTGTGGGAAGAAAAGGACGCAAATTTTGTTTGGGTACAACATTGCATGACCGCGCAATTACCAGTTAAAGCAGCGCAGTGCCAAATTGTAAAAAGACCTCTGGTCATTTACCAGCAAAATGGTCCGGTCTGAAAGTGGTTAAATACAGTAATCATTTCCACTAGCTTTCTTGACTTTTCTAGCATATTAACAATAAAAATATTGTTTGTCTAATGTTTCAGGCTTTTTTTTTTCTTAGTTAAAATTTATTTTTCTTGTTAAATGTCTGTATCTATTTTTGTTGTAGTATCTCATTGTGTAAAGGTTAATGTTTATGCTTCAGTAGTAACTCTCATGTTTTGGCAGCTGCTTGCAGTAATTTTACTTTAGTCACCACGATCTTGGGAAATGTTCATATTCTATTAAGCCTCCCATGCTAAAATATAAAGCGCACCATTTTATCTGTTTTAAACAATTATTATGAATTTTTCTGGATGACTATTCACATTGTGCAGCTGCATTGCTCATGTTTAATTCTATAATGAGCAAGTTATAAAGTATTGTGGATTTTTGGTGGTGAATGGTTGTGGGATAGGGGTTTTGTCCTCATCTTGCCTATGAAATTCAGTGTAGTATCCTGGATTAGTCATTCCACTGGTGAATTCTAATAATTATAGCTTCAATGCTTTTGTTTTACTTCCAGCTCATCCGCAAGGAAATTAAACATCTAGCCCAGTTACAGGGAAGCAGCTCTCCTCGGAACTGTAGGACAGGCGATGCCATCTTAACTCAAGCAAGTGGAGCCCATCCTCCAAATGCTGATACTGGACAACATTCCCAAGATGAAGAGAGGGGAGAAAGCACCAACACCGCATTCCATCTGTTTAGAGAACTTGATATTCAGAAAAGAGCCTTCATTACACAGGAGCACTTTCAGGAGAGTACTTCCATCAGCAGCGGCTACGGAACGATTTCTGCCTCTGAGCCAAATGCTTGTTTAAGCAGCTGTAGTCAAAATACCTCAAGGAAGGCCTGTCTTTCTACAAATCAGACTTCTGTAGAATGCAGAACTGAGTTTACCAGGCATCCTCATTCAACTCCTTCACCTGTAGACAGTGAAAAACCTTTCATACTGGTACCTGATACAAAATGTCTAACACACCTTGAGAAATCTTCTGAAGGAAACCTGTCAGCAAGCCATATGAACAATGAGGCTGTCAGCCAATCTAACCAGCTAAACAGGTAAGTACCATTGATGTGGTATTAACTCCTAGAGTCCCACTACAGCTTGAGGAAATGTTGTGCTTTATTTTTCAAGACTTTGAGATATATAAATGCCCACAGTTAAACACTATTCTAATATATAAAAAAAAAATGATATATGTATGTATGTGTGTGTGTGACTGTGGGTTTACGTCCTTTTGTGGTCAAAGATAATTGAAGCCAAACTTAGCAGTGTCAGGTAACTTGACTACTCCTATGACTAATTTTCCCACCTAAAAGAAAAAATATTTAAAGTCAGTAGCTACACATACTGTAGCTGCTAACTTTTGATATTAGGACACGTACCTGTCGTGGAATCCAGCAATGTTGGCACCCCAACCAATGTTTCCATTGACTGTCGGGTGCTGCCGCCGCCTTTCGGCTTCACAGCCGGGTCCTACTGTGCATGCACGAAGCGCGCTTTGCTCTCTTACTGGCCCGTCAGCAGAGAAAGGAGGAGAAGGGGGCTGAACTTTATGATGTACCTCGCTGCGGCGAGGTCAGATGGAAGTGGGGACAGGGTACCTGTCAAAAACAAAATGTGGCACTGAAGAGGGGAGGAATCTGATGAGCGTAAGTTCAATTTTTGGGTGGAACTCTGCTTTAAGGACACATCTCATTTGACACACTGATTTAGTAAAAAAAATAAAAAACAGTTTTTAATATTATAATTGTATCTGACAGTTACAATAATAAACAGGCACACTGCTATCTTCAGGTTGCAGTCACTTCTGCACGCTCTTCATAAAATCACTGTAATTCCAGGCATAGAGATCACAGGATTGGGAACCACTCTGATGGGATCCCAATTATTAGTGCAGACCGAATCTGTCGGCGACAGTTTGGTTTTACGCTAGCCACTCGAAGTGCCGGATGGTAGCTGTCAAAGAGATTATATCTATTAACGTTTCCTCATTACAGGCAATTGTACTGAGGAGAGTTCATACAAATATTTGCAGGTGAAAAGGATTTTAATTCCTATGAAAACTAGGAATGCATATGTAGCACATTTTTTGTTTTTTGAATTACCCCAGAAATTCTGGCCATTAAAGCAAACCTAAAGTGGTTCTAAAGCCTTGTGTTTTTTTTTTTTTTCTTTTCTTTAACCACTTGCCGCCCGCCCTATAGGAGATACACGGCGGCAAAGTGGTTTCAAAATCCTGACCGGACGTCATATGACGTGATCAGGATTTTGAGCCGCGGCGCGCATCGCGGCGATCGTTGTGGGGTGTCGGTCTGACACCCTGAAAATACGATCTCGGTAAAGAGTCTCCGGCGGAGACTCTTTACCACGTGATCAGCCGTGTCCAATTACGGCTGATCACAGTGTAAAAAGGGAAAAGCCAGTGATCGGCTTTTCCTCACTCGCTTCTGTCAGACGGGAGTAGAGGAGAGCCAATCGGCTGCTCCTCTGACAGGGGGGGGTCTGTGCTGATCGATTATCAGGGCAGCCCCCCCTGAGGATGCCCACACTGGACCACCAGGGATGCCACCAGACCACCAGGGATGCCCAGCACAAGATAATCCTCCCTAGACCACCAGGAATGCCAATCGGTGCCCACAATGGGCATCACTGATTGGCATGCATTATTGTTTGGCACTGGCATCCATTAGTACAGTATAATACAATGCCGCCTATCAGCGCCCATCCGTGCCACCTATCGGTTCCACCTCATCGGTGCCCATCAGTGCCACCTTATCAGTGCCCATCAGTGTAGCCCCATCAGTGCCCAGCAGTGAAGGAGAAAACCTACTTATATACAAAGTTTTGAAACTGAAACAAAAAAAACTTTTTTTTTTTTTCAAAATTTTCAGTATTTTTTTTGTTTAGTAATAAAAAATAAAAACCATAGAGGTGATCAAATACCACCAAAAGAAAGCTGTGGGAAAAAAATGATAAAAATTTCATTTGGGTACAGTGTAGCATGACCGCTCAATTGTCATTCAAAATGCGACAGCGCTAAAAGCTCAAAATTGGTCTGGGCAGGAAGGTGTTTAAGTGCCTGGTATTGAAGTGGTTAAAATAATAAACGCATCTTCCTTCCTGCTCTGTGTAATGATTTTGCACAGAGCAACCCTTATCCTCCTCTTCTTGGGTCCCCCACTGGTGCTTCTGACCCCTCCCCCTTGCTGAAGGTAAAAAACCTTCAGCCTTTAGAACCACTTTAAAAATATGCAGTAAATCTCCCAGGGGAGCCAACGTTCTGCAGTATACCTGCGGCGGCTGGTCTCCAAGTCGTTAAGCCTTCGCCAGGAAACTATCCTGCACATCTGGGAATGCCCTGTGCACAAAACTTTTTGGGAACAAGTCCTTAAACTCATACATTTACTGACATTTCCCTATGGGATTCCCCAGCTGCGGTCCTACTAAACCTTACTCCTTTATCAAGGAAACGTGATCATAAATCCCAACTCAAACACCTCCTTAATGCTGCACAAGCATGCATTCAACCATTATGGAAATAACAATCCGCGCTAACAGTGGCCCAATGGTTCGCAAGGGTGAAGGATATAGAGCAAATGGGGAAAACTTGACCTCGGACCCACGAGATAAGGCAGAGGAACATAGGACCAGATGGTTTTATTGGATTCCATTCCGCTTCTCTGATGAATTTCTCCAATACGCTTAACCAGGATTTGTGCCAGCGAATCCTGCTGTCTGACAGGTCCTGATGACCCAGGCTCCCGCGGGGGATGACATTTCTTTTCTTTCATCCACCCCACCCTCACTCTCCATCCCCCCTTTAATAATCTCTTTCTCACCTTGGTATATCCCTGTCTTTTTTACCTGATCTCAGGTATCTTCCCCCCCCCCAAAAAAAACAAAAAAAAAAGAGTGGTGTGCGCAGAACATAGCAATACACACTATTAGACTCCTCACCGCAACCCGGGGATCTCTTTTTCTTCAAAAAAGTAAGATTGCCTCTAACAGGGCTCGACAAAACCTGGGCGCCAGGTCGCATTTGCGACTAGAATTAGAGACCTGGCGCCTGGGGCAGCACAGCTGGGTGTATCCTGTCTCCGTGGACCCCCCCCGGCGCGATCGCGTTGGGCCGCGCCGCCAGCAGCTGGTAATTGAGCACCCGGCTTTGAGGCCTTCTACGATACTATGATTCCTTCTGGAATCTGGCGCCCTCTTGTGGTGGCCGTTGGAATTACAACCTGCAATGCTAATTCCCCTGCCTGCCAGCCTAACTCCTTCCCTTTACTCAGAACCCCTAAACATTATATATATATTTTATTCTAACACCCTAGAGAATAAAATGGTGGTCGTTGCAATACTGTCTGTTACATCGTATTTGCACAGCGGACTTACAAGTGCACTTTTTTGGGGAAAATGTATTTAATAAAAAAAATTAAATAAGACCACAGTAAAAAAATTTTATACTGTGAAAGATAATGTTATGTCGAGTAAATCGATACCCAACATGTCATGCTTCAAAATTGCGCTCACTCATGGAATGGCGACAAACTTTTACCCTTTAAAATCTCCATAGGTGACGTTTAAAAAATTCTACAGGTTGCACTTTTTACAGAGGAGGTCTGGGGCTAGAATTATTGCTCTCACTCTACCGATCGCAGCGATACCTCACATGTGTGGTTTGAACACCGCTTTCATATATGCGTTCACTTCTGCACGCAAGCTTGGCGGGACAGGGCACGTTTAAAATATTTTTTTTTTTTTTATTTTTTTTTTTTTTCACTGTTCTTTTAAAAAAAAAAAATTGTCACTTTTATTCCTATTACAAGGAATGTAAAAATCCCTTGTAATAGAAAAAAGCATGACAGGTCCTCTTGTATATGAGATCTGGGGTCAGAGAGACCTCACATCTCATATTTACACTAAAATGCAATTTAAAAAAAAATGTGTATTTTGAAAAAAATAAAAAAATAAAATGTCCCTCCTAAGAGCTATGGGCAATGACTTGGAGACAGGTGAGGGGCTGGGGGCGCTATCTTCCCCTCACTCGTCTCCATGTCAGGCCAGGGACAGGTCCAGATCGCCGTTGCGGACCTGGCTCCTAACTTTTTTAGCTGGCTCCTAGATTCCAAGCAAATTTGTCAACCCCTGGCCTCTAATGCTAACTGAATGGAGGGGCTACGGCATTCTTTTATGAACACTATATTTTCTTCCTATTACATATATATGCTTTAATCTTTTATAGCATATCATGGAGTATTGGTTGTGATAATCATGTTAACTACTGACTGCATGTTTTTTTTTTTCAAAGTTACCTTCTAATTGTATCTGCTGCATACCCCTTAAAAAAAAAAAAAAAAAAAAAAAAAAAAGGCCAGACGCTGGATACACAGCAGTCTATGGGAAGCTTCCTTGCTGATTGCAAGATGGAAAGCTGATTTGCCTGTGTTTAGGGAGTGTTCGGGGCACAAACGATGCATTTGCAAACACTCCCACTCTACAATGATTTGTCTCTGGTCTCCTGTGCTTTATTTTTATTGGCGGGAACTGGAGGACGGTGGGCAGTGCTTTTTGTGGCACCGTGGCGTCACTTTCGGTTTCCCGACTCACTGTGCTGTTGACTGCCCAAGGGCACAGGGTCAGTAAGGGGCCTGCTGCTGGCATCTCGCAGAACCATGCTGGAGTTTTCACTCATTCACCTCCCTAGGGCTTGCTACTCTGGGCGCCTGACCCTTCACAGCATGGGACTAAATTCCCCTGGAGCAGCCGACAGCAATGATGTCCTGATCACACAGTGAGTGTCTGGAAGGGGGAAAATGGCCAGCCTCTGCTCTCTCCATAGAGGAAACATAAGATTTTCAGAGTGAGGGATCAGGGAACAAGTATACTGTCTATAGAGGAGTGTGAGACAATGAAGCCAGCAATGTGTGTGTGGAGCTTCTTACTTTCTCCTCTTGCCCCCTCCCCCTAACCTACCTGCTTGGAATGCGTGGCTGTGCTGGAAAATCATACCTTGCTGTGAAGGGAGGTGAGGGTACAATGAACAAGTCCTTAGGAGGGCAGGGGGTGTTGTTCACCTGTCAATGTGTGTTTGTACATGTCTACCGACTGTGTGGGCTACACTGAGACATGGGAGCACACTGGCTGCATACTGAGAGATACTTTCCCCACTGTATACACAGTATGTCACAGTACAGAGGGACCCTGATAGACAGTCCCTGACTTGGATACCAGTCTCTCCTTTACCCATCACTGTGTATGGCATTGTCCAGGTCCCTGTTTAACCACTTCAGCTTTGAAAGATTTACCCCCTTAATGACCAGGCCATTTTTTTTTTTAATATGGCACTGCGTTATTTTAACTGATAATTGCGCAGTCGTGTGACGCTGTACCCAAATAAAATGACTGCCCCCCCCCCCATATAGAGCTTTCTTTTGATGGTACTTGATCACCTCTGCTGCTTTTTCTTTTTTCTTTTTTCACAAAGAGTTTATTGAAATTCACATCTGTGAGAAAGTACAGATATAACAAAGAATATGTCATATATACATATAGGTAAACAGGTAAAGAGTTGCATACAAACATGGCAGAGTTGGACTGCTGCCAGACCCATAATATACAGCCAAGGAGTATCATAGATGGGCTGCAGCACATAGCCGCTCTCTGTAGGGAATAACAAAAAGGGCGTAGAAACGATCAGAGTTCGTGTGCCCATTGACACCCTCATATTGCCATACCACATAACGTATAGAACTTCAAACAAAACCTTTGCACGGGGATAAGACCAATCTGGGCAGCCTTTAAAAGGGGACAGGAGTCCCCGCTATGGCCTAGAGATTACCACTGGGCAACCCTCTGCACTAACGGAGTCAAACTTATGAGTAAAAGGACCAAGTAAGGGCAAGAATAAGAGACGGCAGAGCAGTAAGGAGAGAAAAAGAAAAGAGAAAAGAAAGGGGGGGGGGAGAAGGGGACGTAAGGGAGGTGGGGGGGGTCCCTGGGGTGGGGGGGAACAGTCGGCATTTAAAGGGAAAGGAGTGCCCGATCGAATCTGTATGGGCGAGTATGAGCCACCCAGGGCTGCCAGACCCGTGCTATGGTCAGTTTAGTTGCAGTAAATATATGTGTGGCTAGTTGACGCTCAGGACGTAGAAGCTCTGCAACCGGTTTCCACAGGAGGGCCTCAAAAGGATCTCTCTTGATGTCAGTGTTAAAAAGTGTACGGAGTAGTGCATAAATTCTGACCCAAAGTCTGCACACCCTGGGGCAGGTCCACCAAATGTGGGCCATGGTGCCCTCCTGCGAGCATCTGCGAAAGCATAGGGGGGAGTGAGACGGGATAAATGTCGCCAGCCTCGCCGGGGTGTAATAGCACCTATAGAACACCTTGTACGCATTCTCCAGGAAGAGGACATTCCTGGAGCATGTGGACAGCGCTTTGGTCATAACCTGCCAGTCCTCCGGGTCGAGTTGTTTACCTAATTCAGCCTCCCATTAGAGATGATAGGACCGCAGTGGTGGCTTCTTGGAGGATATGATAGCTGCATAAATAAGGGATATCATACCCGAGGCATGGGGCCGGGATCTACAAAAACTCTCGAAAGGGGTCAAAGTGTAAGGAGCAGTCCGGGACCTAATCAGTTGGTGGAGGAAGTGCTTGAGTTGGAGATAGGTATAATGTTCCCTAAGGGGGATATCATGGGAGGAACGAAGAGCTGCAAAAGTGATAATTTTAGTCAGAGCAAGCATAGAGTGTACATCTACAAAACCATGATCGGTCCACCATGCAAACTGCCTGGGGTTATCGCAACCTGGCGGGAACAGCGGGCAATATAGGAGACTGAGCAACGGCAGATGAGGGGACTGTAGACCTGTGGAATACCTTGCTGCATCCCAGAGGTGAAAGGGAATGGGCTAGGCAGGGGCCTATGTTCGGTGGCCGTTGTGCTCTTGGGACTTTATGAGCGAAAGGACCTGTTTTTTAATCCTGGGTTTCGATGAACCCCAGATAAACTGCATAATTTTGTGTTTGTGAATTCTAAGTACACAGGAGGGTACCTGAACCGGTAGGACTCGAAAATAATATAACAATTTTGGAAGGCAAGTCATACGCACCGTCGCTATCCTACCAAACCAGGAGATTGGGAGGGTTGACCAAGAGTCAAGCAAGCCCGTCAATTTCCGAAATAAGGAAGGATAATTTGCCTGGTATAGCCCCGAGTACTTTGGGGAAAGCTTGATCCCCAAGTACGGTAACGATGTTGTCCACTGGAAAGAAAATGCGGCTTGCAGAGACTCCAATTCCCGAAGGTTGAAGGTTAATAGACATTGCTCTAGATTTTGCTGGATTAACTGCCAGGCCCGAGAGCTCAGCAAAGGAATCCAAAAGGGAGAACAAGTTAGGGAGGGAAAGTCTAGGTTTTGTAAGCGTCAACAGAATGTCATCCGCGAACAGTGACCATTTATGCGTAGTGCTCGCTACTTCCACCCCGGAGATGTCCGCATGAGTACGAATCGCTTCCGCCAAGGGTTCCAATGCTAGAATAAATAGCAAAGGGGAAAATGGGCAACCTTGGCGGGTTCCCCTATGTATGGGGAAGACTGGCGAGTCATAGCCATAATATCGCACCTTGGCCTGTGGGGAGTCGTAGATAGCTGAGATCCAACCCATAAAAGAAGTGCCAATGCCGTAACTGGTGAGTACCTGCCTCAGATACAGCCAGGATAGGGTATCAAAGGCTTTGGTAACGTCTAGGGAGAGAAACATCGTCCCCAAAGATCTAGCGTGTGCTATGTGTTGGACTTGTAATAGTTGTCTAATAGCATCCCCAGCCTGCCTCCGGGGAACAAAACCCACTTGATCTTTTTTGATCAGCCGCGGAAGAAAGGAGTTCAAGTGGGTGGCCAAAATTTTTGTCAAGATTTTCATGTCAATGTTGATCAGGGAAATTGGTCGGAAGTTGGCCCAAGAAGAGTGGTCCTTATCTGGTTTGGGGATCATCACATTAGCCGTCAACAGAAGCGGAGTGAATGAGTGGCCTTCTTTTACTGCATTGTACATAGCCGCCAGGTGAGGGGCTAATACGTTGGCCAATTTGCGATAGTATAAAGCCGTAAAGCCATCTGGGCTCGGACGCTTCCCCACTTTCAGCTCTTTAATGCATTGGAGGACTTCTGAGATCTGTATGTCTCGGTCCATAAGCGACACTTGGGTGTCGGATAAAGATGGCAAGGATAAGTCCCTGAGGAAAGCGTTCAGGTCCAGGGCAGAGGCTTGAGTCGGGGCGGAATAAAGCTTGGCGAGACTGTTTCGAAATTCTTCCAAAACCGGGGATTACCTGTCAGAGTGTTATGGCGAGTGCGCAGAGTGATGGGCTGAAATTTTGGAGTGAAGGTTCGCAGCCTATTGGCCAGCATAGCGTTGGGCTTATTCGCCCTAGCATACCACTTCTGTCCCAACGGAGGGTACGTTCTTCTTTGTCCGTTAGGGCCCGATCAGATTTGGACTTATGCCTATCAAGGAGCTTATGGTTTGCCACAGTGGGGGTTTGCTTAAAGACCGTGGAGAGGGCTTCCAGCCTATCCTCCAGCTTACGGCGGGTCTGAACCCTCTCCTTCTTACGCCGGGACGCTATACGGATGACCTGCCCCTGGAGGACCACTTTATAGGCCTCCCAAAGCGTCACTGGAGAGGATACTGACCCAGCATTCGTACTAAAGTAGTCCACAGAGGCCTCGTGAAGGTCCTTGAGTATCGGTTCCAAGGAAAGAAGAGAGTCACTCATAACCCAGGGGGCACACTGAGGTTTGTCAAAGAGGGAACGACATATAGTTAGGATTGGATCATGATCGGTCAAGGGGACCGTCAAAATGGGGGGAGTTCATACCCTGAGGGAAAGCCAGTGAAGGGACATCACGTTGGCATTTTGTAACACGGTGTCTCCTGTTCACACACCCCAGGGAGCAAGGGGAGGAGGGGAGCGGGGAAGGACAAGAGGACAAAAGAGGAAAGAGAAAGATTAAGAGTATGCAGAGCGTAAAAAGAGAAACAACTCGAAAAGGCACAGGTATCGAGCTCAGAGATGTGTAACAGCGTGGGCTGAATGGCCCACTTAGGGGTGCAACCATAGCTGAGAAGCCAGTCTCAGCTAGGTAAACACGCATCAGGGGGAGCAGTGGTCCATCAGAACCACCGGCCTGTAATAAACACATTAGAACAATGTAATTAAGTTAACATAGAATGCAACTGAACCAGAAATTCAAACATAAGGGTAAATAAATGCAACACTAACATGGTATCATTTATGGGCGAACAACATATGTGATGTTGCGGGCGCAAGGGCCCGCCCAAGCCCCCAGAGAGGACAGCCAAGTGGCCATCGACTCCAGGAGGTTGAGCACGCCCCCACAACCAGACATTAACGTCCCCCCAGATCCCCCAACCCCACAATGGGGACGGGAGGCAGAGGGGTCCCAGAACAAGGTGGGACCAGTGGCCCACCAGGCCAGCAATGGGGGAGGAGCCCCCCCTCCATAAGCCACCTCCACCCCCCTCCCATCTCAATCCCTCTGTCCACTAAAATGGTGACCTGAAATGGTGACTTGGGCAGTCAAAATGCCACCAAGGATGGCAATACAGAGGAGGCTGGAATGTCAAAAGTTCCATCTGCACTTCAACGAGGTGGCCTACACCAGGGTGTCCCCCCGCGAACTAGAATAAAGATCCAGTGGTGAATAACAATCTGGTGGGGGGGGCCCCCGAGACACTACACACGCGCTCCGTGTCATGAAAAGCAAGGGGAAAAGCATAAAAATAGTACCAGTGCAAAAAAAAAAGAAAAACAAATTTCGTCCCCATGACACGGGAGCAGGTGGTCAACAAGTCAAAGTGGGCAAAACATGAAGGGGGGGGGGGCTGACGTCCTCGCCCGTTACCTGACGACTGAAATCTTTGGGCTTGCAAGTCTCGCAGTGCTTGGTATCCAGACTGAGATCTCTGAGAAGCCTGAGACGACTGGCGGGATGGTCTGGGGGGCCCCGACCTGTAGGGGCCGGGTCTGGAGAATGCGAATGGAGCCTCGGGGGGATGAAGGGATCTCCAGTTGAAGGTCCGAGAAGTGACGTTTCATATCCGAGGGGGATGTAGCATAGAATTTCCGACCATGATGAGAAAAGGTGAGTTTAAATGGGAACCCCCACCTGTACTTGATGCCTTGGGATTGGAGGACCTGGAGGTAGGGCTTAAGGCCTCGGCGTCTGGCAGTGGTGGCCGTAGCGAGGTCTGCAAATAACTGGAGGGAGTTATCTTGGAAGGAGAGGGTCTGCTGTTCTCTCGCTGCCTGCAGAAGTCTCTGTTTGGTGCGATAGTAATGGAATTTGATAATTGCGTCTCTCTGGGGGGCCCTCGGAGGGTTTAGGGGCCATAGACCTGTGAATGCGGTCAAGCTCAAGCCTCACCAGGGAGATCTCCGGAGCCAGCTCTTGAAAGAATGCTGTGGCTGTTCCCTGGAGATCTGTGAGGGCCTCAGGAATGCCCCTGATGCGGAGGTTATCCCTCCGGGCCCTATTTTCAGCATCCTCCAGCTTGTCCCGCAAGACCTCCAACTCTGCAGACATCTTATCCACCTCTTCCTCGTGGCCCTCAAGCACCGTGGTAGCCAAATCCATGTGATGCTCTAGCTGGTTAGTGCGGTGGCCTATCTCTTTAAGGCCCCCGCACAAATTCGGATGAGAGCTTGCGGGATGCCGCCGTGATCTCATCCCGTACAATGCTGCAGAACTTTGCCAACAAGTCCTCCATATCTGCAGAAAAAAAGATTGACAATTTTGAAAAAAAACTATGTTTTTACTTTCTGCTATAAAACATCCAATAATTTTTTTTTGAAAAGATCAAATTTCATAAATTTAGGCCAACATCCCAATAAGCCTATATTGATTGGCTTGCACAAAAGTTATAGTGTCTACAAACTATGGGATCAATTTATGTACATTTTATTTTTATTAGTAATGGCGGTGATCAGCAATTTATATCGGGACTGCGTCATTGCAGCGGCCAAATTCTCCCGCCCCACCTCATCCCAACAGGGGGATGGTGTGTGGCTAGAGCAGGTGATCAGTGCAGCAGGTGGGGGAAGAAACCGGGACCAATCTTTTGTGTCTCTCACTGCAGTAGCTGAAAGCCGACATCTCCTGCTCTAGCTGCTGCAGTGAGAGCCACAAAAGATTGGTTGCAGTTATTTTCCTTTTGTGTGAGTGTGACTTGAATGTGGGTGGGGACCCGGGGACCCCATGAGTTGTCAGTACGCTTCTGGCTAGGTGTATACAGGACAGATGTATACCTGCATACCCTGATCTGTGAGGCTGAGCTATATACCCTGATCTGTGAGGATGAGCTATATATTCTGTCCTGTGATGATGAGCTGTATGCTCCTGACACTATGGGTGGAATACAGGGGACGGAGTGGGTGGATTCTATAAGGCTTATAAAGTGGGAGGGTTCAAAAAGGAAGGGCAGGGTCTGGCGACGACCCGCCCCCCGTCCCATCCTAAAACTTCACCAGCCACCCCTGGCTTATACTCAAGCCAAGTACAGCTGTGCACGGTCATTCGTGTCTATGGCAATATATCAGAATTTAAATTGCACGGGCTCAGGCACTATGTGCATAATGCCAAAATGTTTTGACATTACTGTATTAATTTTGTTTTAGTAAACCCCTGACAACATGGGCCCAGAAGCTGAGAAAGACTCATCAGAAAAGATCTGTCCAAATGGAACAAAGCTCTTCCACACAGTCCAATCCACACCTAGAAAGAGATGTAAGTTCTGTTGTTTCCTTCCTTAATATTTGAGTTGACACTGGACTTGTATTGTTTTGCAGCGAGTTTTACTCACTGTGTTGGGACTAGAGCTGTCAGTGCATATTGTGTTCTATTTAGCTGTGTGTCAAATAGAATTTGAAAGGAAAATACTACACTTTTATTACCAGAGTGGGGCACAGAACTGATTTGAAGTGGAACTGAAAATACTAATATTTTGTTCATTGAGAGACACAGCTGTTAATTGAAGATCAACCATTTACAAGTGGGTTATAGTGGCATTCACAGAAGTAGGATGCTATGTGCACAAAAAAAAACTAAACTGGTAGCTAGGAGGCTAGCCAGCTTTTTATATGACTTAAAGTGTAAAATCGCATTTATAATAAAATTACCCTAGCCCCCTCCCCTCCTCCGTTCTCCTAGGCCCACAGGAGATATAGGATGTTCATCCTCAAACGGGGCCCGGGGACGGATTGACCTGTCCTCCCCCCCCTCTAGAGGTTAACCCTGGTATGTTGGGGAGCAAAAGACCGACAAGTCGGGAGTTCCAGTTTTTGGGTCAATCTCGGGTCCTGTTAAGACCCTTGCACTAGTAGTCTAATGCTTATTCTATTGTAATGGTATGTTCTCACACAATGTTATATTTTCTATGGTATGCTTATTTGGTTACACAACTGTGTTTGTTTGTTTATTACTTTCAGTTATTTGTTTGAGGTTACTTTATTATATTATTCACTAAAGTTGAGGTGGGTAGGGATGGCAGGAGCCCCTTCCCCGGCTGTGTCTAACCGAACCCCCACATAGGCCAACGCTCAATCTCTGGGAATTTTTTCTGGTGAGCGTTCTAGCAAATTTACTACCTCTCTAGAGTCTCTCCTCTTCTGTTTTATAGCTCTACCCTTTCTTCTTCCTTCTTTCTCTCCTCATGCTCTTTGCCCGTCTGTTCTTAACCTCCCTCCTCTTTCCTCACCCCCCCCCCCCTTTTTTTTTTTTTTATCATGGATGTGCTTAATGTGATCTCGCTTAACACCAAGGGACTTAACGTCCCAGAAAAGAGACGTATGCTTCTACAACCGCCTTAAGACAGATGTGACCCTCCTACAAGAGACCCACTTCAGAGGTGACAAACTGCCCATTCTTAACATTCTTAAGAATTGAGCTTTCCCAGTAGCTTACCACTCGACTAATGTGGCTGCAAAGTCAAAAGGAGTGTCCATATTAATCTCCAGTAGGGTGCCGTGGACCTGCCTAGACTCCGCGCTTGACCATGCTGGTCGGTTCTTATTCCTGAAAGGCATGATTGGAGGTGCTAAGGTGACTTTAGCAAATCTATATGCCCCTAACACTTATCAGGATGTCTTCCTGGAGAGGACTATTGAAAAGCTGTTGAGCTTCTCTGAAGGGCAGTTGATTGTGGGGGGTGACCTAAATGTCCCTATCTTCCCTTCGGAAGATATTTCCTTGAGATGTTCCGCCATTCCTCCTGGCTCCCGTAAACGCATTGCTCAAGCCCTACATAAAGTCCAACTAGTTGACGTATGGCGTATCCTCCATCCCACAGAAAGGGACTATACTTTTTACTCCACACCCCACAAAGTATACTCCCGCATAGATCTTTCCCGCATAGATACTTCCTAGTGCCGCACTCACAATTTCATGCAGTCAGAACCTCCCCCATAGGATCCATTACGTGGTTTGACCATGCGCCAATCTCCTTATCATATGTCCTTACTGACTACCTCACCTTAAGAACTGAATATTGGAGGCTGAATGAAAGTCTCTTACAAGACAAAGATGTCATTTCAGAGGTTACTAGGGAACTTTACTTCAGCACTAACGATGCGGCGGATTGCAACCCCGGCATCGTCTGCGAGGCTCACAAAGCGGGTATCAGAGGTGTGCTTATTAAGCATGGCTTGAGACTTAAAAAATAACGTACTCAACAGCAGAACTCACTGTTAGACGAATTACGACAGCTGGAAGCACAACATGAACAGTCTCCATCCCCCTCCTTAGAGACCGACCTTCTTGTCAGACGATCCCAAATTAACGACTTGTTACAGTTTAAACCTAAATCGTCGATGCAGATTTGTAGAAAAATTTCCTATGAATCGGATGGGGATCCCCCTTTACAAGAAAACTTGCAATAATACTTGCCTGCCTCTCAAATGCCACAATTGTCTGATTCAGCTCAGGAAGCCCTAGAAGTAGGGCTGGGGAAAAAACTTATTTAAATCTTGAATCGAGTTGCGAGGTCAAATCGATTCAAAATTTAAGCAAATCGATTTTTTTGATTTTTATTTTTTCACCAACCCACAGGTCTTGGAGGTGCTGCGGGCAGGAGTTTTTAGGCGAGGCCGTGGCTTCGGCCCAGTCCGCGAGGCTTCTCAGGACTGGCGCGGTTGGTGTCATCAAAAAAAACTCGATTAGAATCGTGAATCGAGTCCTCCTTCTAGGTAGAAAAAAAAAAGACCCCATAACGATTGAAGGAGTTCAGGGTGCGATAGCGGCAAATAAACCTGGGAAAGCCCCTGGCCCTGATGATTTCACCATCTGCTACTATAAAACCTTTATACCAGCTTTGAGCACATATATGGTTAAATTATTTAATGAAGTAGGCCCTGAATCACCTTTTGCAAGTAAAATCATTGCAGGCTCACATTGCGAGTATACCAAAGGAAGGTAAAGACCCAACCTCCTGTGGAAACTACAGACCAATATCCCTGCTTAAGATCAACATTAAGCTGTTCACCAAGATACTTGCGAATAGGATTCAATATCTATCTCACCTAATTCACTTAGATCAAGTAGAGTTCGTACCCACGAGAGATGCAAGGGAGAACACCATCAAGGTACTAAACGCACAGTGAACAAATCCCGCACCCCATGCATGTTCCTGGGCACAGATGTGGAGAAGGCCTTTGACAGGGTGAACTGGTCCTTCATGCACGCTGTCCTTCAATATGTCGGAATCGGCGCTAATATGTCCCAGTGGATCTCATCAATATACTTAAGACCCACAGCTCGTGTACGAGCTAATGGAGACTTATCGGATCCTTTAGAAATCTCCAATGGGGCGTGTCAGGGGTGCCCACTTTCGCCCCTCATCTTCGCCCTGTCACTGGAACCCTTTCTTTGCTCGGTTTGTAAAAACCCAGATATTAACAGTAGAAAACTTTCAACGTATGGTATCGGCATATGCCGACGACGTATTGCTCTCCCTTGATATCCATCCCAAATCGTTTTAGGGAATTCGATGAATACGGTGCCCTTTCCAACCTTTAAAATTTCTTAAAATCAGAGGCAATGGGCATTAATCTCTCACAGTCACTTAAGGTTCCAACTCCAGTCGAACTTTAAGTTGAAATGGAACAACACGGTATTGACATATTTGGGCACAATTATTCCAGTCCACATATCAAAGGTATTTGAACTAAATTTCCCAAGGCTGTCTTTCAGGACAGCCACCATAGAGAGACCTCGGCTCCTCCCCTTCTAGGAAACTCCACCTTCCAACACAGATTTAAGCCTCAACCTCCCCTCAGCCACTCAGTTATGGTGTTTCCTCCGGAGGGGAGACACCGCATGGGAGCCGAAGCTAGTCAGCTGGGAGGCTGAGGCTTTTTCTTTTACCTGGGGGAGACGAGGGGTCTCTATGGTGGTCCCGGGTGGTCGGTCGGAGGTCAGGATGGCCGATCGGATCCCTGGGGAAGGTGGAGGTCTGGGGAGGGCCGTTTGTTGGCGCCTAGCGTGGCGTGACAGGAGGAGGCTATGTTGCCCCTTGTGCAGGCGGCGATGGAGCGGTATGACGGGCGACGTAATTTCCAGCGGGGGCGGGCTTCCTTGTTCCTGTACACTTGTCTTCCGGTTCCAGATCTGGTAAATTCAAAGGGACGACGCTTTCTGGCTGGTAAGGTCTTCCTTTTCACCCTGTGCAGACAGCAGCTAGGAGACAGGACTGTGACCACTAGTGCCTGGCATGTCAGAAGCAGAGGCTTCAAGAACTGGCCCAGGAGACAGCAGCACCAGCCACTCTAAGGTAAGGTGAACCCTGGGGTGGTGTTCCCTTCCTATTGTATCGGTAGCTCCACCGGTGTATTCCCTCCCTGGTTCTCGGGGGGGGGGGGGGTGCTTCTGAGACCCTGGTGCCTGGTGGTGGTTGGTCCTGGGGGGGGGGGGGGGCACTCCTGGTGGTCCTCTGGTCAGTGCTGGTGCTTATTACTCCTTTTGTCTGCTTTTATTTTTCATAAAGCCACCAGCAAATCGCCCCATGGGTCTAAGAAGAGGTGTCCTTCTATGGGGGAGTCTTGGTCTAAAGCACTTTGTAGGGAGTGTATAGAGGGGCTGGTGAGGGAGCAGACAGCAGAGCAGGGTGTGGACCTTGCGGCGTCAGTAAGGGAACTCTCTAGCACCTTTTAGGTCATTTAAGGAGTTATTCTCCAGTTTTCAGTTACCCCAGAGTAACCTTCCACCAGCACAGCAGAGTGGTCTACCTATCCCTGAGGTTATGGTCCCGTGGGGGATAAGCCAGAGGGCTCCAGGGATGAAGATGACGCGGATAGTGCCATCTCAGACTCCCAGGGGGAGTCAGATGAGGATACTGTGGATGGGGAATCCAAAAGGTCCTCTCTTTTTTTTTTATAAGCTTTCTCTTGAAGTGGAGGATCTCTTAGGAGCCATTCTCACCACTTTAGGCATTCAAGAGGAAAGAAAGACCTTCTCCCTGCATGATCAAATGTACAGGGGCTTGGGGGAAGAGAAGAAGAGGGTGTTCCTAGTTCACGAGGTCCTGGTGGATGCCATCAAGAAAGAATGGCAGGATCCAGAGAGGAAACCTTTTTTTCTCAAGAGCCTTGAAACAAAGGTTTTCCATTTTCAGAGGAGGAGTCTCTGGTGTGGAACAAGTTGCCTAGGTTAGATCCGGCATTTTCCCAAGTGTCCAGGCATACAGATCTGGCCTTTGAGGACATGGGGGTTCTGTCAGATCCCGTGGATAGAAGGATGGATTCACTTTTAAAGAAGGCTTGGGACTCTGGTCAGGGGAACCTGAAACCAGGCATGGCGGCCACTGTGGTTGCCAGGAAGATGAAATACTGGCTTACTCAGATCAAAGCCCATATAGAAGCAGGAACAGCAAAGGAGACTATCCTCTCTTCCTTTCCCATGTTACTCAAGGGAGTGGCTTATATTGCAGATGCTTCGGCAGAATGTGTCTGCATGTCTGCAAGATCCACGGCCCTGACTAATTGAGCCAGGAGAGCCTTAAGGCTGAAAAAATGGCAGGGGGATAGTGCGTCCATAACTTAAACTTTGTGGGAAACCTCTCACGGGTGATCTATTATTTGGACCTGGGCTGGAGGCTGTGCTAGATCGGACAGCCGATAAGAAGAAAGCCTTCCCCATTAAGAGAAAATATGGAGTTCAGGCTAAAAGAGGCTCAACTTCAAAAGAAGGTGGAGACTCCAAAAGCTGAGAAACAGAAAAAGTCCTGGGGACTGAAGGGTAAGGGCCATGGGGGGGGGGGGGCAATTTTTTGCCCCCCTAAACAGCCCAAAAAGAGCCAATGACAGGATCACGGTAGGAGGAAGGTTGGGGGCTTTCCTCCCACAGTGGGAAAGGATCACCTCCAATCAGTTCGTGCTGGGGATTATAAGGAGAGGTTATCGGTTGGAGTTCTCGGATCCCCCCCCACTCAGGCTTCTGGTCACAGAGTTGCCGAAATGTGCGGAACAGTCATGTGCTCTGCTGTCCTCACTGCAGGAGCTAGAACAGCAGGAGGTGGTGGCAAGGGTGCCAGTGGGCGAGAGAGGCAAAGGATTTTATTCCCACATCTTTGTAGTCCGCAAGCCTTCGGGAAAATTCAAGCTGATCCTGAATTTAAAGCCTCTGAGTCTGTCACATACAGGAGATTCCGGATGGATTTGATGTATTTGGTGAAGGAACTGCTTCCACCAAACTGCTTCATGGCATTAATAGAATTGAAAGATGCATATCTGCACATTCCCATCGCAGAAAGCCATCAAAATTTCTCAGGCTGGCAGTAAGAACAGCGGAAGAGGTTCATCATCTCCAATTCAGGGCCCTTCCTTTTGGTCTGTCCTCCTTTTCATCCTCTGCAACTGTTCATTTTGAGGATCTGGGACCACAGCCAGGGTTCATTGGATTTGCTGGTTTCAGTTCCTCCTCAGGTCCAGAGATCCCTCTGGTGGTGGAGAAAGAAGGTAAACCTGTCGCAGGGCCTGGAGTGGGTCCTCCCGGTATCCAGGACCATAACAACAGATGCGAGCGGTTCAGGTTGGGGAGCTCATCTGTGCACTCGGGTGGTGCAGGGTTCCTGGGGGAAGATGGAGGTAGTGGGGTCCTCGAACTGGAGGGAGTTGAGAGCGGTAGATCTGGCTCTCAAAGCCTTTCAGGAAGAACTTAGGGGGCAACACGTGAGGATTCCTTCAGACAATTCCTCGGTGGTGGCCTATGTCAACAAACGGGGGCACCAGGAGCGGAACGCTTTGGGTTATGTCAGAATCAATCCTCAAATGGGCCGAGGCCAATGTTCTGTCTCTTTTGGCAATTAATTTGAAGGGAGAACAGAATCAAATAGCGGACTTCCTCAGCAGAAAGACTCTGAGGAAGGGCAGCTGGGTATTGAGGCATGAGGTCTTCGAGATGATCACCAGAAGGTGGTTGGTCCCATCAATAGATCTGTTTGCCTCAAGGTAAGCACAAAAGCACGTTTTTTCTTTTTTCTTTTCCCTAAACAGGTGGGACGGGGCGTTAGGAGTAGATGCCTTGGCTCAGAGTTGGGAGTTCTCCAGGTGTTATGCCTTCCCCCCTCCAGTGTTGAGAAAATTTCAGGTGGAGAACATCCTGATTGCCCCGCACTGGCCCAGGAGGCCATGGTTCTCCGTTCTGAAGGGCTTGGCCGTAGAACCTCCCTGGATTCTCCCGGTCCAGGGGGATCTCCTGTTCCAGGGACCAGTAGTCTGTCCTCAGGTAGATCGGTGGAACCTCGCTGCCTGGCTTCTGAGGAAGAGTTAGTAAAGGAAAAAGGGTTCTCGGGTCGCTTGGTAGCCACCCTTTTAAATTGTAGAAAGAAGGAATGTAGGCCATTTACTGGAAGGCATGGAAGGGTTTTAATAGTTGGTTCTTGGAGAGCTCCTTTTGATGTACACAGCTCCATAGCAGTGTTAGAGTTTCTGCAGGCAGGAGCAGATAAAGGCTTAACGCTTAGTACCCTGAAAGGGCAGGTGTCCGCTTTAAGCGTCTTCCTAGAAAAACAACTGGCTTTTGGACCATGGATAAGTAGGTTTTTCGAGGCTTTGAGTAGACAAAGGCCTGTCAGTCTCTCCGTTCCCGGTGTGGGATCTTTCTTTAGTTTTGTAGGCGCTCACAGGGGAGCCCTTCGAGCTGATGGAAGCCTGCACGTTGAAAGTGATCACCCTCAAAACTGTGTTTTTGGTAGCGATCACTACGGCTAAGAGAGTGAGTGAACTCAAAGCTCTCTGTGAGACCTCCTTTTTTTTTTTTTTTTTCAGGTTTTTCCGGACCGTGTAATTATTAAAACGGATCCGGCTTTTTGCCAAAAGTAGCCTCTGAATTTCACAGGGTTCAGGAGATTGTGTTACCCACCTTTTGTTCAAATCCTGTGAGGGAACAGGAATGTATTTTTCATAGTTTGGACGTTAGGAGGTGCGTCCTACAATATTTAGACTGTACAAGTCAGTTCAGGAAGTCTGACTCCTTTTTTGTTTTATTCTCAGGGTCCAAGAAGGGATCCAGCGCATCCAGGCGGACAATTGCCAGATGGCTGAGGATGGCAATTAGTCAGGCGTCTGTGATGGGGGGGGGAGTGGAACCTCCAGTGGGTATTAAGGCACACTCAACTAGGTTGGTGGCAACTTCGCAGGCTGAGTGGGCTGGTGCTTCACCAGAGCAGAAATTCTAGGGCTGCAACGTGGTCCAGCTTCTCTACATTTGTGAAGCACTACAGATTGGATCTGCTGTCTGCTACGGACCAAGCTTTTGGTCGTAAGGTGCTGCAGGAATTTGTCCCACCCTGAGGTAAGGCATTCGCTTATCCTCTCTATGGTGGCTGTCCTGAAAGACGGCCTTAGGAAAAATGGAGTTGCTTACCGGTTTCCAGGAGTCTTTCAGGATAGCACCGATACCCACCCAGATGGGAGCTTTTTTGTTGAGTCCATCGCATGAGACCGTCAGGTAAGACTTGATGTTTGTTTTGACGTGTTCTTGTGTCTCCCCTGTAGGCCGGAGGTACTCGCGGAGAACTGAGGGGAGGTTGAGGCTTAAATCTGTGTTGATAGCCGTCTTTTTCTAGAAGGGGAGGAGCCGGGGTCTCTCTATGGTGGCTGTCCTGAAAGACTCCTGGAAAAGGATGTTACTGGTAAGTAACTCAATTCCCCCCCCCCCCCCCGCTACTTACAAAGATTCGGACGCTTCTCAAAAACTGGAACTGCAGTTTACACTCGTGTTTCGGCCGCTGCAATATTCTTAAAATGAGTATACTTCATACATTTCTATACCTCCTACAGGCTTTACCCGTCCACTTCCCATCTAATTATTTTCAACAAACATAAAAGGTATTTTTTGAATTTACATGGGCCCACAAAAACCCCTGATTGAAGAGATCCCAGCTCACGTTGCCAAATCAATATGGGGGATTGGCAGTACCAGATGTACACAAGTACAAGTACTTGGTGTAGACATGGGTCCCTCAAGCTGTGGATTCAGCTTGAACAAGATCAGAGCCCTATTCCTTTTGAATAGAGCTCCATGGTATGATTTCTTACCTAATATGGTAAAGTCACAACCGCTACTTGGCCAGACTGCAAAGGTGTGCTCAAAAAAGGGTCCCTCTCATCCGAGACTTCGCCACTCTTCCCGATTTTTGGGGAATCCATGTTTTTCGCCGGGCTATCGGGATGAACCCTTTAAACACCTACTAGTTTCAGGTCACATGCAGGCCTCACACTTCCTAACACAGGGAAAATGGCCCTTGTTGCAAGACCTCATAGATCCATTTGGGTAATTTCGCCTGAAGTTTTGGAACGCTTTCTAACTCGCCCACTTCCTTAGGCGCCCCCCCACAAGCAATTTCAATCAGGATTCAGGAGGAAATATGTTCAACTGAAGGGGCATTACCACACATACGCTCTCGAGTATGTATAATCTTCTGATCACTCCCTCAGACTCCCACTCCCTAAGCTGCATTGCTGACTGGGAACGAGACTTGAACCGTACATTTAGGCCACAACGAAAACAACGCATCCTCCATTTCACATACAAATCGTCAATCTGCAGGAAACCAATTTTAACTAGTTGCTGACCGCCGGCTGTCAAATGACGGCCAGGCAGCGCAGCTATTGTGGTGGGAGGCCGTCGTATGACGGCCTCCCATTTAAACAGGGAATGCACGCGATCGTGCGCGCGCAAACCTGTTTCTTCGGTGGCGGCGTGTCACGGAGACACCGCTCGCCACCGAAGGGGTGAACAGCCATTGGTTATGGCTGTTTACCACGTGATCGGCCGTGATGAAGTCACGGCCGATCACAGATGGTCACACCCCGACTGTGCACGGCGCATGCGCGCGATCGTGAGCGTGCTGCGCGTGCACGTCGGTGGCGGCGTGTTCCCCAGGAACACTGCTGGTCACCGACGCTGGTAAACAGCCATTGGCCGGCTGTTTACCCACGTGATCGGCTGTGATCTAGAGGTCGGCCGATATATCGGCTGATATTTGCCGTTTTTTAAATAATCGGCATCGGCCGATTGTGCTGATAAAAAGCCGATTTAGAACTACAGTGGGACTTTGAAATGACTTCTGTAATAGAAGTCAGTGTAAGTTGCCTGAGTCGTCATAGAAACGTCTTCCTCCTCTCTGGGCAGGCTGCCAAGAAAAGAACAGAAAGATACAATGTTTAGACTTGAATGAATGAAGTCATCTCTGTGTGTAGAAGTTCTCAGTTTAACCATTTAAAGACTAAATCTTTTCTGACACTTGTTGCTTACAAGTAAAAATCCTGTATTTTCTGCCAGAAAATGACTTGGACCCCCCCAAAAATTATATATATTTTTTTAGCAGAGATCCTAGGGAATAAAATAGCAGTTGTTGCAATATTTTATGTCACACAGCATTTGCACAGAGGTCTTTCAAATGCATTTTTTGGGGAAAAAAATACACAATTTAAAAAATAAAATAAAAACAGTAAAGTTAGCCCATTTTTTTTTTTCGTCCAAAAGTTTTGACTACCTGTTTTTATTTAATATATAGTTTTTTTTTTTATTTTTTTTTTATCTAAATCATACATACAAGTAAACTGATTGGAGGTTTGTTTTGTTTAATAAATGTTTAAATGTAAGAAATTTTCTGTATCACTTATGAAGACTGCTTTCACACTGGATCGGGCAGGCGTTGATGGTAAAACGCAAGTTTTAGCGGCTCTTTACCATCATTTTAGCGGTGCTATTTGGCTGCTAGTGGGGCACATATAACCCAGCTAGCGGCCAAGGAAGAGGTTAAATGCACCCATGAAGCACTGCTGCCAAATCGCATTGCATGCGCTTCGGCAGTGGTGCCCATTCATATCAATGGGCAGGAGTGGTGGAGGAGCGGTACACACCACTCCAAACGTGCTGCTCGCAGGACTTTTTTTTTAAGATCCTGCCAGCGCATCGCCTCCGTGTGAAAGCACTCTGTCTTTCACACAGACTGCAGGGGAGCCATTTTGCAGGCACTTTACAGGCGCTATTTTTAGCCCAAAAGCGCCTGAAAAACGCCCCAGTGGGAAAGGTGTGTTAGATCAAGGGGGATTAAAAAAAAAAATAATAAAAAAAAGGAAAAAAAATAAATAAAATTAAAATCGGCCTAACATATCGGCCCAAAAAAATCGGCATCATATATCTGCTATCGGCCGCCATGATTTCTAAATATCGGCATCGGCCAGAGAAAAACCCATATCGGTCGACCTCTACTGTGATCCTTTCACAGCCGATCACTAAAATGTAAACAAACCGCGGTAACGAGATGTTACTGGGTTCTCCTCCTCACACACCGATCGTGTGTGAGGAGGAGATTGCGGTAACATCTCGTTACCACTTACAGTACACATCAAGCACACTGATTCCCCCCCCCAATAAAGAGGACCTGTCACCACCCCTCATAGTACCCGTGAATCACAGTACCTGTCACAGTCCATCAGAGTATTTGAGTACCTGTCACGGCCCATCAGAGTACCCGAGTACCTGTCACGGCCCATCAGAGTACCCGAGTACCTATTTGCAGCCCATGTCTTATAAATTGACAATTTTGTGTAAAAAAAAAAAAAAAAAATGTTTAAATTTTTTTCCACATATTCCAAAAACTTCTGGAAAAAAATTAACCATTCAAAAGACTCATTATGCCTCACAGATTATACATTGGGGTGTTTGCTTGCCAAAATGGGGTCATTTTATGGGCAATTCCATTGTCCTGGTACTCCAGGGCCTTCAAAAGTGTAATAGGTGGTTGAGAAATGAGATGCGTCATTTTTGCTCGTAGAACGTCTGAAGGTACTACATCAATGTTGGTGCTCTGTATGTGGCCAGGCTGTGTAAAAGTCTCACACATGTGGTATGGCCGTACTTGGGAAGAGTAGCAGAATGTATTTTGGGGTGTAATTTGTTGTATGCATATGCTGTGTGAGAGAAATAACCTGATAATATGACGATTTTGTAAAAAATAATAATAATAAAAAAAATCTTCATTTTGCAAAGAATTGTGGGAAAAAATGACAACTTAAAAAAGTTCACCATGCTACTTACTTAATACCTTGGAATGTCTACTTTGTAAAAAGGAGTCATTTGGGGGGTATTTGTACTTTCCTGACTTGTTAGAGCCCATTCACACAGGGGCAACACGACTTGTAGGCGACTTGATCAGGCTACTTGGACACGACTTGACAGCGGCGACTTGGGACGACTTCAAAACGACTTGTGATGACTTCAAGCGCGACTTGGGACGACTTACAAGTCGCCCCAGGCCAGGCGACTTTTGCCGCGGCCAAGCAGAGAATGAGCTCAAGGGGAAACTCCACGGCAAATTTCTGAAAAAAATTTGGCGTGGGTTCCCCCTCCGAGAGCATACCAGGCCCTTAGGTCTGGTATGGATTCCAAGGGGAACCCCCTACGCCGAAAAAACGGCGTGGGGGTCCCCCCCAGATCCACACCAGACCCTTATCCGAGCACGCTACCCGGCCGGCTAGGAAAGGGGGTGGGGACGAGCGGGCGGCCCCCCCCTCCTGAGCCGTACCAGGCCGCGTGCCCTCAACATGGGGGGGTGCCTTGGGGGAGGGGGGCGTGCGGCCCCCCCCACCCCAAAGCACCTTGTCCCCATGTTGATGAGGACAAGGGCCTCTTCCCGACAACCCTGGCCGTTGGTTGTCGGGGTCTGCGGGCGGGGGGCTTATCGGAATCCGGGAGCCCCCTTTAATAAGGGGGCCCCCGGATACCGGCCCCCCACCCTATGTGAATGAGTATGGGGTACAATGTACCCCTACCCATTCACCTGTGAAATAAAGTACAATAAAACACACAACACAGAGAAAAAGTATTTTATTGCACAGCCGGGGGTCTTCCGTCTTCGGGGGTCTTCTCGCCGGACTCCTCCGCTATGTGTGTGTAGCTCTTTTGCCAGCGGAGGAGTCCGGCTTTCTTCCTCCCCGCCGCCGGCCTCTTCTCCCGACTTCGGGGGTCTTGTCCCCCTCTTCGGTTCTTCTGCCGGGCCACCGCGCCTGGTCCGGTGGCCCGGTCTTCTGTCGCCGTCTTCCGTTCTTCTGTCGCCGCCTTCGGTTCTTCTGCCGGGCCACCGCGCCTTCTTATAGCTCTTTTACAGGCGGTGGCCCGGTCTTCCGTCGCCGCCGCCTTCCGTTCTTCTCCTTCTTCTTCTCCTGGAGATGTTGACTCGACGAGCTCTCCGGCCACAATGCCAGGGACGCGCTCCGCTGCCTCTTATATAGGGACAATGGGGCGGTGTCACATGGGTTGATGTCACATGGGTTGGTCACATGGGTTGATGTCACATGGTGACCCCGCCCCCTTACCATGTGACATCAACCCATGTGACCAACCCATGTGACATCAACCCATGTGACACCGCCCCATTGTCCCTATATAAGAGGCAGCGGAGCGCGTCCCTGGCATTGTGGCCGGAGAGCTCGTCGAGTCAACATCTCCAGGAGAAGAAGAAGGAGAAGAACGGAAGGCGGCGGCGGCGGCGACGGAAGACCGGGCCACCGCCTGTAAAAGAGCTATAAGAAGGCGCGGTGGCCCGGCAGAAGAACCGAAGGCGGCGACAGAAGAACGGAAGACGGCGACAGAAGACCGGGCCACCGGACCAGGCGCGGTGGCCCGGCAGAAGAACCGAAGAGGGGGACAAGACCCCCGAAGTCGGGAGAAGAGGCCGGCGGCGGGGAGGAAGAAAGCCGGACTCCTCCGCTGGCAAAAGAGCTACACACACATAGCGGAGGAGTCCGGCGAGAAGACCCCCGAAGACGGAAGACCCCCGGCTGTGCAATAAAATACTTTTTCTCTGTGTTGTGTGTTTTATTGTACTTTATTTCACAGGTGAATGGGTAGGGGTACATTGTACCCCATACTCATTCACATAGGGTGGGGGGCCGGTATCCGGGGGCCCCCTTATTAAAGGGGGCTCCCGGATTCCGATAAGCCCCCCGCCCGCAGACCCCGACAACCAACGGCCAGGGTTGTCGGGAAGAGGCCCTTGTCCTCATCAACATGGGGACAAGGTGCTTTGGGGTGGGGGGGCCGCACGCCCCCCCTCCCCCAAGGCACCCCCCCATGTTGAGGGCACGCGGCCTGGTACGGCTCAGGAGGGGGGGGGCCGCCCGCTCGTCCCCACCCCCTTTCCTGGCCGCCCGGGTAGCGTGCTCGGATAAGGGTCTGGTGTGGATCTGGGGGGGACCCCCACGCCGTTTTTTCGGCGTAGGGGGTTCCCCTTGGAATCCATACCAGACCTAAGGGCCTGGTATGCTCTCGGAGGGGGAACCCACGCCAAATTTTTTTCAGAAATTTGCCGTGGAGTTCCCTCTTGAGAGCTGATAATTCTGTCAAAGTCGCCTCCGTATAGACAGAGATCCGACTTGGAGGCGACCTCCATTGAAATCAATGGGTACCGGTCGCCTACAAGTCGGATAGAAGTAGTACAGGAACCTTTTTTGAAGTCGGAGCGACTTCAGTAGTGTGCATTAACACGGCTCTCATTCACTTACATTGATTTTTAAATGTTGTCCGACCTGAGGCGACCTGAGGCGACTAGGGGCGACCTGAAGTCGGATCAGGAGTTGCCCCTGTGTGAATGGGCTCTTAGTGTCTCAAGAAATGAGATACACCTGATGTACTGAAGGCCTGATCAGATGTGATCAATTTTCAGTGATTGGCAACATAGATTGTAGACTCTATAACTTTCACAAAGACCAAATAATATACACTGTGGGTTATTTTTACCAAAGATATGTAGCAGTATAAATTTTGGCCAAAATTTATGAAGAAAAATTACTAATTAGCAAAAATTTATGACGGAAACAAAGAAAAAGGCATTTTTTTTCACAAAATTTACGTTTTTATTTTATTTATAGCACAAAAAATAAAAAGCCCACTAGTGATTAAATACCACTAAAAGAAAGCTCTATTTGTGTGGAAAAAAGGACGCAAGTTTCATATGGATACAGTGTTGGATGACTGAGTAATTGTCATTCAAACTGTGAGAGTGCTGAAAGCTGAAAATTGGTCTGGTCAGGAACAGGGTGTAAGTGCACTGTATTGAGGTGGTTAAAATTTTAACCAGGTGGTATAGAACACCAGCGAGATTAAGCAAAATTTTCCCCGCAAACTTCGGATAAATGCTGGAAATGCCAGGAGGAATGGGGTACACTACTACACGTCTTTTGGACATGCCCTATCATAGCACAATTTTGGTCAGAGGTCAAAAATATATATTTCCTAGAAATTCTCAGATTGGCAAATTCCAGATGACCCTGCCGCCTTCCTCCTCCATGTCTCGACTGCCCCGGTGAAATCCTTAAAAAAATAAATTATTCGTCACCTCCTTGATGCAGCCAAATCTTGCATTCCGCTGAAGTGGAAAACCCCACAATCTCCAACTATTGGGATGTGGCTCAGGAAAGTAGAAATAAATCAATAAATTTGAGGACATAATCCTAACAGCACGGTACCAAGAACGTTACTCCAAGACGTGGTCACTTTAGAACATGTTTGTCTAGTCTGATGAAGGTCACACTTTATTTGGAAGCACAATCCCAGACTAAAATAGCAGTAGTACGGCACTAAGGTTTCGGAGATCTGACACCCCCTCCCCCTTTCCCCTTCATCCCAACTGCTGCCTCCCTCTATCAACTCTACTCTACTCTACTTTCTGCTCTTAGCTTTTTTACCCTGTCTCTCTTTCTTTCGTGCTCTGTGCTTTCACAGTTGCAATTGTTTGTTATTAAGTAAAAATGAGAGGGGAGGATCACATGGGATTGCCGTACTGAACAATGTAACTCCTGCTAGAGCTGGACAAATTGCTGTCTTACCATCCCTTTTTTATTTTTTCTCTTTTGTACTTATTTTTGTATGTTCTGTACACATTGATATGATTATTCCGTGTCTAGGGTCCATGGACCTCTGCCACAGAACCTGTGTAATTAATGTGTTTGGGTTTAAAGGGATGAGGTGGCAACCATAACCAGGACCCTGAATTCACTATATCCGGTCTCCCACAGTACATAGAAATGCAATAATTTTAATAATACTAAATACCTTTTCTCATCAGCAGTATATAGCAGTCTTGTGACTTCTATCAGTGCTTGGACAAAGCTTGTAGGAGGAATTTTCACACTGTGCTGGCTGTCTTATCAGGATCCAGGACTCCTGACCCTCTGTCTGGACAGTACTGATTGGCCCTGTGCTAATTATATGCATTCTCCCAAGAAATAATAATAAAAAAAAAAACCAGTGGTATTTAAATACCACCAAAAGGAAGCTGTATATGTGTGAAAAAAAAATGTCATTCAAAGTGCAACAAAAAGCTGAAAATTGGCCTGGCCAGGAAGGGGTTGAAAGTGCCCGGTATTAAAGTGTTTTTAAATGGATATTATAAAAATAAACCTGTATTAATAAACAATTCTCCAGTAATAAAAACTCAATTCAATGTATCCATAATTTTTATCAAACGTGATCCAATAATACCATAAATGTTCATGATGATACTACTTTCACAAGTGCCTTATATTCTTATACATGAATCTCTGCTGTGTTCTTTCACCTTATGTGCATAACCTTTTACCAGCGCTCCAATATTCTCACTTTATATTCTGACCCAAAGTACATTAGGTCTTATGTGCTTTCCCTTTAGCAGCGTCTCATAAGCCAGGAATGATTTTACTTTAGTCTGTGTGCAGATATCTTTCAATCTGAGTCCATCCTCTGTAATCCGTACGTTTTTTTTTTTTTTTTTTTTTTTTTTTTTTTTTTTTTTTTTTTTAGATTCATGCAAAATTCAAAAAGAAAATTCTATATATGTATAATTTATTTATTTTTAATTTAAAGGTGTGCAACAGATATAATAAATCAGACTTCTCATACATTTAACAGCCAATGTTTCAGGAATTACATCGATCAGGCAGCAAAAATTCTGCAAGGCGTTTGATAAGCAATCACAATGAACATTCATTGTAAAATAAAACAATGAGCACATAGAAATCAACAATTAGTCTAGAGTAGTCAGAGAACCACGACAGGAGCCTCCTAAGGTGACATATCGGGGTCTAATTCAGAATACAAAGAAGGTCTCCCTGACTCTTGGAAGAGACTAATCATTAATGATGGGGAAGCCAAATGTAGAAGTCCATCTGACTTCTTTACTTTTTTGTTTTTGTGGATCCTCATAGGAAAGCACTCATTGAACGCATTAAAAGAGAAGTACAGCCGAAGCTCATTTGGCTGTACCTCTGCTGTGGATCACAGGAATGCCGTTTTGTTTTGCACTCCTGTGACCCGGTTTCAGCTGACAGCAAGCTGAAGCCCCGCTGTTGGCTGACATCAGAGTTGGTCCAGGCTGGAGAATGATCGCAACCATATGGTCGGGATCTGCTCAGGAGCCTGGGCCGGCACCTGGTTCAGCCTTTTAGTGAGCTGCTGCTGAGCAGAGAGCAGGAACTGACAGTCAGTAGCTATCTGCTTAGGGAGCACTGAGGACCCAGCGATTTAGCGATAGGTTTGATCACTCGGTTCTCACTCATAGTCAGCGGTGCACAGATGCAGCATCAGACTGATGCAGCATCCACCTAGGTAAGTATAATACTTCTCTTTTAACTTCCTGAGTCCTTCGCTGCTGGCTTTTGTCCCTCCAATCCCTGGAGGGATTTTCATTGCTTGCAGTCATTTTCAGATGCTTGTGCCATATGCTGTTATCCGCTTCATGGATCTGATGCTGTTATAAATGGCACTGCTTGAGATGCAATCTCTTAAACAAAGAAAGGCAAAACATTTAAGTGGCTGTATGAAACAGACCTTTTAACGACAAGTTACTCTTTTAAATATGTCACCAGAAAAAGACAAAATCGTATAAAATGTTAAAAGATACATAAATGTTCCAGTACCTGTTTAGGACCTAACCTATTTGACATGCATTTAAAACGTATAGACCTAAAACAAAGCATTGCTCTGTAGAACATGGGGACGTAGAAAGCTCTGGTTGTATTTTCCCAAGTTTGTGAATGGGAAATTTGGTGGAACTTTAAAATTTAGCAGAGAAAGTGCATACACACAGTAGTCTTAGCAGTAGAATGCTCAGGAGGTACTGGAAGTTTAGGAAAATCATATACTTTCCTATCAGCAAAAGCTTCATTGTTAAAATATATCTTTTAAGTCCTAACATGCAAAATTGTTTGCATGGCAAAACATTTAGATACCTATGGCTGTCATTGGAGAACTAAAATACAGGGTGTTCTAAAAGCACATTCATTTAGAAATTTCTAACATTCAGCATTAGTAGCCAAAAGGTGTTCTTGTTTTAATTTGCTCTATCCACATTGTTTCATGTGGAACAGCATCTCAACCTTTTCTCAGTTGTGACACTCTAACACTATGCAGAATGTTGTGGGGCCCAGTCTAAAATGTGAAAAAGTAAGTATTTATCAATAGCAACCCCGAGCCTGGGATGATGCACACAACCACCTTGATAAAACTAACTTTGCATCAGAAGCACTCCCTCCCTTCAGAGGCTTCCTCACATTCGAGCCCCCGATGTCAGAGGAGCCCTTCAGATGGGAGGTCCCCGTCTATACCTTAGAATCCCTCACATCATAGAGTCAGCATCTCCCCCCATCACAGACAGTGTCCCCTGTACATGAGAGCACACCATCATATTGGAGTCTCCCAATCACATCAGAATCTCCTCACCACTAAAAAATGTTTTCATCCATCTCTGATCCAGGGTAAACTGGGTCTTATGCTCACACCATCCCAGGGAACGCAATTGGCACCCCAGGGTGCTGCAGGACCCTGCTTGTAAAATAGTGATGTACAAGACTGACAAATTAATTGGTATTGCGCTACAAATTGACTTTGCATTTAAATGAATAAAGTTTAGCTGTTTATGTACAGATAATGGAAAAGATGAGCTTGTACCAAGTCCATAATGCCAAGATGATAAAAATGGGCTGCTAGAATATATTTAACAGATTTCAAAATGTTTGCATTACTAAGGTCATACAAACTCTCAATCCTTGATATTGGTGTAAAGAAGTGATGTAATACAATTGCCCTTCTAACTCCCTACAAATCCTTTTTTGCAGTCTGACAACACAGATATCTCTTCAAACATGTTTTCCATAAACAATCGTGCAGAGAGTGTGAATTCCTTATTTTCTGCAGGATCAGGTAAATATGCCCAGTGTTGTCTACTTTACATTACATTTCAAAATGTCCCCCCCCCCCCCTTTTTTTTTTTCCATTTATTTAAGTGATGTCAGAGCAGCTCCCGACGCTCATGTGACCCCCTCGGTGCTTTCCTCGCTTCTGCTGACAGCTATAGTGGGCGGGGCCAAGCACTGCTGCTGACTTCAGATTGGAAGGAGAGAGATCCGAGGAGTCACGTGAACGCTGGGAGCCCACGCTGATATACGGTATAATGGGTATTTTTTTTTATACAGCACAGGCTCAGGGGCACATAGTGTTATATAACAGTGGGGATGGCATGATCAGATAGTATAGATTCGATTTTTATTTTTTTAACATAAAGTTTTTATTTATTTTTCAAACAAAAAAACAAAATATACATCCAATTGTAATGCATTCAGACAGATGGCATATATGAATATGCCATATAGTATATAAACAATTTCTTACAATGATAGCAAAGATAGTATAGATTTTATTGCACCAGGAGGGAGGATCATGGAGTGGACAGAGTGGACCGGCAGGTAGGTAAGGGAGTGGGACACAGGAGAGCAGGGCTGCGGATGACCGGGCACGTAACCTGACCATGGTGTCAGGGCTCAGCAGCCATGATATACCATGGTCAGTGTTAGAGGGGAGGGCATAGCCAGGCAGGATCAGACAGTTTTTGTTAGGTGATACGGCGGGCCAAGTTACACAGCACACGCACTGTGCTGTATAGCATGCTTTAAGGGAACACAATCCATTTTTTTTATTATTATTTTTTTTAGGTTAACAAGCTTTGATTGTTCAATGTCACTTTTCTTTAATGTTTTCCCTTTGTTTTTTGCTTTGAGTAGGGTTTACGTACTGGATGTTGGATGAGAAGGAATTATATCATCCCTTGCCTGACAACCTTGAAACTGGCGTTTCCAAATTTTTTCACACTAAACAGGTATGTATAAATAAAGGAGGCCAAAAATATTGTTTCTCATTTGTGTTTTCTCATGGAGCAGGGTCAGCCCTTCAGTTCCCACTCACAAATTTTAGTAGCTCTGATATTTTGAGGGAGAGAGGCGAGAAAACCTGTTGGGTCCCTAAAGAAACCCAAACATCAAAAGAAGAGAAAGTATACGTCCCTCCCGGGGTGGCCTGTGACTCTTACCTCCACTCCATTCCACCATCAGTTTGACAACATTTGACACTTCCGTAAAAGTCAGATGCCTGTGTCCCTGCTGAATGCTGTGGTTTCTTCCTCTGACCCCTACAACACTGCTGAATCTTGGAGATGGTGTTGTATTTTTTTAAAGACATGGCAAAGGGCAAACCAGCTCAACATTTACATTTTTAGAAAAATCCTGCAATGGCTTTTTAACACCTATTGGTAAATTCAGCAGATGACCCCCCCCCCCCCCCCCAACCTGTTGTTCCAAGCTCTGACATTTACCCCTTAAAACTCATACCCTCTGCTGCAAACCCATTTAAGTAAAATACAATAGACAGAGAACGTGCCTGGTCATAATGGCTACAGCAGAAGGATGGATGTGAAATTTTAGGTTTTCAGTTAATGCAGTGTTCTGTATAAAACAACATTTAGTATGATATGATAGTGGCTGATTGTGAGCTCTGGATATGCCCATGTAAAGGGTTTCTTTAACATATCATAGTATACAGAGTTCCATGTTCAGATTTCCTTCTCTTGGACATGTAGAATCGGTAATAATTTCATTCGTTTCCAGGGGACAGCATGAGCAAGAGAAAAGTTTAGAGGATAAATCTGCTATATCAAATAAGCCTTTGTATTTGTTATTCCTTTCAAAAAATGACCATGTTGTAGTGGATTTTTAGGTGTCATTGTTGCTGTTTATTACAGTTTAATAATATATATATATATATATATATTTTTTTTTTTTCCCTATTTCTAAGCCTGATGAGGCAAGGATTCCCTCTCTCACAGATCTATATCAACAGAAGCAAAGAGAATACGCACAGCGGCCTGCCTGGGAACCACTCTCTCCTTCTGAACACACTCACCCTCCTGAGGTAATCATTCTATTAGGCTAAGCTGTTGATGTACTAATAAAGGTCTACTGGATTTAGGGTTCTGTGTTTAGGTCTCATGCACACAGGATGTTTTTGCAGTTGCCCCTACAGGCGTCTGGCTTTTTTTTTTTTTTCACTGCCTCTAAACTCCCCTGCATGTTAGCCAATGTGTCAATGCACACATAGGCTTTTAGAAGCAGAAAAAACCCTCTTCCAGTGAGTACAGGAGCAGCACAGTTTGAGCAGAAGAAATATGCTCGACTCTTCTTGTAAACGTGGCAAAATGCACCTCAATGCGTGATAACGCTAGGTGAGTTTAGTGCTTGAGCGTTCATTTAAATTGCCAGAATAAATGTGCCAATGGCCTGAAAATGTGCTTAAACATTTGTAAAAGCGTTAGACACTTTTACAAGTGTCTGGCATTTTTTTTTCTGCAAAAATGCTGCTGGCTTTCAGGAGAGTTAAAAACAAAACCTCCTGTGTGAATGCTGCCTTATATGTGATGGTTCCATATTATTTTGTCCAATAGTAATATTTACATGTATGGTATTTATTACTTTTTATGTTTTCTTATGCCTAGTATAGCAGAAATTTGTGGTGCTGTTTATTATCTCCTAAGTCTTAGGCTAGCCATAAACATATAAATGTCTTCCATCCACGCTAAATGGGTATCTTCCCTCCTTGATATTGTGTTCTGGCAGCTAACACCCAAGACTGGTAGAATAATCAAACCGTGACTGCATCTGCTTGGATCCAGTCACTGTTCAGCTTACAATTTTCCAACCAGCTTTTGGCAAAAGTTGATAAAAAAATTGACTTTTACCAATAGGGCCACCCATGGGGCTGATATGTTGGCCGGTTCAACAGGAATTAGACAAAATCTAGCGCTGTGTATAACCGGTTTTAAGTTGGCCTTTTGCAGTCTGATAAAGTGAAGGATTGATTAAGGCCTGATTCACACTAATGCAATTTCAGATAGGACTTGAGTCACACAGAATCACATTGTTTTCAATGGTGCCTGTTCACATCAGTGCAATGCAGCTCAATAATAAAAAAAAAAAAGTCCTATGCTACTTTGGTACAATTCCAGCACAATTCTGATCCCATAGAAGACGCAAACCACATCCAAGTTGCATCACATAAAAGCACTGAAGTTTGGATCAAAATCTGATCACAGCAGTGTGAACCTAACCTTATATATTATTTGCAACAGTTAGGCTATGTAGATGTAATTGGCACTTCTGCAGTTGAAAAGGATCAGTATTACACATAGTGTTTTTCCACAATGCTGCAAAATCTCTTTTCAAAAACACATATTCCCTAATCGAATACAGAAATAAAGCGTTACTAGATATACTGATTACCAACAATACAGACCTGATCACGGATGTGGAAATACGGGCAATTTAGGAAACAACGATCACAGTTTTTTTTTTTTTTATTATTTTTTTTTTTTTTCAATATCTTTTTATTAAAAGAGACCTTAAAGCGGGAGTCCGCCGGGACTCCGCGTTTTTTATTTTTTTTAAAAGCCAGCAGCTACAAATACTGCAGCTGCTGACTTTTAAAATAGTGACACTTACCTGTCCAGCGCGCCCGCGATGTCGGCACCCGAAGCCGATCTCTAGATCGTCACTCGGGTGGTGCCGCCGCCATCTTGGGTATGGGAATCAGGAAATGGAGCCTTTCGGCTTCATTTCCCGGTTCCCTACTGCGCATGCGCGAGTCGCGCTGCGCAATAAGGACGGTCCCCGCTGCCTCTGGGATCTGTGTGTTTCCCAGCAGGCAGCGGGGCACTTGCGGAAGGGGGCGGGCACTTGCGGAAAGGGGCGTAATCTACGCCCCTTTCCGCAGAGAGCTATCCCGGAAGTGGGTGCAGTTACCTGGATTATCCAGGTAACTGCACCCCCCTCCCCCTGAAAGGTGCCAATTGTGGCGCCGGAGGGGGGGAGGATTCCAATGAGCGGAAGGTCCATTTTAGGGTGGACCTCCGCTTTAACACAATAAATCATTATTCCATCACATAATGGGAGCGAATGGTTGAGACTCCTGTGCTCCCACATAATAGCAAAGAGGGGAGGCATGTCCAGGTACCAGCGATAATGAAAAATATCAAGCTGCCAAAAGTGCAGGCAGTAGGTACCTGAGTGGCTATGGGAGCGGAGGAACACACGTGTAGACAATAGTACAAGTAACTTTGTAATCTGTGCAATGAGAAAATACAGGTTATGAAAGGAAAGGGTTACAGAAAGGATGAGTTGAAGGAGAAGAAAGTAGAAGGAGGGGGGGTTAAAGGGGAAGGGGGAAGATGGGGGGGGACAGGAGGGGGTGGGAGGCTGGCGAGCATGATAACATATAAACAATCAAGATAAGTACAGGCATCAAGAGAATTTTGTTAGACAATACAAAAGGTTACAATCATGTAGGCTAGGATGTAGTGCAGGGTCAAGGTCTTATCCTGAGATTTCAAATGTCCTGGGAGGTTGAAGAAATGATGTCCATGTAGCAAGATGAGGTAAGAAATGAGGACCATGGGGCCCAAGTTAGGGCATTACGATCCAAAGTCCCCTTTGCAATGTGCGTGAGCTCTTCCATGAGGTTTACTTGAGTGGCATGAAACGGGATAGTCCAAGGGTCAAGGGGGAGCATGATGTCAGTAATCTGATGAATTAAATCTATCACCTTAGACCAGTATGGGCATATGAGAGGGCAGAACCACGAGATATGGGCCTGAGTAGCTATTTCACCACAGTTCCTCCAACAATGTGGGGAATTGGTAGGATACATTTGATGAAGTTTATCCGGGGTGTGGTGCCACCTAGTAAGGAGCTTATAGTTAGTTAGATTCCGCCATAGACAAAGCAAGAGAGGAGACGTGCAAGTTGAAGTACTTTGTCTTTTTTTTCTTATCCGTTATGGTAGATACAAGGTCGGATTCCCATTTGGCCATGTAATTGGGGTATTGAGGACTTTGGAGCTCGATCAGGGCTTTGTAAAATTGTGAGATGCAGTGTTCCCGAGGGTCCACATAGCTGAACACTGATTTAATGCCATTGAGATCTTGGATTGATCGTAAGGGCTGAGGGAGGGTTCGGAGGAAGTGTTGCAGTTGGTTGTATCTCCAGTTATCCATAAATGGGGGAGGTTTGGGTGCCAAAATTTCGTACAATGGTTTAAGGGTGTTGGAGGAAAACACCTGGTGTAGTAGGAGGGGGCCTTCTGAGAACCATGCTTTTGAATCCGGGGTCCAGTTTTCCAGGCATAAAATGATCATGGTGTAGGAGTGGCATCAAAGGGGCGTCATAAGAACAAGAGTTTCTTGTGTAGACTGTCCCAGACGTCCAAAGAGGATGTGGTGAGAGGGGAAGTATCATGAGAGCGTTTTCTAGAAGAGCGGGGTGTCCAGGGGATGATGGAAAGGTCTGAGTCACATAGAGAATGTTCCAGCTGTACCCATAGTTTGGAGGTGGAGTCGTATTTCCAATCTGCTATGTGCAATAATATTGCAGCATTATAGTAGGCTTTAAAGTTGGGGAGGGCCAGTCCCCCTGTGCCCTTGGAGCGCAATAGAACTGACCTGGACACTCTAGGATGTCTGTCTTTCCAAATAAAGCGGGCGATCATGGTCTAAAGGGTAGTAAAAAAACAAAAAAATAAAATAAATAAATAAAACAAGGGGACTCCTAGGGGTATCATTTGGAAAATAAAAAGAATGCGGGGTAAAATGTTCATCTTAATAATATTAACCTTTCCTAGCCAGGAATGTGAGAGGGAGGACCATTTTCTGAGATCTGTTCTGATGTTGTTCAAGAGGGGGATATAGTTGTGTTTTGAAGAGGGAGTGGATGTTAGGAGTTAAATAAATTCCGAGGTATTTCATATGTTACCCAACGGAAAGGAAAAAGAGGCTTCATTAATTAGCTAGTGATTGGAGAACTGTTATATTTAATATCTCAGATTTTGATAGATTAATTTTAAAGTTAGCTATGGATTGGAAATCTGAAAAAGCTGACACAAGGTCGGGAGTGATAGGTTGTTGGATAAAGAATAAAATATCATCAGCATAAGCTGCATACTTGTGGAGCCTATTACCAATTTGAATACCATTTTTATTCCTATTATGTCTGATTGTGGCCAAGAAAGGTTTGAGGGAAATAGCGAAGAGGAAGGAGGAAAGGGGGCAACCCTGTCTGGTCCCATTGTGTAATGTAAAGGGTTCGCTCAATAAGCCATTTATATGGAGTTGTGCAGAAGGATTGGAGTAGAGAGAGGAAATACGGTGAAACGTCTTGGGGCCAAGACCAAAATGTCGGAGTGTTGGTTTAAGGTACTTCCAGTCCACCCAATCAAACGCCTTCTCGGCATCTTTGGACGGAAGGAGGGTTGGCTGGGAGCACCTACAAACATAATGGATCAAGGACAGGGTGCGCACGGAGTTATCTCTGGCTTCCCTGTTTGGGATGAAACTGGTTTGGTCTGCGGTTATCCAGCGGGGGAGCAGAGGTAGTAGCCTATTTGCTAACACCTAAGCATAGAGTTTAGTGTCAATGTTTAAAAGGAATATGGGCCTGTAACTAGCACAAAGGGTAGGATCCTTACCGGGTTTAGGAATGACGGTAATATGGGCTGAAATAGATTCCGGTCGTAGGCCTGAAGTGTGGGAGATGGAATTGGCATATGCTGTAAGACGGAGAAGTAAGATATCGCTAAATGTTTTATAATATAGGATGGTAAAACCATTTGGGCCAGGGGCCTTGCCTGAGGGGGAAGATTTTAAAGTAATTTGGAATTCTTCAATGGAGAAATTAGCTTCCATGGTCTCTAGGGCTGACCTTGAATGTTTGGGGAGATTAGCAGCTTTCAAGTAGACCAGGATGCGTTTTCTCTTATCTTGTGATGGGAGCGAGGCTAGGTCGCCTTTAACATTATATAGGTCAGCGTAGAATTCTCTAAAAGCTTTAGTCATATGAGGAGTAGCGTGTACTATTTTGCCTGATTGGAGTTTGATTTTTGGTATGAAAGAGAGGGTCTTTTTGTCTGAGGGATCTAGCAAGTTTACCTGGTTTGTTGCCCCATTCATAATTTTTTTGTGAGATGCAATGAAATTTCCTTTTAGTGTCTAGTGTTTAATTCTTCCTCTTTAAGAGTAAGAGCTTCCAGATGTTTGACTTATAGAGATAGCTTATGCTGTTTGTCAAGTTTGGCAATTTGATCTAGGACCTGTTTAAACTGTTGACCATGTTCTCTTTTTTTACTTGCACCCAGCTCAATGAAACAGCCCCTCATAGTAGCCTTGTGGGCTTCCCACAGAAGTGAAGGGGAGGTATCCGGGGAGGAATTTTCTTTGAAATATTGGGACATAGAAGCAGAAAATATGGAGACTTCAGTTTCGTTCGAGAGGAGAGAGTCCTTTTAGCTTCCAGTTATTGGAGTGATGTGGTATAGAGGGTATAGTAAAAACATATGGAAACAGGGGCATGGTCTGAGATAGTGGCAGTGTCTATGGTGGCGGACCGTAGGAGGGTGAGATGAAATTGGTCAAGGAAAATATTGTCTATTCTGGAGTAAGAGTAATGTGTTTTAGAGAAATGGGAGTAGTCTTTATCTTGGGGTGTAAAATGCACCAGGCATCAATAAGTTGCAAGTCCAAAAGCTTTTTTTTTTTTTTTTTTTTGTGTGCAATTCTCTTGAATGGAATGTTGGAGCGGCCTTGTGAAGTGTCGATACTGGGATCTAGGGGCATGTTTATTTCCCCCGCTAGAACAACCAGACCTTCAGCGAATTGGGATAGCTTTGAGAGAATTTGGGTGAGGAAAGAGGGCTGATTATGACTAGGGCTATATACATTCACTAGAGTGCGTTGGGCATTGCCTATATACCCTTTGAAGAAGAGGAAGCGACCATGATCATCTGCTAAAGTAGTAGTGAGGAGAAAAGACGCACTGTGGCTGAACCCAATGGCTACTACTTTAGCTTTATTGGTATCGGACTGTAATACCATTGTGGGAATTGTTGCGAACACAGTTTAACAGGTGTTGAATGCGTCAGGTGCGTTTCCTGGAGGAAAGTGATTTGAGCATTGTGAGTTTTTCAATTCTCGCAGAACTTGATGTCTCTTAGCCGCTACATTATGTCCCCTTACATAATGAGAGTATCTTTAGAGTAGCCATTGCGTTAGAGGTGAGTGGATCTTCAGTTCATGTAACCATGCAAGCCAGCAGGGAAGGGTAAGGAGGAGGGGAGAGAGAGGGGGGAAAAAGAAGAATTTAGAAAGAGAGAGAGAAGAAATAACATTTTGTTAAACAAGAAAAAACATTTATCGTTCATCACATCGGTAGGGAGAGGAGGAGATGCACGCAAAAATCTGCAGTGATCGCAGGGGGAGGAGGAAGAGCAAGCATCCATCATGGACTCTATAATGAGACCTATGATAAAAGCATGTAGGCCACTGGCACTCACCCACCCCAGAAGGAGGGGGGCAGGGGACATATGCCTTTCCGAGGTCATACACCAGGAGTAGTGTCCTCCGTCAGTGTATGGCCTTCAAAAATCATCAATAACAGATTTTAATTTAAACTCTAACACAGCGATCACAGGTTAATTGACTTCAGTATAAATCACACAAATCGGAAACCTAAGGGGAATACAAAGACCCAAAATTTCAAAAGAGCCAACTTCCCTAAGCTACGAACCTTGCTAGAAGGCATAAATTGGGATAAAATCTTAGATACAAAGAACACGGAGGACAGATAGGTTTGCTTTAAGAGCATATTAAATAAGGGCATTAGCCAGTGCATCCCACTGGGTAAAAATTTTTACTAATTCGCATCCAGGCCAATTTTGACACTTCACTCCTACATGTAAAAATCATCATTTTTGAAAAGACCCTAGAGAATACAATGGCGGTCATTGCAACTTTTTATCTCGCACGGTATTTGCACAGAAATTTTTCAAACGCGTTTTTTTTTTTTGGACAAAAAAACTTTTTTTTTCACAAAAAAAAAACTGTAAAGTTAGCCCAATTTTTTTTGCATAATGTGAAAGATAAAGTTACAGAGTAAATAGATACCTAACATATCACACTTCAAAATTGCACACACTCGTGGAATGGTGCCAAACTTCAGTACTTAGAAATCCCCATAGGCAATGCTTACATTTTTATTTTATTTTTTGCTGGTTACATGTTTTGAGTTAAAGAGGAGGTCTAGCACTAGAATTATTGCTCTTGCTCTAACGTTCGCGGCAATACCTCACATGTGTGGTTTGAACACCGTTTTCATATGTGGGTGGGACTTTCGTATGCCGAGAAATAGATACCCAACATATCACGCTTCAAAATTGAACATGCTCATGGAATGGTGCCAAACTTCGGTACTTGTGTGACTTGCGTATGCCTTTGCTTTTGCGTGCGAGCACACGGGCACAGGGACACTTTACATTTATTTTTATTTTTTTATTGTTCATTTTACGTAAAAAAATTTAAATAAATATAAAATTATTTTTGGTCACTTTTATTCCTATTACAAGGAATGTAAACATCCCTTGTAATAGGAATATGACAAGATAGGATCTCTTTACAGTGAGATATGGGGTCAATAAGTCCCCACATCTCACCTCTAGGCTGGGAAGCTGGGAAGCCTAAACCCCCCCCCCCCCCCCCAAAAAAAAATCACGGCTCCCCAACCAAGGCGGCGCCGTTTTTTTTTTTTTTTTTTTTTTTTTTATGCAGAGGCCGGGCGTGATGTCATAACATTGCGCCTGGCCTCCAACGATCATAGAGACTCCGGCGACCATCTGGTCCGCGGGAAATCTGTGTGCTCAACATCCGGGGCCGGCGGATCCTTTCTCCCACTTGCCGGTCGGATCGGTGAGTCGGTAGAAGCACCGGAGGGGGGGGGGGGGGGGACATCCCCTTCTGCCGCCCATAAGAACTATCAAGCGGCGAAACAGCCGCTTTGATCATTCTTATGGTGTAGGGAATCACCGGCTTAAAATGCCAATATCTGAATGATGCCTGTAGCTACCACCACAAAGCCGAGGATGTCCTATGACAACCTGCCGACGGCAAGTGGTTAAAAGCGCAAACAAAAGTCCTGGATGGCTTAACTCCAATGTAAAAATGCATATAAAAGCAAAGGAGAAGGCCTTCAAAAAATACAAGGTTGAGGGATCATCAGCATTCTGACTTTATAAAGAATGCAATAAGAAGTGTAAGAGTGCAATTAGGGTGGCTAAGATAGAACACGAAAGACGCATAGCAGAGGAGAGGGGAAAAAATGATGTAAACAGTAAAAGAGGACAGACCATATTGGCCCCATAAAAAATGAGGAAGGACAACTGGTTATAAAGGATGGGTGGATGGCGAAGGTATTGAATTTATTCTTCTCCTCAGTCTTCCTGAGGGAATTGGGGGGGCTTTAGTAAATAAAATTGTAGTTTTTATCCTCGTGACACATTACAGGATGCACACTCATGGCTAAGAAAGGACAGAATTAGACTATGGAACTCGGTCAAGTAATTGCCAGACCATTGCTCCTAATTTTTAATGACAGTCTACTGACTGGAATGGTACCAGCGGATTGGAGAAAAGCCAATGTAGCACCAATATTTAAAAAGGGCCCAAAATACATCCCTGGGAATTGCAGACCAGTTAGCCTAACATCAATAGTATGCAAGCTCTTGGAGGGGATAAGGGACTATATACAAGATTTTAGTAATGAAAATGATATCATTAGCAGTAATCGGCATGGATTCATGAACAATCATTCTTGCCAAACCAATCTATTAACCTTCTATGAGGAGTTGCCATCTAAAGGAAGGCCTGTAGACTAGGTGTATCTGGATTTTGCAAAAGCATTTGACACTGTTCCCCATAAATGTTTACTGTTTACTGATGGGGTAAACAGTTCAACCTCTATTTGTGGACGATACTAAGCTAAGCAGGGCAGTAACTTCTCTGCAGGATGTGAAAGCCTTTCAAGAAGATGTGAACAAATGAATGGGGTGGGCAATTACTTGGCAAATGAGGTTTAATGTAAAATAATGCATTTGGGTGGCAAAAATATATGAATGCAATCTATACACTAGAGGGAGAACCTCCGGGGGAATCTTGGATGGAAAAGGACCCGGGGGTCCTAGTAGATGATAGGCTCAGCAATGGTATGCATTGCCAAGCTGCTGCTAACAAAGCAAACTGAATATTGACATGCATTAAAAAAGAGACTGACTCAAGGGATAAAGTGATATTTCTCCCACTCTACAAGACTCTGGTCCAGCCGCACCTAGAGTATGCTGTCCAGTTCTGGGCACCAGTGCTTGAGAAGAATGTACTGGAAATGGAGCGAGTACAAAGAAGGGCTACAAAGCTAATAAAGGGTCTGGAGAATATTGGTTATGGAGAAAGGTTGTGATCACTGAACTTATTCTCTCTGGAGAAGAGATGCTTGAGAGGAGATATGATTTCAATTTACAAATACCTTACTGGTGACCCCACAATAGGGATAAAACATTTGCGGAAGGGAGTTTAACAAGAAACATTGCCACTCATTACAATGAGAAGAAAAGAGGTTGAACCATAAACTACGTAGAGGGCTCTTTACTGTGAGAGCGGCAGTGATGTGGAATTCCCTTCCACAGGTGGTAATCTCAGCGTGGGGCATCAATAGTTTAAAAAAACTATTAGATAAGCAACTGAATGACCACAACATACAGGGAAATACAAGATAATACTGACATATAAAAATTGCATAAAGTGCGATCCTAAATCATAGAAGCACTCATGTCAAACTGAATATCTGTGACATGTTTATATACAGTTCGTTGTACACAAAAAATACATGAATAAAACTATGTAATGGTTAGGAAGACAAGTGGGAAAGGTCCAGAGGAGGGCTATTTTGTTCCAGAAGGGGTACATGTCTGATTGCCCAACATTTTTGGTGACACATCTGTTTGTAATCGCTTTTAGGCCAACCACTGTGTTTCAAAACAACCTTGATAGAGTCCCCACAGTGCTTCCAGGTGTCCCACTTTCTGTCAAGCGCTGTAACGTCTCGTTCACACTTGAGGTCAGGTTTGGTAAAACCAGGCGGTTGAGCCTGTCATGCATGCAACCTCAAAGAAAGTTAAAAAAAAATTTTCACAGGCAGGTAGTGTAAACTGACTGATTCATTTCATCAGAGGTCTTTATTTTATGTTGGCTCTCTTTTTAGATCTACTTTTTTTTTTTTTTTACAAATATCTTTTTATTCGTTTTTGCGTAGTACAAAAAGAGAAATAAAATAAAAACATACCTCGCCACGCAGGGTGGGAATTATAACATAACATTCCAACATTTTTTTTCCAATAAAGGATCGGTGTCTTATGCGAATAAAACAGTAACCGGCTAAGTAAGGTACAATGGGCCCTAGTAGGCGCCAAGCCCTCCACCAAGTCAAGTAAGCATGTCGCCACTGTCAAGGGCACAGGTATAGACTTAATCTCCATAATACAGTGCTCAACATCAGACCAAAACTCCTTGACCACCTGGCAATGCCAAAAGATGTGACTAAATTTGGCCGGGGACAGTGAGCAGCACCAACATTCAGCCGATGTACCTGAGTCATTTTTGGATATTTTTGCTGGGGTGTAATATAGGAATTTAAACTGACTTAATCGATCTCTAGCTGACACTAAGTGAATGAATACATATCGTCTCACTCTTCTCCACCCAAATCCCGGGCCTCTTCCACCCACTGCTCCCTACATTTGATCACAGAAGGAGGCAAGACAGGAAACGGCTCCATATATAATTCAGCTAACGTTTTTTTATGGAGTTATCCAAGGGAACATTCTCCAAAATTGAAGGTCTAATATCCAGCTTAGCAGAGCCAAACTGGGACACAAAAGTGTGACGTAGCTGGAGATAGCGAAAGAAATAAGGATTTGGGAGGTCAAACTTCTGTTTAAGATCTGAGAACTTTAAGAGCTCTCCCCCTCTGATGTCACCCAAGGTTTTAAGACCTCGGGACACCCATAGTATTGGATCTGGTATAGTGAGCAGATAGGGAAAACGGGGGTTCCCTTACAAAGGCGAGGCTGATGATATGGGGGGGGGGGGTGTAGAAGTAGGCATTGGCAACCTCCTGAACACAATTCCAAGCCTTAACGGTGACTCGCATTGTGTCAGTCAGAGGAAACTGGGCTCCAGGCCCCCTAAAAACAAGGAGACGCAGGCTCTTATGAGCCCAGCACAGCTGCCTCTAAAATCATGGCAGAATCCCCATCATCCCCAAGAAGCCACTTTCGGGCAAAAACTCCCTTGTCCCTGTCCTCAGGGCTCTTGTAATGCTGTGAGGCCTATTCTGGGAGGGGAGTTCCCCCATATGAAAGAATCAGAGATGCCTTGGACTCCACTAAAAAAGTTCTGTGGGATCCAAACGGGCGAGTTGCATAAACAATATAGGAAAACCGGAAGTATCTTCATTTTTACACGGTTTATTCGCCCCATCACAGAAAGGGGAAGATTCTTACATATCTCAATTTTCCTCTTCAAAAGATCTTGCAAGGGCTGCAGGTTCAAACTAAAATAGTCTGCAACCCTAGCAAATATGAGAACCCCCAGATATGTAAACTTATTAATCCACTGTAATGGCAACCCAGGATCCCCTGCAGCCCTGGTATCATAATCTAATTGAAAAATATTCGATTTTTCACAATTCACTTTGAGACCGGAAAAAAGCGCAAAATTATCCAAAATGCCAAGGACCTCACAAAGAGACCTACCCGGATCTTTTAAGAACAGCAACATGTCATCTGCATACATCGCTAGATAGTCTTTAATGTTCCCAAATCTCAGACACCAACCACAGGAGAGGAATGCAGCACCACTGCCAATGGTTCAATCATTAGGGAGAACAGGAAGGGGGATAGAGAGCAACCCTGCCTGGTTCCCCTACCTACATCAAAAAAGGGAGAGATGGAGGATCCAATCTTTAATGCTATTCTAGGTGTACTGTATAACAAGGATACTAATTTTACAATACTTTGGCCCAAATCCCATACGCTCCAACACCATGGCCATATAAACAAAATCAATGGAGACAAAGGCCATGGCCATATCTAATGGAATCCCAGCGGTATTGTGAGAGATATGCAAATGGGTAAAAGGCGACGTAAATTGGTGTTCGTGGACTTCCCTGGCATAAAGCCAGTTTGATCCACATCATCAACCAGGGATGGAAGCACTATAGATAATCTAGTGGCCAGAACCTTCGTGAGAACTTTAAGTTTAGCATTAAGGTGTACTATTTTCCTATGAGGAACAACATGTTGGATCCTTACCCGGCTTGGGTATGAGCACCACATAAGCATCCAGCATAGAGGGAGGCAGAGCCCCATTTTCCAAACAGGATAAGTACAAAGTTCTCAGTCATGCACCCAGTGTGTCTGTCTGAATGTTGCCTGTACCGCTCCACTGAAAACCATCCGGGCCTGGAGATTTATTTGAAGCAAATGACAGAATGACCTCCTATTTCTTTAAGTGTAATATTTGGTCCAACCATGCTCTATCATCGTCCTCCCAACTTGGGAGAGGAGGGTTGGACAAAAGATATAATAATTCTCCCCTATCAAAAGACGTTCTTTTTAGATCTTTAGTCGCTGCCACTGCTTGCAAATTCTCCTGCCCTAGGGGCAACAGTATAGTTTCTCCATGCACAGGGTGACCCGTCTTGTTCCAACCTCTGTAGTTATACACAGCAATGGCGTCATTTTGTCAGTGCTGTGTGCAGGCCTGCTGTCTCCACCTCCCTTGGTCGTTCCCTGCCAATACATGGTTCCATAATGTGACTGACAGCATAAATTGGCTGTGTATCGCTACTCCTTTCAAAAAGTGTTATGTTGTCTTTGAGGTGCAGTTAACCATGTGGCAGAAAACAGAAAATTATGTTTCCCAAAAAAATTGGCATTTTTTGCAGGCAAAGGGGGTTGTAAAACATTTATCTTTACCCAAACTCCCCTGAAAAAAGCCAATGATATTATACAGAATGAAAACAGAGTTGAGAATTATGGTCGAAATAGTTTCTCACCAGCCACTATGTTCACTACGACAGGAACCCACCCACATCTGCTTTCTGTGGTCTGTGATGATGTCACAGCGATTTTATCCAGGCAACATCTTTAAAAAAAAAAAGACATTGGTAGCTTGGTAATTAAATTTATAGCCTTTGGTACAAATGAGGAATACACCTAAATGAAAATAATTCACTGGTAACTATCAACATGAATTCTTCCTGTGCTGCAATCCCAGGTCAGTACCTTTTTTTTTTTTTTTTTTTTTTTTTTTTTTTTCCCTCACGTTACAGTCCACAGAAATGCACTAAGCATGATTTTTACGTTCAGGTGGTATATGGCAAATCCTACAGACAGTTTTTTTAGCTATATATGTTAGTTGCACAGAAAAATGTATTAATGGCTATTATAAAAACGCATAAAGCAGCTGATTGGATGCTTCTTTGTATTTGCATGTAATTCAAAGCTTTTTCACAATTTTTCCTAATATATATATATATATATATATATATATATATATATATATATATATATATATATATCTATAGAAACGTTCTTCGAAAAACCATACATATGTTTGATATAAACATTTTCATAAAGTAAAAAAAAAAAAAAAATTATTTTATTTTTTTCCCAGATATTAACTTTGGATCCAACTCTACACAAAAAGCATCTTCATGGTGTTAATCTGTGTAACAATAGCTACACAGCTCCTTTAACACCAGACTCTATTTTGGAAAGTGCTCCATACAAGCAATATGATGAAGAATCGTTGTCTGCTGCCTCATCGCTGTTGGATTCACCAAACAGATCTCCTCACAGCCCAGTGGCAGATGCTGAACAGTGGAAATCTAGTAGATATCGAACAAGTAGAAATATAAATTACAAGCCATGTCAAGGAGATGCCAGTGTTGATGAAAGGATGAACTGTACTGAGGATGATGCCAATAGCTTGACTCCTTCCTCCATACCTCAGTCACCATTGCCTGTTGCAGAAGAGAATTTATCCCACCCTTCTGGTGTCCTCTCTGTGGATCACCCTGTGATGCTTTCCAAGTATGTGCTTGTTTAAAGTTCATTACTGTATATTGATAAATTAGATTTATGCCTGTGGTGTCTTGCATTTAACCACTTCAGGACCGCCGTATTGCCATTGTACGTCAGCACAATGGCACAGGCAGGCATAATCACGTACATCTACGTGATTGCCTTCCAGCGGGTGGGGGGTCCGATCGGACCCCCTCCCGCTGGTTACGGCGGTCCGATTCGGTCCAGGAGCGCTCAGTGATGAGGGGATGGCCGTTGGTTTTCGGCCACCCCCTCTGGATCGCTCCTGGCCAATGAGAAGCTTCCTCCCCTGTGTATTGTTTACACAGGAAGGAGGAAGTGATGTCATTCTCCTCGGGGCGGTCTTTTTGACCGGACTACGAGGAGAACAGTAAAAGTAAGTGTGCACCAACACTACACTGACATGTAGGTACACACAGGCACACAAACCCCCCCCGATCCCCCCTCCCCCCCCCCAGTCACAGTGTCACTGATTGCATTGATCATTTCTTTACTGATCAATGCATTCAGTGTCAGTTGTGACAGTAAAAACTGTCAGGACAGTTAGTGTTAGGTCCAGGGTAGCCCCCTATCACCCCCCCCAATAAAGATTTAACCCCCTGATTTCCCCTAGAGTTAACCCTTTCACCCCCTTTTGCCAGTGTCACTAAGCGATCATTTTTCTGATTGCTGCATGTGTCGCTAGTGTCGCTAGGTAGCTAGTTATTTTTTTAGGTTCACCGCCAGGTTTTTATAGCGCTAGGTACCCCGATATACTACCCAATAATGTTTTTAACCCCCTGATTGCCGCTAGTTAACCCTTTCACCCCCTTTTGCCAGTGTCACTAAGCGATCGTTTTTCTGATCGCTGCATTAGTGTCGCTACAGTCGCTAGGTAGCTAGTTATTTTTTTAGGTTCACCGCCAGGTTTTTATAGCGCTAGGTACCCCGATATACTACCCAATAATGTTTTTAACCCCCTGATTGCCGCTAGTTAACCCTTTCACCCCCTTTTGCCAGTGTCACTAAGCGATCATTTTTCTGATCGCTGCATGTGTCGCTAGGTAGCTAGTTATTTTTTTAGGTTCACCGCCAGGTTTTTATATCGCTAGGTACCCCGATATACTACCCAATAATGGTTTTAACCCCCTGATTGCCGCTAGTTAACCCTTTCACCCCCTTTTGCCAGTGTCACTAAGCGATAATTTTTCTGAACGCTGCATCAGTGTCGCTAGTGTCGCTAGGTAGCTAGTTATTTTTTTAGGTTCACCGCCAGGTTTTTATAGCGCTAGGTACCCCGATATACTACCCAATAATGGTTTTAACCCCCTGATTGCTGCTAGTTAACCCTTTCACCCCCTTTCACCAGCGATCACAGTATAAGTGTCACTGGTGACGCTGGTTAGCCAGTTAGTTATTTAGGTTCCCCGTCAGGTTTTTATATAGCGCCAGGGACCCCCATATACTACCTAATAAAAATTTGAACCCCCTGATTGCCCCTAGTTAACCCTTTCACCACTGATCACCGTATAAGTGTTACGGGTGACTCTGGTTAGTTTGTTTTTTATAGCATTTTATATTCAAATCCGGAAGGCAGTGCTTGGTTTTCGGGGTCCCGTACGTGGCTAGGCTCCCAAAAAGTCCCCCACATGTGGTATCCCCGTACTCGGGAGAAGCAGCAGAATTTATTTTGGGGTGTAATTTGACTTCTGCACATAGCATGTGTGAGCAATATATCATTTAGTGACAACTTTGTGCAAAAAAAAAAAAAAGTTTGTAATATTCCCGCAACTTTTGGCAAAATATAAAATATTCCATGGACTCAACATGCCTCTCAGTAAATAGCTTGGGGTGTCTACTTTCCAAAATGGGGTCATTTGGGGGGGTTTTGTGCTATTTTGGCATTTTATGGCCTTCGAAACTGTGATAGGTAGTGAGGAGTTAAATCAAAAATTTGCACCCTTAGAAATCCTGAAGGTGGTGATTGGTTTTCGGGGTGCCGTGCGCGACTAGACTCCCAAAAAGTCCCACACACGTGGTATCGCCATACTCGGGAGAAGTAGCGGAATATATTTTGGGGTGCAATTCCACATATAACCATGGCATGTGTGAGCAATATATCATTTAGTGACAACTTTTTTTTTTTTTTTTTTGTCATTATTCAATCCCTTAGGACAAAAAAAATAAATATTCAATGGGCTCAACATACCCATCAGCAATTTCCTTGGGGTGTCTACTTTCCAAAATGGGGTCATTTGGGGGGGATTTGTACTGCCCTGCCATTTTAGCACCTCAAGAAATGAGATCGGCAGTCATAAATTAAAAGCTGTGTAAATTCCAGAAAATGTACTCTAGTTTGTAGACGCTATAACTTTTGCGCAAACCAAAAAATATACGCTTATTGACTTTTTTTTTACTAAAGACATGTGGCTAAATAAATTTTGCCCTCAATGTATGACTAAAATTTAGTTTATTCGATTTTTCTTATAACAAAAAGAAGAAAATATCTTTTTTTTTCAAAATTTTCGCTCTTTTTCCATTTATATCGCAAAAAAAAAAAATCGCAGAGGCAATCAAATACCATCAAAAGAAAGCTCTATTTGTGGGAAGAAAAGGACGCAAATTTCGTTTGGGTGCAATATTGCATGACCGCGCAATTACCAGTTAAAGCAGCGCAGTGCGAAATTGCAAAAAGACCTCTGGTCCTTAAGGTGTTTATTGGTCCGGAGCTGAAGTGGTTAAAGATGCCCAAATCTGTGGTTAGATTACTATACCATATTAAACCTTGTTAAACCATGCAAACATTTTTTATGGAAGGAAAAAAGATGTTATTGAATGTCCTCCAAGTTCCAAAGAACAATTTGTTTTGAAAATATTATCTAATTCACCATCTGAAAAAAGCTGGTCCTGTGCATTGTAAGCTGTGGTAACTTTGCCTGACATGTACTAAACTGTAGATGTGTGTGCTATATGAATCACAAATATGTGGTTCTGATCTTTATAAAGAAATAATAAGCCATTGAGGTTGATTTACTAAAGGCAAATATACTGTGCACTGCAAGTGCAGTTATCGTAGATCTGAGGGGAAGCTCTGCTGATTTCTACCATCCAATCATGTGCAAGCAAAAATGTAGTTTTTTTTTTTTTTTTTTTTTTATTTCCTTGCGTGTGATTGAGTATTCCTTGCAAAAGTGAAGCTTTACCTAATTTACGAAGCTCTGGAGCAAGTGCACTTGCAGTTCACAGTATATTTTGCCTTTAGTGAATCAACCACATTGTGTATTACTGCCTTTTTTTTTATTTTTAGTATAGCTTTTGTGCACAAGCTCATCCAGTTTCTTTCAAATTTTCTGTTTAGAATTATTTTTTGCTCTTGTATTTTTATTTAATTTTTTTAAGGCCCTGTAATTGTCTATTGCCATTGCTAGCTACTAAAACTTTGATGACATATTTCTTCTTTTCAGTATCAGACAAAGTTTAAGAGAAAAACATGCTCGCCATTTGGCTGACCTGCGGGACTACTATGAGTCTGAGATAAGTAATCTGAAGCAGCAGCTTGTAGCCAATAACAAACCTACTACTACCTCGGAGGATCTGATGAAGATAAACAGCTTGAATGAGCAGTAATATACTTAATTTTGTTCATATTTATTTTCTATTAGGAATGAGCATATGTATTTACCAACCTTTCAGCTTCAAAAGGCATATGTGTTCTCATTTGTTGTGTTCCTTTTCATACTTGTTCTATCATCAGTTGTTTGATCGTATTGTAATACCTTACTCTACCAAAATTCAAAGTTGTCTTAGACAGGAATTTCGTATTCCTTCTTGTAAGTACATGTGGCAGACCCATGGAAGAGTGGGAGTACACAATAGGAGAAGAAAGTCACCTGATCCAGCCATTTTGTGCTGCAAGTTGCCATTTGCGATCACTGGGAAAGTCATGAATTAGGAATTTTCAGAAAACTGTCCCTTAAAGGATGTAAACCCACTCTCCTCCTTTCTAAACTACTGCCATAGTGGTTATCTATAAGGATATACATGCCTCCTGCATGTATCTTTACCTGTCAAATGTCTCCCCTCTGTCTGTTATGAGACCCAAAAAACTGCAGATTCTGTGGGTGGGTCTGTTGTCTGGAGCTCGGTGGGTGGAGTCGTGATGTCAGTAGACTCCCCACCCACTTATACACTCCCTTTGTCAACATGCATTTTCTCCTGTGTATTTCTTACACTGAACTTCTGCTATGATCACTAACATCCAGTCAAATTCCAGAAAAGTCACCACATGACTTCAGCATGCCCAATCATGCTGAGGTGTCGAGCAGCCAATCCTGGGAGAGCTGGAGAAGAAAGGAGGAGGGGATCTGAAGTACACAGACTGTCTCTCTCAAGCTTGTGCATGAGATATGTAAATCACCTGTCACTCACAGCAAGGGGGAGAACCTGACTCCTATTTCTCTGTCCATTTTTATCTCACTGAAAAAAGAGGACTGCTCAAAGCTGGATTAACTCTTTGTGGCAAGACTGGGCACAATTGATATGATATCCTATACTGTACAAGATGCAAGCCTTAATTAATTTTGTGTTGGGGTTTTTTCTAGACTAAAAAGACATGACCATTTCCCCATCCTTGCCCTGTTCTGTTGCAGATACTTTTTATACTCCTCTAAACTATGCTTTCAAGTTTAAAGCATGCTCCATCTGATTGCTTTCATGGTGGTTAGGTTGCGCATGCATCTTTGACCATCCTCTAATGTGGTGAGCCTTAAAGTCAGCAGCTGTACTTCTTTTTTTTTTTTAACCGCTAAATCATATGTTTGTGATTTAATGTTAAAGGGTTCTAGAAACCTATCATTATGTTTATCCATGTTGGCTTTCATTCTCCAGTTTGTACTAGGAAAATGTAGTTTGTATCTGGTCACTGGGCAAGAGCAGCTTTATTATGATTTTTTCCGGTTTACTTAAATATTAAAATTTAAGATTTTCAACTAGTGCTACTTATAGAAAAAAAGATTCTTCTTTTTTTTTTTTTCTTTAGGTGTAATAATATGGAAGAAGCTCTGGCAGAAGCCAGCAAACGAATCCGCATGCTTGAGAACAAAAATAATGAGTTAGAAAAACAAGTGGTAAGAATTTTATATACAAGTATATACAGTATCTCGTTTATACACTTCTGTTTTTCTGACATAGTAACACATGGAGAAATTAACAATATTGCTTCACAGGGCGTGGAACATTCTAAATTATTAAATAAATTTGTTTTATTTACTACCTCCTTCCATTTTTCTTGTACCCAGACTGTCTTTATGCAAACAGATAGACAAATCAGCACACTTGGGCTAACAATGGCAGATTCAACCACAGGGGACTTTTAATGTCAGTGCAGTATAAACATTGTCAAAAATGCCAGTACACTGTTCCAATCCACGGAAGCCACTTATTAGTTGCCTAACAGAATAAAACCACTCCACGCTTATGTGTTTTGAGCAGGCCTTAATCATGCTGAATAAAGGTTAAAAAAAACACACTAAAAACCTCTGTGGCCTATATGCCAGCACTAAAAAGTGATTCTCACCATCAAACCTAAATGCAATAATTGAAATAAGGGTAGCACTTAAATCTACATTGAAAAATAAATCAATGCAGTAGTAATAAAAACTGTGCTACCATTTTCTCTTACGTTCACTGACTGACACAGCCCCTTTACTTGGGCCATCGGGTTGTTACGCCACCTTCAGGAGAGGACTAGGCAGAACACGTTAACATGTACAAAAAAAACAGAACACACTGTTCAAGGCTGACAGTGTGTAGGTCAGCAGCGCCTGCATCACTGATTACCCACTATTGATAAAGTAAGCCGCCTAGGGCACAGGCAGCTTTTGCCACCTATTGTTCATCAGTTGTTAGGGTGCAGGCGGCTTCTGCCTCCTTATGTCTTGTTGCTTACACCCAATAGCGTTTTTGTATGTTAAATAAGACTACAATATATTATCAATTAGATCAAGGATATACAATTAGCGGACCTTCAGCTGTTGCAAAACTACAATTCCCATCATGCCTCTGCCTCTGGGTGTCATGCTTGTGGGTGGCTGTCAGTCTTACTATGCTTCATGGGATTTGTAGTTCTGCTACAACTGGAGGTCCACTAATTGCAAATCCCTGCATTAGATCAACAACATATTACATTTTATGAGCCATTCATTCAAAAATCTCAGGTGGTTTTGTACAAATGTTTGTGTGAAAAGTATTAATGGCTTCCTATACCAAACAAGATTTATTTAGGCCTACAGTTTATAATAAAGCAAAAGTGTATAATTTCTCCTACCTAATAGGTGGCAAATTATCTTTTATAGTCAGTCACTGTGTTGGAAATCCTAAGAACAGACGAAACTAAAGAAACATGCTTACCGTATATTCAATTTGCTTTATTTTACATTGCTTTTTCAGGCTGAGTGGAAAGAACGGTATTGCAGTGCTAGCAATACTTCAAAAGATCTGCAAGAGCACATTGAGGAAATGAGGACAAGGAGCAAGGAAAAGGAAAACGCAATCAGCCGACTACAGTCCAGGCTCAAAGAAGTAGAAGGGTCATTTGAAAAAGCTTTCAAACAGTCTCATGATAAAGATGAACGAATAAAGCAAGAGCACAAAATGTTTCAAGATGTAAGTTGAAAAGAGATGCATATAGAGACAGTTGCTTCCTTTTTTTTTTTTTTTTTTTTGCCTTGGGGATTATTTGTTGCTTACTGATTTGGTAAAGACAGTCATTTAACTGTTGTCAAGCTACTATTTAGTCTGTGCATAGTAGTCGTAGTAAAAGTGCAGTCTCTACTTTAATAAACAGTATATCCACAAAGTGGAATTCCCCTATTTGAAAGTAACACTGAAAGGTTCTCATCTCCCACTTTTTTTTTCCTACAGGCTGAATCTCATGGAGTGTCCCATAATTATTTGTTGCACTTGAAGGGCACAGTGACCTGTATATTGATGGTTTCCACATTATACCTAGTTTCTATTTTCTTCAAAATCAACTTTTATTTCCTCAACTTTACTTCAGCCTATGCCATGCATGGTTCAACCTTCTCTGCTGCAGACATCTTGACCTGTCACCAACAGCTGAGTCTGTTTTTTGCCCCTAAATTAAATTTTAAAATGGTAATATCTATATTTCCCAATAGTATAACTTGCTGCTGACTGGACAATGAATCGGCATTATTGCACTGTAGGTTTATTGTTTTTTTTTTTTTTTATGTGATTTAAAGTGTGTGTAAACTCTTTACACTAAACTTATCCTATTTACTCTCTTGGCCTGTTAAATATACACTTGAAAGCATTTTATGGTTTATGATATAGGAGAACTGGCAAAAAAAAAAGTGGTATCAATTAGAATTGTTCCCTGCTATCTCTGTAGACTCCAGAACACCTCCACCCTTTATGGAGTAGAGAGGGAGGAACAAAAAATAAATGAGTGAGTACACCTCATTTTTGTAATAATTTTATTATATCCTTTCATGTGACAACACTGAAGAAATGACACTTTGCTACTATGTAGTGAGTGAGCTTTTGTAACAGTGTAAATTTGCTGTCCCCTCAAAATAACTCAACACATTGTCTAAACCACTGCCAACAAAAGTGAGTACACCCCTAAGTGAAATTGTCCAAATTGGGCCCAATTGGCTATTTTTCCTCCCCGGTGTCACGTGATTTGTTAGTGTTACAATGGGGAACAGGTGTGTTAAATTTGGTGTTATCACTCTCACTCTCATACTGGTCACTGGAAGTTCAACATGGCACCTCATGGCAAAGAACTCTCTGAGGATCTGAAAAAAAGAATTGTTGTTCTACATAAAGATGGCCTAGGCTATAAGAAGATTGCCAAGACCCTGAAACTGAGCTGCAGCATGGTGGTCAAGACCATACAGTGGTTTAAAGGACTGATTCCACTCAGAACAGGCCTCACCATGGTCGACCAAAGAAGTTGAGTGCACATGCTCAGCGTCGTATCCAGAGGTTGTCTTTGGGAAATAGATGTATGAGCGCTGCCAGTATTGCTGCAGAGGTTGAAGGGGTCAGCCTGTTAGTGCTGAGACCATACGCAGTACGCTGCATCAAATTGGTCTGCATGGTTGTCGTCTCTGAAGGAAGCCTCTTTTAAGATGATGCATAAGAAAGCCCGGAAACGGTTTTCTGAAGACTAGCAGACTGACATGGATTATTGGAACCATGTCCTGTGGTCTGATGAGACCAAGATAAACATATTTGGTTCAGATGGCGTCAAGCGTGTGTGGCGGCAACCAGGTGAGGTGTACAAAGACAAGTGTGTCTACAGTCAAGCATGGTGGTGGGAGTGTCATGATCTGGGGCTGCATGAGTGCTGCTGGCACTGGTGGGCAGACCTGCTCTGAAATATGGCCCAGGGCAGTATTCTAACATAACGGGCCCAAACACACCTTCAAGACGACCACTGCCTTGCTAAAGAAGCTGAGGGTAAAGGTAATGGACTGGCCAAACATGTCTCCAGACCTAAACCTTGAGCATCTGTGGGGCATCCTCAAACGGAAGATGGAGGAGCGCAAGGTCTCAAATCCACCAGATCCATGATATCATCATGGAGGAGTAGAAGAGGACTCCAGTGGCAACTTGTGAAGCTCTCGTGAACTCCATGCCCAAGAGGGCTATTTACCGCTCCGGCTACACCACCAGCATAGCACTGCTGCAGCAACGCTTTGCAGTGGTTTTAACCCTTTCTCGGCCGCTAGCGGGGGTAAAAGCGCCCCACTAGCAGCCGAATAGCGCAGCGAAATCGACGGTTTATCACTGATGCACCCACCGTCCCAGTGTGATTGGGTCTTATTTTGAGGGGACAGGAAATTGACACTGTTATACAAGCTGTACGCTCACTACTTTACATTGTAGCAAAGTGTAATTTCTTCAGTATTGTCACATGAAAAGATAGAAAAAAATATTTACACAAATGTGAGGGGTGTACTCACTTTTGTGAGATACTGTGTGTGTGTGTGTGTGTGTGTGTGTGTGTGTGTGTGTGTATATCTCTATCTTATATATATATATATATATATATATAATCTCCCTAGCACAGTGTTATGTAGTCCTAACACATTCCCTGTCCTAGGGTGACAAGGTTGCTCAATAACAGCTGCCCCTCCCCCAGGACAAAAAGTGTGTTAATGGCAAGATTACCAGGAGATAAGGGGTAAAAAAAAAAGAAAACAAATTCAAACACCGCCTTTAAGGAATCTGTAAGATGCAATACTATCATTTAAAAAGAAGCTGACAAAAGGATATAGTGGTGTTGCCTGCCTTGCTGTAAGGTGTGGAAGGAGTGTACAAATCATTGGATTAGCTAAACAGCATTGCATATCTTTTGGCAAGTAAACCATTTTACATCTGTAGGTTTCCACTATGCTTTTTGAAATTGGTATTGCAAAAGCATATTGATGTGTTCAGCATGCATTGTTGGTGCAATGGTGTGCTATTTTAGTAAGTAATACTCGGTTTCATTGAAATAATCATACCTTTTATGCTACCTACCATTACTGACCACCCTTCTGCACTTCTAATACAGGACACCGATACCTCCTTTGAGTTGAGCCCCTTGTTGTTGTCCCTCACCTCTGTAATGAATCATACTTTCAGTAGGGCTTTGCTGATTTTATAGATGCACCCCTCTACCATAAGTGACTATGCATCCTCAGTATCCAGGAATGTTAAATTCTCTCCTAAGCCTCCATTCACATCTGAGCACTATTTCCAAAATGTTATGCCGCCTATGCACAATCGGATTTTCCGATGGGAAATGTTGGATGTGAGCTTGTTGGCGGTAAGTCCGACCGCGTGTATGCTTCATTGGACATTTGTTGTCAGACTTTCCACCAACAAATGTTAGCTAGCAGGTTCTCAAATTTTCTGCCAACAAATGTTTGTTGTGTTATTTTCCGATCGTGTGTACACAAGTCCATCATACAAATGTCCACGTTTGCTCGGAATCAAGTACCGAGCCGGAAGCGCTCGGACTTGTAAAACTAGCGTTCGTAATGGAGATATCGCGTACGTCTTGTAGGTCACTATGTTCATAATTGTTGGCCAACATTTGTGTGACCTTATGTATGCAAGACAAGTTGGAGTCAACATCTTTTATCCACGGTTTTGTTGTCAGAAAGTCTGATTATGTGTACGAGGCATTACAGTGATCAAGATGAAGAATCCCTTTATTCTCAATAGACCAGCTCACACTCAAAGAGGAAGTAAACCCTGGTGGGTTTTACTTCCTCTTTATTTCCCTGCAAAGGTAAAGCATAATGGGCTACTATGCATCGCATTATGTGTCGCTTACCTGACACTGAAGCCCGAGCTGTCGCCGTTGTCCCCACGAGCAGGGAGCTTCCATCTTCGCCCCTCTTCCTTCCGGGGGCCCTGAAATCTGGCTCTCTGACTGGCCAGAGTGGCCTGATGTCACTCCTGCGTGTGCGCATGGGGGCTACCAGTCACGGCATGATCCCTATTAGAAACGGCACAAAATTCTGCTCCTGTACCACAAATCATGTGTACAAAAAATGCCTCTAAACTGCTTGGCTGTGCTTAAGGCCGCGTACACACGGGCGGATTGTCTGCCCAACTAAGTTCGTCAGACAGTCCGTTCAACTTTTGAATGAACGGACTTGACCACACACGATGAACAGACAGTTCGCTGAAAGCTTGCGCGATGACGTGTACGGCACGTACGACGGGACTAGAAATTCGACGTCCAATACACTGCAATGCAACCTTCGGCGTGTAAATCCTTTCTGAGCATGCGCCATACTTAGTCCGTCCAACTTGCCTACACACGAGCGGACTGTCCGCTGAAACCAAGTTTGGACGGTCAAAATTACAGAAATTCCGAAAGACAGTCCGTCAGACTGTCCGCTGAAAAAGTCCGCTGAAGCCCACACACGAGCAGATTGTCAGCTGAAACACGTTTCAGCGGACTAAGTTGGGCAGACAATCCGCCCGTGTGTACGCGGCCTAAGTGTGATTTGGGGCTCGTACACTTTCACTGCCAGGTATGAGATTGAAGGGAGGGTATAGTTCACAACCTGTAACTACATGCACATGTGGAGAACAGCATGGTGCAATAAATCTATACCTGACAAATTAGGAGGGGGAGGAAATTAAACCCTAAATCTATTACCAAGGAACTGTTAAAAATTAACATTGGTTAAAAGGTCAATGCTAGATTATAGATATTAAACTAGTCATTTGTAAAAAGCTGAATAATTTGACTGGTGATCATTTGCATGAGTACGTAGAAACCATGTGCCTTGGATAGAGCGAGGGACAAATGCAATTAGGCTTTAGAAATGGAAAGAGAACAATCTAATCTTTCTTTTTGAAGGGCAGAGGGTTGCCTTCAGTGTTAGCTTCTGTAGTAAAGAAGAGTTTAGGTTTAGTTACATGAGATTAATAGACACAAGTAGGCAGGAAACTAATCTAAATGGGAAGATTACATGGGGGTTTAAAAAGCAAAACAAAAAAACAACCTGTCCAGTGGTGTGTGTTTTTAATAAAAGAAAATTAAATGGTTGGAATCCATATTTGAATGGGCGTAACTGATTCAGGGTTGCCAAAGTGGGAGTGTTTTGTAATTGACTGCATGAATGCTAGTAAATTTCTCATAATTTTATACATTTATCTAATTTAGATTTCACCTCTAAGAAAGGGTGCAACACTTTGCAAGAAATGTACTATTATCTGTTTAGCTGGGATAAGAAAGAACTTTTGATTCTTGTTGCCATTTGCTACAGCATATGATTGACTGGAAGGTTGTTGGGCCCCACACAGGGGCACGCAGTATGCAAAATCTCAGGAAATGGGTTAAGAAGAAAAACCTTGAACTCAAAACCAAAAGCAAGTTCTCTTTGCACAACACCAAGGTGCCTAAGCACTCCTGTATCTACAGCCTTGTGGCTGTATGAGTTTCAAGGTACTACTGCCTCTGACTTTTAGTCTCTGCAGATTTGGTGTGAGATTCAGCAAGGTCACGGATAAACTGCTTACTGTTCTCGCTGGAGGCTCTGACATAAGGAAACCCTACCTTTACCCCAATGGCTGCCTCCACACAGACACAGTGTAGAACAAGGCTTGGTAATTTGGTGACTGGGAACAGATCTGCTTCAGACCGACTCCAGGCAAAATTGGTAATTTGCCCTTTGGCTGCCTTTTTTTGTGAGCACAGCTTCCATAGTTCTGTTCCTTTTTAAGATGGGGATGGTTTGAGCTAGTACATTTCCAAGCTGATTCTGATTCTTTGAACATGGTATGATGGGCCAGGTTGTCTAATACTTTTCTTGAAAGCAAGGTCTTTCTCCAATTTCCAAACTGCCATATTTCACATTTCAAAAGGAACTAGGGCCACAAGCTATCAAGAGATGGATTTTATAAGGCATAAATCTGGTACTTGGGCATAATTTTTTTTAATTGAATACATATCATTTATGAATGGGCACTGGGCTACTGCCAAGCGACTGTACTGTCTTCCAGTCTGTTTTTTTCACTGTTCTGGTTTTCTGATTTTCATTTGTCAACTCCTTTACTTAAACACATGACCGAAATTGTGTTTTTTTTTTTGTTTTGTTTTTTTTTCAATATTCGAAGTCTATAAAAGTAAACCGATTACAAGTGCCATTATACATAGCAACACACATCTCCTTTTTTGTAACAAAATAATGTATGTATAATGAGTAACTGGAGATCCAGGCTATCGTTGTGTCTAAAGTATGCTAATTGAGATTACTGGTCAAACATTTTTGCTGACTCGTCAACCTCAGCATATTAGGAACGTCTCATTACCCATCTACCTTAAACAAGCTTATCATCATGGTAGTATGCAAAGACCTAAGACGTGTGCAGATCCTGGGTAACCCAGGCTCTGTGAGCACCCTACAGCTACAGGCTGCATACTCCATAAATCTCAATCCTCCACACACCCCAAATTCTGAAGGAGTCTTCCCGAAGCGTTGGGAGATTATATAAAAAAAATGTCTACGTTTAACACTCAAGCTACACAAACAAAAACTAAATGTGCTTATGACTACTGGCAGTGCATAGATTTGTTTCATACTATAAGTTCTGTGGGCAGTATGTTGATATCCATTGACCTTCATAGAGGTCGACAGATATGGGTTTTTCTCTGGCCGATGCCGATATTTAGAAATCATGGTTGGCCGATGGCCGATATATGATGCTGATTTTTTTTTGGGCCGTTATGTTAGGCCAATTTTTTTTCCATTTTTATTTTAATCCCCCTTCATCTCATAACATCTAACAGACACCTTTCCCACTGGGGCGTTTTTCAGGTGCTTTTGGGCTAAAAATAGCACCCGTAAAGTGCCTGTAAAATGGCTCCCCTGCAGTCTGTGTGAAAGACAGTGTGCTTTCACACTGAGGCGATGCGCTGGCAGGATGTTAAAAAAAAAAAAAAAGTCCTGCAAGCAGCACGTTTGGAGTGGTGTATACCGCTCCTCCACCACTCCTGCCCATTGATATTAATGGGCACCACTGCCGAAGAGCATACAATGCGATTTGGCAGCGTTGCTTCACGGGCGCATTTAACCTCTTCCTCGGCTGCTAGCTGGGTTATATGCGCCCCACTAGCAGTCGAATAGCACCGCTAAAATGATGTTAAAGCGCCGCTAAAACTAGCAGCGTTTTACCATCAATGCCTGCCCGCTCCAGTGTGAAAGCAGCCTTCATAAGTGATACAGAAAATTACTTACATTTAAACATTTATTAAACAAAACAAACCTCCAATCAGTTTACTTGTATGTATGATTTAGAAAAAAACAAACAAACTATATATTAAATAAAAGCAGGTAGTCCAAACTTTTGGACGAAAAAAACATGGGCTGACTTTACTTTTTTTTCTTTATTTTTTTTATTTTTATTTTTTATTTTTTTATCATAGTGTATTTTTTCCAAATAAAATGCATTTGAAAGACCTCTGCGCAAATGCTGTGTGACATAAAATATTGCAACAACCGCTATTTTATTCCCTAGGATCTCTGCTAAAAAAAATTATATAATTTTTGGGGGGTCTAAGTGATTTTCTGGCAGAAAATACAGGATTTTTACTTGTAAGCAACAAGTGTCAGAAAAGATTTAGTCTTTAAATGGTTAAACTGAGAACTCTACACACCAAGTTGAGTTCATTCATTCATAAGTGTAAACATTGTATCTCTTTGCTCTTTTCTTGGCAGACTGCCCAGAGAGGAAGAAAGTCCCTTCTATGAAGACTCAGGCAACTTGCTTGGACTTCTATTACAGAAGTTATTTGCAAGTCGTGCTGTAGTTCTAAATCAGACTTTTTATCAGCACAATTGGCCGATGCCGATTAATTAAAAAATGGCAAATATCGGCCGATATATCGGTTGACCTCTAGACCTAGTATATTTTCTGTTTCCTTGGACTTGGCAGGTGGTAACTGCCTGTAAAGAAAATGCGGTGTGTATCTTTTCCTTTCTGTAGCAATCATTTTTATTAGTTATAAAAGACTAAAAAAAACAACAGTGACTACGCAGGGCTAGAACTTCTCAAAGATGTAACCTTCAAAGTCAGGGTGCTGTGAAACGGACAAGAGTATAGCTAAACATTCATGACCAATATGCAGATAATACTAGTGGGCCCTTTGGAGGTCAGCATTTGCATGATGGGGGGGAGTTCGGAGAGGGAGAAATAGAAAAAAAGGGCTGGAGGAAGAGACCCAAAAGTGGAAAAACAGGTGAGCCTCCATTGGATGAAAATAGAAGTCAGGAAACATGAGCAAAGCAAGGTGATACATAGAGGAGAAAAGGTGTCAGGTCTTATTAAAAAAAGAATCGTGTTTAAAATCTAATATGATTGATTTTGTTTTTCAGCTTCTGTTGGAATATGAATCCCTTGGAAAGGAACATGAAAGGGTTAAAGTAAGAAACGTTTGTATTATACACGGACATGACTATCTTCTTGAGAGATTGATACTGTGTATTGTGTGACATTGGTGTCACCATTTATAGGCAGATAGCATGTGCAAAAGCAAATAATTAAAAAAGTACTGAACCTCAGAACAACTTTTTACCTTCTATCTTTTCAGGACACGCTAGGCATGACAGAAAATAAGTTGTGTGATGCACAAACTGAAGTGAATGAGCTCAGAAGGTAATGGTGCTTTCTTTACAAGACAATTGGCAATAATGTGTCTATCATTTTTTTCAAAAACACTAACATAGAATGTTGACATTAACATAAATGGAATTTATTAGAAAAAAATTCCGAATATGTATTCTTTGAAAAGTAATATGAAAATGCCATATTGGTGTTTCTTAAGCAGACATTTGTGGGAGTTTGTAGTAAGTAATCCAGTGACAAACCCTGGGCAGGTAAACATTTTGTATTTGAAGACTTGAGAGGTAGTTAAAATGCAAGTAAAGTAATATAATAATAATAAAAATGTATGTGTGTGTATATGTATCTATAATTTATATATATATATATATATATATATATATATATATATATATATATATACACACACACACACACACACACACACACACACACACACACTTTTTTTAATATAATATATTAAAGTGTGTGTGTGTGTGTGTGTGCGCGCGCGTAAAATATATGTATGTGTGTGTGTGTGTATATATATGGTGTAGTGGGTAGCACTTTCGCTTAGCAGTAAGAAGGGTCGCTGGTTCGGATCCCAACCACGACACTACCTACCTGGAGTTTGCATGTTCTCCCTGTGCCTGCGTGGGTTTCCTCCGGGTACTCTGGTTTCCTCCCACACTCCAAAGACATGCTGGTAGGTTAAATGAATCCTGTCTAAATTGTCCCTAGTATGTATGAATGTGAGTTAGGGACCTTAGATTGTAAGCTCCTTGAGGGTAGGGACTGATGTGAATGTACAATGTACATGTAAAGCGCTGCGTAAATTGATGGCGCTATATAAGTAACTGAAATAAAAAAAATAAAAAATATATATATATGTGTGTATATATTTATATATAAAAGTGTGTGTGTGTGTGTGTATACACAATTTCTAAAATCGTCACTATTTAATACTTAAAACCAAAATAGGATGACCGCACACCACAACATACTGACTTTTTTTTTTTTCACATGCTTGTCATATGGAAACCATAGCCTCTTATTTAGCGCTCTTTAGCATGAAATATGTAATAGGAGTCTTTATTTGTTTTTTTTTTTCCTCATGTTGAGTTAAAGCGGGGTTCCAGCGACCATTACTATTTTTTATTTTTATTTTTTTCAGTCATTGAGATACATGTAAAATCATAAATACACTCACTGTTTCGTTTTTAGTTTTTTTGCTGTTGCTGTCCATTTTCGTTTTAAATAAATATTTATAAAAAAAAGATTGTGGCCATTCCCATCTTACTTGTGGGCATGTGAAGACCACAAGCATGGATTTCCTGGATATGGTGAATGCTGAGCTCCCAGCATTCACCGCTATTTCCCGCGCATGCCCAGTGTTTACAGAGGGCAGCGCTGTAAACTTGAGGGGTTGCCATGACAACGGCGGTGGCGAAATCCCGCGACAACTCGCGGCAGGCATCCGCAAGGACTCCTGGGAATAATGACAGGAGCTCCCAGGAGACATTGCTCGACAAGAGGAAATTACGTGATATCCGCAGATTACCCGCCCATATCCGAGAGCTGAGACAGGAAGCAGAGGAGGACTTCTGCAAAAAGAAAAAAAAAATCCATTTATTACTGTATAGATTTATGGCATGTAATTAAGCAAAACGTGTTAAATGAGGTGGAGCTCCGCTTTAACTGCAAGTTTATATCGCTTACGAGTATTTATCAGTAAATAACTGGATAGTCACTAAGTACACAATGGCAGACAAATGTGGTCTATCCTGGAGCAGCACATTTATCTCTATATCTAATCACCATATTTTTTTACTGAAAGTATATTGTACTTATGTATTCTTTTTCATACGTTTAAAAAATTTTGATATTTGTGAAATGTTTATGTTAAAGTCGTTTATTTAAGGGTTGGGATGCCTTCCAGTGTGTTTTTTAAAATGTATCCGGAATGCATGAACAGTAATTGCCATGTTTTACAATGGCCCTAGTTTACACCAGTGCTTTTGACAGAAGTTCAACCTGCTGCATTTTCTTTCATCCTGAAAGTGTCTGAATGCTTGTAAATGCACAGGAATGTTCATAAGAAATACTTTCCAAATGACAAAATAAAAAGAAGAGGGAAAAAAAACACACCAAAAATGCATCCAAACACTTTTAAATGCACATGCAAAAACGCATCCAGAACGTTAAAATTGTGATGTGAACCCAGCCCTAAATGTGTTAATAAAAACATGTTAAACAAATATGAGGTATGTACTAAACCAATAGACAAACAAACTAGTTAATAGAAATAATTGGTTTAAAAAAAAAAAAAATAGACAGGCTAGGTAGGAGGAAAGATCTGTCTGGAGGTATTAGGAGGGTGGGTTGCTTTGTTGTTTTTATTAATGTGGCAATGTTAAACATTGAAATGTCTATATAATATGGAGTTTGTATGTAATTTGCAATAGTGTTAACAATACTAAAATGCTAAATTGTCACAGTTGTGATTTTGTATACTATGTATTTAAGGGCATAGGGGACATGTGTTCACTTCTACATATGAGGAAACTGGATATGATCCTGGAGGGGCTGGACCAAGCAGACATCAGAAAATAGATGATATTGAGGGATATATTTTTAAATTTAAGACATTCACCAAACATCACAGTCACTCCAAGTGAATATTCCTGGTGAATGTAGTTCATGCACCTGATACATTATACTAATTGAATCACCTGCAGTGAATTTTTGATAGAACCTTTCTCTCTGCAGTGTCCTGTTTAGCCTTACGATTGAATCTTCATATTTATTTTTGGTTACCAGATTGAACTAGACGTTGCAAATTTATTTTTTAAAATGTTGGATGGAGTTTAGTTCCCTGAAAAATGTGGTATCAACATCCCAATTTTTTTGAAGGAACATGAAAGCGACTTGGAGATACGGGACTTTAAAGATACCAAGATAGAAAAAGCACATAATGCAAAAAATATAATAACAATGAGATATTGACACAAATTTAAAAAAGAGCATATATAATGCCGGAAATCATATCTGTTATCATAGGCCTATACATATAACCCATTACAGAAATAACAGATTACAGTACTCAAATAACTAGATCATTCTGTTCCCATTTTCAACATGTTTCGCCCATAGGGCTTCCTCAGGAAAAGGACACAAAATGCTTTATCTGGGTATATAAAAGAGTAAATCCTCAAGATGTATATAGCTAGAAAAAAAACACAAACATTAGTGCATCCAGATATTTAGACATATGTTAACACAAACACAATTTTTGCAGATGCGTGGCTTCAGAACCCCATATCCCCCACAAAATTACTGAAAGTATATGTTCCAATGCAAAACATGATATCACATGTTCCCCCTACCTCCAAAATAGGGGGGCATAGGGATGAGATCCAGTGCAGAAATAGTTCCCAAAAGTCCTCTTATGCACACACACCAGAGAAATGGTCCATAGAGTGCCAGATGACCCATAGAGAGGGGTAAATTTGCTACAACCTTGTTTATATATCATACAAATACATTGCCTGTAAAAACATCAAATCATAAAAGAAAAAGAAAAAACGTAGTCAAACGTAGAGGGAAGTAGGTAGGCAGATCAAAACAGGCTTCTAATACTGATCAGAACCTACCTCCTGCTAGTGAGTAAACTACACTGAACAATTGTCTGGTAGATGGTTGTTTGACACTGACGAGGTCTGTATACAAACAATTAAAAATTAATAATGAATAAAAATCTGGTGCTATGGCACACGATTTCACCTGGAAACATTTATATTGGCTGTGTTCAACCACAGTAAAAGATCTCTCACCTTTTGTGACTCCCACACTGCTAATATGGGGTATATTGATGGATCCCCCCCCCCATGGGTGGGGCAAATGCAAACGAATACCCACAACCTAAAACTAGAGTAAGACTCCTCCTCAAAAGTCAGATCACTCCCAAAGGATGACCTGGTTTGAAAGATAATAATATATATCAAAAATAGCAGATGTACCCAATTAGAATGTTCCCAATTAAAGAGTTCCCAAACATAGCCATACTGAAAATTGTTTTATACCTTCACGTCGCGATAAGGGAATGTCCCGAGCTCCTCTATACTCCTTGGCCGGCTGAAAACGACGGCCGGGTTTAAATAGCCCCTCTCCATGGCGCTAGACACCGGTGTGTGACATCACGCCACTATGGCGCCATGCAGACGCTAAACCAGAAGTCCACAAGCCGCCGGAACCGGAAGTGACAATTCACTTCCGGTACAAGCTTACAGGTCATGTTAGAAAATACCCTATTGCTGACACAAAGTAGCAAAAAGCCTTTGTGATGCTAAAGATGTTAAAGCGGGAGTCCGCCGGGACACTTACCTGTCCAGCGCGCCCGCGATGTCGGCACCCGAAGCCGATCTGTAGATCGTCTCTCGGGTGCTGCCGCCGCCATCTTTGGTATGGGAATCAGGAAATGGAGCCTTTCAGCTTCATTTCCCAGTTCCCTACTGCGCATGAGCGAGCCGCGCTGCGCAATAAGGACGGTCCCCGCTGCCTCTGGGATCTGTGTGTTTTCCCAGCAGGCAACGGGGCACTTGCGGAAAGGGGTGGGCAAGAGCTATCCCGGAAGTGGGTGCAGATACCTGTACTGTACAGGTATCTGCACCCCCCTCCCCCCTGAAAGGTGCCAGTTGTGGCGCTGGAGGGGGGGAGGGTTCCGATGAGCGGAAGGTCCACTTTAGGGTGGACCTCCGCTTTAAAGGGAAAACGACTTGAAGGCACCGATAGGCTTGATGAAGTCAGGGACCTCCACTGTCCCTTTTGTGGAGGTCCCTGACTTCATCAAGCCTATCGGTGCCTTCAAGTCGTTTTCCATTTAACATCAGGTCATCCTTTGGGAGCGATCTGACTTTTGGTGTGGCGTCTTACTCTTGTTTAAGGTTGTGGGTATTCGTTTGCATTTGCCCCACCCATGGGTTGGATCCATCGGATACCCCATATTAGTGTGGGAGTCACAAAAGTGTGGGAGTCACAAAAGGTGAGAGATCTTTTACTGTGGTTGAACACAGCCAATATAAACGTTTCCAGGTGAAATCGTGTGCCATAGCACCAAATTTATATTCATTATTAATTTTTAATTGTTTGCATACAGATCTTGTTGGTGTCAAAAAACCATCTACTAGACAATTGTTTAGTGTATGGTCAACCCGAGCTCTTGAATTTTATTTTGATCTTTTAGTTTACTCACTAGCGGGAGGTAGGTTCTGATCAGTATTAGAAGCCTGTTTTGATCTGCCTCCCTACTTCCCTCTACGTTTGACTAAGTTTTTTTTCTTTTTCTTTTATGATTTGATGTTTTTACAGGCAATGTATTTGTATGATATATAAGCAAGGTTGTAGCAAATTTACCCCTCTCTACGGGTCATCTGGCACTCTATGGACCATTTCTCTGGTGTGCGTGCATAACAGGACTTTTGGGAACTATTTCTGCACTGGATCTCATCCCTATGCCCCCCTATTTTGGAGGTAGGGGGAACATGTGATATCATGTTTTGCATTGGAACATATACTTTAAGTAATTTTGTGGGGATATGGGGTTCTGAAGCCACACATCTGCAAAAATTGTGTTTGTGTTAACATATGTCTAAATATCTGGATGCACTAATTTTTGTGTTTGTTTTTTTTTTTTTTTTTTCGAGTTATATACATCTTGAGGATTTACTCTTTTATATACCCAGATAAAGCATTTTGTGTCCTTTTCCTGAGGAAGCCCTATAGGCGAAACATGTTGAAAAAAGGGGACAGAATGATCTAGTTATTTGAGTACTGTAATCTGTTATTTCTGAAATGGGTTATATGTATAGGCCTATGATAACAGATATGATTTCAGGCATTATATATGCTCCTTTTTAAATTTGTGTCAATCAATATCTCATTGTTATTTTATTTATTTTTTGTATTATGTGCTTTTTCTATCTTGGTATCTTTAAAGTCCCGTATCTCCAAGTCTCTTTCATGTTTATTGTAAATAATAATGCTCAGTTTAAAAAATATATATATATATTGCTAAAGGGTTTATCAGTATTTAACTAAACTTGTTTAATGGGAGTTTGCATTGTGGTTGCTCCCTTCCAGTTGGATTCCTAACATTACCCTTGTACAGTATGCATCATTGGCACACAGGTACAGTGTAGTAGTGTTCAGGCTTGAGGATCTTGTGAACCTGAAACAATTAGCATTATGTTAGCTTTAGCTAGAACCTAGATAATCGGGTAGATATGATGGGGAGTACATTATTTTTGTCAGTTACAATACCGTTTTTTTATTAAATGAAAATGTTATTATAAAAAGAAGCTCTGTTTATAACAGGACAGTCATAAAGCTGGAAACACAGATTAAGCAACTGGAGCATGAAAGCATGGTAAAACTTCGACACGTTGCTGAAGGCCAGTCATGGCGATCTAGTTCAAAGTAGGTTGATTTAGTTGTTGCACATTGTCTTTTCTGCATCAGTGTCTTGTCCATAGTTGTAATGCTTGGATGTTTAAGATGTGACTAAAGGGGAGAGTAGTTCAAAGGAATAATTTGTTGTGGGTAGAAGTTAACAAACCAGACTGACAAAATTGTATGCAACTGCACAGAGTTCTTGAGTTACACATGGTCGTCGCACCATTTACATTCCATTTTGTTAGATGATGAAAAATAAAATTAAAAATATTAGCACTTCTATTTTGGAAGGCATCCTTAATTTACAGCATTTTTTTCACACTTGCCTAAAACTTTTGCACAGTTCTTTTCCAAGGATCGTTTGCCTGTCACTCATTAGTAAAGGCAATTGTACAGGATGATGCTCACATTGTTCCCCCTATACATTCCCAAATGACACTGGATCTCAACCTGGTTCTGTCAACTTTATAAAAAATGCAGTTTAAACCTATATTATTTTACTTACTCTCACTAGGTAATCTCTGTAATGCGAGTCCCTGAGCTGGTGACCTGCAAATGGACCCTTCCTTATGTTACAAAGGGATAAGGTTGTTTTGAAGACTAATGCCTCTTTCTTTCCAATTTCATTTCCTCAACTCCTACGATTGCTTTGCTTCAAAACTGAGGCAGGCTGGGAGTGGGAGGGGCTAAACTGAGCTGTCTTTACAGCCCTTGTTTGCCAGTGTCCAATCTCCTGAAGGCAGCAGCATGACCCTATGTTAATGAATGCTTGTTCTGTGTCCTGTAATGTACTCCAAAAATATTATTATATATTTTTTTCTCAGATTGGTTCTGTATTTGCAAATCCCTGTTTAAACAGAAACTGCACGAATTGAGTATCTAGGAGGCTGGTTAGTGATAAGCAGGCTCTGTAGGGTTTCAAATATAAAAAATATTTATTCTGTTTTGCATATATTCCAAAGCTATGCATAGACCATTTGTTTTTATGCTGTCATTTTAGCAAGCAATTGTCATACACTGCTGGTAGCTTGCATACTGTGGACACTGCACACTGGAAGTCGGTGAAATCTGGAACACTGTGTACTACTGGTCAACCAGTTGACAACAAAGCCAAAGAGATGGAGAATAATCATGACGCGTCATATGTGCCAAACAGGTAGGTAAACAAAGAAAAGGAGACTGTATTACTTGAGAAAAGAGCATACAGTGCAAGGATTATGGGCTTTTAGGCTCCATGCCTATGCAACATCACAATAAAAGGAGCCATATGAATTACATTCTGCTTGTAACCTCCACTGCATTTCTTCCTACACACTATTTATTATTGGGTAGTTTAATCCTACATTTGTAGGTCATGGAATATATGATATTGAGATATATAACCTCTTCCTGCACCTGCGTACCTCTTTTACATTTTTAGCTAGGAGAATGTTGATTCAGCAGTTATGTTGTCATTCCATATAACAAACATGTAATACATATATCAATTTTCACGACAAGCAAGGCTTTCCTTTGGCAATATTGTATTGCGAGATTTAAAAAAGACCCCCGCCCCCCCCCCCAAAAAAAAGAAAACCTTTTAGGGCCAGGTTCACACTGCAACGTGCATGGCCGTGTAGTCCACTATTTCAGATTGCACTGCACCAGACCGCATGGTACTGCGTTACCATTAGTTTTGGTGTCCAAAAACGTTCTGTCTGTTAGATGCATTTTTAGAATGCCATTAACAAATAATTGGCATCTGTGTGCATCTTGCAGGGGGCAGCGTGTTCATGTGTGGCACAGGAAATGTGCAAAGAAACATGCCTAAAATGAGTATCCTTCCCAAATTTCTTTACCTCTTACAAGCCTTACCAATTTTTATCCCTTCTAACTACTTCAAACAGACACAGGCATTGTTTTCTGATTTCATATGGGCACACAAGCGACCACGCCTAAATAGAAGACCACTTTCCCTACCCAAACAATATGGAGGGCTGGCAGTACCAGACATACGTAAATACTATCAGGCAATACACTTGGGTAGACTTATTGACTGGAATCCACAGTAAGTTATAGTCTCAATTGGAACAAGCCCATACCTCTTTGTAGGGCACCCTGGTGCTACCAATCGCTGTCAAAAAATTTGAAACGCCACCCCCTTATTGGCCAGACTGCACGACTCTGCTCACTTTTCACCCAAGCCTCTCTCTCTTCCTCAAATTCACCACTTTTCACGATACTCGGCAACCCACTCTTTAATCCAGGATATCAAGATGCACTCATTCAAACTTTGATAAACTGGCCGCTTCCAGGCGTCTTACTTCCAAATCACAGGGCACTGGCTGTCGTTATCCGTCCTTACGAACCCCTCAGGTTCCTTCTGCCTAGACTTTTGGAGAGCTCTCCAACTTGGTCATTCTTTAAAATCCATACCGCCCCCTGGAAATTTTTGTCAACCTCTTACTACTCTGGAGGAATACTGTTCGGAAAAGAGGGCACTCTACGACACGTACGTGCCACCACTTACAAACTGTTGATTATTCCCCCAGAAAATCATCAACCACCTTGCCTCATTAGCTGGGAGCAGGACCTAAACCATACATTAAGCTTGAACCAAAGACAACATATCCTCAGGTTTACATTCAAATCTTCCATCTGCACAAGAATACAAGAAATACATTTTAAAATTCTGACCAGGTGGTACAGTACACCTGCAAGGTTGTACATGTTCTTTCCCTTTACCTTAAACTCCTGCTGGAAATGTCAGGAGGAAGGGGGAACAATTTGCATATCTTCTGGTCTTGCCCCAAACTCAAACAATTTTCGAAAGATGTCTGTTTCATTGCCCAGCAATTCACAGAAGTCCACTCCCCGACGACCCAGGTTTCTTTCTTCTCTATGCCTTCACTATTCCAGGGACAATCTACATAAAATCTACATAAAAATCGGTCATTCGCCATCTTCTGGATGCTGCCAAAGCATGTATCCCTCTCAAATGGAAATATCCACAGCCTCTAACCATTGGTCTCTGGTTTAGGAAAGTAGAGGAAATAAATATGGAGGATCTTATCCTTTCGACAGGCCACCAACATGAGCGCTACTCCAATACTTAAATATAATGTAATATGTTTGTCTTCTCTGCTGAGGGGCAAGCTCTCTTGGAAAGCGACACCATCGACTGAATTTAGTTGGACACATTATTCGGGGGTGACATATGAAACCCGGCGGTGATAACCAAACAAGTCATATTTTACTTTTGCGCTCTGTGAGTTCACATCCTTCCATCTCCCCTCTATTCTTTCCCGTTCCCTCTCACCCTGTCCCATACCTTTCTTTTCCTTCCCTCCCCCTCTCCCTCCCATCTTATTTCTCTCTCTTTTTTGGCTAATTCCTATTCTTTTAGATCGCTTCTCCCTTTATTTCTTGCCGTATTTTTGCGGCTTCACATTATCTTTTCTGGTATAAAAAAGGAAAAAATGATCTAGGAAGGTTCCATGGGCTTGCTATGTTCAGTAATTTATTCACGGCTGTATCTTATCTCATTCTTGAAGATATGATGTTGTGCTTTACATATACTCTGGCCTGGAATATATGGTGCAATTGGTATAATTGGGTATACATATTGATTTTGTTCTGTGTCTTTTATTCTGATATGACATTGTATTATGTTGTACTATATGCCCTTCTGCTTTCACTGTTTTGATGCTGTGGATCGTGACTTTTGATTAAATAATAGATTATAAAAAAAAGAAACATGCCTTTCCTGCACCATATTTTGGTTTGAATGGGCCCTTTAGGGCTCATGCACACTGCAGATCAAAAGAAAAACAGATGCTTGTACAGGCATTTGAGCTTTTATTTCAGCTTGAAGAAGCTTGTGCTTTTTTTGTGCTCGTTTGCAAATTTTTATTGAGCTTCTTTAACCACTTGGGATCCGCGCTATTGCAAAATGACGGCAATAGCGCGGACCCACATTTTCGGGACTACGTCTATTGACGTAGTCCCGGTTACGAGCGGCCTGCGCGCCCCCTGAGGGGCGCGCGCGGCGCGCTCTGTGATCGGCGAGTCCGTGAGACTCGCCTGATCACCGATCCGTGTAAGGGGTCGATCCAGACCCCTTATCACGTGATCAGCTGTCAGCCAATGACAGCTGATCATGTGATAAAACGGAGCCGGTAATCGGCTAGTATTCCTCCTCGCGCTGACAGCGCGAGGAGAAAAAAAAAAAGCCGATCGCCGGCGGCCGTGTTCGGGACATCAGTCCCGATCACGGCCAGCAATTTAAAAGGACACCTGCCCCCTGCCAGTGCCCACCTGCCACCCGCAGTGCCATCCTGAAATAAAGTAAGTGCCCCCCTGTCAGTGCCACCCAGCAGTGCCCATAGTGCCCACAGTGCCACCCAGCAGTGCCCACAGTGCCACCCAGCAGTGCCCACAGTGCCACCCACAGTGCCACCCAGCAGTGCCACCCACAGTGCCACCCAAAATCTGCCTCAGGTGCTGCACCCCAGTGCCGCCCATCAGTGCCCAGCAGTGCCGCCCATCAGTGCCCAGCAGTGTCGCCCATCAGTGCCCAGCAGTGCCACCTATCAGAGCCACCTATCAGTGCCACCTATCAGTGCCCATCAGTCCCATCTATCTGTGGTACCTATCAGTGCCCATCCGTGCCACCCATCCGTGCCACTTATCCGTGCCACCCATCCGTGCCATCTTATCTGTGCCCATCTTTGCCCATCAGTGCCGCCTTATCTGTGCCCATCGGTGCCGCCTTATCTGTGCCTATTAGTGCCGCCTTAACTATGCCTATCAGTGCCCACCAGTGCAGCCTATCAGTGCCCACCAATGCAGCCCATCAGTGCCCACCAATGCAGCCCATCAGTGCCCACCAATGCAGCCTATCAGTGCCGCCTAATCAGCGCACTTCAATGAAGGAGAAAAATGACCCGTTTGCAAAATTTTATAACAAACTATTAAAACATGATTTTTTTTTTTTTGCATCTTTTTTTGTTTGTTTAGCAAAAAATAAAACTCCGAGCTGTAATTAAATACCACCAAAATAAAGCTCTATTTGTGGGAAAAAAATGATAAAAATTTCATTTGGGTACAGTGTTGTATGGCCGCGCAATTGTCACTCAAAGTGCATCAGCGCTGAAAGCTGAAAATTGGTCTGGGACTGAGGGGGGTTTAAGTGCCCAGTAAGCAAGTGGTTAACCACTTAAGGACCAAGTCCTTTTTCTTTTTTACACTTTGTTTAAACTCAGTTAACAAACTATATATATATATATATATATATATATATATATATAATTATAAAAAATAGTGCCTTGCGAAAGTATTCAGCCCCCTTGAACAACCTTTTGCCACATTTCAGGCTTCAAACATACAGATATAAAATTTTAATTTTTTGTGAAGAATCACCAACAAGTGGGACACAATTGTGAAGTGGAGCGAAATCTATTGGATATTTTTTAAACTTTTTTAGCAAATAAAAAAACTGAAAAGTGGTGCGTGCAAAATTATTCGGCCCCTTTACTTTCAGTGCAGCAAACTCACTCCAGAAGTTCAGCGAGGATCTCTGAATGATCCAGTGTTGTCCTAAATGACTGATGGTGATAAATAGAATCCACCTGTGTGTAATCAAGTCTCTGTATAAATGCACCTGCTCTGTGATAGTCTCAGGGTTCTGTTGAAAGCACAGAGAGCAGCATGAAGACCAAGGAACACACCAGGCAGGTCCGTAATACTGGTGTGGAGAAGTTTAAAGCCGGATTTGGATACAAAAATATTTCCCAAGCTTTAAACATCCCAAGGAGCACTGTGCAAGCGATCATTTTGAAATGGAAGGAGTATCAGACCACTGCAAATCTACCAAGACCTGGCCATCCCTCTAAACTTGCAGCTCAGACAAGGAGAAGACTGATCAGAGATGCAGCCAAGAGGCCCATGATCACTCTGGATGAACTGCAGAGAACTATAGCTGAGGTGGCAGAGTCTGTCCATAGGACAACAATCAGTCGTACACTGCACAAATCTGGCCTTTATGGAAGAGGGGCAAGAAGAAAGCCATTTCTCATATATCCATAAAAAGTCTCGTCTAAAGTTTGCCACAAGCCACCTGGGAGATGCACCAAACATGTGGAAGAAGGTGCTCTGGACAGATAAAACCAAAATCAAACTTTTTGCCCACAATGCAAAACGATATGTTTGGCATAAAAGCAACACAGCTCATCACCCTCAACACACCATCCCCACTGTCAAATATGGTGGTGGCAGCATCATGGTTTGGGCCTGCTTTTCTTCAGCAGGGACAGGGAAGATGGTTAAAATTGAGGGGACGATGAATGCAGCCAAATACAGGACCATTCTGGATGAAAACCTGTTGGAGTCTGCAAAAGACCTGAAACTGGGACGGAGATTTATCTTCCAACAAGACAATGATCCCAAACATACAGCAATATCTACAAAGAAATGGTTCACAAATAAACGTATCCAGATGTTAGAATGGCCAAGTGAAAGTCCAGACCTGAATCCAATCGAGAATCTGTGGAAAGAGCTGAAAACTGCTTTTCACAAACGCTCTCCATCCAACCTCACTGAGCTCGAGCTGTTTTGCAAGGAAGAATGGGCAAGAATTTCAGTCTCTCGATGTGCAAACTGATAGAGACATACCCCAAGTGACTTGCAGCTGTAATCGCAGCAAAAGGTGGCTCTACAAAGTATTAACGCAAGGGGGCGGAATAATTTTGCACACCCCACTTTTCATGTTTTTATTAGTTTAAAAATGTTTACAAAAATCCAATAGATTTCGTTCCACTTCACAATTGTGTCCCACTTGTTGGTGATTCTTCACAAAAAAATTAAAATGTTATATCTTTATGTTTGAAGCCTGAAATGTGGCAAAAGGTTGAAAAGTTTAAGGGGGCCGAATACTTTCGCAAGGATATATATATATATATATATATATATTATAATAAAAATTTCCCCCAGACACGCTAGAGAATGAAATGGTGGTTGCGATTGCAATACTTTGTCAAAAACGGTGTTACAAACCCAATTTTTTGGGGAAATTTTTATAAATTTTTTTTATTAAAAAATAAGAAAACTTGAAATGGCGACAAACTTTGACAATGAAATCTCTATAGGCGACGTTTAAAAATTTCTACAGGTTACCAATTCTGAGTTCGAGAAGGTCTTTCGTTAGAATTATTGCTCTCGCTCTAACGATCGTGGCAATATCTCACATGTGTGGTTTTAACATCGCTTACATATGCGGGTGTGACTTGCGTATGCTTTCGCTTCTGCACGCTTTTTATTTTTACACTGTTCCTTTAAAAAAAAAATCACTTTTATTCTTATTACAAGGAATGTAAACATCCCTTGTAATAGAAAAAAAAGCAAGACAGGTCTTCTTTAATGTGAGATCTGGGGGTCACATTTACACTTAAATGCAATAAAAAAAAGACCCTTTAAGGCCGTTGGGTGAAAGTGACGTCTGACTTTGCTTCATCCAACGGCATTCAGTCAAGTGGGTGCCATCGTTCCCTCACTCAACTTGGTGGGAATCTGCCGCGGAGACCATTTTTATGTTAAAGCAGAGAGCCTGCCATTTAAAAAAAATACCAGGGTTAGGACAGCCTGCTACCATAACCCTGGTATTTAACATCAAAGTACCAAGGTATAACGACGGCGGGTGGTCCGGAAGTGGTTAAACCTTTTTTAGCATAAGGGTTTTTTTTTGTTTTTTTTGTTTTTTCTCACATTGGAAGATTTCTCCCTTTGTCATTTTCAGGTGACAAATCATTATTTTGGATTTTCCATAATTTTTAGTCCTGTTGGATAGTTTTAATATTTTGACTGTTGGCTGCAGAACTAATGCCGCGTACACATGACCGGACTTTCCGGCTGAAAAGGTCTGACGGTCTTCACGACGGAGTTCTGACCGAACGGACTTGCCCACACATGAACTACTTTTTCTATTTCAGCCCTGAATCAGCCTGGGCGGCCCTCCTCCCTAGGCAACATGATGCTCTGTCACTGGCCTTTAGTGACAGGATTTGAACACTTGCTGCCATTTTTTAGCTGGAACTTTGACATTTGCATGTGATGTCATCAAATGTGGGTGGCAATGATGGGAGGAGTTTTTAGGGTGTACTGCCATGGCCAAGTGTTGAGACTGACACAAATATTAATTTTCGCAAAGTCTACTGCTTCAGTGTTTTTAGATCTTTTTGTCAGATGTTACTATGGTATACTGAAGTATAACTACAAGCATTTCATAAGTGTCAAAGGCTTTTATTGACAATTACATTATGTTTATACAAAGAGCCATTATTTATCCTGGCATGCTGTCAATCAACTTCTGGGCTATATCTTGGTAGCCCATTCCTGTATGACCAACGCTTGAAGTTTGTTAGAATTTTTTTGTTTGTTTTGTTTTTCACTCTTCTCTTGGGGATTGACCATAAGTTCTCAATGAGATTAAGGTCTGGGGAGTTTCATGGCCATGGACCCAACATTTGGATGATTTCCTCCCCAAGCCACTTAGTTATCACTGATGCCTTATGGCAAGGTGCTCCATCATGCTTGAAAAGGCATTGTTTGTCACCAAACTGTTTTTGAATGGTTGGGAGAACTTGCTCTCACAGGATGTTTTTGTACCATTCTTTATTCATGGCTGTGTTCTTAGGCAACATTGTGAGCGTGCCCTCTCCCTTGGCTGAGAAGCAACTCCACACATGAGTAGCCTCAGGTTGCTTTACTGTTGGCATTACACAGGACTGATGGTAGCGCTCCCCTTTTCTTCTCTGGACAAGTGTTTATTTATTTATTTTTGTTTTGTTTTTTTCCCCGGATGCTCCAAACAATTGGAAAGGGGATTCATCAGAATAAATTACTTTACCCCAGTCCTCAGCAGTCCAGTCCTTGTACCTTTTGCAGAATATCACTCTGTCCCTGATGTTTTTCCTGGATAGAAGTGGCTTCTTTGCTGCACTTATTAAATACCAGGCCATCCTCCAAAAGTCTTAACCTAACTGTGTGTGCAGATCCACTCACACCTGCCTGCTGACATTCCTGAGCAGTTCTGCACAGGTGATGCCCCGATTCCGCAGCTGAATCAACTGTAGGAGAGAATCCTGGTACTTGCTGGACTTTCTTGAGCACCCTGAAGCCTTCTTCACAAATGCGGTAGGGAAATGTTTTTTTACGAGATTTAATTTTCATGGCAAAGAGGGACTTTGCAATTCATCTGATCACTCGTCATAATATTCTGAAGTCAATGCAAATTACCTTCATAAAAACTGAGGCAGTATACTTTGTGAAAACTTATATTTGTGTCATTCTTAAAACTTTTGGCCACAGCTGTCAATGTTGTGTCACTTCACTTTACTGTTGTCCTGAGGAAGACAAGCTTCTGCTTCATCGAAACGTCAAAATAAAACTTCATCCCCTTTCAAGCCCCCTGAGTGCTGCTTTATCTTTTGGACTACATGTACCAATTCATCTTACTGTTTACCCTATAGGTCTGCTTTATTATATTGATAATGCAGAGATTATTATGATTAATAATGAACCCAATAATAATAAAATGCCAATCTTGTTAAGGTACCATTCCCCACCAGAAAAGGATGCTTTACATAATTATATGGCAGCTAAACCCAAGACAGAAGACAGTGCACATGAGAGTCCAATTCTAAAAGCCTTAAGAGACTATGAAGAAGAGAAGGGGCTGAAAGGATGGAATAAGGAAAGCTCATTTCAAAGTAAGTTGGCACATCATCCACATTAATCATGCAAACACATTTCTTCTGTGCGGCTCCAACACTTCTAGTCATTTAGCAGTGTATAAACAATACGGTGCATTTAATGGAAGACAACAGAGGTCATTTATAGCTCTGTCACAGACTGAAAACTGGACAATGCTGCCCTTTATATATTTGTCTGAAGCTTTTGTGTTCTTTCCAAGTGTATATTAAATCAGAATGCACAATTATGCCTTTGTGAGGGAAATGACAAAACTGCAACTTTGTAGTTTGTTATATATTACCTGCTTTTAAGCCGTTGGCTTTATAATCTTTCAGTGGCCTCTAACAAATGAACACTATCTATAAATAGATGAGAGAAATGGTTCTGGTAGGGAGCAAAAAGACACTGGACCATGTTAAACATTTGCCCAAGAAGTTAGTCACTGACCAATTTAAAAGTAATTCTTTTATGGAATAAAAATATGCCTCTAGAGCAGGGGTAGGCAACCTGGGGCACTCAAGCTGTTGCAGAACTACAAGTCCCATCATGCCTCTGGGAGTAATTGTAATTGCCAGCTTTGCAATGCCTCATGGGAAATGTAGTTCCACAACAGCTGGAGGGCCCCAGGTTGGCTACCTCTTCTCTAGAGCATTGTGGAAACACGTCAACCAGTATGTTAGTATTTATGTATATAGATCACAACTTCTCTCATCTGCTCCCTTCTGAATCTGTTAAATACATTTTGGAAAGTGTTTTCCTTTTTTGAATTCCGTAAGTGTAAAAAAAACAGATTTTCTGAAATCCCCTGATCATGGTTTCAGGAAAGTAATTAACTTGATTCCCCCATCAACACAGACAGTTTTGACAGCTAAAATCCTCCTATTGAGTCATTGTGTTCTCCCGGCAGGTGGGCGAGGTAAGCCATCCCTGCCAGGAGAACTCAGTGATTATTGCTAGTGAGTATACTAGCTGCTAGCTATAATAAAAGGGGAAATCCAGGAAGGCTGGTTGTGCCTAAATTGATCAACTTTGGTAAATTCAGCCTGCCCATACATGTTTCGAACCATCTATGACTGGCCTTAATTCTTACCTCTGCGAAGGACTTGAAGTGCCACAACCTTAGTACAATATAGACCAGATCCAGAATAACTTAAGTAATGTTACATGAGAAGATGCCAGATTTTCTGATGCCATCACCAAATTTTTTTTGACATTGCAATCTTCGGCTGCACTATACTTTCTCACACCACATCCCCTTCCCCCTCCTCTCTCCACCCCATGTCTGATTCCTCTCAACCCCTCTTTCCCTGGGCATTTACAATATCGGGGCCCTTGTGGAGGATCTTCTGTTTTGCTTATGCTCTGATATGCAACACTATCATTTTTGTTTTCATGTTTCTATACCATGGTCTATATAGGGTCTATACCTTTAACATGTAATACCTTACTCTATGCAATCTAGATGGTTTCTATACTTTCTCATTAATTTCAAAAAGCATATAGAACAAGAACCTGTTGATCATGCCAGAAATTCAGGACAGTCCACTGCATGTTTGTTTTGTTATGTTAAAGCAGATCTTAAAGCTCTCAATCAACATTGACTATTTTTAATCCTTGTTCTGCTTGCATTAGTAAATTGCTAGAAAAGTATATCAGATTTTCTTGTTTTAAAGGATAAGTTTGCCTTTGTACAAAAAAAAAATGTACACCTTTTTTGCAGGTAAAAAAAAATGTGTATTTATTATTTTTTGTATTAGGAGTGTGTAAAGCATTGCACCAGCGATCAGGAGATCACTGATGCCATGAAAGCCTCCTCTAGACTGTCAGTGTATCTGCTTACCCATACATCCCACTTGGGTAAGCCAATACTCACTGACGGGAAGACTCAAACTACCACAGCACTCTACAGCACCGTGGTAGTTTGAGAACTATAAGCCGCTACGCTGCTTTTAAAAACTGGCAGCTATTACGGTTACGGAACTTCTCCCCCGTGGGGGGGGGGGGGGCAGCAGGCAGTGGCTGAAGCTCTAGGAACATGTTACATGTTCCATCCTAATCGGGGGGGGGGGGGGCACATGTCACTTATCCTTTAAACTTTTTTTCTCTTTCGTTCATTTGTTGACACAGCTCAATTAATCTTGACCGTAGAGTTATTATGCCACCTTCAGGAGAAGACTAAGAAGAACATATAATACATGTGAAAAAACAGAACTTTACAGTTCCACCCAGGGGCGGTCCCTCTGGTAATAACCCCTCAGCCTGCTTCCTGCAGCTCCAGTTTTTCTTCTGCCTAGTGAAGGAGATGGACCTAGGCTCCCTGCGGGACCATCGGTCCTGGTATTTTTTGCTGAATGTTTTGCGCAAGATTTTAAGATCCTGTGATCTGCTATCAACAGCCGACTGGATATTCTAGATCCTTGTAGTCTCCCCAGCCTGGTCATTGAGCATGTGCAGACCCTAGCTATTCGCTGGGTCGGCCATGACATGCCCCTCAGACACCAGGGGCAGCCGGTAAGCGTACGCTCCGAGGCACATTTATGACCGGACTACCGATGTCCTTGTCACAGTGTGCCGTGGCCAGCAGCCACCCCGTACTGCTCGGAAAGTGGGTCTGTGATGGGATGTCCCCTGCTCGTCTGGATGGCAAGTACAGCACTCGGCGGGATTGAGCAGCTGGGTATTCCCTGGGAGGTAGATTAGGGGGTCCCTCTCCTCCCTCTCTTCTCTCCCTGTCCCTATTTTCCCTCCCCCCCTCCTGTGGGGGATGCTGCATGATGGGCTGCTGAGCAGTGTGTGTACCTGTAGCCAGGGGTCCCCTGGGGGGCTCTCCTCTTAGATTGGGGGCTGCTCTGGGTGTCTGTGTCCCTGGGTGTCTGTGGTCTCCCCGCTGGAGGTCTGCATGGGCTGATTGCCATAGCGCTGTTCTACCGCCATTTACTCTGTCCTTTTTACTGTGTACAGTTATTTGTTGGCCATTTTTGGTGTGCCTCAGTGGAAAGCATGGTCAGGGGCCATTTTTATGTAGCTCGGCTGCCATTTTCCTTGTGATTATGTCCTTTATACAGGGCGGCCATTTTGTTATAGCCCAGCATGGTTTTTATTCTCAGCGCTAGTCCCTGCTGCTCAGAACGACAATTTTTTTTTTTTACCTGGGAGCTGATACTGGACGCAGACACCTGTAACTGAACAGCACAGCACTCGGTCAGGGTTGGGAGTCCTGCAGTGGGGGCGCCTCAGTCTGCAGCAGCTAGGAGGGTGGGATTGTGCACCTGTCCTAAGTCCCCAAGGGTGGCAGACAGGATGGGTCAGCATGGTTTCAGAAACTGTATTTCTTCCCCAGAACTCCCTGCAATTGCAACCGGCTCGTCTGCAAACAGACGAGCCGCTTTGTCGGCGGTCCTCGAAACGTTCGTTGCCAGGGTGGAGGCGGTGTGCGGGCGCAAAGGTGGTAAAAAGCGGCACCGCAACCCCCCCAGCCCCGGGGAGAGCTCTGACACAGACTCGGGCTCCGCTGAGACTAGCGGCCCCTGCTCTGTTGCTTCAGATGACGCTTACCAGGACCGATCGGACAGTGAGGAGGATTCCCCGTCTGGGTCTGTGCAAGCTAGTTGGAGCACTTATCACAGCTGTGCGTGATACCCTGAAAATTCAGAATAGAGCAGGTTCCTCTGCTGAAGTAGCATTCCCTTTTGGGTCCCATAAGCCAGCCCGTACACCTAAGGTGTTTCCGTATCTGACTTATTTTGATAAGTTCATATACAAGGAATGGGGAAGCCTGCAATGGACCTTCTCGGTCCCTAAAAGAATGGCGGTGCTCTACCCCTTTTGAGGAGAGCCTTCTTAAAAAAAATGGTCGGCTCCTCCGGTCGTGGACCCCCCAGTAGCCAGGTTAAACAATGTAACCACCATCCTGGTAAAGGGGACTCCTGCATTTAAGGACCCTACTGCCAGGAAGGCCGAGGCAGTGGCCCGTTCCTTGTTTATGGTTGTGGGGTCAGCAATACGACATGTACTGGCCACAGCACTTGTGTGGCAGACACTTACTGAATGGGCAAAACTTTTGCACCATGAATTGGAGAAGCAGCAGGCTACTCCCGTCTGCGTGGAACTATCAGACCAGTTAGTGCATGGCCTTAAGTACATTTGTGACTTGGCCCTGGACATACTTCCTTTGCTGTCTAGGGTGTCGGCAGTGGTGCTGCGGCCCCTGATTTGGTTAAAATGCTGGTCTGCGGACCAGGCATCTAAGAAAGCCTTGACTGATCTACCCTTCCTTGGCGAGCGGCTCTTTGGAGCCTTGTTGGATGACATTATTAAGAATGTCACAGGTGGGAAGAGTACCTTGCATCCACAGGCCAGGAAGACTAAGGAGCCACGCCACAGCCAAGGGCCTTTGTTTTCCTCTCAAAGAGGCTTTTTCGTCCGTCCGGGACTTCAGCTAAGAGCTCCCAGTCTGACAGGACAACCTCTGAAGGACAAAAGCGTCCCTAGAACCGCAAGCCTGCGAGCAAAAGTGCAACCAAATGAAGGTCTGCCCCCGCCCGTCGCGTGGGGGGTCGCCTTTGGGAGTTTGCAGCACGGTGGGCCTCTCGGTTATCCGACCAATGGGTCTGCAAACTGATTTCCTCTGACTACAAGGTAGAGTTCCTCTCTTGGCCACCAAACAGATTCTTCCCCTCCAACATACCCTTACTCCCGGCTTGCTTGGGGGTGGTAAGGGACCTTCTATGCCGTGGGGTGATGGTCCCTGTTCTGGAGTCGGAAAGGTTCCAGGGGTTCTACTCCAATCTGTAGTCCCCAAAAAGGAAGGGGTAAGTCCAATCTTGGACCTGTAAGCCCTCAATTGCTTTGTAAAAGTACACCGGTTCAGAATGTAATCTGTTCACTCAGTAGTCACTGCACTCCATCAAGGGGACTCCCTGGCGTCTTTGCACATACCCATATGCCCCAGGCATCCCAGGTTTCTGTGATTTGCAGTTGGGGAAGCCCACTACCAGTTTATGGCTCTCCCTTTTGGCTTGGCATCAGCACCCTGAGTCTTTACCAATGTATTGGCTCCAATTTTGGCATTGTTGCGGCAACACGGGATCGCAATCATAGGTTACCTAGACGATCTCCTCCTGAGAGCTTCCACCTCAGAATTGGAGGATGTGGCGATCACCATGAAAACCCTGCAGGAATTTGGGTGGCTGTTGAACCTAAAAGTCGGTGCTCATACCAACCTCATGGTGTCCTCCTTTGAGGCGGTACCGTACGCTCAGTTTCACACCAGAGTCTTGCAGAAGGAGATATTGACAAAATGGTACAAATCACGGTTATCCCTGGATTGGTAGATTCGGGTGAGCCAGTCAGTCAGGGACTCCCTGCTCTGGTAGCTGAAGTCCCCGGCAGTTCGGTCCGGGAAGTCGTTCCTACCTCTACTTTGGACAGTGATCACAACGGACACCAGCCTGACCGGCTGGGGTGAAGTACTGGGAGTACAGTCGACCCAGGGCCTCTAGTCGGGGGGAGGAATCCAAGTTGCCGATCAATGTGCTCGAGCTCTGAGCTATCGGGCTATGCCTCTCCACATGGTCGATGAGACTATGAGGGCGTCTGATCAGGATGTTGTCAGACAAAGCCACGGCGGTGGCATATGTCAACCATCAATGAGGAACAAGAAGCTCAAGTGCAGCACAGAAGGTCGCTCACATCCTTCAGTGGGCAGAGTGACATGTACCGGCCTTGTTGGCCATTTACAACCCGGGAGTAGAAAACTGGCAGGCGGACTACCTAAGTCGCCAGATGCTGGACCCAGGAGAATGTGCGTTGCATCCAGCAGTGGGGCACACCAGACGTGGATCTCCTGGCCTCCAGTCTCAATCAGAAGGTGCAGAGAATCGTATCCAGGACAAGAGATCCTTGGGCAGGTGCGTCAGACGCTTTGGTGGCTCCGTGTGGTCAGTACCCACTGATCTACGCCTTAACTCTGCTAAAACTTCTACCATGTCTGCTCCACAGAGTGGAGGCCGAGGGGATTCCAGTAATACTGATTGTCCAAGATTGGCCTCAACGCCCCTGGTACGCCGACCTAGTACGCCTGGTTGCGGACCCTCCCTGGCGACTACCGTTACGAGTACCTTCTGTGTCGAGGTCCGATTCTCCATCCAGCTTTACCATCACTGGTTTTAATGGCATTGCTGTTGAGAGCCAGGTGCTAAGAAACCGGGGGGCGTGTTGGACTTGTGATTTCAACTATGTTGAGGGCACGAAAATTGTCATTCTCGGGAAGATATACCATCGTACCTGGAAGGCCTACATCTCCATGTGTGAGGAGAAAGGGTGGCGTCTGCGCACCTATTCCGTATCCAGGATCCTGCTGTTTCTACGGCGAGGAGTAGACCATTAAGTGACAAATATCAGCCTTGGCTGTTGTCTTTTCCAATGACCCCTGGCGTCTCACTCTCTAGTGAGCACTTTTATTCAAGGGGTCCGGCATGTAGTTCCTCCAGTGCGTCCACCTTTACCCACGTGGGATCTGAACCTGGTGCTCTCGGCGCTTCAGAAACCGCCGTTTGAGAACATCAGGGAAATCCTCAAAGTGGTCTTCCTAGTGACCATTACATCGGCCAGGAGGGTTTCGCAACTGGCGGTCTTGTCTTGTAAGTCGCCCTATCTGGTTATTCATAAGGATAAGGTGGTGTTGCGTCCGCAACCTTCTTTTCTGACTAAAGTGGTTTCGGCGTTTCACATCAATGAAGACATTGTGTTACCATCTCACCATACCGTCCCAAATCGACACATCCTAAGGAGGTGTTCCTTCATTCCCTGGACGTGGTCCGGGTTCTAAGGGTGTATTTGTCTGCCACAGCTCCCTTCCGGAAGTCAGACTCTGTTCATATCAGTAGCTGGTCCGAAAAAAAGCATGGCGGTCTTGTTGGCCACCATTTCTAGGTGGATCAGACAGATTGTGGTACAGGCCTACGCCTTGAAGGGGCAGGTGCCCCCTTTTCTGTCACGGCCCATTCCACCAGGGAAATTGGAACCTCTTGGGCTTTCTGACATCGAGCGTCAGTCGCACAAGTGTATATGGCGGCGACTTGGTCTACAAAGTGGATGTAAGCGCATCGTCTGATGCCTGCTTTGGCCGCAAAGTTTTGCAGGTGGCCGTGTAATTTTGCAATTCTGCACTCTTTACTCTGTTTTAAAAATACAGTTACTTTGAGTATTAATGCACTGTGGCATTTGTTGACCGCAAGTTCTGATGCAGCTAGATAAGGTGGTACTTTTGGTTGTGGGTCAAGTTTTTATGCTGTTCCCACCCCTCGTTATGACACTGCTTGGGGAGGTCCCTATGGTCAAGATTAATGGAACTGTGTCAGTCAATGAACCTCAGAGAAAAGGATTTTACGGTGAGTACAAAAATCCTATTATTTATTTATTTTTGAACATTTCTTCAGTTACTTCCTGGATTCTAGGCCTAGGTAAATGTTATTCATCCCAGGAGTCTTCAAAGGAGGGGTGGTTTTCTAAACTAAGCACATTCTCCTGTGCGCGTGCCTGAGCTAAAGGTAGATGGATTCCAGGAAGTAAATGCAACATGCATCATCTGCCCTTACTCGAGATGAACATGGTCAGAAATTGTAGGGGGTGTTTTTAAAAGTGATTTCTAATCCAAAGAAAACATGAAGACATGGATGAGTTTCCTTTTGAATGTTAAAAACAAATTAAATAGCATTTTTGGTTTGCAGTGCTCATGGATACAGTGTTTCCTCTTTAAAGAGGGTAATTAATCCTCCTAGTATGGTTTTTAGGACTAGAGAATGATTAATGTCTAGAGATGGAAGAGAGGGTGGGTTTGAGTAGTTTCATTTGGCAAAAAAAAACTGGCAAAAGCTGAAAACAAGGATTTAAAAACTGAGTGCATTTTTGGCAGTTTATTTGCCAGGTGTTTTTTTTTTTCTACTCTTGTAGGTTCTTTTAACCACTTGCCGACCGCCGCACGACGATATACGTCGGCAGAATGGCACGGGCAGGCATATGGGCGTATATATAAGTCCCTGCCTGCCCGCGGGTGGGGGGCCCAATCGGGCCCCCCCCCGGTGCCTGCGGCGGTCGGCATTCCTTCGAGAGCGATCCGGGATGAGGGGGCGGCCATTCATTCATGGCCACCCCCTCGCGATCGCTCTCGACGAATGGAAATCCCCGGTGACATCACTTCCTCTCCTGTAATGTAAACACAGGAGAGGAAGTGATGTATTCTCTCCTCCGTGTCGGTATTTTTCGTTCCGACACGGAGGAGAGCGGATCGGTGAGTTGCACCAACACTCTACACACACAGTAGAACATGCCAGGCACACTCACACCCCCCCTTTACCCCCCGATCACCCCCCCAATTACCCCTGCCCCCCAGTCACAGTGACACCAATGTCATTTTTTTTTTTTTTTTTTTTTTTTTGCATTGGTGTCATTTGTGACTGTAATAACTGTTAGGGCAGTTAGAGTTAGCCCCCTTTAGTTCTAATGTGCCCCCCTAACCCCCCCCCAATAAAGGTTTAACCCCGTGATCACCCCCCGTCGCCAGTGTCACTAAGGCTGGGTTCACATTGCAGCGGTTTATGAGAACGAATGTGATTCGCACCGCACTGCAGTGCAAATCACATCCGATCTCTGTGCGATTCGAGTTCAGCCATTCGCCGCACCCGCCACACCCGCCGCACCCGCCGCAAATTCGCACGGGACCCTTTTTTTGGTCCGCAGCAGAATCGGATCGCATGGGTGTTCACACCATGCGATCCGAGTTTGCAGATCGCACTGCGATATGCGAACTGATCTGGGGGTGTCAGTAACATTTCACTGACACTCCCAGCAGTTCGCATAGGGCAGTGTGAACTGCCGCCGGGAGGCATGCGATGCGGGAACCCGCCGCGGATTCGCGGCGTTTCCGCATCGCTCCAGTGTGAACCCAGCCTAATAAGCGATCATTTTTCTGATCGGCGTATTAGTGTCACAGGTGACGCTAGTTAGGCAGGTAGGTATTTAGGTTCGCCGCAGCTTTTTATAGCGCCAGGGACCCCCATATACTACCGCATAAAGCCCCCTGATTGCCCCCTAGTTAACCCTTTCACCTGTGATCACCATATAACTGTTACAGGTGACGCTGGTTGGTTAGTTATTTTTTTATAGTTTCAGGGCACCCGCCATTTATTACCTAATAAAGGTTTAACCCCCTGATCACCCGGCGGGTGTCATTTGTGACTAATAACTGTTAGGGCAGTTAGGGTTAGCCCCCTTTAGTTCTAAGGTACCCCCCTAACCCCCCCAATAAAGGTTTAACCCCGTGATCACCCCCCGTCGCCAGTGTCACTAAGGCTGGGTTCACATTGCAGCGGTTTGAGAACGGATGTGATTCGCACTGCAGTGCAAATCACATCCGATCTCTGTGCGATTCGAGTTCAGCCATTCGCCGCACCCGCCGCAAATTCGCACGGGACCCTTTTTTTGGCCCGCAGCAGAATCGGATCGCATGGGTGTTCACACCATGCGATCCGAGTTTGCAGATCGCACTGCGATGTGCGAACTGATCTGGGGGTGTCAGTAACATTTCACTGACACTCCCAGCAGTTCGCATAGGGCAGTGTGAACTGCCGCCGGGAGGCATGCGATGCGGGAACCCGCCGCGCATTCGTGGCGTTCCCGCATCGCTCCAGTGTGAACCCAGCCTAATAAGCGATCGTTTTTCTGATCGCTGTATTAGTGTCACAGGTGACGCTAGTTAGGCAGGTAGGTATTTAGGTTCGCCGCAGCTTTTTATAGCGCCAGGGACCCCCATATACTACCGCATAAAGCCCCCTGATTGCCCCCTAGTTAACCCTTTCACCAGTGATCACCATATAACTGTTACAGGTGACGCTGGTTGGTTAGTTATTTTTTTATAGTTTCAGGGCACCCGCCATTTATTACCTAGTCTCACTAGTGTACCCCTAAATTTAGGGGTGTCTACTTTCCAAAATGGGGTCATTTGGGGGGGGGTTTGTGCCATCTTGGCATTTTATGGCCTTCAAAACTGTAACGCCCTTAGAAAGCCTGAAGGCGGTGCTTGGTTTTCGGGGCCCCGTACGCGGCTAGGCTCCCAAAAAGTCCCACATATGTGGTATCCCCGTACTCAGGAGAAGCAGCAGAATTTATTTTGGGGTGTCATTTCACATATGCCCATGGCATGCGTGAGCAATTTATCATTTAGTGACAACTTTGTGAAAAAAAAAAAAAAAAAAAAAAAGTTTGTAATTTTCCCGCAACTTGTGGCAAAATATAAAATATTCCATGGACTCAACATGCCTCTCAGCAAATAGCTTGGGGTGTCTACTTTCTAAAATGGGGTCATTTGTGGGTGTTTTGTGCCATCTTGGCATTTTATGGCCTTCAAAACTGTAATAGGTAGTGAGAAGTGAACTCAAAAATTTACGCCCTTAGAAAGCCTGAAGGCGGTGCTTGGTTTTCGGGGCCCCGTACGCGGCTAGGCTCCCAAAAAGTCCCACATATGTGGTATCCCCGTACTCAGGAGAAGCAGCAGAATTTATTTTGGGGTGTCATTTCACATATGCCCATGGCATGTGTGAGCAATATATCATTTAGTGACAACTTTGTGAAAAAAAAAAAAAAAAAAAAAAAGTTTGTAATTTTCCCGCAACTTGTGGCAAAATATAAAATATTCCATGAACTCAACATGCCTCTCAGCAAATAGCTTGGGGTGTCTACTTTCTAAAATGGGGTCATTTGTGGGGGTTTTGTGCCATCTTGGCATTTTATGGCCTTCAAAACTGTAATAGGTAGTGAGAAGTGAACTCAAAAATTTACGCCCTTAGAAAGCCTGAAGGCGGTGCTTGGTTTTCGGGGCCCCGTACGCGGCTAGGCTCCCAAAAAGTCCCACATATGTGGTATCCCCGTACTCAGGAGAAGCAGCAGAATTTATTTTGGGGTGTCATTTCACATACGCCCATAGCATGTGTGAGCAATATATCATTTAGTGACAACTTTGTGTAAAAAAAAAAAAAATAATTTTTTTTTGTCATTATTCAATCGCTTGAGGCAAAAAAATAAAATATTCAATGGGCTCAACATGCCTCTTATCAATTTCCTTAGAGGGTCTACTTTCCAAAATGGGGTCATTTGGGGGGGTTTTGTACTGCCCTGCCATTTTAGCACCTCAAGAAATGAGATAGGCAGTCGTAAACTAAAAGCTGCGTAAATTCCAGAAAACGTACCTTAGTTTGTAGATGTGACAACTTTTGCGCAAACCAATAAATATACAATTATTGACTTTTTTTTTACCAAAGACATGTGGCTGAATACATTTTGGCCTAAATGTATGACTAAAATTGAGTTTATTGGATTTTTCTAATAACAAAAAGTAGAAAATATCATTTTTTTTCAAAATTTGCGGTCTTTTTACGTTTATATCGCAAAAAATAAAAATCGCAGAGGCAATCAAATACCATCAAAAGAAAGCTCTATTTGTGGGAAGAAAAGGACGCAAATTTTGTTTGGGTACAACATTGCATGACCGCGCAATTACCAGTTAAAGCAGCGCAGTGCCAAAGTGTAAAAAGACCTCTGGTCATTTACCAGCAAAATGGTCCGGTCTGAAAGTGGTTAAAGAGGATTCATATGCATATATTGCTAAAATTATACTGTTTTTTTTGTTTTTTTGCCATGACATCCATTTTAGCACCATAGGCATCCATTTATTTTATAAATCACCTAGTACAGCACATAAAAATTAAAACCTCAAATGTTTATTCAAGCATACTGAAAAAAACATAAACTGAACAAATAAAATATAGACCACTGCTATTGGGCCTAGTTATTTGAATATATAGCTGAAAAGGTCAATATTAAAGAAGAATGATTTGCTTCATATATAATTATATCATTAAAGTGTTAGTAAACCCTCCTATCGTTTTCAGCCAAGGAAGCTGCCATCTTTGCCTCTGTTTAGTTTACAACTGCCACGATACTGCACATGTGATAAGTTATGACACCAGCCATTGGAAGCTTTCTCAGTTTGGTTGAGAGCACAACCAATGGGAGTGTTACATTTCTGGAAATATATATATATATATATATATATATATATATATATAATATTTTTTTTTTTTTTTTTTTTTCCACACCTAAATGTTTCAGATCATCGAAAATGTGTATTGCACAAAGATAACCCGAGTAAATCAGAGATGCAGTTTTTTAATTCTTTCATTTTTAGGCAAAAAGGCTGTTCATACCTGCCTGGCCCTATGTGAAAAAGTAATTGCTCCCTCCCATGCTGAACCACAATTGTTTGGAAAGCTGAGTTAAATGTCACTTGCCACATCAGGTCTGATTACTGCCAGTCCTGTTGAATCAAAAAATCACGTGAATAAAAGCTGTCTGACAAAGTGAAGCACGCTAAAAGATCTAAAAAAAACACACCATGCCGTGATCTAAAGAAATTCAAGAACAGATGAGAAACAAAGTCATTGACATGTATCAGTCTGGAAAGGATTACAAAACCATTTCTAAGGTTTTGGGATGCTAGCGAACCACAGTGAGAGCTATTATCCACAAAAGGAGAAAACTTGGAACTTTACCAGGAGTGGCCGACCAACCAAAATGACTCCAAGTGCATCACGACGACTCATTCAGGAGGTCATAAAAGAACCCAGAACAACATCTAAAGAACTGCAGGCCTCACTTGCCTCAGGTAAGATCAGTGTTCATGATTCAACAATAAGAAAGAGACTGGGCAAAAATGGCATCCATGGGAGAGTTCCAAGGCCAAAGTCACTGCTGACCAAAAAACACAAAGGCTCATCTCACATTTACCAAAAAATATTCTGTGGACTGAAGAGAAAAAAATTAAACTTTTTGTAAGGTTTGCGTCCTGTTACATCTGCTTTAAATTAATACAGCATTTGATAACCAGAACATCAAACAGTTAGACATGGTGGTAGCGTTATGGTCTGGGGCTGCTTTGCAGATTCAGGACCTGGATGACTTAACATAATTGATGGAACCATGAATTCTGAGCTCTACCAGAAAATCCTAAAGGAGAATTTCCACCCATCAGTTTGTGACCTCAAGCTCAAGTGCACTTGGGTTATGCAGCAGTACAATGATCCGAAACACGACAGCAAGTCCACCGCCAAATGGTTCAAACAAAGCAAAATTTTGGTTTTGGAATGGCCTAGTCAAAGCCCGGACTTAAATCCTATTGAGATGCTGTATCATGACCTCACAAGACCATTCATGCTACGAAAACACTCCAATGTGACTGAATTAAAACAATTCTGCAAAGAAAGGTGAGCCAAAATTGCTCCACAGCAATGTGAAAAACTCATTGCCAGTTATCGCAAGCGCTTGATTTCAGCTATTGCTGCCAAGGGTGACACAACCAGTTATTAGGTTTAGGGGGCAATTACTTTTTCACACAAAGCCAGGCAGGTTTGGACAGCTTTTTGCCTTAATAAACGAAACCATCATTTAAAAACTGTATTTTGTATTTACTTGGGTTATGTTTGTGTAATAAAAAAAAATCGTTTGATCTGAGTGTGGCAAATATGCAAAAAAAAAAAGAAGAAAAAATCAGAAAGGGGGGCAACTACTTTTTCACATATTTTGTATAAACTAGAACAGTGCATCTGTATATTCTGCCCACACGAAAAATGCTGGAATCTCATGCACAGGGGCTAAACGTCCAGTTTTCATGAGGCCAGACATAACCCTTTGACTGTAGGACAGCAGCTGCGTACTGGAATGCTTGAGGAGTTTTCTGACTGATTTCACTTAATGCCTGGAATTGCCCTTTTAAAGGCTTAATTGACAGTGGGTGTACAGCTGTTTGTGTATTTGGTCAAGTAATTCACTGTAATGAATCTTTCAGGACTGTCCTCTAAACATACTGTGGGATTCAATGACTGCTGTACGCCTCGTGCTTCTCCAGATAAAAGTAGAGAACGACAAAAACACCTTAATTCCCCAGCTGGCCCTCGATCTTCCTCACTCCCACCTTCAATCAGGAAGACATCCACTGTTACCACCCCAAGTAAGGATGTTTCATTTAAATTGGTAGAAAGCAGAATGTTGTATGAGTGTTTTGATCGTTCCTCTAGTATAAATGGATGAAAATTAAATGTGTTATATGGATCCATAGACAAGAATAGGAATAGGGTGTCTTCAAAAATCGGTTAGAATAATTTTAGGGCAATTGCAAAATTATTTGTTTAAAAAAAACAGGAAACCGCATCTGGTAAAGGCAGGCAAACTGCATAGGTAAGGTATCTTGAGGTTTGGTTTAGGTGGGTATTTTAAAAGATAATGCCATTACAATTACAAAATTGAATCAGCACCTTTGTGACTCGATCATGGCAAAAAGTGTTTACCCTTTATCCTTAAAATGGCGGCCCTACTCCTCAAACAGACCCTATCACCAACTTAAAAAAGGACCATGTGCATTTAATATATTTTATACGTCATTTACCTGTGGACATCCAAAAGGTATGAGACACTTTATAGTAATCCCCTGCGCTCCTCCCCTGGAAGTTCTGCTAAAGGCTATGTAGGTTGGGGAGGGGCAAATGAACTACACCAGCACAGAGTAATCAGACACTCCCAGAATAGGAGAGGAATATGACATTCAAGGTGTGAGGGAGCTGTGCTGGGGTATTGACTCCTCTTGTAGTAGTCCATTTTTTGGAAGTTAAAAGGCACGTTTTAGGCAACTAAAGAATTATGGAAAATGCTGAAAATTGCATTTAATTGATTTAGGAGGAACTATCCCCCCCCCCCCCCTTTTTTTTTTTTTTTTTTTTTTTTTAAAGATATTCAAACATCTCTATTGATGATTACCAAACAACCCACTTGTAAGTTGCAGCTCCATGGTCTACCCTGTATGCCTATAATCGTTGGATTGAAGTAGAAAAATTCTGGATGATGTCTATACACCTGTACTGTGGGAAAACAGATGGTTCTGTAGAACTACATAGGCTCATACATACACTGGGGGTTATTTACGAAAGGCAAATCCACTTTGCACTACAAGTGACTGAAAGTGCACTTAGAAGTGCAGTTGCTGTAAATCTGAGGGGTAGATCTGAAATGAGGGGTAGCTCTGCTGATTTTATCATTCAATCATGTGCAAGCTATAATGCTGTGTTTTTTTTTTCCTTGCATGTCCCCCTCGGATCTACAGCAACTGCACTTCCAAATGCACTTTCAGTGCAAAGTGGATTTGCCTTTCGTAAATAACCCCCAATATCTCTTTCCTCCGTGGTCTCTGGAAAATCACAAGCCACCAATATTCTCTAATTTCAGAGGCATCCTTAAATCGCCCAATTCATTACATCAATTTTGCAATTCTCCAAACTATCATCTGTTGAAAGAACCTTACCTTATGGGCCTTTTTCAAAAGGGAATAATATAAGACCTCTACAAAATAATGAGTAAACTCTCATTGCATTGTGTCCACTATCTAATACCCTAATGACTCTGATCCCGCAAATGATTTCTGTATACCTGTTAGGACTGGTGGAAGGGGTTGCCTCTACCACAGCTCATAGGACGCTGCTAAGGCTACTTTCTCACTGGGCCGCTGCGTGCGCTGGCTGTAAAGCGGTGCTATATTTAGCGGCGCTTTACCGTCGTTTTAGCGGCGCTATTCGGCCGCTAGCGGGGCAGTTTTAACTCCTGCTAGCGGGCGTAAAAAGGGTCAAAACCGCCCGCAAAGTGCCGCTGCAGCACTGCTGCAGCGCTTTGCAGGCAGGTTTGCAGCGCTGCCTCATTGTTCTCTATGGGAGGGGGCGCTTTAGGAGCAGTAAATTCACCGCTCCTACAGCTCTCCAAAGATGCGGCTTGCAGGACTTTTTTTGGCAGTCCTGCAAGCACAGCGTTCCAGTGTGAAAGCCCTCAGGCTTTCACACTGGAAAGACAGCAGCGGCTGTTTGAGTGCTTTTGTAGGCGCTATTTTTAGTGCTGTAGCACCTGCAAAGCACCCCAGTGTGAAAGGGGCCTTAGTGTTATTTTATGCCCGTAAGGCATTTATTTTACATTCGGTAAAAAACAACTGCACCTATTGCGGCCATTTGGACAGAACTGGTCAACTCTCTGGTGCCACATACTATATCAATAGGCTATTTGAACAAAGGATGTCCAAAAAATAATTTAGAAAAAGTTGGTTACTCATATGCTGCTTTTAATTCTGTGTGATTACCCTCCCTGACCTCTGATATGGTCTGCTTTTGAGTCTGATCGTTCATATAGTTTCACTGACCCTGAGGACATCAGGGGGATAGACAACTGATGGGTAATTTGATAGCTACCTGGAACCTTTTAAAATGAGGACAGTTCTGCATGAAAAATGGGATGGGGTGGCGTTTTAGAGTGGTGTTTTTTCGTATTTTTTTTTTTTCTTCAGTAAGGCCCTGTGTGGCTGAACTTTGTACTATGGAATTTTTCCAATAAGGGGTGCAAAACATTGGGTAAATATTATGTGTGCTGGAAAAACCCTTTTAATGTTATGTAATAAGATTGGGAATATATTATATCTGTCAATTGCTTGATTTAAGTTTTTCAGCATAATGCAGACTTTCTATTAACTTTGTATTGCAGCAAAGCGTGAATTGATGTTAACCCCTTTGCAAGTGAAGTTCAGCCCGAAGCGTTCTCCAAGTGAGAATCTTTCTCCGGGGTTGAGTCAGTTGTTATGTGATGAAGAAAACACAATGACAAGGTATCAATTTTAATACAGCAGTTCATTTTATCTATTAACATAGTGTATATGAGGACAAGTCAGAATTTTTCTTCGGTTATTCAAGAATTTTGAAAATCTTTCTTTTGTTTGTCAAACTTATTAGTGGACAGACATTTGCTTTTTATATACTGATTGCTTCCTGTGCTTGTAGGTTTGATGTTGCTTGGGCAGAGTCATCAAAATGTAAAGATCCAAGTCCCAGAAAGAGGCTTCAGTTTATGTCTTTGGAAGATTCAGGAGGTAAAGCATAACTGAATTTCTCTTTTAGTACAGACTGTGGAACACAGTACCCAACTTCATTATAAGGTCCCCACTATACTTTTATACAGTGTTCATCTGCAGTTCCATCTATTTAATAGTGTAATTGTAAAATTCAGTTGCATTATAAAAATAAAATCGAAAAAAGTAAAGATTTTTGTTTGCATTTTTGTACAATTTGTGCCTGGCTCCATTTACAGAAAAGTATCTGTTAATCTGGTCAAAACCCCAGTAAACTCCTAATTTCCTGTTTGGGATTTTGGTGTAGCAGAAACAGCATTGCAGCCTCCCCAGAGGATCAACAGGTATTTATCTGTATTTGAAGTGTTTTTTCAATCATTGTTTTGCTCAGACATACACTTCAACCATAGTAGATCTTTCCTACCATTTACCTTTTCAAGATGCAAGATTCAAGATTTATTTTTTTAAGGAAAATTGTTCCAAAGTGATTTTCAGAACCTCGATGGTCTGCCAGTTCTAAAGTGCCAGTTTAAATGTAACATCGTGTTTTTTTTTTTTTTTTTTTTTTCGATTTGTTTTTCAGAGAGGCAAAAGAGTGTCATTAATCCGGAGAGCAACACACGGTCACAGCTCCCTCTAGTTATACCACCATATGAGACTGAAATCACATACAATGAGAGGATGAAAAACATAGCTGACACAGAGAGACTGTTTGATGAGCTAACAGAGGAGAAAAAACAGGTACAATGCTCAACTGTAAACCTGCTCGTTTTGTTTGACCACAGTTTAAGAACCATATCAAGAATTAGACAAGTGTAGCCTCAACTAAACATTTTCCATCATTCACACCTCCCCCTGGCTAGACTGTATAAAATGGGACTATTCTCCCTTGGCTGACTGCTTCCGCGGTTGCAGACAAACTGCTGATTTTCTCCACTGCTTTTGGACTTGTCCACTGGGCTGACATAGGCTCCTTCATATCTTCTGCATTAGGTTTGCCAAATATAGTGCACCTTAAAAACTGTCTGCTGGGCATATTTGGTGACCTCACTGTCCAGCCCTAGGCTAAGAGACTACTTTGCATCCTCTATTTCTATGCGTGGAAGTCCCCTCTGCTGACATGGAAAGGGTCAGAGACCCCAATGCAGAATATGTGGCTGAAACTGTCAATGATTCCCTGTCTCTATATAAACTTACCTTTTGACATCTGTAAGAGGACTAAAGTTTTCCACAAAATATGGGGCAGATGGCTGGCTAGCCCACTGACGCTTTCCCTCCTGTACTACCATGACAGGGATTCACCTTGTGAATGTTGTATTAAATAGGAACTTCTGTTATGTCCAGGATGTTTAAAACCCGTATCGCTTACTCCTTTGTTGATGTTTATATCCACTTGTAGATGTAATATCTAGTTTATTATTGCACACTGACCGGATTTTCATGATATGCTGGATTAGGAGCATTCTGTTAACCGGTGTTGTAGTTTTTCTGTGTGCCTTTTGTTTTATGTCTGTATGTCGTAAAACTGCAATAAAAAATCTTTAAAAAAAGAAATAGCAGTGTAGCCAAGGTGCCTTGGCTACAGAGTCATAATGGAAACTTTGAATTCTGTACATATTTCTAAAAGCAGCAATTATTTCCTCATCCTGAAGTTTTTCTGACATGGTCAGAAAGTGGCTATTTTATTGTAAACTAACATAACTTAACCGCTTAAGGACTGCCTCCTGCACATTTACGTCGGCAGAATGGCACGGCTGGGCACAATCACGTACCTGTACGTTGCTCTTTAAGTGCCCAGTCAAGGGTCACGCGCGCCGCTGGCGGCAAACTTGCGACCCGGCCCTGAGCTCCGTGACCAAGGGACCCGCGGACCCGATCGCTGCTGGTGTCCCGCGATTGGGTCACAGAGCTGAAGAACGAGGAGAGGTATGTGTAAACCAGGGGTCTCAAACTGGTGGCCCTCCAGCTGTTGTGAAACTACAAGTCCCATCATGCCTCTGCTTGTGGGAGTCATGCTTGTAACTGTCAGCCTTGCAATGCCTCATGGGGCTTGTAGTTTCCCAACATCTGGAGGGCTGCTAGTTTGAGATCCCTGGTGTAAACAAACCTCTCCTCGTGCTTCCTAGTGTGGCTGTCACTGATCATCTGTTCCCTGTTATAGGGAAAGACTATCGGTGACGTCACATGCCAAGCCACGCCCCCAATAGTAAAAAACCACACGTCACATTTAACCCCTCCCTGCCCCCTAGTGGTTAACTCCTTCACTGCCAGTGTAATTTACACAGGAATCGGTGCATTTAATAGCACTGACTGTATAAATGTGTCAAAAATGTCTGATGTGTCCGCCATAATGTATTTTTTGCAATTTTTTTTTTTTTTTAATACCAAAATTATGTAGAAGAATACGTATCGGCCTAAACTGAGGAAAAAAATTTTTTTATATATATATTTTTGGATAAATTTATTATAGCAAAAATTAAAAACATTTTTTTTTTTTTTTTAAATTGTCGCTATATTTTTGTTTATGGCGCAAAAAATAAAAACCGCAGAGGTGATCAAATACCACCAAAAGAAAGCTCTATTTGTGAGAAAAAAGGGACGCCAAATTTTGTTTGGGAGCCATGTCGCACGACCGTGCAATTGTCAGTTAAAGAGACGTAGTGCCGAATCGCAAAAAAGGGGCCTGGTCCTTTGGCTGCAAATTGGTCCGGGGCTTCAGTGGTTAAATACAAAATTGGCAGGTTCGCCATCCAGTGTCAATAACTGCATCAAGCCAGTCTCCTGTCCAGATAGGGAACATTGTTCACTCCGCAAATATTTTCCCCTATTTGAATTGAACCAGGAAAAGTAAAGTTAAAATGCTACTGTTTCCTGTAAGGAACATCTGCACCTTACAAAATCAGGTATTGGAGATACCAATATACAAAAAAGGAATACCATGCATCAGCATAAAATCAGTGGTAACAGAGTGATGCAATAAATCTAAACAGATTTAAAAGCATTTAGGCCTGTATTATAGAATTTTTATAGAATCAGTTAAAGACATGGAATAGTCATGGGTACAGCCAATACAGGTGTACTGGAGGTATAGATGAAAATCTCCCCCAGAGGCATAGAGCATGCTTTTTTGTAAAGACGTGGATCAAATCCAAATAGACAAACTTAAAATGAAAAGGAGAAAAAGAAAACAAACCAACCAACAGACTGTCTAGTAAACTGGGCTCTCAGGAAGCTAGTTATCATAAAACCTATGGATAAAAGCTCTAGCCTACCCAAGTAGTTGGTAAGATTGGCTTTGCTGTAACATTCTGTGAATTGGCATGGTGTCATAAGAAACATTATCTGCTTACAAATAACCTATTTTCCATAAAAAATTGCCACCTGGCAAAAAAAAATTAACATTTCATAGGTCCATAATTATGTGTAGCGGCGGCCCCCGTGGGGTCGCTGAGTGTAGTAGTTCCACCTGTCACCCTGCACAGTCCAGCATTTGCTTCCAATCACTCCTCACTGAACAATCCATTAGCTTGTTTTTATTTTATTAAGGGATTAAACTTGGATGGGGTAAAGGGGTCATGGGATGCCCAGATAATTGACTTTAAATGAATGAAAGATAATTGGAATCTGTATTTGCAGTCTGTAAAGTTCCATACTGCTTCAGCACACCACTCATGGGTAAACTCTGCTTCCTCTACTGCACAATGCTTGATTCCTGGTAAACCTAGCACATGGCTATGCCCCACTCTGAATAAGGCCCAACAGTTATGAATTCACCATTTGCTGGCAGGAGTCTACAGTCCCCTTTGATGTAGCATCCAATAGCAACTGAAAAGTCTTTTGGGCTAGCCATGTTTTAGGTGGACTACTGGTCCCAGTCGGTCATGTGCAGACTCTGCCAACCCTCCTGGCTGCAGCAGCCTGTGTCTATTGCCAGCAACATCAGTCTCTCCCTCTGGCTCTACATCCACTCCTGGCATGTCTCTTCCAGATCTTCTGACTGTACCTGTCACTCAACCAACCACAGATGGATCCCTCCTGATGACTCGCCGGCAGTGTTCCCTGCTCTCCTCTACTACTCCTGTTCAGGACACCCCTTGTTTGGGTTGTATGGAGGGGTTCCTTCCCAGCTCTCTGAGCCCCGGCCCAAGGTCCCCCCGCCCCAGATAGAGGGCTCCTTCAAAGCCACTGACAGCCTAACACTCCATCACTCCAGTTCTTCCACCCGACAACTCCTCCCCCAGCAGGTTGACCCAGGGTATATATAGGAGGCCTGCTCCCTGCCAATCCTAGTTGGGGATTGGTCAGGGCTCCCAGATACACCTCACGCCACTCTGATCTTCTCTTCAACCTCTTTTCCAGAAACCAGAGGGAGGCGCCGGAAAGATGAAGCCACATGTCAGTCACCTGCTGCTGCTCTCAAACCGCAGCCCCCAGATCAAAAACAAACAGATCTGCACTGGCTGAAACAAAAACAAAAAAACTATCTCTAGAACTTACCTACCGAAGGTAGAGGGTGTGCTATATATGCACTATGGTGTATAGTTTTTCAATATACTTAGATTTTTTTTTATTGCCGTAACAAAAGTGGCAGAGGACAAAATCCACAATTTGAGGATCGCTCTGTGAGCCGTTGATAGGCAGAGTAAAAGCCAATGAAGAATCTATTTGACACTAATTCTGTCCAGCATATCCAAACACGCAGAGCATGGGATCCTTAGTAACATGCAATGTCGTGACTTCAACGATGTAGTTAATGAATTGATCCCAGAATATAGAGATTATACAACCGTCCCAGAAAAGGTGAACTGGAGTGGGATGACCTGAGCCACACACTAGGAGCAGGCAGATGCAATAGGGTTAGTTTCATTTATAAACCCTTTGCCCATTTTAGGGAAATCTGCTTTAAGAAATATATGTGGACTGCTAATGATGTGTTCCTTCTGAAAACCTACTTTGTTAGTTATCATGCCATCTTCCAAATGTCAATTTTCTAACAGCTTAGGAATAGTAATTTAAATAGGGCTTTTTGGGTGGCAAGAAAAATATTAAACCCTCAGTTGAGCATTTCTACAGCTGTTTTTATCACTTAGTATGCAGCTTCATTATCTTTAATCTTTGCCTGTGTTCCAGTTTAAGATGGTGCCATGATCACTGCTCCAGGTTTCCCATTTCTGGAGGGGCTCCTTTCTCTTGCAGCATCCTATGGAGACATCATTGCATGCAGGGACTAGTTGTCTCCCTTCACTTTGTGCATTAACACTCTGCCCCATAACCTAAGATGGCAAGACACTGCCCTGCCTCTCCTCCCTTTCCCTTCTCAAAGATAATAGACTGGAGACTGCACTGTACACTGTTAAAGTGTTACTAAACCCACAAAAGTAAAATCTGTCTGTATATGCAGCATAGCATGCTTGTCATAATCACTGTGAAACTTAAGGGGTTAATCCTCTGCATTGTGTAAAAAGGCTATTTTACCCTGTATGCACAGATCCCCCCCCCCGCACTGTCTATCTGGGGAAAGCCAGCTAACACGGGCGGATTAGCCGACCTGCACATGATCAGTTGTGTATTTTATGTTGGAGAGAATAATTACTTATTCTCAGAGATAGCCAGGTCACATGATATTGGCATCACACATGTGGGCGTGTATACAGGCTAAAGTGAAAATCTCCCTGAAATCTCCTCCTACCTGAACTATCACTGGAGAAACTGTGCAGTTTGAACTATTTTTTCACATCACTGGGTTTAGTAACAGGTTAATGCTTTCCTTTGAAGACCAAAAGTTAAGAGAGAGAGGGCACTGAGAGAGCAGGAGCCAGCAGTATTGACAATTGCAAACTGCAAGTGCTGGGGTAAGAATTTTAACAAATAGTTTACTGGGAAATGTTTGTGTTAATTGTGCTCAATGTGTTAACCTACGAAAAAAAACACTGAAGTTTTAATACGTTTTAATGTGTGTTTTTTTTTTTTTTTTTGACTCCCAAAAAGTACCATTTTGTTCATAATATTAGAAAGGGACAAGTTGCCTTGATCAAGCTAACTTATTTCCCTCATAAGAGGTTTCATTTAAGGCTCACATGTCAGATTGAAATCTTTGCAGACCTTGGTTGTTTAAAAATTTAAATTGAACGCAGCCTCACCTTTCTAGTTGATAAAAGCTATACTTCCCTCCATAATTTTAAAGATCGTTACTTCACCGAATGTTTATGGCTTGCCATACATTATACAATTTTCTTATTCAATTTTCTTTAGACTTAAAGGTGTGTAGTGCAAGGGCCTGCCATATTGGATACAAATTAAATGTTTAGATTTGACCTCATATTATATTATATTTTGGTAAATCTAAAGGAAAATTGTACAAGAAAATAGTATAATGTATTGCCAGGCAAAGGCCACTTTCCTTTGGAACTTTTTATCGTAACAATTAAAACTTACCAGGGGCATTAATGAGATCAGTGGGCCTGTGTGCAAGATCATAAGTTGAGTCCCATTGCTTGATATATATATATATAAAAAAAAAATTGTTTGCTTAGTGTGCCACAGTGAAGTGTGGGGAAATTTTTCATTGCGTCAAGGGTCTTATTAGGGTTGTAAAAGACCGGGGGCATCTTTGGGCACAAAAAGTAGAAAAGTAATGAGGCATGCATAGCGCGGTGTGGCAAAAAGTGGGTGTGGCCAAATTGTGTTTAATGGTGTGAGGGGCTTCGGGTGCGTGATTGAAATAAGTCGTCTTGTACCCATAACATATGCTTAGATTGCTGTGAAACAAGTAAGAGCCTAACAGAAATGTATACACCCCACAATCATTTAAAAAAATAAAAACAAAACCCTTCCATTACATATGATTTGTATGCACTGAAAATCGAGAGCGAACACTTCATCTAAGCCTACCTTAAACACAAAGTTCATTAAAATAGCCATGGACTACTTAGCAACCAGCAACTGTTGAGGCAATGAAAATTTAGGTCAGAAATATGTAATTTACAATACAATCGTCTGTTGCTTTTAACTAAAACATCATAGAATGTCACCCTAATACGTAAGTGCATTGTATGTAAAATTATAATATTGTATTTTCAAATAATGTTCTTTCCATACATCTCATTATATATTTATGTCTTTGGATAGAAACTCTCTTGTTTTAATACACATCCATGAAGGAGGTATATTTTACTTCGAAACGTGTCGGGTGCAATAGAATCAGTTTACTGTATGTACAGTGGTGGCTCATATGCATATATGTTTATGTATTTTTCATGTTTTTATGATATTTTACAATTACTGTTTTTTATACCTCGTTACACTTTTTTATTTGATACGTGCCTAAAAAGTCAATTTGAGGGGTCTGTTGCTTTTGAAATTGATTATTGGATGTGGCACTAAATAATGCATAAACTTGTCATTCATACACATTTCTAATTTACAATGTAGTGTATAATTTATAAAACAAAATATAAGCAGCGCTATAAATATGCAATCAAACAAGGAATTATATAAAGTGCTATCGTGCAAACATAATAAAAAAAGTGACCTCCTTGAAAAAACATAACCAACATATAATCAGTAAAATGCATAATAAAGTGCAAACATGCAGATAATCAGCATGCATAAGTTATTGACAAAGCAAACTGTGAAAGTCCATAAATGGTGAACAATCCATAAGTGAAGCAAATCAGTCCATACAGGAAAGTACAATGTAAACAAGCAAAGGGGAATCCGCCACCAGAAACGCCCTCTTGAGATACACCTTTTACCAGATAAGCAGAACCATAGACTACAATGGTCAAAAACGCCCAAGACAAAGCATAAACAGCTGATCATCCAGTGGAGAGCTGCAGTCAATCGGCAACAAGTCCCATTAAGGGACTCGCAAATGTTAAAAATAAAATACTGCCATGGTAAGCCCATCAAATGTTCAAACTTTTATTAAAAATGGTGGCAACAATTACCTTGACATGGCTTGTAATCAACATATGTAAATATCAATGTAGGTTCCAGCAAGCTATCGGCTCGTACACGACCTCTGGGTAGCGGCTAAAACATTGTGATGTTGTCACCTCCAGGCCATTCCCGACGCGCTTTGTCATCAATGTCGTCTTCAGGGGAGAGCACAAGTGTTGGACATGACACACAACAGTAAGGAAAATATTAACGCAGTCTGTTGGGATCGACCTATCAATCCGTTTAAGAATCAACAGTGTCTGCCAGTCATGTGAAAAATCGCATGAAGTGTAGGATGGAGCACTCATTCGGAAGAGCACCATCTTGTGGATAAATGGTGATAAGCCAACAGCCTGCTATATACTGTATATCAATACAATTGATGGACCAAAAATACATAGTGCTCAACATGATAAATATAACTAAAGCCAATTTATTCTTACAATACATAGCTACATTAGTCTAAAACATTTTTTTAATGTATAAAATAGAAAATATTAGAAAAATAATAATTAACCACTTAAGGACCGCCGTATTGCCAATGTACGTCATTACAATGGCACCGGCAGGCACAAGCACGTACATGTACGTGCTTGCCTTCCAGCGGGTGGGGGGTCCGATCGGACCCCCTCCCGCTGGATACGGCGGTCCGTTTCGCTTCAGGAGCGATCCGGTATGAGGGGATGGCCGTTGGTTTCTGGCCATCCCCTCTCGATCGCTCCTGGCGAATGAGAGGCTTCCTCCCACTGTGTATTGTATACACAGGCAGGGAGGAAGTGATGTCATTCTCCTTGGGGCGGTCTTTTTGACCGGACTACGAGGAGAAGACAGAAAGTAAGTGTGCACCAACACTACACTGACATGTAGGCACACACAGGCACACAAACCCCCCCCTGATCGCCCCCCCCCAGTCACAGTGTCACTGATTGCAGTGATCATTTATTTACTGATCACTGCATTCAGTGTCAGTTGTAAAAGTAAAAACTATCAGGGCAGTTAGTGTTAGGTCCAGGGTAGCCCCCTACCACCCCCCAATAAAGGTTTAACCCCCTGATTGCCCCTAGAGTTAACCCTTTCACCCCCTTTTGCCAGTGTCACTAAGCGATCATTTTTCTGATCGCTGCATTAGTGTTGCTAGTGTCGCTAGGTAGCTAGTTTTTTTTTTAGGTTCACCGCCAGGTTTTTATAGAGCTAGGTACCCCGATATACTACCCAATAATGGTTTTAACCCCCTGATTGCCCCTAGTTAACCCTTTCACCCCCTTTTGCCAGTGTCACTAAGCGATCATTTTTCTGATCGCTGCATTAGTGTCACTAGTGCCGCTAGGTAGCTAGTTATTTTTTTAGGTTCACCGCCAGGTTTTTATAGCGCTAGGTACCCCGATATACTACCCAATAATGGTAATAATTTAACCCCCTGATTGCCCCTAGTTAACCCTTTCACCAGCGATCACAGTATAAGTGTCACTGGTGACGCTGGTTAGCCAGTTAGTTATTTAGGTTCCCCGTCAGGTTTTTATATAGCGCCAGGGACCCCCATATACTACCTAATAAAAATTTGAATAAAACAAAGAGTCCTGCGCAAATCGTGCCACTCTTAAAAAATACAAATATATATATATATATATATATATATATATATATAAATATATAAAAAATGAAAACGTGAAACAGTCAATGTATAAATAAAAAAATATATTCCAAGAATCGCACACAAATGAGTGAGGATAAAATATGGAAAAAAGCGGGACCAGATGTTTCCAAAGTCCACTAATCCAGGCTCTCAGAACTCTCTCACCTTAAGATGAAATATGCAAGCAGATCAAATAAAGCCCCAGAAACTTCTCCTTTGATTCACTGTATTAGGCCACTAAGGAAATGCAGGTGAAGGATGTAATAAAAACTTCCACCACTAGAGGGCCAATCTCAGCTTATAGGTATTGCACTGTAGATATAGACATCTATTCCGTAGTGTATGGCTCGAAAAAACACAAGGGAGAGGGGGAAGGAGAGAGAGAGAGGGGACTCCAATCGTGTAGTAATTTTAAATAAGCAGATATATTTATTAAAAATAGCCAAGACTCTCACATTTCAAACAATTAAAAATCACAGAGAGAGGAAGATGGTGATCTGGCGTCTTCCGCCAGTCTTACGCTACTTCCGGTTTGTCCTACGGCCACTCCCTACGCGTTACATCATACCACGTGACTTCTTCACGTGGTATGACGTAACGCGTAGGGAGTGGCCGTAGGACAAACCGGAAGTAGCGTAAGACTGGCGGAAGACGCCAGATCACCATCTTCCTCTCTCTGTGATTTTTAATTGTTTGAAATGTGAGAGTCTTGGCTATTTTTAATAAATATATCTGCTTATTTAAAATTACTACACGATTGGAGTCCCCTCTCTCTCTCTCCTTCCCCCTCTCCCTTGTGTTTTTTCGAGCCATACACTACGGAATAGATGTCTATATCTACAGTGCAATACCTATAAGCTGGGATTGGCCCTCTAGTGGCGGAAGTTTTTATTACATCCTTCACCTGCATTTCCTTAGTGGCCTAATACAGTGAATCAAAGGAGAAGTTTCTGGGGCTTTATTTGATCTGCTTGCATATTTCATCTTAAGGTGAGAGTTCTGAGAGCCTGGATTAGTGGACTTTGGAAACATCTGGTCCCGCTTTTTTCCATATTTTATCCTCACTCATTTGTGTGCGATTCTTGGAATATATTTTTTTATTTATACATTGACTGTTTCACGTTTTCATTTTTTATATATATATATATATATTTGTATTTTTTAACCACTTAATAACCGGCCTATAGCCGATTAACGGCTACAGGTCGGTTTGCTATCTCTAAGAGGCCGTTAATTAACGGCCTCCCAGAATTCTGCTCTCGCGCGCCCCCTGGGGCGCGCACACGAGAGCATCCGTGACCGCCGGGTCCAGGGGACCCGGCGCATCACGAATCACGGTAAACGGCCGCTCAGCGCGGCCGTTTACCACGTGATCGCTCCGTCAAATGACGGAGTGATCACTTGTAAACAAACCGGCGCCATGTTATGACGCCGGTTCCTCCCTCCCCCTCTCTGTACCGATCGGTACAGCGGAGGGGGAAGAGATCGGTGTTAGCAGCGATGTGGGCTGCATCTGCAGTGCCCACATCGCTGCGCACCGAAAATTAACCCCTCAATTCCCTGCCAACACTCTGCAATACCCTGCCATTACTCTGCATTACTCTGCAATACCCGCATTACTCTGCAATACCCCCATTACTCTGCAATACCCCCATTACTCTGCATTACTCTGCAATACCCCCATTACTCTGGATTACTCTGCAATACCCCCATTACTCTGGATTACTCTGCAATACCCCCATTACTCTGCATTACCCTGCAACACTCTGCATTGCCCTGCAACACTCTGCATTGCCCTGCAACACTCCGCATTGCCCTGCAACGCTCCGCAATGCCCTGCAACGCTCCGCAATACCCTGCAACGCTCCGCAATGCCCTGCAACACTCCGCATTGCCCTGCAACACTCCGCAATGCCCTGCATGCTCCGCAATACCCTGCAACACTCCGCAACACATTGCAACACTCCGCAACACCCTGCAACACTCCGCAACACCCTGCAACACTCCGCAATACCCTGCAATACTCTGCAATACCCTGCAACACTCCGCAACACCTTGCAACACTCCGCAATACCCTGCAACACTCCGCAACACCTTGCAACACTCTGCAATACCCTGCAACACTTTGCAATACCCTGCAACACCCTGCAACACCTTGCAACACTCTGCAATACCCTGCAACACTCTGCAATACTCTGCAACACTTTGCAATACTCTGCAACGCTTTGCAATACCCTGCAACACTCTGCAACACCCGACAATACCCTGCAACACTCTGCAATGCTCTGCAACACCCGCCAATACCCTGCAACACTCTGCAATGCTCTGCAACACCCGCCAATACCCTGCAATGCAATACTCTGCAACGCCATACTCTGAGATACCCAGCCATGCTCTGAGATACCCAGCCATAGTCGGTGATACCCTGCAATACCCAGCCATAGACATCCCCCCCCCCTCCCGCTGCCCTCCGGTGCTTCTACCGAATTGCTAATACGATCAAAGACAGAATCTTTTTTTTTTTTTTTTTTTTTTTTTTTTCAGGCTTCCCAGCTTAGAGGTGAGCTGCGGGGTCTTATTGACCCCACATCTCACTGTAAAGAGGACCTGTCATGCCATATTCCTATTACAAGGGATGTTTACATTCTTTGTAATAGGAATAAAAGTGATCAAAAAAATTATTTTTGGGGAAAAAAATGTCAAACTAAAATAAATAAAGTACAATGAACAATAAAAAAAATGTTTTTTTTTAAAGCGCCCCTGTCCCCATGTGCTCGCATGCAGAAGCGAACGCATACGAAAGTCCCGCCCACATATGAAAACGGTGTTCAAACCACACATGTGAGGTATCGCTGCGAACGTTAGAGCGAGAGCAATAATTCTAGCCCTAGACCTCCTCTGTAACTCAAAACATATAACCAGTAAAAAAAAATTAAATCGTCGCCTATGGGGATTTTTAAGTAGCGACGTTTGGCGCCATTCCACGAGCGTGTGCAATTTTGAAGAGTGACATATTAGGTATCTATTTACTCAGCGTAACTTCATCTTTCACATTATGGAAAAATTGGGCTAACTTTACTGTGTTTTTTTTTTTTTTTAAGCCCAAAACTGTTTTTTTTTCCAAAAAAAAGCATTCGAAAAATTACTGCGCAAATACCGTGCGAGATAAAAAGTTGCAAAGACCACCATTGTATTCTCCAGGGTGTTTGCTAAAAAAACATATATAATGTTTTGGAGTTCTATGTAATTTTCTAGCAAATAAATGATGATTTTTACATGTAGGAGAGAAATGTCAGAATTGTCCTGGGTGCTCCAGAACACCTGATGGGCCTCTGTATGTGGCCACACTGTGTAAAAGTCTCACACATGTGGTATCGCCGTACTCGGGAGTAATAGCAGAATGTGTTTTGGGGTGTAATTTGTGGTATGCATATGCTGTGTGTGAGAAATAACCTGATAATATGACAATTTTGTGAAAAAAAAAAAAAAAGTAAAAAAAATCTTGATTTTGCAAAGAATTGTGGGAAAAAATGACAACTTCAAAAAGCTCATCATGCCTCTTACTAAATACCTTGGAATGTCTTCTTTCCAAAAAGGGGTCATTTGGGGGGTATTTGTAATTTTCTGGCATGTTAGGGTCTCAAGAATTGAAATAGGCCGTCAGTACTTCAGGTGTGATCAATTTTCAGATATTGGCACCATAGCTTGTGGGCTCTATAACTTTCACAAAGACCAAATAATATCCACCAATTTGTACTTATTTTTACCAAAGATATGTAGTAGTATAAATTTTGACCAAAATTTATGAAGAAAAAATTACTAATCTGCTAAATTTTCTAACAGAAACAAAGAAAAATTCATTTTTTTACCGAATTTTCGGTATTTTTTCCTTTATAGCACAAAAAATAAAAAACCCAGCGGTGATTAAATACCACCAAAAGAAAGCTCTATTTGTGTGAAAAAAAGGACAAAAATTTCATATAGGTCCAGTGTTGCATGACTGAGTAATTGTCATTCAAAATGCGAGAGCACCGAAAGCTGAAAATTGGTCTGGTTATTAAGGGTGTTTAAGTGCCCAGTGGTCAAGTGGTTAAGAGTGGCACGATTTGTGTAGGACTCTTTGTTTTATTCATTTCACTTGATAGTTTGTGTTTACTATTTTGTCCCGCTGCATTTTTTGCATTATTAAGTAGCACTTGCACTTTTTATCACTTTACTGTTTACATGCTATTTACCTTTTTTGCATATTTTCTATTTTTTCGTTGTACACTAATTTAGATATATTTTCACTTTAGTCACTTTATCACCTAGTGGCGCGAGGGCTCATTTTTATATTATATAATAAAAATTTGAACCCCCTGATTGCCCCTAGTTAACCCTTTCACCAGTGATCACCGTATAAGTGTTACCGGTGACTCTGGTTAGTTTGCTTTTTATAGCATCCGGGCACCCACCATTTATTACCCAATAAAGGTTTAACCCCCTGATCACCCGGCGGGTGATATCAATTAGGTTTTAGGGTCAGGGTCTGCGTCGCCCCAGGCAGCGTTAGGTTAGTGCCAGTACCGCTAACACCCACACGCAAAGCATAAACCTCCCGTAGTGGTATAGAGTCTGAACAGATCAATATCTGATCTGATCAGATCTATACTAGCATCCCCAGCAGTTTAGGGTTCCAAAAAAACGCATTGTTAGCGGGATCAGCCCAGATACCTGCTGGCACCTGCGTTTTGCCCCTCTGCCCAGCCCACCCAAGTGCAGTATCGATTGATCACTGTCACTTACAAAACACACAACTGCAGCGATCGCAGAGTCAGGCCTGATCCCTGCGATCGCTAACAGTTTTTTTTTGGTAGCATTTTATATTTAAATCCGGAAGGCAGTGCTTGGTTTTCGGGGTCCCGTACGTGGCTAGCCTCCCAAAAAGTCCCCCACATGTGGTATCCCCGTACTCGGGAGAAGCAGCAGAATTTTATTTTGGGGTGTAATTTGACTTATGCCCATAGCATGTGTGAGCAATATATCATTTAGTGACAACTTTGTGCAAAAAAAAAAAAAAGTTGTAAAATTCCTGCAACTTGTGGCAAAATATAAAATATTTCATGGACTCAACATTCCTCTCAGTAAATAGCTTGGGGTGTCTACTTTCCAAAATGGGGTCATTTGGGGGGGTTTTGTGCTATTTTGGCATTTTATGGCCTTCGAAACTGTGATAGGTAGTGAGGAGTGAAATCAAAAATTTGTACCCTTAGAAACCCTGAAGGCAGTGATTGGTTTTCGGGGTGCCGTACGCAGCTAGACTCCCAAAAAGTCCCACATATGTGGTATCCTTGTACTCAGGAGAAGCAGCAGAATATATTTTGAGGTGCAATTCCACATATAACTATGGCATGTGTGAGCAATATATCATTTAGTGACAATTTTTTGTAAACTTTTTTTTTTTTTTTTTTTTTTTTTTGTGTCATTATTCAATCACTTGGGACAAAAAAAAATAAAAAATTCAATGGGCTCAACATGCCTCTCCACAACTTCCTTGGGGTGTCTACTTTCCAAAATGGGGTCATTTGGGGGGGGGGGGGTTTGTACTGCCCTGCCATTTCAGCACCTCAAAAAATGAGATCAGTCGTAAATTAAAAGCTGTGTAAATTCCAGAAAATGTACTCTAGTTTGTAGACGCTATAACTTTTGCGCAAACCAATAAATATACGCTTATTGACTTTTTTTTTTTACTAAAGACATGTGGCTGAATAAATTTTGCCCTAAATGTATGACTAAAATTGAGTTTATTCGATTTTTCTTATAACAAAAAGTAGAAAATATCATTTTTTCTCAACATTTTCGGTCTTTTTCCATTTATATCGCAAAAAATAAAAATCGCAGAGGCAATCAAATACCATCAAAAGAAAGCTCTATTTGTGGGAAGAAAATGACACAAATTTTGTTTGGGTACAACATTGCATGACCGCGCAATTACCAGTTAAAACAGTGCAGTGCGAAATTGTAAAAAGACCTCTGGTCCTTAGGCTGTTAATTGTTCCGGGGCTGAAGTGGTTAAACAAAAAATCCTATATAAACCAAGAAAAAAGAGGCAAGACTAGCACTAACTAAGGGCTAGCTATGAATAACCTATCATCAAGGGAGAATGACAAAATACAAATAAAAAATACTCAGTGGGCCATATTAACCGTTATTAATAAAACAATTAATGTCCCACTTAATGTTGAGGCCCAATGGGACATACATTTTAAGCCAATAAATCCACCGAGTCTCAAGGGGCAAAATCTCTTTAGCGAAGCTGCCTCTCCAACAGGGTGCAAAAGGATCAATGGCTAGAAAAGTAGTTACACTAGGGTTTCCATCATGGAACCTAGCATAGTATTTAGAGACACTGTGACCTGGAAAGCCAGACTTAATATTAGTGAGCGGCACAGTGGTGTAGTGGTTAGCACTCTCTCCTAGCAGTAAGAAGGGTCGCTGGTTCAAATCCCAACCACGACACTACCTGCCTGGAGTTTACATGTTCTCCCTGTGCCTGCGTGGGTTTTCTCCGGGTACTCCGGTTTCCTCCCACAATCCAAAGACACGCAGGTAGGTTAATTGGCTTCTGTCCAAAATTGGCCCTAGTATATGAATGGTGACCTTGGATTGTGGGCTCCTTGAGGGTAGGGACTGATGTGAGTGTGCAATGTACAGGGACAATTGTAGACACTCAGGTTGAACTGTATGGACTGGTGTCTTTATTCAACCTTACTAACTATGAAATTATGTGTTCTTTTAGTCTGGTTTGTAGTTTGCGGATTGGCCTCCCTATATATTGTTGCCCATATGGACAATCCTATAGACTACATTCTTTGTATTACAGGTCACAAGTGTCAGTGTTGTACTCCCTATTATGATTATGGTTTGGTAACATAGGGCCTATAATAGGATCATGTTTAATAATGGGCCAATGTTTCTTAATTTTCTTTTATGGTCAAATGCTGGTTAGAGAAGGAAGTGACAAAGGCCCATTCAAAGGGACTTTGGTCAGAGTTGTTTAAGGCTCTACCGGCCAGTAGCGAATCCTTATCCCTACCAGCCAATTCTTCAATGACCATATTAAGAGCACCCACATGATATCTCTTCACGGCAAACCTATTTTTCAATAGGCTAGATTAATGATCCTAGTCACTAATATTCAAAAGATTCCACTGAAGATGCAAAAATTGACTTTTTGGTTTTGATTTTATCCAAGCCGGGTGATGGAAACTCTCTACCTCCAAATAAAAGTTAGTCAGTAGACTTAAAGTGATAATTTCCAATGAGTTATTAGACACTTTAATAGTCAAATCCAAAAATGTATTTGTTCAGTGCTGAATTCACACTGTAAAATAATTCTATGATCATTATCATTAAGTCTAGTAATAAAATGACACAGAATCAGTTACCCCTCCATAGGAGAAGGATGTCCTCTATATATCTGCCCCAAAACATCAACTCAGGGTGTTGGTTGGCATAGATGACCTCCTCCCATTTAGCCATAAATAAATTCACCATACTGGGTGCAAATTTTGCACCCATGGCTACTCCACAATTTTGAATATAATTCCCCCCCCCAAATCAGAAATAGTTATGGGTCATGGCATATTTTAGTAACTCCATGACAAAATCCACCTGTCTTGATTGTAAAAGACTTTTGTTGGCCAGATAGTACCTAACCGCTTCTAAGCGATATTATTGTATACAGGAACGTGATGCCCACTGTAGCCAGAATGTCTCCATAACATGGGTGTTATCCCTCAGATAGATATATTTGAGTATCGGATACAAGGGGCTGTAAAAATGTATCAATATATCTGCCTACCCAGGAGGTAATGGGATTGATGCCGCTATGTATCGGACATCCGGGTGGACTTGCTAAATCCTTTTGTATCTTGGGTAAATTATACATGATGGGAAGTTTTGGTGCACTTGGAACTAGAAACTGTCTTCCTTTTTGTTTAGGATGCCCCCTGCATATCCTCGATCTATAACTGCCTATAAATTTTATACTGAATTGTGGGATTATTTTGACGAATGGCATGTTTCAGAAGTGTAGACATTTCAACTTCATAAGCTTCTTTATGTAGGACCACTATTACCCCCCCCCCCCCCCCCCCCATCCACAGGGCAGACTACCACCTTTTTGCATGGTCTTATCCAAGGCCAAATCCCTACAAGGGTTGGTAAGGGTAAAGGAATCAATATCTTTAAGAATCAAATCCCGGAAAAGGGTACGGAAGGAGCCACTGCTTTAGGGGGGGTTAAAGAGTGACGCAATTGCTAACTTGGTATGAATTATCCCATTAAGTGGTTGTAGATTGCACCAGCTCTGTATTATGTTCTGTCGTGTATTGTACAATCTTGGTGTATATAATTCGGGGGTCTGTTAAGCTGTCCATAGGCAGGCTATTTTTAGCGCCACTTTTTAGTGGCACTATTCGGCCACTGTTGGGGCGGTATTAACCCCCCGGTAGCGGGCGAAAAAGGATTAAAAGCGCCGCTGCCCCATTGTTTTTAATGGGAAGGGGCACTTTAGGAGCGGTGAATACACCGCTCCTATAGCGCTGCAAAGATGCGTCTTGCAGGACTTTTTTGACTGTACTGCAAGCACACTGCTCCAGTGTGAAAGCCCTTGGGCCTTTACACTGGAGACGCAGGAGAGGCGCTATTTTTAGCACTGTAGTACCTGTAAAGCTCCTCAATGTGAAAGTAGCCTTAGTTTTTGTTTTTTTCTTTTTTAGCTAGCAGGTTCCTCCATCAACACAAATTGGGTGGATGGATGAATACAATTCCTCCCAGGTCAGTCTGTCCCCCCTCAGTATAATCCTCCCCCCAGGTCAATATGTCCCACAGTATAATCTCCCAGGTCAGTCTGTCCCCCATTACCCCATTATAAACCCCTCAAGTCAATCTTTCCCACAATATAACCCATAATCCCCCAGGTGAGTCTATCCCCCAGCATAACCCCCTCCCCCCCCCCCCCAGGTCAGTCTTTACCCAATACAATTCCCTCAGGTGTGACTGACCTAGGGGGATTATACTGGGCAACAGACTGACGTGGGAGGGTTTTTACTGGGCGACAGACTGACCTTGGAAATGGGAGGATTGTACTGGTTGTCAGATTGACCTGGGGGGGGGGGGGGATTTAACTGGGGGAAAGATGCCAGTACAATCTACCTCCCCAAGTCAGTCTGTCACAGTCTGCACAATCCCCCCCCCCCCCCCAGTCCGTTTGTCCCCCATTATAACCCCCCCTATGAATCAGCTTGTCGGAGTGTGTGTGCCACAATACCCTGAATAAGCCTGCCACAGTGTACACAGCCAGAATGTGTGTTGAAGCACAGTGGTCACCACCCCCTTCAGCACCTGTGTGCATTGCACACGTGGATGATACGCCACTGCAACTTACACTGTTATTTTCCTAAGTACTATAATTGTTTTCTAGCTATGGCCATCAGTAGACATAATATGGCCCATGCTAATTTTGTTTCTCAATCCATTCAGTACACTGTATAATTTTGCTTTTGAAATGCCTGCATCTCCCTTCTAACTTGGGAAACTCCAGCTATACTTTTTATTTTTGTTTTGGATAAACATGGGAAGGGCTACTGCTTCTGTCAGATTTTTATTAGCATTTATGTCCCTCTTTGGGAGATTCCCTCTTACTTTCTGTCCCTCAATGGGGACACAGACAAAAACAGCTTTTTAGTGGGAAGATTTGAACGATTAAAAGTTTAATTAAGGCTCCCTAAATTACATATTTTCTGAAGATGCAGAACCAATAAAAGTTAGGTGATGCTGATAATTTTGTATTATTGTTAATTGCACAGGTATTGTTAAAATGTTATATTTATTAAACATTTCACAATCTTGGCAGTTAATTGGATAAAGGGGTTTAGTGAACACACATAGTGTGCAAAAGGTATGAAAAATGCTGTAAATTGACAATGCTTTCAGAAATAATTAGTAATACTAAGTAATTACCGGCAGTAATAATTAGAAATAATTAGTAATAATGTTAATAGTTTATTTTTTTATCAATAAACAAAATGGAAAGTAAATGAATAGAAGGGAAATCCAAATCAATATTTGGTGTGACCACCATTTGCCTTCAAAACTGTATCCATTTTCTAGGTACTTTTGCACAGTTGAAGGAACTCGGCAGGTAGGTTGTTCCACACCTTTTGAAGAACTAACCACAGATCTTCTGTGAAAGTAGGCTGCCTCATCTCCTTCTGTCTCTTCATGTAATCCCAGACAGACTTGATGTTGAGGGCTTTGTTGGGGCCAAACTATCACTTCCAGGACTCTTTGTTCTTCCTTACCCTGAAAATAGTTCTTAATGACATTGGCTCTGTTTGGGGTCCTTGTCCTGCTGCAGAATACATTTATGGCTAATTGCATGCTTCCCTGATGGTATGACATGATTGATAAGTATCTGCCAGTATTTCTCAGCATTAACACCATTGATCCTGACCAAGTCTCCAACTCCATTTGCAGAAATGCAAATAAAAACATTAAGTTTAATGTAGCTCCTACAAGGGAGTGTAGTGCAAAGGCACCACAGTCACTGCTAAAGTGCTGGAGAGTGTGTGCTAACACACATATTTAACCACTTCTTGCCTGGCCTATAGCAGAATGACGACTGGGTGGTGGTTCAGTTATCCTGACTGGGCGTCGGTTCAGTTATCCTGACTGGGCGTCATATGATGTGCAGCAGGATAAGCCGCGCACGCGGCGATCGACGGTGTGTCAGTCTGACACACTGCCTCACCAATCTTGGTAAAGAGCCTCTGATGTGGGCTCTTTACCACGTGATCAGCCGTGTCCAATCGCAGCTGATCACGATGTAAACAGGAAGAGCTGTTTATCGGCTTTTCCTCATTCGCATCTGACAGGCGCGAGTAGAGGAGAGCCGATTGGTGGCTCTCCTGACAGGGGGGTCTGTGCTAATTGTTTATCAGTGCAGCCCCCCAATGGATGCTTGCCAAGGACCACCGGGATGCTGCCAGGACCACCAGGGATGGTCATCACACAGGACCACCAGGTGTGCCACCCTAGACCACCATGGATATACCAATAGGTGCCCAGGCAGCTCCCATTAAAAATGCCTGCCAGTGCCACCAGTGATGCCTATCCGTGCAGTCTATCAGTGCCAGCCATCAGTGCTGCCTCAGTGACATCTCATTGATGCCACCTCATCAGTGTGCATCAGTGAAGGAGAAAACATACTTTTTCCCAAATTTTATAACAGAAACAAACTTTATTTTTTTATTTGTTAAGCAAAAAATAAAAGCCGCAGAGGTGATCAAATTCCACCAAAAGAAAGGTCTATTTGTGGGAAGAAAATGATAAAAATTTAATTTGGGTACAGTGTAGTATGACCACGCAATTATCATTTAAATAGTGACAGTGCTGAAAGCTGAAAATTGGTCTGGGCAGGAAGGGGGTTAAGTGCCCTGTATTGAAGTGTTTAATGAAGGTTAAATATAACCTTGGTAAAACCTTTGCTACTTCATTAAAATCTCATTCAAAGACTGATAAAGTATTTATAACAGGAGCAACAAACATTTTTCTGATCACTTTTAAAACTGCTTCTTTATTCTTGATTTACTCTTGTAGTATGTATTCCATCCCTTCTTAACTGCACACTGTATCCACAGATAGAAGCTGCTCTCAGTCGAATGCCAAGTGTTGGTCGAAGAATGAACCTGCAAACGAGAGTTATGAAGGTAGCATTTTATCTGTTTTTATTTTATTTTTATATTTTTTTTATTAAATGCATCCTAATAAATAATAGAATTAAAGTAAATAATAAGAGGTCTGTACATATGGGTACCACTACACAAGTGTTTCCCAAAACCAGCTGAAATTGGAATGTCTAACCAAGGAAAAGGAATAGTAGCACATCCTGCCATTTAATCTGTATATATGTATTCCAGCAATATATGATATATGACAAATTGTGTTTCTTGCCCTAGGCTGTTGGAACTAGACTAACCACTTGGTGCCCATACTACGTCTATTGACGTTATGGGCTTTCGGTAGTTATATCTGAGTGATGCCTGAGGCCACAGACATCATTCAGATATCGGCGTTTTCAGCTGGCGATTCCCTGCACCATAAGAATGATCATAGCGGCTGTTCCGCTGCTTGGTCGTTCTTACGGGCGGCGGGAGGGGGTGCTTGTACCGACTCACCGCGTCCGTCGGTAACAGGATCCGCCGCCCCCCCGCCAGTTATCATAGAGATTTCCGGCGGACCAGATCGTCCCCAGAGTCTCTATGATCATTCGGAGGCTGGGCGCAATGTTATGACATCACGCCCGGCCTCGGTATTCAAAATAACGGCGCCGATTTGGCAGGGAAGCCAGGATCGTTTTTTTTTTTTTTTTTTTTTTTTTTTTTTTTTTTACTCTTCCCAGCCTAGAGGTGAGATATGGGGTCTTATTGACCCCATATTTCACTGTAACTAGGTCCGATCGTGCCATATTCCTATTACAAGGGATGTTTACATTCCTTGTAATAGGAATAAAAGTAATCAATATATATATTTTTTTTTTTTTTTAAGTGTCAAACTAAATAAAAATAAAATTAACAATAAAAATAAAAAGTAAAGCGCCCCTGTCCCCGTGAGCTCGCACACAGAAGCGAACGCATACGTAAGTCCCGCCCACATATGAAAACGGTGTTCAAACCACATGTGAGGTATCGCCGCGAACGTTAGAGGGAGAGCAATAATTCTAGCTCTAGACCTCCTCTGTACCCCAAAACATGTAACCAGTAAAAAAATTTAAAGCGTCGCCTATGGGGATTTTTAAATACCAAAGTTTGGTGCCATTCCACGAGCGCTTGCAATTTTGAAGCGTGACATATTGGGTATCTATTTATTCTGCGTATCCTCCTCTTTCACATTATGCAAAAAAATTGGGCTAACTTTACTGTTTTTTTTTTTTTTTTTTTTCTGAAAAAAACGTGTTCGAAAAATTTCTGCGCAAATATCGTGCGAGATAAAAAGTTGCAACGACCGCCATTGTATTCTGTAGGGTCTTTGCTAAAAAAAATATATAATGTTTGGGGGTTCTATGCAATTTTCTAGCAAAAAATTTGGAATTTTACATGTAGGAGAGAAATGTCAGAAATGGCCTGGGCGCGAAGTGGCTAAACATGTTTCAGTAGCCTTCTTGGAAATGTTTGCATGTTTAACCACTTTCAGACCGGACCATTTTGCTGGTAAATGACCAGAGGTCTTTTTACACTTTGGCACTGCGCTGCTTTAACTGGTAATTGCGCGGTCATGCAATGTTGTACCCAAACAAAATTTGCGTCCTTTTCTTCCCACAAATAGAGCTTTCTTTTGATGGTATTTGATTGCCTCTGCGATTTTTATTTTTTGCGATATAAACGTAAAAAGACCGCAAATTTTGAAAAAAAATGATATTTTCTACTTTTTGTTATTAGAAAAATCCAATAAACTCAATTTTAGTCATACATTTAGGCCAAAATGTATTCAGCCACATGTCTTTGGTAAAAAAAAAGTCAATAATTGTATATTTATTGGTTTGCGCAAAAGTTGTCACATCTACAAACTAAGGTACGTTTTCTGGAATTTACGCAGCTTTTAGTTTACGACTGCCTATCTCATTTCTTGAGGTGCTAAAATGACAGGGCAGTACAAAACCCCCCCAAATGACCCCATTTTGGAAAGTAGACCCCCTAAGGAAATTGATAAGAGGCATGTTGAGCCCATTGAATATTTTATTTTTTTGCCTCAAGCGATTGAATAATGACAAAAAAAAAATTTTTTTTTTTTTTTTACACAAAGTTGTCACTAAATGATATATTGCTCACACATGCTATGGGCGTATGTGAAATGACACCCCAAAATAAATTCTGCTGCTTCTCCTGAGTACGGGGATACCACATATGTGGGACTTTTTGGGAGCCTAGCCGCGTACAGGGCCCCGAAAACCAAGCACCGCCTTCAGGCTTTCTAAGGGCGTAAATTTTTGATTTCACGCCTCACTACCTATTACAGTTTTGAAGGCCATAAAATGCCAAGATGGCACAAAACCCCCACAAATGACCCCATTTTAGAAAGTAGACACCCCAAGCTATTTGCTGAGAGGCATGTTGAGTCCATGGAATATTTTATATTTTGCCACAAGTTGCGGGAAAATTACAAACTTTTTTTTTTTTTCACAAAGTTGTCACTAAATGATATATTGCTCACGCATGCCATGGGCATATGTGAAATGACACCCCAAAATAAATTCTGCTGCTTCTCCTGAGTACGGGGATACCACATATGTGGGACTTTTTGGGAGCCTAGCCGCGTACGGGGCCCCAAAAACCAAGCACCGCCTTCAGGCTTTCTAAGGGCGTTACAGTTTTGAAGGCCATAAAATGCCAAGATGGCACAAACCCCCCCCCCCCCAAATGACCCCATTTTAGAAAGTAGACACCCCTAAATTTAGGGGTACACTAGTGAGACTAGGTAATAAATGGCGGGTGCCCTGAAACTATAAAAAAATAACTAACCAACCAGCGTTACCTGTAACAGTTATATGGTGATCACTGGTGAAAGGGTTAACTAGGGGGCAATCAGGGGGCTTTATGCGGTAGTATATGGGGGTCCCTGGCGCTATAAAAAGCTGCGGCGAACCTAAATACCTACCTGCCTAACTAGCGTCACCTGTGACACTAATACAGCGATCAGAAAAACGATCGCTTATTAGGCTGGGTTCACACTGGAGCGATGCGGGAACGCCACGAATGCGCGGCGGGTTCCCGCATCGCATGCCTCCCGGCGGCAGTTCACACTGCCCTATGCGAACTGCTGGGAGTGTCAGTGAAATGTTAATGACACCCCCAGATCAGTTCGCATATCGCAGTGCGATCTGCAAACTTGGATCGCATGGTGTGAACACCCATGCGATCCGATTCTGCTGCGGACCAAAAAAAGGGTCCCGTGCGAGTTTGCGGCGGGTGCGGCGGGTGCGACACGAATTCAGCCATACTATCTGTATAGCTGAACTCGAATCGCACAGAGATCGGATGTGATTTGCACTGCAGTGCGGTGCGAATCACATCCGTTCTCATAAACCGCTGCAATGTGAACCCAGCCTTAGTGACACTGGCGACGGGGGGTGATCACGGGGTTAAACCTTTATTGGGGGGGTTAGGGGGGTACCTTAGAACTAAAGGGGGCTAACCCTAACTGCCCTAACAGTTATTAGTCACAAATGACACCTGCCGGGTGATCAGGGGGTTAAACCTTTATTAGGTAATAAATGGCGGGTGCCCTGAAACTATAAAAAAATAACTAACCAACCAGCGTCACCTGTAACAGTTATATGGTGATCACTGGTGAAAGGGTTAACTAGGGGGCAATCAGGGGGCTTTATGCGGTAGTATATGGGGGTCCCTAGCGCTATAAAAAGCTGCGGCGAACCTAAATACCTACCTGCCTAACTAGCGTCACCTGTGACACTAATACGGCGATCAGAAAAATGATCGCTTATTAGGCTGGGTTCACACTGGAGCGATGCGGAAACGCCGCGAATCCGCGGCGGGTTCCCGCATCGCATGCCTCCCGGCGGCAGTTCACACTGCCCTATGCGAACTGCTGGGAGTGTCAGTGAAATGTTACTGACACCCCCAGATCAGTTCGCATATCGCAGTGCGATCTGCAAACTCGGATCGCATGGTGTGAACACCCATGCGATCCGATTCTGCTGCGGGCCAAAAAAAGGGTCCCGTGCGAATTTGCGGCGGGTGCGGCGGGTGTGGCGGGTGCGGCGGGTGCGGCGAATGGCTGAACTCGAATCGCACAGAGATCGGATGTGATTTGCACTGCAGTGCGGTGCGAATCACATTCGTTCTCATAAACCGCTGCAATGTGAACCCAGCCTTAGTGACACTGGCGACGGGGGGTGATCACGGGGTTAAACCTTTATTGGGGGGGTTAGGGGGGTACATTAGAACTAAAGGGGGCTAACCCTAACTGCCCTAACAGTTATTACAGTCACAAATGACACCAATGCAAAAAAAAAAAAAAAAAAAAAAAAAATGACATTGGTGTCACTGTGACTGGGGGGCAGGGGTAATTGGGGGGGTGATCGGGGGGTAAAGGGGGGGTGTGAGTGTGCCTGGCATGTTCTACTGTGTGTGGGATGTGTTGGTGCAACTCACTGATCCGCTCTCCTCCGTGTCGGAACGAAAAATACCGACACGGAGGAGAGAATACATCACTTCCTCTCCTGTGTTTACATTACAGGAGAGGAAGTGATGTCACCGGGGATTTCCATTCGTCGGGAGCGATCGCGAGGGGGTGGCCATGAATGAATGGCCGTCCCCTCGTCCGGGATCGCTCCCGAACGAAAACCGACCGCCGCAGGCACCGGGCGGGGGCCCGATCGGGCCCCCGACCCGCGGGAGGCAAAGGACGTACATGTATGTGCTTATGCCTGCCCGTGCCATTCTGCCGACGTACATCGGCGTGCGGCGGTCGGCAAGTGGTTAATGAACTAGGCAAGTAGAAATAGGCTAGAAATATGGTTTCCATGTCTACAAAGACCTAGTAATACATCTACCTTTGCATATCCAGTCCACTAACATTGTTTACCGGCCTTCTCACCAAGGAGTCCACTTGATGATACATGATTCGTATCGTATATCCCACCTTTTAACTTTACTATAATAGGTTTGTGTTTTGGGGCGCATAGACGGACAAGTGACTTTTTTTCTTTACGGTCATTTCATTTTATTTTATTTTTTCATGAATAGTAGAAAAATAAATGAAAAATTATAGTATCCAGAGGTTTTTATGACCGGAAAAGATAAGTCATGTAATGCTATTTTACATAGGTGTTTTGATTCAGAACATGTTTGCCTGCTGTGTATGTTCAAGTCAATAAGCATAGGATGGGCTTCCACTCGTGAGATGGGTATAGGAATGAAGAAGGGACATTTTTATTAGAATGATAAATAACATTTGATAGTCTTGTTTTCTTTTTCAGGAAAACTTGGAAGATCGCCTGGAAAAAATTAACCGTGATCTGGGGTCAATCCGAATGACGCTGAAAAAATACCATATTTTACCAACGTCTGCAAATATTTAGTAAACTTATATATCCTGTGAACTGGCTGTTTTTTTGCACTACTGTGAACTTATGCACTGACTTCAAGCAAAATTCCACTTTTAATAAGAGAGTTATAGCTGCAAGGCTTGTTTCTGTAAATATAGCTATTATTTTGCTTGCCATGTATGGTTTTGCTCTACCTAACAGGCATCATACAATGTTTGTGTCATGTATGCACATGCCCCAATATGATTCCCTGTGCCCATTCATTGCTGGACAGTGACCAAACTGATTTCTATTTTATTTGCAATGATAACTGCATGCTGATTGTTCATTATTTCTGTTTTGACTACAATGACCTCCACCCAAGTGTGATTTAGGTGTAGTGCAGTTAAAAATAATAATAATAATCTTGTAGAATCTTTGGTACAGTTTCAGTAAAACCTTTGTTACCAATGGTAACACATGTAAAATGCTTGCATTGCTTAAGGTATGATCAGAAAAAGATCTGGGGACACAGAACATTAATATCACTATCAATAGAATAAAAATGTAAACTTTTAATTAACCTCCCTGGCGGTACGATTATTTCGGATTTTAGGTGCTAAAAGCGGTACCATTATTTTGCATGAAAATTTGGCGTTTTATATTGTAGTCCTGCAATTCTTAGGAATAACTCACTTAAATCTGTCCAAACCAGAGTCTAGCAGACATCCCGGGTATGATAAAGTTTGAAAAATTAAATCATAAATTATAATATAATAAATAATTATAAATAATTGTACCAAATAATAATATAACAATAATAAAAATTATTCAATAATGTAATCAAATCAAAAACACTGAAATTTGCTCAGTTGCAGAATTGTCACTGTCATTACTTTTCAGTATTTGATGACGGATCTCCCCACAAATCGCTATCGCTCAATTCTGCGAGTGATTCTAATTTATTATCGCTGTTTTCTAGCTGGTCTAAAATAATTTTTGATGTACAGTGACAGTTTTGGTTGCTATGGGCAATCTCCAGTTTCCAGGCATAAAGAACAGTTTTTATTATATAAAACTGCATGCAGGACACTGGGCAGACCACTAGGGACAACGGGGATGTGAAATATTTACATACAGCAATGTAATCTGTAAGATTACATTATACTGTATGTTTACTGTTTGTTTCACTTTTTGAATTTGGCGCCGATCTCCGTGCCCGTGCGTCGCAACGCTCGCAGGGCACGGAGATCGGCGATGTAATGCATCGAGCGAGACACGGCTCGCTCGTACAGCGGGGAGACAACGCTGGATCCGAGGGAGAAGGTAAGTAAACCTCCTCCTGGATCCAGCGATGCAGTCCCGAGTCTGACTCGGGGATACCGCTTTTGGTATGAAAAATCCACCCCGAGTCAGACTCGGGAATACCGTCAGGGGGGTTAAGCAATTTAAAAATATTTCAGTTTTACAAAAAAACTAAAATGTTGCCATACCAGGGCCTCGGCTAAGTAACTACTAGTACGGTAAGAATATAGATAAAATTACTCTAATTTGTTTACTTATTAGAGTATTTGGGCAGAATAATTTATAATCAAATTTTAAGTTATTACTTAGGTGAGACCTAACTATAGCAACGTTTAAGACTTTTGGTACAATTGATGTGCTTTTAAATTACTATATTTAAAAATTAAATTTTATTTGACTGATAGTAATGCTTCTGCTTCCCCAGATCTTTATTTGATCGCACTTTTTGTTGTTCTGCGCAGATGATTTTTTTTTGTGCATGAAGATTTATAAGTTTGACAGCATATAATTTTATACAATAAAATGCATGCATACGTTGCACCACATCTAAACCGCAAAGGTGTGAACCAGCCCTAAAGCAAAACTATATCTGCAACGTGTCCTTGGAGCATTTTTTTTTATCGTTTGGATGCATGCATGGCATAAATTATTGGCATCCTACAGAATGTACACTGCAATGTGCTCGTGACTCAGGCAGTGTCCAAAAACGACTGTAGACAAGTAAGGCCCCTCTCACACAGGGCTGTCCATGTATGGACTCCACTTGCTCTCTTGATCCCCACTGAGCTGGTGGATGACTGGCTCACTGTGTAGAGACAAACCTGTCAGATCTCCACTCTTCTCTATGGGGGATCGGATGAAAACGGACAGATTGTTTTCATCTGATCAGCCAGACGGATGGGAAATGGAGATTCCATCCGTCTGGATTCAGCGGACCAAAGCCGATCCGATGTCAGTGGACATGTCACTGCTGACATCCGTCGCTCCATAGACCTGCATGGAGCGTCCGTTCAGGTCCGCCTAAATAACTGACAGGTGGACCTAAACAGCTCGCCCATGTGAAAGGGGCCTAAAGCAGTTGTTTGACAGAAAAAATACTTTTACCAAAGAAGCTCTTCCTTCTAGCAATTTTTTTTAAAGTATAATTTCACCTGCACAACCAGGTCATTAATTTACAGGGATCTATGAATGAATAAACTACAAGTTCAGTCTGTCCCTACAGCTTATGGCTTGCAGTTCTCAATGGACTAATAGTGCACTGATCAGTGCACTTGTAGTTCACGGAATTTTACTCTCTTTGTAACCGAAAGCTCGTATGGGCAGAAAGCTGGAGGGAGAGTGTGCAGGAGCCTGTCACTGCACCCGCAATACACTGATCGTGCGTGCAATACTTTGCAGGTAAAAAAAAGTGTGCTTTTTTTTTTTTTTGCACAGGAGCCTGCAAAGAGTCTGTATACATTTATTAATTTTTACTTTGTTAATCTTGGCATTTAAAGTGGAAGTCTACCCTAACTCCTAAATTCTCCCCTGCAATCATAAACATGAGCCAAGTTCAGCCTTATGCCTCAAAATAAAAAAATCACAGTTTTTCTACCTTTTTTATTTAGCAGAACCCAGTGCTGTCACGTGACTTTGAATCGACTTCGTTCTTCGTTCTGAGACTAAAAGCAGCCAGTGGGTGAGGTTACTGAAGCTAGCGACATCACCAGGGAGGGACACTGTTCCTGTGTAGCAAGTGAGTGTATAGAGGATGAGAAGGGATAGGTTCCTGCCTAGTGTTGGGGGGACTGGCAGTGCTCTGGGATCTCAGCTCAGTCTACAATGATCCTAGTACAGGCAACCACATTAAGGCTCTGTTTCCACTAGCGCAACTTGTCATGTGACTTTTGACACAAAGTCGCATGACAAGTCACAGCCCATTGATTTTAATGGCAACCGTTCCTATCTGTGACTTTGAAAATCAGTGGCTTTGAAAAGGTACCTGCAATGCTTTTATGCAACTTTGATCCTGTGAGTGTAAAGTTGCATCAAAGTCGCACTGTGCAACTTTGGAGTTGCAATAGTGGAAACGTAGACTAAGGCTCAGTTTCCACTAGTATGAATTGTCATGTGACTTTGAACACAAAGTCGCATGACAAGTCACAGCTCATTGATTTCAGTGGCACCCGTTCCCATCTTGACTTTGAAAAGGTACCTGCAATGATTTGTTGTGATTTTGATCCAGAGAATGTAAAATTGGATCAAAGCTGCATTCAAAGTTGCATCAAAGTCACACGCTAAAGTCTCACATTAGCCTTAGGCTATAGTTCCACTAGCACGACGCCAAAGCTGTGTGACTGAGTGCAGCTTTGATCCAACGTTATACTCTCTGGATCAAAGTCACATCAAAAATTGCATCAAAGTTGCTGATTTTCAAAGGCTCATAGATGGGAACATTTGCTTTTGAAACCAATGGGCTGTATCCAAAGTCGCACTAGTGGAAATGGAGCCTTAAACTCATTACTCACATGTAGCTCCCTCAGCTGGGCGTGTGCCAATCACAGCGCCATGCAGAAACAACCATGTGGTTGTACACTGTAGAAAATCTGCAGCATGTTGAATTGCAATCTAACAAACAGAACATACTTCCAAAGCCTGCCCTCCGCCTCCCCCTGTCTTAGGAGAAACTGCTAGCCAAAATGAGGCTATGAAGACAGGAGGAGATCTGAGAAGGAGGGACAGGATGGGGACGGGGCTGGGCAGGTCTAGGCATGTCTGTCTAAAAAGGAGAGGAGGCATGGGGGCGGGGCTGGGCTGGGCTGGGCAAGACAGGGGCTGTTAGAATGAACAGTAGGCATCCTGTTTAGAGGAGGACAACGTTTTTGAGAAGTGAGAGGCCAGCATGCAGAATTCAGGAAATTAGGAATTAAGCTTGTCCCTGAAGAACAGGAAGAAGCTGGTTGTCTGGCTTTGATTAGACTTTCTAAGCTTGCCAATCGGCTTTAAAAAAAAAAAAAGAATAATGTCAAAAATAAAGAGATTTTACATATAATTAAATTAAAAGATTTTCATTTTGGACTGGACTTCCACTTTAACTGACATTTTTTAATTGTGGATAGATTTTTTTTTTTTTTGTATTGCCTTTTGTGTCCCCATTACAGATATTGCTTTACTACCCATTCTAGTAACACCCAAATATTCGGTCAGGATAGAAACTAGTAAGAAATCATGCACTGGTTGGTCACTGTATAGCAATATAATTTTATATAAACACGCGTAGAAAATAGCTTTACCGCATATCTGTTTTACATACCTTTGCTTAGATATCAGAAGGGGACTCCCTTCATCTGCTGTTTCCCTTCAGGATCCCACTTGCCTAGTTCAGTTATCCAAACTGATTAACATTGATCAAATGATTTTATAATACTTGGTGAGGAGGGTGAGGACTTTGGTTATTGGGTAGCTGCACTGCATAAAATGGGGCTTCCTATTTGCTCTCTATTGTTGGAACTATGCGAACACTAAAAAAGTTTTGCTTTAAAGCTTATAGCTTGTAGGCATAAAGGCTTCCGCCTTTCAAATCATACATTGCAGAGGTTCCAAAACATGTCCTCGGGAAGATCTTGAAGATCAGTTTGGGAATTTCTGAGGAAATGCTTTATTTACGTTTTTTATGTCACACTTGGCACTTTTTACCTCAAATACATATTTTTCTTACATTAGATGAAGCGTGAACTGTATATTTTATACTTTAATATCAGGCCAAAATTTTTGCAGCATTTTGCTGCTGTGTAAGCATACATGTATCGGACAACCTGTATTGCCCTGGCATTATTCCAGTTTACTGTCTGGCTGATTTTATCACAAGTGTAAAATGTCACAGGGCTTCCAGGGGACAGTTCCATTAAACAGCCAGCTTGGGAAACATTTTTACATATGAAGTTTTCGGGTACCATGCATATCCGTTTTGTCTGTTATAAAGACCTTCAACGCTTTGCTGGGCAATGCATTGCAGGCGCAACCTTTGTTCGTTCAGTTTGATAAGTGCTTTGTAAAATTAAGTGTGTATATATTATATATATTCCAGTAATGTGACACTTTGAAGAAAAGCACAGTACAGCAATAAATATTTTTGAAGTGTTAATTTCTGTGTATTGGTTCTCCATTTGATATGTATTGTACATGTTGAGGTTTGAAAATTAAATGTGGACATTTTCCATAAGATATATTTGGCATATTTCAAACGTGCATATTAAATATGAACATTTACCTAAGAACTAAGGTTTATTTTAAAAAGTGGATCTTGTCCACATGGTCTGCTCAGCGCACTCAAAGCGGACTGTGCAGTAATATGCTTGATCCTCCTAATACAGGGGTGTCCAAACTACGGCCCTCCAGCTGTTGCAGAACTACACATCCCATGAGGCATTGTAAAACTCTGACATTCAAAGACATGACTAGGCATGATGGGGATTGTAGTTCCTGAACAACTGGAGGGCCGTAGTTTGGACACCCCTGTCCTAATATATCAGGATCCCTCCCCCTTAGCTGCTCTAAATAGAAAGAAAAAAAAAAAACCTCTAGGGAAAAAAGTCAGTACCTATACCTTCCCTCAACTATGTTATGCTGTGGATTTCACCATCCCTCTGACGAGATGCGGGGTAGTGCTGAAAACTTTTAGATTTCACTCTAGCACAGAAAAACAGTGTGTTCTGACAGAGTCTGGGTCACTCAGTATCCCCCCGGATCTTGCCAGGAGGAGCGTGATGTCACCCTTGCATAGGTGCGGGAAGTGGAAGCCAGAGAGAAGGGGAGTAAAGTATATTTAATGCATTTTCTCCCAATAGTTGAAAAAAATAAATTGAAACCGCTATTTGTAATGGGTGAGACGCCCTGATAAGTTAAATGGACCTAGCTTTTTTTGCTGCAAGGTCATTTTAATGACTTAAATGAATTACTTTCAGTAAAAAAAATTGGAAATTTCCTCGACTTTTCCCACCCCATGTGAACTAGGGAGAGCAGAAGAACAGTACATAATACCGCAAAAAAGCTGAGCAGTCACATTTTTGCATCAGCATATAAAGATCTGAGGTTCAAAAAAAAGATATATTTCTTATGGTCCATATTTATCCTAACCAGGACCAGGAAGGTCAATAGCTCAATTGGAATCTGTGCTTGTCGTTTGTCTGGCTGTCCAGAATGGAAAATATGTCTAAACCACAAGACTCTATAGCATTGCAAAACCTTTGGCAGGTAAAACAGTAAATATGTCAATATGTATATGTCAATATGTATTTTCCTGCATGCTTAGCCTGGGCAATTTTTTATTTCCTACCATGCTGTGGGGCTGTGCCTGCACTGCATGGGTTAACTGCTCGATTTGGTCTAGGGCAGGGGTCTCAAACTGGTGGCCCTCCAGCTGTTGCGGAACTATCATACCTCTGCCTGTGGGAGTCATGCTTGTAACTGTCATCCCTTGCAATGCCTCTTGGGACTTGTAGTTCTGCAATAGCAGGAGGGCAGCCTGTTTGAGACCCCTGGTCGAGGGGTATGGAGAGCCGTGATTTACTCGCCTAATCCTCCCAGTACAAGACCAGACCCTTTGGTTCCTGCCTTTCCCACCCCCATCCCCTGCGGTACAGCGATCTTGTGCGGTGGACTGTTCCTAGCCTCATCACACCCATAGACCAGCACAGGACATGAAGACCTCAGGATCAGTCCACCCTGGACATGGGGAGCACCATTTTCTGGAGGCTCTATGGATCAGGTGAGTATAGATGTTGTGTTCACCCTTAGAGGAAACGAGCAGTTAGCTCATGCAGTGCGGGCACAGCCCCACTGCACAGGAAAAAAACTTTGCCCAGAGTTGGGCTTTAACCGCATGCCGACCAGCCACTGCAGTTATACTGCGGCAGCATGGCTCAGCTGCACAAATTGCTGTTATGTTACGTCGGTAACATAAATGGCCACTAGGGGACATGGGCGGCCCCCGCTCGCTCCCCAAGCCGATGCGGGTGCCCGGCGGTCTTGATCGCTGCCGGGCTCCCGCGATCGCTTGGGGCACACGAAGAATTGGCAGCTGTGTGTGTAAACACACAGTTTCCAGTTCTCTGAGCAGGGAACTGTCAGATCGTCTGTACATATAGAGTACGGACAGCGATCTGTTAGTTTCCCTGCACAGTCCCATCCCCCTTCAGTTAGAACACAAAATAGGATACACATTAACCCCTCCCCTGCCCCCTAGTGTTAACCACTTCACTGCCAGTGACATTTTTACAGTAATCAATGCAATTTTAATCGCACTGATCGCTGTATTAATACCAATGGTCCCAAAAATGTGTCAAAATTGTCAGTGTCTGCCATAATGTCGCAGTCACGATAAAAATCACTGATCGCTGCACTTACTAGTAAAAAAATATAATTAATAAAAATGCCATAAATCTATCCCCTATTTTGTAGACGCTATAACTTTTGCGCAAACCAATCAATAAACTCTTTTCTCTTATATTCACCGACCGACACAGCTCCTCTCTAACTAACTAAATGGGGTTGTTAGCCTGCCCCTAGGAGAACTAGGCAAAATTGTAACACAATACACAGAATTGTCAGTACGGCCCGGGCAGACCCTGGGCTAACAACCCTCCCTGCTGCCCCAGCAGCTTAAGTTTTAATTTGCCTAGTGAAGGAGAATGACCTAGGAACCCTGTGGGCCCTTCGGTCCATTTTTTTGATGCAGGACTTATGCTTTTGCGCAAGATGAATGATCCTGTGATCTTCTATCAACTGCCGGCTGGGGGACAGGCTGATTAAGTTATCCTTGTAGTCCTCCCAGTCCAGCCATCGAGCGTGTGCAAGTCGCAGCTACGGCTCGGCAGGCCACTACATACCACAGCTCCAGAGGTGGTTGGTGAGCTTTAATGCTCCGGGGTATACATATGACCGGGTTACTGATGTCTGGATCACAGAATACTGAGGCCAGCAGCCACCCTGTAACTGCGCAGGAGTGGGTCTGTGATGGAATGTCTCCCAGCTCTTCAGGACTCTTCATGTACATCTCTCCCTGCTTCGGGGGGTTGAGCAGCTGGGCATTCCCTGGGAGGTCGATTCGGGGGCCACCTCACCACCTTCTCTTCTTTCCCACGTCCCTACCTTCCCTCCTTCCCCCCTCCGGGGGAGGGGGGGGCGGCTGCATGTGTCTGCTGTGCGGTGTGTGTGTGTACAGAGGGTCGCTGGGTCTCTCACCTGTATGGGGTCTGTGCGGTTAGCGATGGGCCTGGTTCCGGTGTGAGGGGTCTCAAAAAGGTGCCTGTGGAGATATTTTGCTGGTTGGAGGCAGTACTGTTCTGTGATGTGCCCGTGAACACTCTGACGGTGGTCCTTAACTCATTTGTTGCTAAAATAGAGGCGGTGCGTGGACGGAAAGGTGCGCTAAAAAGGCCCCCCCCTGTCCTCTGGGGAGAGCTCTGATGCAGACTCTGCCCCTGCTATGGCTGGTGACCCCTGCTCTGACCTATCAGTCGAAGCTGACCAGGACCATTCGGACAGTGAGGATGATTCCCTGACCGGGTCTGGGCGCGACAAGGCGCTGGTTGGAGCACTTATCACAGCTGTGTGTGATACCCTGAAGATCCAGGAGCCAGCGGATCCCTCTGCTGAGGTATCGGTCCCCTTTGGGTCCCACAAGCCAGCACGTTCACCTAAGGTGTTCCCGTATTTGACTTATTTTGACAAGTTCATCTGCAGGGAATGGGGTCAGCCACAAAAGACCTTTTCGGTCCCCAAAAACATGGCGGTGCGTTACCCCTTTGAGGAAAGCCTTCTCAAGAAATGGTCGGCTCCTCCGGTCGTGGACCCCCCAGTATCCAGGTTAAATAAAGTAACCACGATCCCGGTAGAGGGGACTCCTGCATTCACGGATCCCGCGGACAGGAGGGCCGAGGCAGTGGCTCGCTCCTTGTTTATGGTTGTGGGGTCCGCCATACGACCAGTACTGGCATCTGCACTGGTGTCACAGACACTGAGTGGGCAAAACTTTTGCACTGCGTAATGGGAGATCAAAAGGCTTCGCCTGTCTGTGTAAAATTGGCGGACCAATTAGTGCAATGCCTCAAGTACGTTTGTGACGCGTCCCTGGATACCCTCCCTTTGTTATCCAGGGCTTCAGTGTCAGCTGTGTTGCTGCGGCGCCTGATTTGGTTAAAATGCTGGTCTGCTGACCAGGCATCTAAGAAAGCCTTGACAGATATTCCCTTCCTTGGCGACCGGCTCTTTGGAGCCTCATTGGATGACGTTATTAAAAATGCCACCGGTAGTAAGAGTACCTTACTCCCACAAGCCAGGAAGCCTAAAGAGCTACGCCACAGGCAAGGGCTCTTTTTCCGCTCACAAGCGGCTTTTTCGTCCGACCAGGGCTTCGGTGAAGCGTCCCTAGCCCGACAGGGTGGCCACGGACGGACAAAAGCGTCCCTGGCATCGCAAGCCTGTGAGAAAAAGTGCTACTGCATGAAGGTTTGCCCCCACCCATGTCTCGGGTGGGGGGTCGCCTTCGGGAGTTTGCAGCTCAGTGGTCCTCCCGATTATCTGACCAATGGGTCTGCGATCTGATTTCCACGGGCTACAAGATAGAATTTCTCTCTTGGCCGCCAAACAGATTCTTCCCCTCCAGCATACCAGTGTCCCCGGTTCGCCGGGAGGCTCTGTTGGGGGGGGGGCAAGGGACTTGCTGAGTCGAGGGGTGATTGTACCAGTTCCGGGAATCGGAACGTTTCCAGGGATTCTGCTCAAATTTGTTTGTGGTTCCCAAGAAGGAAGGGGTACGTCCGATCTTGGACTTAAAAGCCCTCAATCACTTTGTAAAAGTGCAGAGGTTCAGAATGGAATCAGTTCGTTCAATAGTCGCTGCACTCCATCAAGGGGACTCCCTGGCGTCCTTGGACATCCACGATGCGTACCTGCACATACCCATATGTCTGCGGCATCAAAAGTTTCTGCAATTTTCAGTTCGGGAAGCCCACTATCAGTTTGTGGCTCTACCATTTGGCCTGGCATCAGCCCCCCGAGTCTTTACCAAGGTATTGGCTCCAGTTTTGGCATTGCTGCGACAACGTGGGATCGTGATTGTGGGATATCTAGACGATCTCCTCCTGAGAGCATCTTCTGCCTCAGAGTTGGAAGAGGATGTTGTGATCACCATGCAGACTTTGCAAGAATTTGGGTGGCTGTTGAACCTAAAGAAGTCAGTTGTACTGACCCAGCATCTGAAGTACCTAGGCTTGCTGCTGGACTCCAAGGAAGCGAGAGTCTTTCTCTCTTCAGACAAAGTGCAGACCCTCAGAGCCGCGATAAAACTACTGTGGAATCACGAGCGGTCATCACTTCGCTTTTGCATGCAACTCATGGTGGCCGCCTTCGAGGCCGTGCTGTATGCCCAGTTCCACACCAGGGTCTTGCAGAAAGAGATTTTGTCAAAATGGGACAAATCTCCGTTGTCCCTGGATTGCTCAATCCAGGTGAGCCAGTCAGTCAGAGACTCCCTGCTATGGTGGCTGAGATCCTCGGTGATTCAGTCAGGAAAGTCGTTCTTACCTCTCCAATGGACGGTGATCACAACGGACGCCAGCCTATCTGGCTGGGGTGGAGTGATGGGCGGTCAGTCGGCTCAGGGCCTCTGGTCGACGGAAGAATCCAAGTTGCCGATCAATCTGCTCGAATTGAGAACAATCCACACATGGTCGTTGAGTCTTCAAGGGCGTCCGATCAGGGTACAGTCTAACAACGCCACCGCTGTGGCATACATAAATCACCAAGGGGGAACAAGGAGCTCAGCCGCTGCTCGGGCGGTCGCTCACATACTTCGGTGGGCAGAGCGACGTGTACCGGCCCTGTCGGCCATTTAGATCCCAGGGGTGGAAAATTGGCAGGCGGACTATCTGAGTCGACAGATGCTGGACCCAGGAGAATGGGAGAATTGGATCCGGAGATATTCAGGCTGCTGTGCCTGAAGTGGGGCACACCAGATGTGGATCTATTGGCCTCCCGTCTCAATCGGAAGGTGCCAAGATTCGTGTCCAGGACAAGAGATCCGTGGGCAGACGCACTGGTGGCTCCATGGGATCAGTACCAGCTGATCTACACCTTTTCCTCCACTGAAGCTGTTGCCACGTCGGCTTCGCAGAGTGAAAGCCAAGGGGATTCCAGTAATCCTGGTTGCCCCAGATTGGCCTCAGCTGCCCTGGTGCGTCTGGTGGCAGACGTTCCCTGGTGACTGCCTCTGGGAGAGGACCTTCTATCTCGAGGTCCAATCTTTCACCCTGCTTTACCGTCTCCGGCTTTAACGGCATGGCTATTGAGAGCCAGGTGCTGAGGAACCGGGGTCTGTCGGACTCTGTGATTCCAACTATGTTGAGGGTGCGGAAATCTTCACAGAAGATATACCATCGTACCTGGAAGGCCTACATCTCCATGTGTGAGGAGAAAGGGTGGCATCCGCGCTCCTTTTCTATATCCAGGATCCTGCTGTTTCTTCAGCAAGGAGTAGACCAGAAATTGGCGTTGAGCACCATTAAGGGGCAAATTTTCACTCATTAGTGAGTACCTTTGTGCAGAGGGTACGACATGTAGTCCCTCCGGTGTGTCCACTGTTACCCCCATGGGATTTGAACCTGGTGTTGTCGGCACTTCAAAAGCCGCCATTTGAAAAGATCAGGGAGATTCCCCTGTTGACGCTTTCACAGAAAGTGGTCTTTCTAGTGGCCATCACATTGGCCAGGAGGGTTTCGGAATTGGCAGCCTTGTCCTGCAAGTCTCCTTATCTGGTCATCCACGGGGATAAGGTGGTGTTGCGTCCGCAACCGTCCTTCCTGCCGAAGGTGTTCTCTGCTTTTCATATCAATGAGGACATTGTATTACCATCGTTGTGTCCTAAGCCGAAGCACCCCAGTGGCCCTTCACGCTCTCGACGTGGTTAGGGCTCTAAAAGTGTATTTGTCTACCATGGCTCCCTTTCGGAAGTCAGACTCGCTGTTTGTTTCGGTGGCTGGTCCAAAGAAGGGTATGGCGGTCTCGTCTGCCACCATTTCCAGGTGGATCAGACAGATTGTAGTACAAGCCTACGCCTTGAAGGGGCAGGTGCCTCCCTTTCCGGTCACGGCCCACTCTACAAGGGCAATCGGAACGTCTTGGGTCTTCTGAAACCAAGCGTCGGTCACTCAGGTGTGTAAGGCGGCGACCTGGTCGTCTGTCCATACGTTTACCAAGTTCTACAAGGTAGACGTCAGTGCATCGGCTGATGCCTGTTTTGGCCGCAAAGTTTTGCAGGCAGCCGTTTAGTTGCAATTGAGATTTTTTCCTGGTTTTTCGATAAAAACGCAGCACTGTTTTATTAATGCATTGTTGCATAACCTCCGCAAATAGTTGCGGTGTTGGGGATCTCTCCTGTTGAGAATACCCGGTTATGTGGTGGTGGTGTTTCTGTACACTGCTGTTTTTTTGTGGGTTTAGTTTCATTAGTTCCCACTTGCCATGGTGGATGAAGTTTTAATGCTGTTTTTTCCCACCCCTCGTTTGGCACTGCTTGGGGATGTCCCATTTAGTTACAGAGAGGAGCTGTGTCGGTCGGTGAATATAAAAGAAAATAGGATTTTTGCACTTACCGTAAAGTCCTTTTCTCTGTAATTCACCGAACCGACACAGCACCCACCCCTCCTTTTCTCTACGTTATACTGCTTGTTGACATACTGAAGCTGCGGGGGCAGCAGGGAGGGATGTTGGCACAGGGTCCGCCCCCTAGGCGGTACTGACAATTCTGTGTATTGTGTTACAATTTTGCCTAGTTCTCCTAGTGGCAGGCTAACAAACCCATTTAGTTACAGAGGGGAGCTGTGTTGGTCGGTGAATTACAGATAAAAGTATTTTATGGTGAGTACAAAAATCCTATTATTGCGATTATTCATTTTTTTTATTTTTTTTTAACAAAATATGTAGAAGATGAAGAAAAAACATTTTTTTGATATATTTTCGGGGGATATTTATTATAGGAAAAAGTTAAAAATCATGCGTTTTTTTCATAATTGGTGCTTATTTTTTGTTTTGTGCAAAAAATAAAAACCGCAGAGGTGATCAAATACCAGCAAAAGAAAGCTCTATTTGTGGGGGAAAAAAGGACGTCCATTTGGTTGGGAGCCACGTCGTACAACCGCGCAATTGTCAGTTAAAGCGACGCAGTGCAGAATCACAGAAAGTGGTCTGGTCTTCGGCCAGCCAAATGGTCTGGGGCTTAAAGAGGGATTCCACCAAAAAAAAAAATATTAAAAGCTAGCAGCTATAAATACTACAGCTGTTGACTTAATAAATGGACACTCACCTGTCCCGGGTTCCAGCGATGCCGGCAGCCAAGGCCGATCAATCGCTCGGCTCTCGGCTGCTGCCGCCACCATTCTAGGTGAGGGAATCAGGAAGTGAAGCCAATCGGCTTCACTTCCCGGTTCCCTACTGCGCATGCGCGAGTCGCGCCGCGCAATAGGAAATCTCCGCGCTGTCACTGGGACCCGTGTGTGTCCCAGCAGACAGCGCAGCAGAGCAGGAAATGGCGTAGACTCCCACTCCCACCCCCCTCCCCCCTGAAAGGTGTCAATTGTGACACCGGAGGGGGGGAGGGATCCGATCAGCGGAGGTTCCACTTTAGGGTGGAATCCCGCTTTAAGTAGTTAAACCTACATTTACACAGCAGTTTAGCAGTGGATCGTTTGCTGCATTCATAGGCAAATGAACCATTGCCTCTGAGCGCAGCAACACTCTATGATATGGCCGCACACAAACTGACTGATTAGCTGTGGTCAGTTTGTGTGTGGCCAAAACTACACAGAAACAATGGCCCTGGATGCACACTGTCTGCATTAAGGGTCAACTGGGGGCTAGATTCGCCAGTAACCGTTCAGATGATCAGTTACATGTGAACAACAGCAGCACCAGCCATTTGTTTGTAGAGTACAAATCTGACAGCAGCTGTTTGCGCACTGTGTGTGCAGGCACTGTTTACAACTGCTGAAGGAAAACCACTGAATCGTTTCCACCGACTGCCCCTGAATGCTGCTAAACTGCTGCGTGAATATAGCCATAAATTAAATAAAGATATATACATTTGCTTTTATGAAAACTTGTTACAGAAGAAACGCAGTGGCTGCCATTTCTGAGCACTTCTGAAAATGTTACTTGCCTGGCTGTTTTGACCCTCTGTACATTCTGACGTTCCTGACCTGGAGCAAATATGCAAAGCAGGAACGTGCTAATGTTCTTATCTGCATACCTGTTCTGAGCTGGTTACTCAAAGTATTGAAGCTGCAGAGGGTCATCGTGACATCCAGTCACAACAAGTCATATAAAAATGTATTTAAGGTGAACAAAATGTGCTTACTAAAAATAAACCATTTCTTGTGGACTTTAATTGTTCTTGTAGAAGAAAATAGTCCTGCGGCATTGCTATTTAAGCCTCATACAGTGCAGTGGCCTCTAAAATTCAGTCAGTCCATGCATATTGAAAATTTTGTAATTCTAAAGCCTGGTACACTCTATCCGTTTTTTGTTTTTTTTTGGTCAATTAATGGGCTGAACAAAAAAAGCGCTCAGGTGGAGCTGCTGTACGAATTATCCGATGTTAGTACAGCAATCTCCCCTGCTGACCTATTGTGTTCTGATAGGGGGACATCTTTTTCTGTCATGCCCCTTCAACAGAAGGCGACCGAACAGCTGGCTCCTGTCAAACTGGCTGCCGTACACACAGGTCGAATGTTGGCCAGTTTCTATTGTACTGGCCAATGCCCCCTGATTTTTGGGGCTGTGTGTATGGCCCTTAAGGTTACATTCACACAAGTGGCCAGGGGCAGATAGTTTGATGTGTTCAGAGGCGGCTAAATGCAGCAACACACTGCTATAAACCTAAACCAACTCCACTCTGGCATATGTCCCCAATTTGGTGTATTCCACTGAGGGTGCAGCACAGGATAGGAGTCCGCCTTTAATCCATGAAATCCACAGAACAAATAGAGAAAAATCTCAGCCAACGCACACCATACAAGCCCAGCGTGTAGTAAGTGATAGCCGCCTCATCCTAACTCCATCCAGACCACGCCCCCTGGCATGTTTTGCCCCACCCACAGGGCTTAGTCCTGAAGGTGGGTGGGTAGAGTGAAACACGTCAAGGGGCGTGGCCTGGATGGAGTTAGGCTGAGGCTGCTATCACTTATTACACACTGGGCTTGTATGGTGTGCGGTCTGTGGAACACACTGCTTTGACCACATACAAACTGGCAGATTAGCTGTGACCAGTTTGTGTGCGGCCAAAACGACCGAAACAACAACCATGGATGCACATTAGCTGTGTCTAGGGTCGGTCGGAGGCTCTTTTCAAATGTAACCATTGAGATGAATGGGTGCAGGCAAACATCGATGGCACTGGCTATTCATTTTTACAGAATATAAATCTTGACAGCCACCGCTGACTGCTGCTGCTGCTGGTCACGTACAGCAAATTCGGGCAACATTTTGTGCTGCCGCCGGCGCCTTCCTGAACCACCTCTATGCCCTGTGTGAACTTTTTTTTACATTTCTAAATAATGTGAAATGGTTAATATTTCTGTAAAGATTGTCTTTTTCCTCTCACTTGTGAGTGAGGGGTATCCTCTCAAAACAGGGACATGACAGGAATACAAAAGCCCCATACACACTATCAGTTTTTCTGCTGATGTTTTCCTTCAGATTTACCAAAACCATATAATATGAGGTCAAACCTTAGGCGTTTCAATTTGTATGCAATCAGGCAGGCCCTTGCACTACATGGTTTTGGTAAATCTGAAGGAAAAAATCTGCAGAAAATCTGATAGTGTATGGGGCTAAACACTTTTTCCTGGTGCCTCCATGGCAGCATACCTGTGACAAGCTCCACCTTGGCTCCTCCCTCAGGGCTAGTGAATATTGTAAAAGAAATGGTTAGCGCAGCCCCAGCATTCTCCTTTTTTTTTTTCCTCGTACCTCATGGCAGTGAATTCTGGTCAAGCGTCCGTACCTTCTGCATTCGGCAGCTTCCGTCCGGGTTCAAGCCTCTCCCGGACGCAGTTCCTTCTCTTGGGCAGCTAAACACACTTATAAGGTTGGAAGGTCTGTAGGATCTTTTGGGACAAGCAGTTTCTCTCTTAAGTAAGAGCTTTATCTGCAAATTGGTCATTTAGGCATTAGCTCACTTATGGTTACAGAGGCAGCAGCTATTTCTGCATTCCTTTTTTTTTTTTTTTTTCCTTCTCTCTCTCCCTCCTTTCTCTTTCCTCTTCTCTCTCTCTCTCTTTTCCTCTCCCCAACTTTCCATTTTTTTCTCTTGGTCTCTCTTTTTTTTTTTTTCTCTTCGTTCCTTGTCAAAGAAAACCCCCCTCCTAGCCCCTGCTGCCCTCCAGGCTCCCTAGGAGCCGTGCTCGCTCAGCGCCGGCTTTTTCTACAGCGTTCTCCGCCGTGTTCTGCGCATGCGCCATTTTGGTTGAGGGCAGAGCCCTCAAAGCATCAGGGACAGTGTAGAGGCGTGTCCCACCTCTCCTGTTCTTATTTATCTCCCTGTCAGCCTCAGTGGGACGCCTGTGGCTGCAGGGAGAACTGCAGGCAAGGAAATACCCATTCACTTCAGGTAAGGAAAATAAATAAATAAAAAATGTAATTAAATAATATAAAATAAATAAAATATATATTCAATTATTAATATAAATAAAATTAATAATTTAAATAAATGTTTATTTGGGGTCCTGGGGGGGGGGGGGAGGGGAAGAGAGACAACCCTTTATTTTTAGAGGTAATCCCTTTTTTTCAAGTCGGGACATGGCCAGTTGATCCTTCTCCTCTGACTCTTTTTTCTTAGCTGCTGCCTCTGCCCAGCATGAGCCATTCGCCGCCCGCACAAGATCCTACTCTACTCCCAAGGTAAGGTGCACTGAGGCTGGTACTTTTATGTATTTCAGTCCTGTACGCCAAAAGACATCTAAGAGGACCTCAAGGCGTCATGAAGACGACAATGACTCTAGTCACAGCAGAGACAGGTCGTCCAGGCATGGGGATTATAGAAGTGGCAGGAAAGCATCGGGCAAAAAGCACCGTCATTCGCGCTCCCCGAAACCTAGATCTCCAAGATGTCAGGCCTGTGGAGCTACCCCAGACAAACTGATCTGTCGAAATTGCCTCAAGGACTATGCAGCGGACTGAGAATCTGAAGGTCTGCAAGTGGCGGACCTACTCAAAAAAGCAGTAAAAGATTCACTTGCGGAATCGGTAGCCACAATGCCGACGCAACAACCAGCATCCCCTCCTCAGGAGCAAACGGCTGAGGCTTCCATTCCCGGGCTGTCCACAAGTGGAATTTTTAGTCTGACGCCTGCACCTTCCTCTAAACATCAAGAAGAGAATGCCATCTCAGAGGAATCACCTGATGACCTAGATGCCTCTGGCTTTACTTTCGCCATGGCCCAGCCTTATGTACAGGCAGTTAAACAAGCGATCGGCTGGGAAGAGACCAACACAGAGGTTAAGGAGCCTAAATCATACTTCCCCTTTCTCAAACGCCAGATCTCCTTTTTCCCTCTCATGGACGAGATCAGGGATGTGATTGAGGAAGAGTGCAAAAAGACATAGAAAAGATTCTCCATTAATCGCTTGGGAAAGTTATACCCTCTCTCAGAAGCTGATTCCGGAATGCTGGAGGGTTCTCCAGTGGTCGATGCAGCAGTGGTAAGGTTGGCAAAGAATGTCACGTTGCCCCTGGAAGATTCAACTTCTTTTAAGGATCCACTGGACAGAAGGATGGATCTCGATCTCAAGAAGGCTTACAAGATGGCAGGCAACGCCTGTAAGCCTGCGATAGCCCTGACATCAGTGTCCAATGCACTACGCGTCTGGACGGATAATATAGAGTCGGCAATCCAACAGGACATCCCAAAGGAGGATATAATCAAGGCCTTGGATGAGCTGAAGCTCTCAGCAGACTTTATTGGTGAAGTCGCCATTGATTTAATTCGTTGATCCGCAAGGGCAATGCTCCACACAGTGATGGCCAAACGGGCCCTTTGGCCGAAACCGCGGGCAGCGGATATTGCCTCAAAACAAAACTGGTGCAAGATACCTTTTGACGGCAAAGCCTTGTTTGGGGAAAAACTGGACAAGGCCATCTCTCGAGTCACTGGCAGAAAATCAGGCCTACTACCCCAAGACAGGCGATCCAGACGCTCCAGGACATTCGCACCCAGATTCCAATACTCCAAGAATAAGGATTACCGACAGTCCAGGCAAGGGAAAGGTTTCAGGCATAATTGGAAAAGCACACAGTCCAAGTTCCTCAAGACCCGAAGACAGAGACCAGTGCCTACCCCACAGGATTCCACTAAATCCTTTTGATGCCAGGCCAGCCCAAGCGATCCCTGTAGGGGCCAGGTTAAAACACTTCTCAAAGATCTGGGAACAAAAGTGCAGGGATCCTTGGGTAGTCTCCACAGTCAAATATGGCCATTTCTGGTCGTTCCTAGACAAATCTCCCAAGGACTTCTTCTCCCCGACAAGGGTGTCAAGGTCCCCCCAAAAAGCGTAAGCGCTACAGTGATTTCTTCTCTCCTTGCAGGAACAGCAAGCAGTAGTCCCAGTGCCTCCATCAGAAAGATTTTCGGGTTTTTACTACATCCTGTTTCTAGTCCCCAAAAGAAACGGAGGGTGGAGACCCGTGATAGACCTAAAAAGACTAAATCGCTATATCTTCCTGGAAAAATTCAAGATGGAGTCACTACAGACGATTATTCGTGTAGTCCAACCAGGGGACTAGGTGTTGTCAATAGACTTGCAGAACGCTTACCTGCATATACCCATACTCCCTCCATTCCAGAAGTATCTGAGATTCGCAGTGGGGCAGGTACATCTCCAATTCCAAAGCCTTCCATTTGGCCTCTGCACGTCGCCAAGAGTCTTCACAAAGACCCTGATTGCCATCATAGCCCCTCTGAGAGAATTGGGGCTTCAGGTATTCCACTACTTGGACGACCTACTCCTGGCGAAGGATCCAGCCCAGTTAGTGGAACACAGGAACATTCTTTTGACGACTCGAACAGAATTCGTATGGAAGATAAACCAGGAGAAAAGTCACCTTTCTCTAACCCAGGAGATGGTTTATTTGGGCGCTCTGTTCAACACAAGGAACAGAACAGTGGCTCTCCCACCTCAGAAGGCGACATCCATTATTCAACAAATGAAGAAAGTGAGTACGAGATCCTACCTGGCAGCCTCAAACTGTTTGAGCCTGATAGGCCGGATGTCGTCATGTATCCCTATGGTCCCCTGGGCCCATTGGCATTTGAGACATTTCCAGCTGGAGTTCCTGAGACTGTGGAACAGACGGTATCTATCACAACCCATACACTTGACGACCTTGATGCTCTGGAGTCTACATTGGTGGATGAAGAAACAGACACTTCTGAAATCACGCCCGCTAGGGCATGTCGACTGGATCACAATTACTACTGATGCCAGTGCAGCAGGTTGGGGAGCACACTGCAACCAGATCTCAGTGCAGGGAAGATGGTTCTTCCATACAGCAGGCGTGGTGTCAAATGTCCTGGGGTCAGAGCGGCCTACCTTGCATTACTAGCCCTAGAGTTCGAGATTACGGGGAAACCAGTTCTCCTCAGAATGGACAACAGGGCTATGGTATCTTATGTACACCGACAAGGGGGGACACGTAGCAGGTCCCTCCTGAAGGAGGTGGAACCCATAATCCTCTGGGCAGAAAGGAATCTAAAAGACCTGAGGGCAGTCTATCTGCCTGGTCATCTCAACTCGAGGGCCGACGGCCTTTCTCGCAAGTTCGTGGATACCAACGGATGGTCTCTACACCTGGAGATTTTCAACTGGATAGTGAAACAGTGGGGTCCCCTCAAGCTAGACTTATTTGCAACAACATTCAATACCAAACTCCCAAGGTTCATCTCAAGGCTTCCTTACCCCCAAGCGGAGGCAATAGATGTCCTCTCAGCCCCCTGGGCATGCAATAGGGCCTATGTCTTCCCTCCACGGCCTCTCATTCCAAGATTCTTGTCAAGACTTATGAGGGAAACCACGGCGGTGATAGCGGTCCTACTGTATTGGCCAAGACGTCCTTGGTTCCCCAGAGCAATGTATCTGAGTACCCGGCCTACAGTCAAGGTTCCAATAATACCTCTTCTCCTGTCGCAAGGATGTCACACCCATCCATATCCCCGCAGGCTGGATCTTCACATCTGGCAGCTGAAAGGGAAAGGTTCCAATCCCTAGGGTGTTCCAACAAAGTGATCGCAACCCTGCTCAAAGCAAGAAAACCGTCCTCAAACGGTATACACAATAAGTTGTGGAACAAGTTCAGGGCCTTCATGATTGGCAGAAGCTGTGATCCAGATTCCCCATCATCCTCTCAAATTCTTGGGTTTTTGCAGGCAGGCCTAGACCTAGGTCTTGCACTAGGTACACTAAAGGTACAGGTATCAGCAATTTCAGTGTCATCCAGTAGAAGATGGGCCGAGGATCCATTGATAATCCAGTTCTTCAAAGCTGTCAGAAAGATCTGTCTGCCAACTAAACAATCTTTTCCCACTTGGGACCTTGCTATCATCCTAGAGTCCTTAGCCAACCCACCTTTTGCCCCTTTGGAGTCGGCATCGCTCTGGAATCTAACCTTGAAGCTAGCCTTCCTGATGGCTATAACCTCTGGCAGACAGGTTTCAGAGCTCCAAGCTTTAAGAGCAGATCATAATCATATCATATTCTATCCGGACAGAGTAGAACTCAGAACAGTGTGAGGATTTATTCCCAAGGTCGCATCATCCTTGAACATGTCAGAACCTTGGGCACTCCCAACATTTTCGGAACAGGACTCTGGTTCTCTTCATGAGCTAGACATTGCCTCCACTTTGAAATGCTATCTGCAGGCCACAGCATCATTCAGGGGTTCCATCAGGCTGTTTATAATTCCCTGGGGTAAAAACAAAGGCAAGGAGGCGTCAGCAAGAACGATTGCCTCATGGATCGTTAAACTCATCCACAAGGTGTACAGGACAAATGGACTGGAACCCCCTTCGGCGGTCAGGGCGCACTCCACCAGAGCGGTTTCTGCCTCTTGGGCAGCAAGAGCGAATGTGTCAATTGAAATATTTGTCGGGCAGCGACTTGGTCGTCCCAACATACGTTTCTGAAACATTACAGGGTGGACCCAGGAGCTCTCTCATCGGTGGAGTTTGGCAGACAGGCAGTCACATCAGCCTACGCTTTTTCTAAATAATAATTTCTTTAAAATAAACTTCTAAGCATCATCCCACCCGTCTCAGCTAGTTATTTGTCACAGGTATGCTGCCATGGAGGCACCAGGAAAACAGAAAATTGTACCATACTTACCGTAATTTTCTTTTCCTGGTGCCTATCCATGGCCGCATACAATTCCACCCTCTGTATTCTATATTACGGAGAATGCTGGGGCTGCGCTAACCATTTCTTTTATAATATTCACTAGTCCTGAGGGAGGAGCCAAGGCGGAGCTTGTCACAGGTATGCTGCCATGGATAGGCACCAGGAAAAGAAAATTACGGTAAGTATGGTACAATTTTCATTTTTTTTTGTGTGTTTGCAGGGGGAATTGCGTTTTCCTGTGCCTGTGTACTTTTTAAGGAGACTTCCCCTCATTTCCTTTCCTCGTGACAGTTGTCATTTAAGCAGGAAGTAAGCGAAAGTCTCTGCACCTAGACAGCAATAACTATCTTACAAATATAGAAAGAAGCACCAGAGAAAAAAAAAAGGATGAAGGCGTTCATGGCGATTTTAATTGGTGGTAAATAGATGTAAACATCCAATGCATTTTGGGGGTCAAATCACTCTCCCATCAAAGAAAACTGGGAACACAGATCTATAATAGGATCGGAAATACTCTCCTTGCCAGTTAATATCATAATAGATGCTGAGCAGCAATAGAGGAGATTCTTCTATTAAAGTCCATTCAAGTTATATCCTATACTGAGCCCTGATGAATGGTGAGTGGTTTGACACCCAAAATGTGTTAGCTGTTTATATATGCCCTATTTCCAACAATTATATTTACCCTGTATTCTTTTATCTCTCTTTTCGGCTGACCCTCATTTCCATATTTATTTTATTTTTTAGTCATTTCATTTTTTTATTGTGTGCATTTTAAACCTTTATATACATACAAAGTATACGGGAACACCAGCTAAAATCAAGGTACAGATACAGAGGGGGATTTACTAAAAGTTAGAAGCGGATTGGCTAGCATGGACAGCTGCACCAGATTTTGCGCACTCTAGTTTTAATATATCTACCTCAAAGACTTGTAAACAGATTACAAATTCAGGGGAGGTAAACCAGGGATTAAAGAGGGAACAAAGCTGATTACCTTGCTTCCACCTTTAATAGCAATGGTGGTTATAGTCTGTTTGGTACAGTACTTAGCGTAGCTTCACTTTTGTTTAACAAATTTTGTTGCAGATTCCTACCTTTTTTGTTATTCTGAAGAAATCCCTGTGTTGGTTTCAAAATTATCAGTCAGCTGCTCCACCTGCAGGGTATTAATGAGGAAAGTGTCAGTGTCTGCATCTGCATCCCTTTAGACATGATTTCCTATTGGAAATATCTGATCAAAAATGACATTTATGTTGCAGGAGATCCCTGCTATCTGATTTTGTATCTTAGTGCAGAATTCTGGGAAAATCAGTGAGACAATCACACAAGCAGGAAATTATGTTTCTGGGGGGCAGACTGTACACATTCTGTGTACAGAACACCTCTAGGTAGCCATATTGCATTGCATTTTTGCAGAAAATTACAGAGCTGTGGATCGAAAAGGAAAGGTAATTTTTATTAACATTCAATTACAGTATGACTCGATTCGCAATTGTATATGCTAGATTATTTTTATTTTTGTTTGCTTTTTTTTCCCCCCACAAAAGTGGAGTTAACCTATAAATTTCATTCTTTCAACCCATTTAGATGCAGAGGGCCTCTACAGAATCTGTCAAAAAAAATAAGAATAAATCTCTCTGACCCTAGGCTTTCTGTATTACTATGGTTTGAGTTTTGTATCTATTGAGGAAGCCTTGCCTTTTGAGAGCTGTCTTCTTGGAGCTATTAACCACTTCAGCCCCGGAAGAATTTACCCCCTTCCCGACTAGAGCACTTTTTTGCGATTTGGCATTGCGTTGATTTAACTGACCATTGCACGGTCGTGCGATGTGGCTCCCAAACAAAATTGACGTCCTTTTTTTCTTCCCACAAATAGAGCTTTCTTTTGGTAGTATTTGATCACCTCTGTGGTTTTGTATTTTTTGCGCTATAAACAAAAAATAGCATACATTTTGAAAAAAAACGAATTTTTATTACTTTTTGCTATAATAAATATCCCCAAAAATATTTAAAAAAACAATTGTTTTCCTCAGTTTAGGCCGATACGTATTCTTCTACAAATTTTTGTAAAAAAAAAATTGCAATAAGCGATTGGTTTGCGCAAACCTTATAGCATCTACAAAATAGGGGATAGTTTTATGACATTTTTATTGATAATTTTTTTTTTTTTTTTTACTAGTAATGGTGGCGATCAGTGATTTTTATAATGACTGCGACATTATGGCAGACACATTGGACAATTTTGACACATTTTTGGGACCATAATACAGCAATCAATGCTAAAAAAAATTGCATTAATTACTGTAAAAATATCACTGGCAGTGAGAGGTTAACCACTAGGGTTGTGTGTTCTAGGGAGTGATTCCCTAGGACACACACTGCGTGTGACACGTCACTGATCACCGCCCCCGGTTACAGGGAGAGCTGATCAGTGTCACTTGGCAGAATGGGCAGATGCTTGTTTACATTAGCATCTCCTCGTTCTTCCTCACCGTGAGACGATCGCAGGTATCCCCACGGACATCATGTCAGTGAGACCCGCGGTCATGGAGCTCCCGGCGGGTGCACGCCTGCAAGCTGACTCTTAAAGGGCAATGTACAGGTACATTAATCTGCCTGTACGTGCCCTTCTTCCGACTTATAGCGGTGTGAGGCAGTTGGGAAGCTGTTAAACCTTTTTATTTATTTTTTTTCTTCAACTGGCTGCACATACAGGTTTGAAATTTTCTAGTGTATTCTTAAGGGCCCATTTACACTGATGTGTTTTAACACATACATTCAGATGTGCTAAAATGTATGTGTTGTAAATCTTCACTATGAAAATAAGAAAATGCATTAAAGTCTTAATGACACTTTTCTGTTAGTATGGCCCTTTAAAATGGCTTGCTGCCTGTTTTAGTAGCTTTACTGACGTTCAGCAGATTCACTTCAAAGTGGTGCTATTACTGCAACCAATTCAAAATTAAATACCACCAGTTCATAGAAAAGGTAATTAAAGTAGAACTATAGGCAAAACTTTTTTTCTCTTTTGTTCAGACTGACAGAGCTTCAGTAATCTTGACCGTAGGGTTATTACGCCACCTTCAGGAGAGGACTAGGCAGAATATGTAATACATGTGAAAAAACAGAATTTTACAGTTCCGCCCAGGGGGCGGTCCCTCTGGTAATCACCCCTCAGCCTGCTTCCTGCAGCTCGGTTTTTTTCTGCCTAGTGAAGGAGATGGACCTAGGCTCCCTGTGGGACCATCGGTCCTGGGATTTTGTTTTCTTTTTTTTTTGCTGATTGTTTGCCCTTTGCGCAAGATTTTAAGATCCTGTGATCTATCAACAGCCGGCTGGGTGACAGGCTGGATATTCTAGATCTTTGTAGTCTCCCCAGCCTGACCATCAAGCATGTGCAGCCCCTAGAAATGTGCTGGGTTGGCCACGACATGCCCCTCAGGCTCCAGGGGCGGCCGGTGAGTGCAGCGCTCCAGGGCACACATATGACCGGACTACCGATGTCTTTGTCGCAGTGTGCCGTGGCCAGCAGCCACCCCGTACTGCTCAGAGAGTGGGTCTGTGATGGGATGTCCCCAGCGTGTCCGGATGGTAAGTACAACTCTCCCTGCCTCGGCAGGATTGAGCAGCTGGGCATTCCCTGGAAGGTCGATTAGGGGTCCCTCTCTTCTCTTCCTGTCCCTATTTTCCCTCCCCCTCCTGTGGGGGATGCTGTATGATGGGCTGCTGAGTGGTGTGTGTACCTGTAGCCAGGGGGCCCTTACCTTAGATTGGGGGCTGCGCTGGGTGTCTGTGTCCCTTGGTGTCTGTGGTCTCCCCGCTGGGTGTCTGGAGGTCTGCATGTGCTGATCGCCATAGCGCTGTTCTGCCGCCATTTTCTCTGTCCTTTTACTGGGTACAGTTGTTTGTCGGCCATTTTTGATGTGCCTCAGTGGAAAGCATGGTCAGGGGCCATTTTTCTGTATATTTTTTTTGATTATGTCCTTTATACAGCATGGCCGGCGGGCATTTTGTTGTAGCCCAGCGTGGTTTTTATCCTCAGCGCTGGTCCCCGCTGCTCAGAACACCTGGGAGCTGATGCAGTGCCTTTGGAGGGCGGTCCTTGAAACATTCGTTGCCAGGGTGGAGGCGGTGTGCGGGCACAAAGGTGGTAAAAAGTGGTCCCTGACCCCCCCCCCCCCCCCGTCTTCCGGGGAGAGCTCTGACGCAGACTAGGGCCCCGCTGAGACTGGCGGCCCCTGCTCTGTTGCTTCAGATGATGCTGACAAGGACTGATCATTAAGTGAGGTACCGGTACGCCCATTTGCCTGTTCGTGCCATTCTGCCGACGTACATCGGCGTGCGCCGGTCGGCAAGTGGTTAACCACTTCAGCCTCTGAAGAATTTCCCTCCTTCCTGACCAGAGCACTTTTCACACTGCGTCGCTTTAACTAACAATTGTGCGGTTGTGCGACGTTGTACCCTAACAAAATTGACGCCCTTTTTTCCCCACAAATAGGGCTTTCTTTTGGTGATATTTAATCGCAATTTTTTACTTTTTGCTATGATAAATATCCCCCAAAACTATTTAAAAAATATTTTTTTTTTCCTCAGTTTAGGCCGATATATATACGTCTACGTATTTTTGGTAAAAAAAAATCGTGTATATTGATTGGTTTGTGCAAAAGTTATAGCCTCTACAAAATAGGGGATAGATTTATAGCATTTTTATTATTATTATTTATTTATTTATTTATGTTTTTTACTTGTAATGGTGGCGATCTGTGATTTTTATCGTGACTGCGACATTAAAGCGGGAGTCCACCGGGACTCCACGTTTTTTTTTTTTTTTTTTTTTTAAAAGCCAGCAGCTACAAATACTGCAGCTGCTGACTTTTAAAATAGTGACACTTACCTGTCCAGCGCGCCCGCGATGTCGGCACCCGAAGCCGATCTGTAGATCGTTTCTCGGGTCCTGCCGCCGCCATCTTGGGTATGGGAATCAGGAAATGGAGCCTTTCGGCTTCATTTCCCGGTTCCCTACTGCGCATGCGCGAATCGCGCTGCGCAATAAGGACGCTCCCCGCTGCCTCTGGGATCTGTGTGTTTCCCAGCAGGCAGCGGGGCACTTGCGGGAAGAGGCGGGCACTTGCGGAAAGGGGCGTAAGTTAAGCCCCTTTCCGCAGAGAGCTATCCCGGAAGTGGGTGCAGTTACCTGGATTATCCAGGTAACTGCACCCCCTCCCCCCCGAAAGGTGCCGATTGTGGCACCGGAGGGGGGGAGGGTTCCGATGAGCGGAAGGTCCACTTTAGGGTGGACCTCCGCTTTAAGGCGGACACGTCGGAAATTTTGACACATTTTTGGGACCATTGCCATTAATACAGCGATCAATGCTATAAAATCCCATTGATTACTGTAAAAATTTCACTGGCAGTGAAGGGGTTAACGCTAGGGGCGATCAAGGGGTTAACTGTGTTCCCTGGGAGGTGATTCTAACTGAAGGGGGAGGGGACTGACTGTAGGAAGTGACGGATCGTGGTTCCTAGCTAATAGGAACACACGATCTGTCACTCCTTTCAGAACAGAACAGGGAAGTGTGTGTTTACACACACTCGTCCCTGTTCTGACTCTCCTACTCACGATCGCTCGTGGCCGGACGGTCATCACGACCATCCGCCATGAGCACCGGCACCCCTGCTGTGCAGCGGGTGCGCGTGCCCCTGCTATCCCGAGCCGAGGTACAGCTACGACGGCTCCCACAGGGGAGACAACTTGCCGCAGTATAACTGCGGCAGTTGGTCTGGAAGTGATTAAAAACCACATCTCTTCAGGGAAGCCTATCTCCCCTCCAACAAAAAAAAAAAAACACAAAAAAACAAACCTGTACTTGTACTTTATCCATCAGCTCACCTCTCAATGTTTTTAGCTTTTGTATCACCTGACCCTCCCTTTTAGATAGTAAGCTCTTGGGAACAGAGCCCTCCAAACTCTTTTGTCTTCAATTGTATTGTAATACTACACAATACTACACAATAGGTATATTGTAATACCTACACACATGCATCAATCTAATGCTGGCTATACATTTATAAAATTTTCTTGCACAATTTTCCTTTGGATTTATCAAAACCATATAATATGAGGTCAAATCTAAACACTTTCAGTTTGTATGCAATCAGGCAGGCCCCTTCACTACATAGTTGAAGGTAAATCTAAAGGAAATTGAATACGAAAATTGTATATTGTAGGGCTGAAACAACTAATCGATTAATTGACAACTAATCGATTATGAAATTAATCGATTACTATTTTCATAATTGATTTATTTAGCCAGTAACATAATGGGGTTAAAGAAACTAAAATGAGCCCTTTATAGTACAAAAAAGAGCAAATAATGGCTACTGTAAATATTACTTTCACCCTACAGTAGAAAAATTAACCCCTTACAGTAGTGATTATCTGCTTTTTTTTTTTTTGTGTACTATAAAGGGCTAATTTTAGTTTTTTTAACCCCATTATGTTAAACGTCTTAGACCTGGTTCACATCTATGTGTTGTTTTTTTGGTGCTTTTTGCAGAAAAGCACTACAGTTCATTTACATGGTTTCCTCACGTTCACATCTGTTTGTTTTTTTTCAGCCGCTGCATATTTGGAAAGGATCAGGGACTTTTTTTTTTTTTATGTAAAACTGTCCTTTTTTGGTTCCATGGAGACGCCGCAGAAACGCATGTAATGTGTTTTTGCAGCAATTTGTGTTTTTTAATCTGCCCAACAACAAATTGGCCAAAAAAAAGGCAAAAATGCAAATCGCAGCAAAATCATGTGCACAAAAATCTAAACTCACAGCAAGAAGAACTGCAGAAACAGATCAAAAGCAAACTGCATAGGTGTGTACCGAGCCTTATGCTGGCCACACGGATCCATTTTCAGACGAAAAATCTTTCTACATTCGCTGAATAAAAGAATGTTGTTTGAAATTTTCACTTGTTTTTAACATTCTGTTTTTCAAATTAATGTAATTTCTGAATGAAAACCACATACACTGTCTGAAAATTCCTTTGACCAAGAAGTTTTCCATTTCCAAATTTTCCCATCACTGTGGTTGAAAATGAACATTCTTAAAATTATTATTTTTTTTTTTTTTAAGGAAGACAATGTTTTTTAAATAAAATAAAAAAATTGATCTAATGATATTTACCAGATTCACCCTTTAATAGTATATACAGTATATTTCTCCTCTTAGCTCTTGTACACACGGTCGGAGATTCCGACGGAATGTGTCCTATCGGACCGTTTTGTTGGATATTCCAACTGTGTGTGGTCTGCATCGGACTGTTTCCGTCTGAATATCCGACGGACCAAGTTTTCCAACTTGCTGGTAAAATTTTCCGACAAAATGCTCCTATCGGACATACTCCGATCATGTGTAGCCTACTCTGACGGACAAAGTGCCACGCATGCTCAGATCAAATTCCTAGACCAAAGCTATTGGCTACTAGCCTGAACGTAGTACCGTCGTAACGAAATAACATCATCACGTTATGTACAATCGGATTTTCCGACAACTTAGTCCGACCGTTTGTATGCAACATCACTTCCGGACCTCTTCCGGAATTAATCCGTCGGAATTACACCGACGGATTTGGTTGTCGGAATCTTCGACCGTGTGTACGGGGGCTAATAGTATATACAGTATTTCTCTCCTCTAATAATATATACAGTATTTCTCTCTTCTAACAGTATATATTTCCTCTAATAGTATATACAGCATATTTCTTCTAATAGTATATACAGTATATCTCTTCTGTCTGTTATTCTCAGAGTGGAGTAGATATTTTGCTCCCTAACCATATAGTTTGTTATTTATATTTACCACTGCATAGTGATATATTTAAGTATAAATTGCCTTTTTTTTTTTTACATGTTAACTAAATTATACGCCACAATTTTTTTAAAGTTTATTAATCGAAACAATAATCGGCCAACTAATTGATTATGAAAATAATCGTTAGTTGCATCCCTAGTATATTGTATTGCCACCCAAAGTCTAAATTCACATGGGCGTTTAGCCACAGTGTGAATGGCAGCAGCAGCAATCTGCTGGTACCTATCGCTGTTTTTGACAGGTGTGATCACTGCTGGATGAACTTTGTGCAGCTATTCATGGTTGTCTGCACAGCCAGCGATCACTGTAGGTAATTGCTAACTGTGCAGACAGCCACAAATAACTACGGCCACTAGAGATGAGCCCAACCTTCGACTTGAACATTGGGGCGCTCGCAGGAATGTTCACTCGCTGACGAGCGCCCCCATAATGCACTGTGAGATCTGCTGATTGGCCAAAGCATGCACCTGACCCATATGCTTTGGCCAATCACAGTGCAATGTACAGTGAGAGCCATGATTGGCCAAAGGCAGGGTGCCTTTGGCCAATCATGGCTCAGGGGCAAAGTCCACGCCCCACACTATATAAGGCTGCTTCTAAGGGCGACCGTGTATAGTATGCAGATTAGGGAGGGAAGTTAGTGAGTTAGGTATTAGGCAGGGTAGTTAGTGGCTTGAGCGTTCAGTCTGTGTAGTGTATATAGTGCAGTGTATTAAAGTGGTTAGGGGGAACCCTATAGCCGCGTACACACGTAGCCGTCTGTCCGACGTACTTAGTCTGGCGGAATTTCCGAACGGGCTACTTGCCCACACACGGCACTTTTTCAGCGGACTAATACGATGTACTAAGTCCGCCATACTTTCGAAATGAACGGACTCGCCCACACACGCGGAGGAAAGTCCGCTCATTTCGAGCGCGTCTCCAGGTAGGCGGGGCCCGCGAAGGAGACGTCGCTGGCCCCGCCGCCTGGTATGGACTTAAAGGGGAACCCCCAACGCCGAAAAAAAACGGCGTGGGGGTCCCCCCCAAGTCCACAACAGACCCTTGTCCGAGCACGCTACCCGGCCGGCCAGGAAAGGGGGGCGAGCGAGCGCCCCCCCTCCTGAGCCGTACCAGGCCGCGTGCCCTCAACATGGGGGGTGCCTTGGGGAAGGGGGGGCCGCGCGGCCCCCCCACCCCACAGCAACTTGTCCCCATGTTGATGAGGACAAGGGCCTCTTCCCGACAACCCTGGCCGTTGATTGTCGGGGTCTGCGGGAGGGGGGCTTATCGGAATCCGGGAGCCCCCTTTAATAAGGGGGCCCCCAGATACCGGCCCCCCACCCTATGTGAATGAGTATGGGGTACAATGTACCCCTACCCATTCACCTGTAAAATAAAAGTACAAAAAAAAACACAACACACAAGATAAAATACTTTATTGCACAGCTCCGGGGGTCTTTCGTCTTCGGGGGTCTTCTCGCCGGATTCCTCCGCTATCTTCTTGTAGCTCTTTTGCTAGCGGAGGAGTCCGGCTTTCTTCCTCGCCGCCGGCCTCTTCTTCCGACTTCGGGGGTCTTGTCCCTCTCTCCGGTCTTCTGTCGCCGCCGCCGCCTTCCGTTCTTCTTCTTCTTCTTCTTCTCCAGGAGATGTTGACTCAACGATCTCTCCGGCCGCAATGCCAGGGACGCCATGCACTGCCACTTATATAGGGACAAGGGGCGGTGTCACATGGCTTTATGTCACATGGGTTGGTCACATGGGTTGATGTCACATGGGGACTGTGACATCGTAAGGGCGCAGGGTCACCATGTGACACCAACCCATGTGACATAAAGCCATGTGACACCGCCCCTTGTCCCTATATAAGTGGCCGCGCAGCGCGTCCCTGGCATTGTGGCCGGAGAGAGCGTTGAGTCAACATCTCCAGGAGAAGAAGGAGAAGAAGAAGAAGAAGAACGGAAGGCGGCGGCGACAGAAGACCGGGCCACCGCCTGTAAAAGAGCTATAAGAAGGCGCGGTGGCCCGGCAGAAGAACCAAAGAGAGGGACAAGACCCCCGAAGTCGGGAGAAGAGGCCGGCGGCGAGGAAGAAAGCCGGACTCCTCCGCTAGCAAAAGAGCTACAAGAAGATAGCGGAGGAGTCAGGCGAGAAGACCCCCGAAGACGGAAGACCCCCGGAGCTGTGCAATAAATTATTTTATCTCGTGTGTTGTGTTTTTTTTTTGTACTTTATTTGACAGGTGAATGGGTAGGGGTACATTGTACCCCATACTCATTCACATAGGGTGGGGGGCCGGTATCCGGGGGCCCCCTTATTAATGGGGGCTCCTGGATTCCGATAAGCCCCCCGCCCGCAGACCCCGACAACCAACGGCCAGGGTTGTCGGGAAGAGGCCGCGAAGAGGCCGCGCGGCCCCCCTTCCCCAAGGCACCCCCCCATGTTGAGGGCACGCCGCCCCCCTTTCCTGGCCGGCCGGGTAGCGTGCTTGGACAAGGGTCTGTTGTGGACTTTGGGGGACCCCCACGCCGATTTTTTTCAGCGTTGGGGTTCCCCTTTAAGTCCATACCAGGCGGCGGGGCCAGCAACGTCTCCTTCGCGGGCCCGCCTACCTGGAGACCCGCTCGAAATGAGCGGACTTTTCTCCGGGCGGGAAAAGTCCGCTCATTTCAAAAGTACGGCGGACTGGCACACACATGGCCGGATTGCCTGCCGAAATGCGAGTACGGCGGGCAGATTGGTGTGCAACACGGCATTCTAAGTCCGCCGTACTTTCGGGTCAAAAAAGTATGCCGGAGGCTCTACACACGGGGGGATTGTTTGGCGGACTTGAGTTTGCCGGACTTTTCCACCGGATTGTTTGATCGTGTGTACGCGGCATAAGACAGAATTAAGAAAAACAAACAAGCATGTGGGTTCCCCCCAAAATCTATACCAGGCTCTTTGGGTCTGGTATAGATTTTAAGGGGAATTCTACGCCAAAAAAAATAAAAATTAAATAATGATGTCGTGGGGTCCCCCCCCGAAATCCATACCAGGCCATTATCTGAGCATGCAGCCTGGCAGGCCAAGAAAGGGGGAGGGCAAGTGAGCGGGCCCCTCTCCTCAACCATACCAGGCTGCTTGCCCTCTACCATGTTGATGCGGACAAGGGCCTCTTCCTGACAACCCTGGGCTGTGGTTGTTGGGGTCTGCGGACAGGAGGCTTATTGGAAACCAGATCCCCCCCCCCCCCCCCATGTGAATGGGTATCGGGTACACCATACCCCTACCTATTCACCAAAAAAGTCAAAACTACAAGAAACTGTTTTTGACAAATACTTTAATTAAAAAAGAAAAATTGTAAAAAAGTGTCCTGCGATGTAAATCCACCATCAATCACGCCACCTGATGGACCAGAAGACCAGAAAAATAACAAAAAAAAGGAAAATGCTCTGCATCCGTGGGACTGCTCTCGCCTCGCTTTGACAGCTCTTATACGGGCAAGGGCGGGGCCACCTGGTGATCCCGTCCCCATATGACCCTGAAGTTTCTTTTCATTTTTTTTTTTTAAATCTTTATTGCTGGGACCCTGCAATACAGTCATGAGCAAATTTAAATCACATTTTTTCCTTTAGAAATGTAATTATTGCTGCTGCATGTTCTATACATTATACAGATGCACCACTTTACAGGCAGACTAAGGCCCCTTTCACACTGGGGCGGTTTTCAGGAGCTAAAGCGCTAAAAATAGCACCTGTGTAGCGCCTGAAAAAAAACAGCCCCTTTCACTCCAGTGTGACAGCCGGAGGCCTTTCACACTGGAGCGGTGCGCTAGAAGGACGGTGAAAAAAGTCCTGCTAGCTGCATTTTTGGAGCGGTGTATTCACCGCTCCTACCCTTTGAAATCAATGGGGCAGCGCAGCTATACCGTTGGCAAAGCGGCGCTTTGCAGGCAGTTTTAACTCCTTTTTCGGCCACTAGCGGGGGTTAAAACTGCCCTGCTAGCGGCCGATTGGGGGCTGTTGGGGATAGGCCAAACACCCCCCGGATTTAGTTCACACCAGAACAGCTGGAGCAGGCAAAAAGTTATAGCGAACATGCAAATTCTATTAAAGTCTATGGGATACGAACATGAAAAATCAAGAATTCTAATTTTAAAGGCCTATATGCAAGTTATTATCATGAAAAATGTTTGGGGACTCGGGTACTGCTGTGGGGGACACATCAATGAAAAAATAAGTTTTTAAAAAGATCGTTTTTTTTTTAAAGGAGCAGTGACTTTAATGATGCTTAAGGTTAAACAATAAAAAGGAAATGTGTAGAATGAAAAGGTTATGGCGCTAAACCCTATCAGTGATGTGATAAGTTAACCTATCAAAACCTGGTGTTTAATTTTTTATATAGAAAGAAAAGACTGTTGACAGTAGCGTGCAAAGATTTCCTAAAATAATTTTATCCTAATTAAAAAATGTGTGTGATCAATGTGGATTCAACATTCGTGTTCCATCATAATTGTAATCAAAGTGGATATTAAGTTATCTTATACGTATCAGCCTACTATGGGTGGATACTAAAAACATGTAAACATTCATTTAGGTATGCAACATGGTGAAAATGTTGTTTGTATTCAACAATGTGCTAGTTCAGAAAAGACTGTGCAAACATGTGCAAAATATGTGTAAAAAACAACTAAGGATCAGAACAACCAGGGATCAGAAATATATTCAACCAATAATCGCATGAAGACGCAAAATATGTGCAAAAAAGCAACTAAGGATCAGAACAACCAGGGATCAGAAATATATTCAACCAATAATCGCATGAAGACGCATCTATGTCCCATGTAAGTCCAAAATTAATATTTGGCTTAATGATACTGCCTTTTCAGATTATTGTTGTAATTGATGCATAAAGTCAATAGGGAATATTTGATTCACTCGTGCAAACAGTGCGGGTTTTCAATTAGAGAACTTCATCCCCGGTGCGCCACTCATTGCTATAGTATGTGAATGCTCTCACCAGAGTTAATGCCCCTTATGGGGCTGGATGGACCTTCACAATGTAAGCCACTGTGCCGCTCTCTGGCTGCTGCTGGTGCGCTGGGTGAAGCTTCGTTATTCCGTCCGTATGGTATCCAACGTTAATTATATATGAGGAAAGACATATCCATAGTGTAATACATTCTTAACCAGATCGTTCGTTTATTAGTATTAAAAACTACTCACATTTGACATTAAAAGCATATGCGTATACGCATATGCTTTTAATGTCAAATGTGAGTAGTTTTTAATACTAATAAACGAACGATCTGGTTAAGAATGTATTACACTATGGATATGTCTTTCCTCATATATAATTAACGTTGGATACCATACGGACGGAATAACGAAGCTTCACCCAGCGCACCAGCAGCAGCCAGAGAGCGGCACAGTGGCTTACATTGTGAAGGTCCATCCAGCCCCATAAGGGGCATTAACTCTGGTGAGAGCATTCACATACTATAGCACTGAGTGGCGCACCGGGGATGAAGTTCTCTAATTGAAAACCCGCACTATTTGCACGAGTGAATCAAATATTCCCTATTGACTTTATGCATCAATTACAACAATAATCTGAAAAGGCAGTATCATTAAGCCAAATATTAATTTTGGACTTACATGGGACATAGATGCGTCTTCATGCGATTATTGGTTGAATATATTTCTGATCCCTGGTTGTTCTGATCCTTAGTTGCTTTTTTGCACATATTTTGCGTCTTCATGCGATTATTGGTTGAATATATTTCTGATCCCTGGTTGTTCTGATCCTTAGTTGTTTTTTACACATATTTTGCACATGTTTGCACAGTCTGTTCTGAACTAGCACATTGTTGAATACAAACAACATTTTCACCATGTTGCATACCTAAATGAATGTTTACATGTTTTTAGTATCCACCCATAGTAGGCTGATACGTATAAGATAACTTAATATCCACTTTGATTACAATTATGATGGAACACGAATGTTGAATCCACATTGATCACACACATTTTTTAATTAGGATAAAATTATTTTAGGAAATCTTTGCACGCTACTGCCAACAGTCTTTTCTTTCTATATAAAAAATTAAACACCAGGTTTTGATAGGTTAACTTATCACATCACTGATAGGGTTTAGCGCCATAACCTTTTCATTCTACACTTTTCATTTCCCTCTCCTCCTTATTCAAGGAAGTGAGGGCTTCAGGCACAGGCAGCTCTAACCCAGTATATTTTATTTTCTTCTTTTTTTCTTCACTTTTTATTTATTTACTTTTTTATATTTCTATTACATTGGAGATCTAGTTTTGTTTTGGTTTTTCCATAGCGCGACTTTATTTATTTATTTATCAATAAAAAGGAAATATCCCTTTAAATATCATGCCTTGTGGGTCTCCTTAGGCCCCATTCACACTGGGGTGTCGGCAGTAAAGCGCTCCAGTGTGAATGGGTTCTAAGGCACGATATTTAAAGGGATATTTCCTTTTTATTGTTTAACCTTAAGCATCATTAAAGTCACTGCTCCTTTAAAAAAAAAAAGCGATCTTTTTAAAAACTTATTTTTTCATTGATGTGTCCCCCACAGCAGTACCCGAGTCCCCAACCACTTTTCATGATAATAACTTGCATATAGGCCTTTAAAATGAGAACTCTTGATTTTTCATGTTCGTATCACATAGAATTTGCATGTTCCCTATAACTTTTTGCCTGCTCCAGCTGTTCTGGTGTAAACCGACCCGCGGGGTGTTTGGCCTAACAGCCCCCAACAACGTATCATTGAAGTGTATAGGCTTGGTGGCTGCATCCTAGTCGCTCAGCCATGCCATTTACTGCACTGTGGCTAAATGCCTGTGCAAATGCAGCCTAAGGCTCTGTTCACGCGGTACCCGCTACCAGCTGCAGTCAAATCATGCTGCTCTCATGAGATGCCCGGGGCTGTCATTCATTCTGAATGGTACCCCCACGCATCTCAGCCCACAGAGCGTCTGCAGGTACTACAGGGAAATTGCGTGGTCAAAAAGACCATGCGGTTTCCTCGCAGCCGCATTTTTAAAAAGGTGGGTGTACCCTTTTCCTGTGGGAAATGCGAAATCAAATGAATGGGTTGTTGAGCCCAAGCATACATGGCCCGCAATAGTGTGAACCGAGCCTGACTGGGCCCTGGATATGAGATCATTGGAGGAATTTACTTAAGTAACATAGTAAGCAAAAGCATTACTATTACATAGTAAGCAATAACATTACTATTACATAGTAAGCAATAAGCTTCTAGCTCAGGCTTGTTCAGTCATGCTTTCAAAATGAAAGCTAGAAGCTGATTGGTGACCATGCACAGCTGCTCCATTCTTGTATGTCACCGATGCGCCTGATCGCACAGATCCTGGAGATGACCTCATACAGGTAAGGCTGCCTCAGCCTCCAGGCGACAAGGAGGTGAGAGCGCCACCTACACCTTGCACTAGCGGAGTACATGCAGTAGATGGCGGTGTCCCCCCGCGGTGAGCCATGTGCGGTCACCCCCTCCCCGGGCTGAGTGAGGGAATGTGATGCAGACTCGGTGTCAGCGCTGTGGGCCAGGCTTCCTATTCATACCGAAGCTGTCAAACCAGTCCCCCCCCCCACCCCCACCGTATCCGATATACCGCGTTTCCTCACCGTGCCCGGGGACAGCAAGCCCGATACCCTGCCGAGGTTCTGCAATGCCAGTCCCCGGCAGCAGGAAGGAGTGTGCGCTGCTCCAGGCCGGCCCCGTCTAGTCTGTCCTCCTTGGGATGGGGATGTGGGATCTCCAGGGGCTTTGCATGCCGTGTGTCCGTACATACATCTCTACCGCCTAGGCCCGGCTGTCATCGGAGAGATCAGAGGTAGGTGCATCCGTCACCCTTCATATACAAGGCACGTACACTGTATACCTACCGCACCCCCCTCCATCTACATCATCCTCATATGTAAACATCATCACCTCCTGTGTGTACATCGTGCAGCACCCATGTCACCGGACCTACATCACTGTCATCATCTACAGACACCTCTCCATCTCACATCATCCTTGTCACCCGGGCACCAATGTGTGTCCGAGGAGATGGCAGTGCTGGACATTCCCCACAGGAGATGGCAGTGCTGGATATTCCCCATAGGAGATGGCAGTGCTGGACATTCCCCATAGGAGATGGCAGTGCTGGATATTCCCCATAGGAGATGGCAGTGCTGGACATTCCCCATAGGAGATGGCAGTGCTGGACATTCCTTAGAGGAGATGGCAGTGCTGGACATTCCCCATAGGAGATGGCAGTGCTGGACATTCCTTAGAGGAGATGGCAGTGCTGGACATTCCCCATAGGAGATGGCAGTGCTGGACATTCCTTAGAGGAGATGGCAGTACTGGACATTCCTTAGAGGAGATGGCAGTGCTGGACATTCCCCATAGGAGATGGCAGTACTGGACATTCCTTAGAGGAGATGGCAGTGCTGGACATTCCCCATAGGAGATGGCAGTGCTGGACATTCCTTAGAGGAGATGGCAGTGCTGGACATTCCCCATAGGAGATGGCAGTGCTGGACATTCCCCATGGGAGATGGCAGTGCTGGACATTCCCCACAGGAGATGGCAGTGCTGGATATTCCCCATAGGAGATGGCAGTGCTGGATATTCCCCATAGGAGATGGCAGTGCTGGACATTCCCCATAGGAGATGGCAGTGCTGGACATTCCTTAGAGGAGATGGCAGTGCTGGACATTCCCCATAGGAGATGGCAGTGCTGGACATTCCTTAGAGGAGATGGCAGTGCTGGACATTCCCCATAGGAGATGGCAGTGCTGGACATTCCTTAGAGGAGATGGCAGTACTGGACATTCCTTAGAGGAGATGGCAGTGCTGGACATTCCCCATAGGAGATGGCAGTACTGGACATTCCTTAGAGGAGATGGCAGTGCTGGACATTCCCCATAGGAGATGGCAGTGCTGGACATTCCTTAGAGGAGATGGCAGTGCTGGACATTCCCCATAGGAGATGGCAGTGCTGGACATTCCTTAGAGGAGATGGCAGTACTGGACATTCCTTAGAGGAGATGGCAGTGCTGGACATTCCCCATAGGAGATGGCAGTGCTGGACATTCCTTAGAGGAGACAACAGTGCTGGATTTTCTCTATAGGAGATGGCAGTGCTGGACATTCCCCATGGGAGATGGCAGTGCTGGACATTCCCCATGGGAGATGGCAGTGCTGGACATTCCCCATGGGAGATGGCAGTGCTGGACATTCCTTAGAGGAGATGGCAGTGCTGGACATTCCTTAGAGGAGATGGCAGTGCTGGACATTCCCCATAGGAGATGGCAGTGCTGGACATTCCTTAGAGGAGATAACAGTGCTGGATTTTCTCTATAGGAGATGGCAGCGCTGGACATTCCTTAGAGGAGATAACAGTGCTGTATTTTCTCTATAGGAGATGGCAGTGCTGGACATTCCTTAGAGGAGATGGCAGTGCTGGACATTCCCCATGGGAGATGGCAGTGCTGGACATTCCTTAGAGGAGACAACAGTGCTGGATTTTCTACATAGGAGATGGCGGTGCTGGACATTCTCCATAGGGGACACTAGTGCTGGACATTCCCCATAGGCGATGCCAGTGCTGGACATTCTCCATAGAAGACACCATTGCTGGACATTCTGTATAGGTGGTGTGAGGGCTGGACATTCTCCATAGGAGACACCAGTGCCAGGCGATGCCAGTGCTGAACATTCTCCATAGGGGATGCAGGTGCTGGACATTCTGTATAGTTGGTGTGAGTGCTGGGCATTCCTTTTAGCAGACGCCAGTGTTGAACATATAGGTGATGTGAGTGCTTGACATTCCCCATAGGAGATGCAGTTACTGGCCATTCTGTATATGTGGTGCAAGTGCTGGACATTCTCCATAGGAGATGTTGATGCTGGACATTCTGTACAGGTGACATGAGTGCTGCATATTCTCTTTGGGGGATGCTGGACATTCTCTATAGATGTCAGTGCTGGACATTCTGTATAGGGGATGCAAATGCTAGAGTTCTCTTTAGGGGATGCTGGACATTCTGTGTAGGTGGTGTGAGTGCTGGACATTCCTTATAGGGGATGCTGGACATTCTGTATGGGTGGTGTGAGTGCTGGATATTCCCTATAGGGGATGCTGGACATTCTGTATAGGTGGTGTGAGTGCTGGATATTCCCTATAGGAGATGCCAGTGCTGGATATTCTCTTCAGGGGATGCTAGACATTCTGTCGGAGGTGTCAGTGCTGAACATGCCGTATAGGGGACACCAGTGCTGCAATATCTTTTTAAGGGATGCTCAACATTCTGTGTAGGTGTGAGTTCTAGACATTCTCTATAGGAGACGTCAGCACTGGACATTCCCTATAGGGGATGCTAGACATTTTATATAGATGTAAAAACCTGGATACACACTTTACAAAGCCGCCCCCTTAGTGTATCATCACAGCGCTCAACAAACCCTCCCTCCAGCTGCTACTTAAAAGTGTAAATATATAAATCGGAAGGTGAATACAAAAATACAATGAATAATCAGAGAAATCAAAAATAATCACCTTGTAGCGCTACAAGGTGATTATTTTTGATTTCTCTGATTATTCATTGTATTTTTGTATTCACCTTCCGATTTATATATTTTATATAGATGGTTTTAGTACTGGACATTCTCTTTAAGCGATGCTGGAAATTTTCTGTTGGAGGTGTGAGTGCTGGACATTTCCATAAAGGGAACATCAGTGCTGGATATTCTCTGTGGATGATGCATGTAAGCCGCAAGCAACAGATGTGGAGCTGTGACGTGTCCCAGTACACACTGGAGGAAAGCATCATGCCGATGTATGCATGTCACTGGTCACCAATGGCTGCTGACATCTACAGTGATTCTAAATGGCATTATGATGAAATGAGGACTTTAAATAATCCATCCTACTTCCATGTTGTGTAGATAATTGCAGATCCAGAATTGCTTGTTATTTTCCCTCTGACTTTGGCTAGTATTCCAACCCAGTTGAGGTTTTCATTAGTGGCTGGATTTCAGTTTCTTAGCTTGTGAGTGAATACTGGAGGGGCTCCTAGGAATCACACACATGTTGCAGCAATGTAGTACACTAAGCTTGTGTTAGATGTGTCCTATTTTGTACTGTGGTTTCAGAATGCTAGTAAATGAGAACCTAAAAAAGGAAACGGTACCAGAGGAGATGTAGGAGTGAGAGATGTGGCCCTCGATTACTCACTGGTGTAGGATGGACAGGATAGCATTGTTATTCTTCCTGTGCTGAATGTCTTTTACTGAAGGAGAGCCTAACGGCACCTAGGCTCCTTCATAGGGCACCAGTTTATTGGGTTAGTGCGTGTTTTTTTAATTTTTTTTTTTTCCTTTTTGACACAAAGATTAGGTAAAAGCTTGATCTGTCAGTGAATACTTGTGTGTAAAAAGTAGAGCTGTATAAGTTAATCTGCATGGTTTGATATAACACAGGCAGGATTGCTGGAACGCTTCATTACAACAGGTACAGCATCTTGTCCACCCATGATTTCGATTGTTGATTGCTGTGGGCATCCATTTATGTTTTATTATTTACTTAATAGAGGCATTTAGATAGCTCTGACAGTTTTACAGAGGGTATTACATACAGTCTATTCACATCGGTCCTTGCGCTCAATGAGCTTACACTCTAAGGTCCCTAACTCGCATCCATACATAGTCCCACATGGGGCAATTTGGAATGGAGGTAATTACCCTACCTGTATGTCTCTGGAGTGTGGGATGAAACAAGTGTACCCAGAGCAAACACATACAAGCACGAGGAGAACGTGCAAACTGTGCGCAGATAGCGCTTTGACTAGGATACAAACTGGACCCCATTGCTGTAAGGCCAAAGTGCTGATCACTGAACCACTGCACTGTCCATACTTGGATGTTGGAGATCATGTGGTATGCAGGTTGTTGTTTTTTGATTGTTTTGTAATTTTTTTTTGTTTGTTTTTGTGGGGTTTTTTTTGTTTGTTTTTTTTTTTAACCAGTGTGTCAATCAACAGTTTACTTTTCCATAAGCTACAGGGGACAGTAAAATCAGATGGCTAAGCTGGAATTTTGCCACACCCAACTACCCAAACAAGGGCATGCAGCCAATCGGGGCTGTGCACATGCTATATCCCCGATTCCTTGCGTTGTGGTGGGCATTAAGGGCATTTGACTGGCAGAAAGTAAGTTATATGTCCCCTCCTTACCTTCTGTTTTAACTCCCACCATTATGTCACAACTGCACACTGCAGTTCTGCCAGGTGAAAAATGGCAAGCTGTTTAATTTTTGCCATGGCATATGTACAGCCCTTAGTCGCAAGAGTGAACAAGCTCCTACCAAGTTGATTTAAAGTAAATGCAATGGGGTGTGTACTTTTTGATAAAGGTTTCCTTTTTTTCCCAAGATTTGGAGGCATCCAGTTACAGTTGTAAAGCCGCGTACACATGGGTGGACTGTATGGCCTACTTAGTCCGCCGAAACACATTTCAGCGGACAGTCCGCTCGTGTGTGTGCTTCAGCAGACTTTTTCAGCGTGCAGTCTGGCGTACTAAGTATTTCGGATTTTTCGAAATTCTGTCCGTCGTACTTTGGTTTCAGCGGACAATCCGCTCGTCAGTATGCTAGTTCGACGGACTAAGAATGGCGCATGCTCAGAAAGGATTTACACGGCGGAAGGGTGCTTTGCTGTGTATTGGACTTCCTATTTCTAGTCCCGTCGTACGTGCTGTACACGTCATCGCGCAAGCTTTCGACTGACTGTTTGTGCATCCGTGTGTGGTCAAGTCCGTTCAGTGGAAAGTATGACGGACTGTCCATCGGATTGTATGACGGACTAAGTACGCCATAAATCCGCTCGTGTGTACGCGGCATTACACAGACTATGGCCAGGCTACACATATCCAAGGTTCTACCCTTTTGTGTTATGCAGAATGAAAGTGGGTGTACCACTGTCCTATCTTATTTCTGTTGCCCTGATACAGTAGGGTGAATTATCATGCTGAGACTCGGGGAGGATTTGATTTAAATCAAGTCACTTTAAATCATGATTTAAATCACTAGTAAAAAGGCTTGATTTAAATCGTCATTTTTAAAGAGCAACTGTCACCTCTGTCCCGCAGCGGCTCCTCCTTTGACCCGCTTTTGACTCACCAACCGTCCCATCACTTCAATGTGGGGCAGATGAGAAAAGGGGTACATTGATGGGGCAGATGAGCAGGGGGGTTACAGTGGTAGGACAGAAGAGCAAGGGGGTACAGTAGTGGGGCAGATGTGCAGGCGGTACATTTGTGAAAAGCAGGGGGTTAAAGTGGTGGGACAGATGAGAAGGGGGGTTCAGTGTTGGGGCAGAGGAGAAAGGAGGTACATTGGTGGGACAGCTGAGCAGAGGGTTACAGCAGTGGGACAAAGCAGCAGGGGGTACAGAGGTGGGGCAGATGTGAAGAGGAGAAAGGAGGTACATCAGTGGAACGCATGAGCAGGGGGTTACAATGGTGAGGCAGAAGAGCAGGGGGAACAGAGGTGGGACAGATGTGCAGGAGGTACAGTCGTGGGGCAGATGAGAAAGGGATTTACAGTGATGGGGCAGAAGAGCAAAAAAGCTCAGTGTTAGGACAGATGAAAAGATGGTTCAGCAGTGGAGTAGAGGTGCATGGAGGTACAGTGGTGGAGCAGATAAGAAAGGGGGAACATTGGTGGGGCAGATGAGCAGGGGGGTACAGAGGTCAGGCAGATATGCAGGGTAGTACAGTGGTGGGGCAGATGTGCAGGGGGGTACAGTGGCAGGGCAGATCTACGGGGGGTTACAGTAGTGGGGCAGATGAGCAGGGTGGTTACAGTGGTGGAGCAGATGAGCAGGGGGTGGAACAGTAGTGGGGCAGATGTGCAGGGGGTTACAGTGGCAGGGCAGATGAGCGGGGGGGACAGTGGTGGGGCAGATGTTCAGGGTAGTACAGTGGTGGGGCAGATGTTCAGGGTAGTACAGTGGTGGGGCAGATGTGCAGGGTAGTACAGTGGTGGGGCAGATGTGCGGGGGGGGTGGGTACAGTGGTGGGGCAGATTTGCAGGGGGCGTACAGTGGTGGGACAGATTTGCAGGGGGCGTACAGTGGTGGGGCAGATGTGCGGGGGGGTACAGTGGTGAAAGATTTGCAGGGGGGACAGTGATCTGAGGTGTGAAGGTGCATGAATTGGGGCCGATCTGAGGCGTGAGAGTGCAGGATGTTAATTTATCATTACTAAAGTAGTTTACAGCATTTACTTTATAAAAAATCCTTTTAGTGATTGAAAGTGTGAAGTTGGCATTTTTTGTTATAAAATCGTCACTCTCAATTTCTTTGAAAACATTTTTCAGTACACTGTGCTCAAAAGGTTGCCTACTCGTTTACATGGATTTATACTACAAAAGCATTTTATTAAAATAAATTTGGTAAAAATCAAGAACATATATTTAAATAAAACATTCTGAATTAAATAAAATATATATATAACCCCTTATTAACCCTTAATTACTCTAATCAGCCTTAACTCCCTATTCTCCTCCATTTAATTATTATTTTCCTGCTTTATTGATTTTTTTTTTTTTACATCTATTTTATAAACAATTAAAACTTTGTTTTTTGTTTGCTTTGTTAGTGAATATTTTGACAGATATATATTATCATATATTTACACATTTCACATTAAAAAAGCACAATATTAAAAAACAAAATCAATTAATTTCATTTGTAAATGACTTTTCAATGCTTTGTACCATTTCTGACAGCTGAAGTGTAAACCAAACAGTTGCGATAGGTATCGGTAATTGGTATCGGCGAGTACTAAAAATAAAGTATCAGTACTCGTCGTAGAAAAAATTGTATAATGGTATCGGTACATCCCTATTACGGATCTCCATATTGATACATCCGATGTTATTGTGGCGATCTCCCCCACTGGGCTGTTGTGTTCTGACAGGGGGACTCCCCCCCAGTACACGGTGATCAGATGATCGGATGCTGCTTTTCCAGCTTGCTCATTCGACAGAAGCCAGTCATGAGACCAGCTTCTGTTGGATGAGGAGCTGTGTACACACAGGCCAAAAAGTGTCCGGTTCCTGCCGAACCAACCATTTTCAGCCAATTTTCATCCCTCGTGTACTCGATTTAATACTAACTATTATTACTATACAAGATTTATATAAAGCCAACAGTTTATGCAGCGCTTTACAATATAAAGGGGGACAGTACAATTTCAATACAGAAGTCAATGCAGCTGGCAATAGACATTTGGTGTATGCAGCATGGCATCAAACAGGGCCGGTGGAGACAGCGCTCAATAGTCTGGAAAGACGGGCACAGATAAACCATTAGAAGTGAATCAGGATGTAGGCAAAAAAGGTGATCTTTATTCACAATACATTATGAACAATGAACACTGTTTTACCTACATCCTGGTTCACTTCTAATGAATTATCTGTCCCTGGGCTATCCAGGCTATTGAGCGCTGTCTACCTTCTGTGAATAAGTGAGTTTTCAAGGATCGCCTAAAGGTGGTCAGGGTAGGAGCTGACCTGACATACTAGGGCAGGGAGTTCCAGAAGATGAGGGAGGCTCTGGAGAAGTACTGGCGGTGAGCATAGTGTTAGGATTTTCTTCCACTTTAAAAAATAACGAAGTGTAAAACTTTTTTAAAATTTTGGATAGAGTGGGGAGGGATTAGAAAGGCTATCAGTGTTTATTGCCACCTGTGTCCCCGTTAAGGAAATTTGCCCTCTCTGTTAGTCCTGCTTACTGTTATCACCAAAAGTAAAAGAAAATCCAAATTTTTGAATTGCCACCAGAACTGGAATAGAGGGGAAATCTTCCAATGAAGACATTATTTTTGGCGCCAACCAGAGATTCCTTAACTCTGGAGGGATTTTCTCTCGCTTCCCGTTTTGATTTTTTTGACGGGAAGTGAAGGGAAATTTCCCCAATGAGACAAAGATGAGCAAATAAAAAAAAAACTGGCAGGAGTTATAACCCTCCCTTACTCTAGCCCAAGAAAAGCAAAAATGTTTGCCTTTACTTTTTTGCTTTAAAGGGTTCATTATACAGTAGGCAGACACTAGATGGAAATTTTTAAATGTAAAATGTCATAATCAGATAAAAAGTAATGAATCGTCTTAATGCCTTGCACATTTTTTTTTTACTGATTTGAATATACATAAACAGAAATGAATGAAATCCAGGAATATCATAGATCTGTGATATGCAGATTTATCAATAAATGAATTGTTGATTTTCATGATCTGGTAATCGGTGGTAGGTAATGTTCTCTGTGCTGCGTGCACTGTGTCTGCGCAGTGATGACGTCATACAAGAAGGTAGCAGGCTGTCTGACCAGGAAAAGAATTTTATGTGAAAGTAAATCGTACATGACTGTGAGAGTTGTGCTAATGCTGGTTTCCTCTGTTTATAAAACTGCTTTCAGTTTGTTGTCACTGGCAGGGAGAATAAACACAGCTGAACTCTACCTGGGATCAATATTCATAGTTAAGGGTAGCCAATAGATATACTGAATACTTATCAAAATAATCTCATATTAAACACAATTTACAACCTAAATTTACATGATTTATTATTATTTTTTATTTTGTTCCTAACACGTTGGTGAAAAATGTCAACCATCCCTTAGAGGCCAATTTTACATTTCCTGTTCCTGCCTTGCTAGAGGCTCGAGGTTCACTTCACACTAACACGGGCAGTTGTGGTTGTTTGCTACGAGAGGTTTAAAATGCACATATAGCCAAAACCTTATTTTTAGTTTTGGATCGAGTGAGGAAGGGTTAGAAGATCTGTCAGGTTTTTTTATGGCCATCTGTGTCCCTGGGGATTCTCCCTCTCTGTGTCCTGATGACCATTGATGGCAAAGGCAAAATGTTATGCCCCATACACAGTCGGACATTCCGACTACAAAATCCATCAGATTATTTCCCAAACTTGTGTTGCATACACACTGTCGCACGAAGTTATTGGAAAATCCAATCGTTCTGAACAAGGTGACGTCAAACATGTACGTTGGGACTATAAACGGGCCAGTAGCCAATAGCTTCTTAGTTTATTCTGAACCTGCGTAGAACTTTGTCCGTCGGAATTGTCTACACACGATCGGAATTTATACGATCGGATTTTGTTGTCGGAAAATTTTAGATCCTGCTCTCAAACTTTGTACATTGGAAAATCCGACGGAAAAAGTCTAGTGGAGCCCACACACGGTCGGATTTTCCAACAACATGATCCGATCGCACATTTTTCGTCAGAAAATCCGACCGTGTGTATGGGGCATTACAATTGCCATCGAAATAAGGCGAATAAAAAACCTTTTTAAAGGGGATGCGTGTTCTGGTGACAACGGTCTTAGCGCAGGTTCACATCTCTTCAGGTGGGGAACACGTGTGAAATTGTGCATGTTTCTGACCTGCAGAGAAACGCAATGTACTTTAGCAGGCTTGTAGGTCTGCAATTATAGTGATTGTAAGGCTTCAGATTTTATTTTTTTAAATAAAATGTTCTATTGATGCCGCATACAGACAATTGGAATTTCTGACAACAAATCTTCAATGTGAGCTTGTTGTCGGAAACTCCGCCTGTGTGTATGCTCCATCGGACATTTGCTGTCGGAATTTCCGACAACTGTTTGCGAGCAGGTTCTCAAATTTTCCGACAACAAGACTTGTTGGAAGTTCTGAGTGTGTGTAGACAATTCTGAAGCAGAAAAGTCCACACATGCTCGGAATCAAGCAGAAGAGCTGCACTGGCTATTGAACTTCATTTTTCCCCAATCGTCTTTCAGGACAGCCACCTTAGAGAGACACCGGCTCCTCCCCTCTGAGGAAACACCGCCTTCAATTTCATAATTTAAGCCTCCTCCTCCCTTCGTTCCTCAGTTATGGTGTTTCCTCCGGCGGGGAGACATCGCCAAGGAACCTTAAGGCTAAATTCGGTTGGTGAAACTGAAGCCATCCGAGCGGAGCCCTGGCCCCGTTCGGCTATCCGACCGGTCATCGGTCGGTCCAGGACAGTCCTATCAGCGGGGAGCTGAAGTGTTCGTACTGTCCATATACCCTAAACTCCGCTTGGGGAAAGCGGGAAGTTTATGGGGTCGTCCGTTCGTTCACCCGCGGGGGTTTCAACGGAACAAACAGTCCAGTCGGCTGGGGAAGCTGAATACTTGACTGACCTTTATACGCACTCCAATCTTCGCTTGGGGAAAGCAGGAAGTCTTTGGAGAGGTTCATCCTTGCGTTTCGCCCAGTGGGGTGCTGAACGAAGGCGTCCAGGGCCCCCCTGTGTACGCAGCCGGCTGGGAGCTGGAAGCCGGACCGGTAGGCGGGCGACGTCAGTTCCGGTGGGGGCGGACCCCTTCGTTCGATCCGCGTCTTCCGGTTCCGGACGCGGCACGTGAAAGGGAACCTAGCGTTCGGCTGGTGCAGCCTCTCTTTTCACAGTTGCACAGGTAGCTGTTAGAGGCGCGTTCGTACCACGCTTCCTCAACGGGAGAATGTCCGAGGCAGAGGCTTCAAAAACTCCTGGAGATAGTAGCACCAGCCACTTGAAGGTAAGAGGAAACCTGGGGAGGTGTTCCCTTACTTGTATCCAGTAGCTCCACTGGTGTTCCTCCTTGGTGGTCGGGGGGAAGGGTAGTGTGTCTGGGATCCTGGTGATGGTTGATCCTAGGGGGGGCACTCCCGGTGGTCCTCTATGTAGCGCTGGTGTTGCTGTTTTTTAGGCTCATGCTGCCCCTTCCTGTGTTTTGTGTCTTTCAGAAAGCCACGAGCAAGTCCCCCCATGGTTCTAAGAAGAAGTGCCCTTCATGTAGAACGTCTATGGGAGACTCTTGGTCTAAAGCTATTTGCAAACAATGTATTGAGGATTTACTTAAGGAACAGGCAGTAGAGCAGGGTGCAGATCTGGTAGCTTCTATGAAGGAACTCTCTGGTACCTTTCAGTCCTTCCAAAACTTTTTTTCCAGTTTTCAGTGGCCCCAGCCTCCGAGCACTCCTACACCAGCGCAGCAGAGTGTACCATCCAGCCCTGTGGATGTTCCTCCTGCAAGGGGAGAGAATTCAGAGGGTCCCAGGGAGGAAGCTGAGGAGGAAATTGACAGTGTCGTTTCAGACTCCCAGGGGGAGTCTGACGCAGAGATGTTGGATGGGGAATCCAGCAGAATCTCGCGGTATAAGCTTTCCCTGGAGGATGTGGATGAGCTCTTGGGAGCGATTCATACCACTTTAGGCATTCAAGAAGAAACTAAGACATTGTCACTCCATGATCGGATGTACAAGGGCATGGGGGAACAAAAGAAGCGGGTGTTCCCAGTGCATAACGTCTTGATCGATACCATCAAGAAGGAATGGCGGGATCCCGAAAGGAAACCTTTCTTTTCTGGGGCATTAAGACGTAGGTTTCCTTTTTCGGAGGAAGAGACTCTCGTCTGGAATAAATCTCCCAGACTAGACGCTGCTTTTTCCCAGGTGTCCAGACACACTGATCTATCCTTTGAGGATATGGGGGTACTGTCTAACCCTATGGATCGAAGAATGGATTACCTTCTTAAGAAGGCCTGGGATTCGTCACAGGGAAATCTTAAGCCAGCCATGGCAACCACGGTGGTGGCCCGCAACATGGAGTATTGGCTCACCCAGATTAGCGCACACATTGAAGCAGGGACAGCAAAGGAGACTATTCTATCCTCCTTTCCCATGCTTCTTAAAGGGATAGCCTACATAGCGGACGCTTCGGCGGAATCCGTGAGGATGTCGGCAAGGTCCTTGGCCCTGACCAACTCTGCCAGGAGAGCCTTATGGTTGAAGACCTGGCCTGGAGACAATGCATCCAAACTTAAACTTTGTGGAATCCCCTTTACAGGAGATCTACTGTTTGGACCAGGTCTTGAAACAGTGCTAGATCGCACAGCAGACAAAAGAAAGGCCTTTCCTGTTAAAAGGAAATTTGGGGAACAAGCCAAAAGAAAGACTCGTCCCCAGAAAAGGGTTGTACCACCCCGTACGGTTCAGCAGAAGAAAAGTTGGGGACTCAAAAGCAAGGGCCCCGGGGGAGCAATTTTTCGCCCTCCTGAACAGCCCAAAAAATCTCAGTGACAGGGTCACGGTGGGAGGAAGATTGGGGGCCTTCCTCCCACAGTGGGAATTGATTTCCTCCAATCAGTTTGTCTTGGGGATCGTCAGAAGAGGTTACCATTTGGAGTTTTCGGAACTCCCTCCTCTGAGGTTCCTTGTCACCGAGCTGCCAAAATGCGCAGAAAAATCATCTGCCCTTCTTTCCTCTCTTCAGGAGTTGGAAGAACAGGAGGTGGTAGTACGGGTTCCAGTAGGAGAGACAAGCAGAGGCTTCTACTCTCACGTCTTCGTGATTCGCAAGCCTTCGGGAAAGTTCAGGCTCATCCTGAACCTGAAGCCCCTGAATGTCTCAGTTACCTACAGAAGGTTTCGGATGGATTCGGTTTACTCAGTAAAAGCACTCCTACCTCCGAACTGCTTCATGGCATCAATAGATCTGAAAGATGCATACCTGCATATTCCAATCGCAGAGTCCCACCAGCGTTTTCTCAGACTGGCAGTGAGAACTCCAATGGAAGTACTACACCTTCAGTTCAGAGCGCTTCCTTTCGGACTATCCTCTTCCCCCCGAATCTTCACCAAAGTGATGGCAGAAGTTCTGGCATTTCTGCGTCTCAGGGGAATCTCGGTGATCGCATATCTCGACGATCTCCTTCTGTTTGCCCCTTCCCCAGCACAATTAATTCAGGATTTACAGGTCACAAGAAACCTGTTAGTAAGCCTGGGTTGGCTCCTGAACCTGGAGAAATCCAACTTAATCCCTTCCCAGAGGGTCACTTTCCTAGGGTACGAGTTGGACTCAACAGTACAAAGGGTCTTTCTTCCTTTGGAAAAAATTCAAAAGATAGACAGGGCTCTGTTGTTTCTTCAGGGCAACCACCAGATCTCCATAAGGAAGATCATGTCAGCGCTAGGGTTGCTGACATCCGCTCTTCCAGCGGTTCAGTGGGCAGGGTTACATTACCGCCCTCTACAATTATTTGTGCTGAAGGTTTGGGATCACAGCCAGGAATCTTTGGATTCTCTGGTTTCGATTCCAGATCAGGTAAAGAGGTCCCTCTGGTGGTGGAGGAAGGGAGCAAATTTGTCCCAAGGTCTAGAGTGGGTCATGCCAACCTCCAGGGTGGTCACGACCGATGCAAGCAGCTCAGGTTGGGGGGCACACCTAGACTCCCAATTAATACAGGGTATTTGGGAAAAGAGGGACTCGAGGAGATCCTCGAATTGGAGGGAGCTGAGGGCAGTAGACCTAGCTCTCAGAACCTTTCAGAAGGAGCTCCGGGGGAATCACGTAAGGGTAAGGTCGGACAACTCCTCGGTGGTAGCTTACATCAACAGACAGGGGGGCACCAGGAGCAAGTCCTTATGGGCCCTAGCGGAAGCCATCCTCAGATGGGCCGAAGCAAATATCCTGTCCCTTTCAGCAATCCACTTGAAGGGAGAACAAAATCAGGTGGCAGATTTTCTCAGCAGGAGAACTCTGAGAGAAGGCAATTGGGTTCTCAAGCAGGAAATATTCGAAATGATCACCCGGAGATGGGGGATTCCTGCAATAGATCTCTTTGCCGCAAGGGAAAACGCGAAGGTAGCAACGTTCTTCTCCATAAACAGGGGGGACGGGGCATTGGCGGTGGACGCACTAGCACAGAGTTGGGGGTTCTCCAGGTGCTATGCTTTCCCCCCTCCAGTGCTCATTCCAGCAGTATTAAGGAAGTTTCAAGTGGAGAATACTACCCTCATTCTAATTGCACCTCACTGGCCCAGGAGGCCGTGGTTCTCGATCTTGAAAGGCCTGTCTGTAGAACCCCCCTGGATTCTCCCAGTGCAGGAGGATCTCCTGTCTCAAGGTCCGGTGTTCTGCCCTCAGGTAGGACGATGGAACCTGGCAGCGTGGCTTCTGAGGAAGAATTGCTAAAAGCCAAGGGCTTCTCAGACCGGTTGGTAGCCACTCTTCTAAACTGTAGGAAAAAGGAAACCCAGTCCATTTACTTAAAGGTATGGAAACGGTTTAACAGCTGGTGTTCAGAGGGTTCCTTCAACGTGCATAGCCCTATAGCCGTTCTAGAGTTCCTACAGGCAGGGGCGGATAAGGGGTTAGCGCTTGGAACACTAAAAGCTCAGGTTTCCGCTTTGAGCGTGTTTTTAGAGAAACATCTAGCGTCAGATCCTTGGGTCGTAAGGTTCTTCAGGGCCCTAGGTAGGCAAAGACCAGCTTCAAGCTCCCCCTTCCCGGTTTGGGATCTTTCTTTAGTTTTACAGGTTCTCACAGGGGAACCTTTTGAGCCGTTAGAATCTTGCTCATTAAAGCTGATCACTCTCAAAACTGTGTTTTTGGTGGCGATCACTACAGCAAGAAGAGTAAGTGAACTCGAAGCCCTTTCTGTCAGGGCTCCCTTTTTTCAGGTTTTTCCGGATCGTCTGGTTTTGAAGATAGATCCTGCCTTTTTGCCTAAGGTAGCCTCTAGTTTCCACAGGATGCAGGAGATTGTGCTACCTACATTTTGTTCAAATCCAGTTAGAGAACAGGAACACATGTTTCACAGACTAGATGTTAGAAGATGTGTTCTTTATTATTTAGACTGCACAAGTCAGTTCAGAAAGACAAATTCACTTTTTGTTTTATTTTCAGGGGCCAGGAAGGGTTCCAAAGCCTCTAGACGTACCATAGCTAGATGGTTAAGGTTAGCCATTGGGCAGGCATACGTGGCAGGGGGATTAGATCCTCCAGCTGGCATTAGAGCACACTCAACCAGGGCCGTGGCAACTTCTCAGGCAGAGTGGGCTGGTGCGTCTCCCGAACAGATCTGTAGAGCTGCAACGTGGTCCAGTTTTTCTACGTTTGTGAGACACTATAGACTGGATCTTCTGTCAGCCAAAGACCAAGCCTTTGGTCGTAAGGTGCTACAGGCAGTAGTCCCACCCTAAGGTAATATACTCGCTTATCCTCTCTAAGGTGGCTGTCCTGAAAGACGATTGGGGAAAAATGGAATTACGTACCGGTAATGTCCTTTTCCAGGAGTCTTTCAGGACAGCACCGGTTCCCACCCAAATTGTTGCAGATCATCGGGAACTCATTACATGAGATCGTCAGGTAAGACTTAAAAAGTTTATTTGTTTGACGTGTTCTTGTGTCTCCCCAGTTTGGCCGGAGGTACTCTGGAAGAACTGAGGAACGAAGGGAGGAGGAGGCTTAAATTATGAAATTGAAGGCGGTGTTTCCTCAGAGGGGAGGAGCCGGTGTCTCTCTAAGGTGGCTGTCCTGAAAGACTCCTGGAAAAGGACATTACCGGTACGTAATTCCATTTTTCTTGGCTCGTCGTACATGTTACACGTCACCGTGTTCTTGACGTTTGGAATTTCCAACAACATTTGTGTAACCGTTTGTATGCAAGACAAGTTTGAGCCAACATCCACCAGAGAAAAATCCACAGTTTGGTTGTCAGAAATTCCAATCGTGTGTTGCACAAAGCAGCCCCGATCAATGGGGGTCCCCCGCTGGTGCTCCTGCCCCCCCCATAATGAGTGCCCACAATAGCAAGCCCCTGGGGGCTCTCGTGTTTTCTCACTCATGAGCTGGCTCTGTATGTCTGCTGACACATATTGGAACACACAAAATGTAGTGCATGCACTACTTTTAAAAAACGTGCTACACCAAATCACATGGTACTTTAGTACTGTGTGATCTTGTGACCGCAAATGATCTGCATTTGGGGTTCTGTTTAACAATGTTTTTCCACTCAGCAGATCCCAAAGGCAGTGTGTTTTGGAAAGTATAAGAAAAAAGTACTTTTTTGCACCCCTGTAAAACTGCGCTACCTCGTGCTCTGGCAGTGGACTGTCACTCAGAGTGCTCCTGTTAATTGTAGGGCTATGGACCCTGCCTCGGTCTTGATGACATCAGAGACCCTTAGAACGCTGAAATGCCGGGGAGAAGGGGCTGCAGGAATTAGTCTAGTCGTATCAGCAAGCCTGCTGGGAGAGGATCAGGTAAGTAAAATTTCTTTAGCCAGTCCCCCTAGCCATACATGAGCAGGACTTTTACAGTTCCTGGAGTTAAGCTTTAAGACACATGTTTAGTCCATAATCTTCCTTTGCGCAGTAAAGGCTATTGAGGATTGCCAGTAGGTTTGCCCATGTTTTGTGTAGCAGTATTGGGTATTTTCCAAATATTGTTAGTTTAAGTCCATTTATTAGGGCTGAATTTAATTATTCTTTGCTTGTTGAATGGGACTATTGACTCCAGTAAGTCGTACGTTCCCGATTTTAAGACGTGAAAAGCAGATGAGTGACATGAACACTCCCTCTAATTCATGCAGTATATTCCTCCTCTTTTATCTTGAATATGTGTTTTTCCTGGCTACAATCTTAAACCATATCTCATGGTGATGGTCTGGTTTTATTACCTGTTGACCAGGTTAGAAAGTAAAGCTAGCTATACACATATAGTTTCCTTCATCCATGCTAAACAGTGTGGATGAAGGAATCTCCTCTGCCGGTTATTATATTCTGATAGGCCAGCCATTACCAATGGCTGCCAGAATACCTGAAAAGTGACTGCTTCTGATTGAATGCAGTCACTGTTAAGCCAACAGGTTTCCACCTGGCTCCTTTGGCAAATGTTGTTTGGAAAATCACAGGAATCTAGCAAAATTCGAGCAGTCTATCCCTTACAGGTTATCTTTCCACTGGGGATACAGATAATAATTAAACAGACGGAATGAGGTTTTGACTATCCCTCCACTCCATCCAAAACAAAATCCAAGTCTTCTGGGGCACCCTGGGAGCCCTCAAATTCAAGAGGCTCTTAAAAGTTTGCCTCTCTAATGCTTGTGGCTCTGTGTGGGTAATGAAGCCAACTCTAATGATAAACCAAAAAGCAGGGACAGAAGCCAACATGAAAATTTGCCTACCAGAGTGCCCCATAATTAGAAGCACCCACAGAGGGTGTTATGATTGAAAGTATACCAGTGTGTCAGGTGAGCATAAATGATTTATATGTGAAATTTGCTTTGAATCCTGGATTCCCCCCCCCCCAAGCCATGGACTTTTAGCACTCTTTGAGTCCCTTCTGCTGTTACTCGTTATTCATAGCCTTAGCTCTGATTACCGATAGTCTCTGACTGCCTTTTTATTATCTCCAATTCAACCAATAAAAGGCTGGGGGCAGCCAATCGGAGGCTCCGGCTGTGAATAGCAAGGAGATGGAGCCCTTACTAAACCATTGCAACAAAATGGCCAGCTGCCAGCCCCCGTGGAGAGGGGGATGCAGCCAGGTGGAGGGGAGGAAGGAGCCAGGTGAACAAAGGAGAGGGTTAGACAGAGCCAGGTGGACAGAGGAGATGGGGGATGCAGCCAGGTTTAGGGGAGGACGGAGTCAGGTGGACAGGGGAGACGAGGGGATGCAGCTAGGTGGATGGAGCCAGATGCACAAAGGAGAGGAGGGGATGCAGCCAAGGGAAGGGGTGGACGGAGCCAGATGCACAAAGGAGAGGAGAGGATGCAGCCAGGTGGACAGAGGAGAGCATGGGATGCAGTCAGGTGGAGAGGGGAGGAGATACATCCAGGTGGACCGTGGAGGGGAGAACAGAGCCAGGTGGACAGGAGAGGGGGGATGCAGCCAGGTGGACAGGAGAGGGGGGATGCAGCCAGGTGGACAGAGGAGAGGGACGATGCAGCCAGGTGGACATAGGAGAGGGAGGATGCAGCCAGGTGGACAGAGGAGAGGGAAGATGCAGCCAGGTGGACAGGAGAGGGGGGATGCAGCCAGGTGGACAGAGGAGAGGGAGGATGCAGCCAGGTGGACAGGGGAGGAGAGGATGCAGCCAGGTAGACCGAGGACGGGGAGGCAGCCAGGTGGACAGGAGAGGGGGGATGCCGCTAGGTGAAGGGCATGCAGTCAATGCAAGGAATGATAGGCTAATGCTCAGAGTGATCGCACAGCACACTCTGGATTTGGCAGGCGCTGAACAGTTAATGGGCTGACAAAAGTCCTGGGGCCAGGGCGTCATTTCTAGTCACCAAGGCGACCTGGTGCCTGGAATTTGCCCCAACCCCTCTGTGGGTGATGAGCTGTCAGTGCTCACTCCGCCAGTGTAGTGGTTCAGGGATTTGTAATCTCCCCTCTTCTCCCGCTTCTTTCTGCTGTGCTTCTGGGGAGGGTCAGATTGATACTTTGTGCCAGTGCTGACCAATCAGAATTACTCTGGTCTGACCTAGAAGCACTTCAGAAAGACGAGGGAGAAGAGCGGGAATTACAAATATCTGAACCGCTGCATCGGCTGCATGGACATGAGGAAAGTACAGGGGGGTAAGGTGGGGAGGGTATACGCTGCTCACCTTTTAAATTTTTTTTTCTGAAAAGGTGAATTTACAACTTAATTTCAAATAGTGTTGAAATTTAAAGTTCAGTAAATATATTAACACTAGTTGGTTAATCCCGAGTTAGAGAAATTTATTGTGTGAAATGTTCTTGGACCCCTTTCACACTGGGGGCACTTTTCGGGTGTTTTATCGCTAAAAATAGCACCTGAAAAGCTCCTCTCAGGCCTTCCCAGTGCGAAAGCCCGAGTGCTTTCACATTGCGGTGGTGTGCTTGCATGACGGGAAAAAGTCCTGCAAGCAGAATCCCAGAATGCCCTGTCCATTGAACACGGACGTTTTTAACCCTTTCTTCAGCCGCTAGCGGGGTTAAAAGCGCCCTGCAATCGGCCGAAAAGCACCGCCATAATAACGGCACTTTGACGCCGGCACTGCCCCAGTGTGAAAGTAAGCTCATCTCAATCTTCACATCCTTAGCCTGAAAATGTCTAAAATATATGGTCTTCTGTTGCCCAGCAAACTGCCCAGAAATTATAGTGAAAAAAATCAAGTTTCTATGCAGAAACTACCACGTTTTTTTATTTAAAAATGTATAGATGATTCAATTCAGTATAAAGGTTATACAGTATATTTAAAGAAGAAATAGTTTTCGCTAGAAGTCGTTCACACTGTGAGATGACTGCCATTTTTCTGCACCCGATCAATGCCAATCACTGCAAGGGCACATAGAAAACAATCGTTTTATGGTTACACCACAATGGTGGTGTAATGTGTGGAAAAATGCAGAAGGCATTTTTCTCGCTCTCTGTTACTATCTTATGGCTGATGTAGTAACATACATTCTACTGGACAAACAGACAAGTGTGGACAGATCCTTGAAGGGAAGCTATTATTTTTTTTATTGTTTCTAGATTTACGGTGTATGTGATTGTGAGCAGCTTCATGTAAACTGTTTTAAATGCCTTGTTTCTGTGTACATCTAGTAGAATTGCGTGTTTTGTTTGCACCTTGTTTTAACTAGAGCCATATGACTGGATTTGTGAAACTACTAGGATAAAGGGTGTCAGGGTAGCATGGTAAAGCTACACGGAGTGCATTTCCTCCTTCCTAATCAATTGGCCGAAATTCACAGTGCGTTCAACTGCTTCCCACCAGACATCCCTTGATTGAAAAAAGGAAGGAACCAAGCAGAAAATTGTCAGCTGAACAGCACCTGATCTATTCAGATCAGGGGTGGGCAATTACTTCTCCCAAGGGGGGCCCCATGAGAAACTAGGACTGCTGTGGAGGGCTGAACTTAATTCTGCTCAGTATTAAACCCTTGGCTCCAGCTGCCGCCAGCCCTTTAAGGGGTTTGCTATGCTGGGGGCGGGGCTTATGTCTATGTGACTGCTGTGATTGGCTGTCACATGATCTGAAAACTCCCGATCGCAAGCAGCGACCAGAAATGTTTCCGTGAGCCGCAGTTCACTGTGCCGGGAGCGCGCAGGGCATGCGCTATCGGCACAGCACTGTTGGTGTTATTGCATGCAAATATGCGGCTTCTCAACGCCAAGACCCAGCGGCCGAGAGGCCACGTGTTTGCTTGTGCTCGGCACCAAGAGTTTAATTTTGGATGTATTGTGTATGTAAACATATATAAAACAAACATCTGGCACTAGAAATAATAGGTACAACTGCTCATGAAATGAGTCTCTTTTTCAGATAGGAGGTCGGGGGGTAATTAACAGATGGCTGCAGTTTTACCAGGCCCCCCCATTACCATCCCCCCAACCACTCATCCAAACTGTAAAATAACAGCTGGATAAGGCTGTAGACATGCTACAGCTATGATGCTTTGCAGCCATAGCATTTTTAACTAGGGCTGCAGAGTTTGGCCAGTAGCACTGCTTGTCATACCCCCCTCCGTGAAGTTTAATGGGACAGTGCAGTAACCGCGTACAATGCATGGGATTGTAGTGAAGTATTATAGGGTTAAATCAGGCGATGAAGAGGCAATATAACAACTCCTCTGTCTGTCAAATGCCCTCTGAAAAGCACTGCGACTGGAAGGAGAGAGCCTGAGATCATTACAGCGGAGACCTGGAGAGAAATACAGGCACAGGACTCCTGGGATTTGCAATGTAATTTGCATTTATAGCCACTTGATCACTGGCTGTGGTGAGATGAACCGCCCTTCGTTCATTTTCTGAATGAATGCAAAGCATTCTCTGATTGGAAGAGATGGAGAGTGTGGCCGCTCATTCCTCCTTGGGCTACTTTTCTTAAAGCGGACCTTCCTCCTTGGGCTACTTTTCTTAAAGCGGACCTTCACCCTCTATAGTAACTTCCCCCCGTCTCCACCCCACCGTCAGAAACCGTCAGGGTTTGTTTGCTTTTTATTTATTTTTTTATTAATGAAACAGCCTGCCCCCATCCCTCAATGCACGTCATTCGTCTAGACCAGGGATCTCCAAACTCTTCTCAAAAAGGATATCAAAAATGCATGCCACAGCAGAACACAGGACAGAAGAACTGACGCGTTTCACACTATCAAACAGTGCTTAATCATAGCTAACCAGTGAAGCCTCTCCTCGTGTCGGGTCTCCTCGAGCCCCTCCCCCTGCACTGTACTGGCTGTCAGCTCATCAGCTGACTTCTTCAGTGAAGGGAAGGGGGCTTTAGCCACCATGCAGGCTCTGCCTCTGTTTCTCCCTGAGAGGCAGAGCGCTGGGCGGATCGACAGATGACGTCATCAACAATCGATTTGGCTGACTCGCAGTATTGCGAGCATCTGAATCGTGATGCACCGATTATATTCAACACTCCTAAACAACAGGTCAAGTTTTTAGGATTTTCCTCAGATGAAAAGGCTATGGTAATTACTAAGTGAAACTGATCAAATCACCTGTGCAAAATAATGGAAAGCCTGAAAACATGACCTGTTGGGGGTACTTGAGGACTTGAGTTGAGGAACATTGGTCTAGTCTAGACCAATGATGTACATGGTGCTCGCTAGGCCTCCTGTGATATGCACATCACACACCCCAGGAAGATTTTACTCATTCATTCAGAACTAGGCAGGGGGTGGGCCTAGTGTCATGTCATTGTGAAGTCCTCCTGGCTGAACCCAGAACAGCTAGCGGGGTTTGCAATGACTTCACAAGCAAAATGGCAGCACGGGACCCAGCTGTGTCTGTTGACAGAAGGATGTGGCTGGGCGAGTATCTGAACTGTGCCTAGAACACCACTAGGTAAGTGGGGGCAGAAAAAATAAATATGGTGTGTGGGGTTGGCAGGTTCTCTTACATTTTTAATTAGCTATTTTATCTCCATAATCCATAGGCCAGTGCACTTTTTATATTTCCTTGGTCTGCATATATCACATTGCTGTACCCTTGCTTGAGCCTTGGATCTTTTACATCTGTTGAGTTGATGATTTTGGTGAAGACTTGTACATGGAATATTTTGATTTTGATTTGAAGTGTTGTTCACATATCCAAATCTGTTTTGACATTTTGCACGTGGCGTATCCAGAGTATGGCAGCTATGGCACATGCCCTGGGTTCCACTTAAAGGGGTACTCAGTCTGGGTATCTCGTTCTCTTTCTCTACTTCTAAGTCTTTCGCTCTGCCAGGCAGCTCTGTAGTTTCCAGTACAGCCAGATTCTTCTCTCATGTAAAAACTTGCCTCTGCTAGCAAATATTGGAATGTTGTATCCTCTATAATTAGCACATCTTCCTCCAGTGACGGACAAAGCTCATACTTTCCCCTTCTATACAACTTACTCATTCTTTTACTAAGGCAGCCCACAAATGAGTTGTCAGCGCTGATCAGCGCGGAAAGCCTATAGAATAGTTGTACAGAAGTTGATCAGTAGAATTCATCCAGCCGAATTTCCAAATCCATGTATGGCTGACTTAAGTGTTTCAATCCTTTCCCCTCTAGGTTGGAAGCTAGCATGGTTATTGCTCTGTCATGTGGCGTCATGTGGCGTCATGTTTCTATTTATTTAAAGAATATGTAAATCCAACATTTCAGATTCCTGGAATGTGCCTGCTGTACCATGTATATCAAAGTATCCTCTTCTCTTTGTGTTGCTTCCTATGGGTGAAATCCCTGGTGTTCCTGCCAGTCCCTCTGGCTTCTTATAAAAAAAAACTGACCATACGAGGCAGGAGAACACAGCATGGTCAATTTTCTGGCTGCACTGAGAACTGCTCTCCTCCAATGATTAGACTCGCGCTGAAAAGCTATTTGCTGGGAAGATTCATGTACTACTGTTTTTCCTCCCCCACCTCTCTAAAATCCTTATGCAGCTGAGGACAGAGGTTATGTGATCACTTCTAAAAATAAAGAAGGGGAGGGGGTGGAATTATAATGTCTATAAATAACATATGCATGTTTTGCCTTTCATTTTATTTTAAATTGAATGGGTTGTTTTACAAGGTGGGTGGAGTTACATGTACTTTAAATATTTATGGTATTGACGACTTTTTTTTTTTACTGTATTATTTGAATGGGTTACCGATGTATGTACTGTATCTCTTACTTTGTGAATTGCCACCAGACATGCCATGTATCATTATAATACACACAGTTTTTTTAGGTGTATGCCATTAAAACAAAGGCAGAATGCTTCTCTAATACATTTACATCTCCCCATGTCTTAGATATTTACATTCCTTGCAAAATATCTGTTGACCTGCCAGAAATCCCCAATGCACTGCCACACTGAAATATCACGCAGTGGGATCAGCCATATCTACTTCCCTTTGTAAATTGCATAAAAATCCCCCATCCCCCCAGGAGGTATTCATTATTGAGTAGCCCAGGGTGACAATGCTACTCCATTTATAGATTTAGTACAGTGAGCATTGTTACCATAGGACAGAACGTGTGTTATTGGCAGGATCACCAGGATTAAATAAGCTGGGGAAAAGCCTTAAAAAAGGAGAACTAATGCAGTCACCTCATCTAAGGACAGGTAAGCTGCAATATCCACTTGCCATTCAGAAGATTTAACCCCTTCAGGACCAGGCCATTTTTTGCTTTTTTGGCACTGCGTTACTTTAAAGCGGGAGTCCGCCGGGACTCCGCGTTTTTTTTTTTTTTTAAAAGCCAGCAGCTACAAATTCTGCAGCTGCTGACTTTTAAAATAGTGACACTTATCTGTCCAGCGCGCCCGCGATGTCGGCACCCGAAGCCGATCTCTAGATCGTCTCTCGGGTGCTGCCGCCGTCATCTTGGGTATGGGAATCAGGAAATGGAGCCTTTCGGCTTCATTTCCCGGTTCCCTACTGCGCATGCCTCTGGGATCTGTGTGTTTCCCTGTGTGTGGGATCTGTGTGTTTCCCAGCAGGCAGCGGGGCACTTGCGGAAAGGGGCGTAATCTACGCCCCTTTCCGCAGAGAGCTATCCCGGAAGTGGGTGCAGATACCTGTACTGTACAGGTATCTGCACCCCCCTCCCCCCTGAAAGGTGCCAATTGTGGCGCCGGAGGGGGGGAGGGTTCCGATGAGCGGAAGGTCCACTTTAGGGTGGACCTCCGCTTTAACTGACAATTGTGCAGCCATGCAATGCTGTACATTACATTTATGTCATTTTTCCCACAAATCAAGCTTCCTTTTGGTGGTATTTGATCACCACGGGATTTTTTTATTGTTGTGTTATAAACAAAAAAGCCTTCAATTTTGAAAAAAAATAAAGAAATAGTAAAAATCTAATTTCTTCATAAATTTAGGCCAATATGTATTCTGCTATATATTTTTGGTTAAAAAAAATCCCAATAAGCGTATATTGATTGGTTTGCGCAAAAGTTAGTTTCTGAAAACTATGGGATATATACTGGAATTTTTTTTTTTTTATAATAGTAATGGTGGCGATCACCGACTTATAGTGGAACTGTGATATTGAAGAGGACAATCTGACTCTAACGGACACTTTTGACACTTTGTGGGAAACAGTGACACTTATACAGTGATCCGTGCTAAAAATATGCATTGTCACTGTACCAATGACACTGGCTGGGAAGGGGTTCAACATCTAGGGTAATCAAAGGGTTAAATATGTGCCTATGCTTAACCAGTGTTTGTGTGTGCCATTTTTACTAAGGGATGTAGTGGATATTATACCTTGCTTTGAAGAGGAGTTCAGTTAAACTCATTCCTGCATTTCAGTCCTGAGTCCTGACTTCGGGGGTGATTTTAGAGACATATGTGCGGGTTTTTGCACAGATGTTGATGGAAATCGCACCCCCGAAATTGCCAAAAATAGTACAGAAACTACTTTTGGAAATCGGTACGGCTTCACACCGACTCAGTTCCCGCTGATTTGGCATGCGATTTTACATGTCAAGTCGCATGCCAAATCACATCAATTTGAACCATGGCTTAAAGTGGTTGTAAACCCTTTACAACCACTTTAACCTACAGGTAAGCCTAGATTAAGGCTTACCTGTAGGTGCTTGAATTATCTCCCAGACCTGCACGGTCTAAGAGATATTTGCAAATTGCCGTACGGCGATTTCTTCTGTGCATGTGCCGTTTCTAGCTCAGGTCATGCCGTTAAAGGCAGCTCCCACGTGCATACGTGGGAGTGACATCATGCTACTCCGGCCAGTCACAGAGCAGGGGTTCGCGGCCCCTGAAGGAAGAGCGGTGAAGAATGGGCGCTCGCTACTAGCGAGGAAGACGGGGACATCGCAGGCTTCTCCTGCAGGTAAGTGCCACATAATGGGCTATTATGCGATGGCCACATAATGGGCTATTATGCGATGCATAGTAGCCCATTATGCTTTACCTTTGCAGGGAAACAAAGAGGAAGTAACACCCATCAGGGTTTACTTCCTCTTTAAAGTGTAAAAACAAATTTCTCTTAGGCAGGTCATAGTTTTATACCTTTTTTTTTTTTCAACCAATAGATTAAACGAAGAAAGAAAAAATCACTTACTGTGCTATTGTGTTCTGACAGCAGGGAGCCACCTCCTCCATCAGAACACAATGATCAGTGTTGCTGGCTTTAGCTGTTGGCATTGATTGCTCTGAAAAAACCCTACAGGGTGGTTGTAGACAAGACAATCTATTGATAGACTCCTGTACAAACAGGGTGCCCATACATGGATCAAAATTTGGCTGATCCTTGTTGAACTGAATTACCAGTAAAAGTAAAGGAAGAAAAAAAGACTTTAATCTACATCTAAAGAGCTGCAATACATTCAGTTTTTTTGTGTTGGGTTTAGATACTTTAAGTACAGACCTACCAAAACTGATACCCTAGTGTTGGATAGATATCAGTGGTTTCACCTGATGGCTTCTTGTATCTCTGGAAGACTTGTGTTCTGAGATATACTCGTCATTGGTTCAAACTCCTTCCCACATTCCCACCACTGAGTTGATTTCAAGGGCTCTGCATTCTTGATTTTGGGTTCTGTAGTATATAATATATTTTTTTAAATGAATTCTTTATTCGGCGATAGAAAAAATATATACTATTTAAACAGCATACAATCACAGATCGTATTTATTTATTTGACCTTATAGGAAAATCAGCAGAAGGAGTGTGACACCCAATTTTATGTGGGTGGCTGGGAGGTTAGGGAGGATTGCCTTCTTTTTATTTTTTTTTCTAAATCTCTGACGTATATAATAAAGCAAACAAGACTAGGTGTGACAGTCTACCCAAAATGTATTGATTCCCTATGGGAAAATTTGATTTGATTTACTTCTCCAGCATCAACTAAAATACATTTCGGTTTTAGCGTGCACTTAGGCTTTCTGATAAAAATCTGCATTTTAAATGAGTGCTATGGCTTATATAGTTGAGTAAAACTAAGTATTTTGTCTTGTGTTCACTGGTAACAGATTCTTCTCTTTGGATCAGGTGAAAGTGAATCATTTTTTTCTGGAAAGGGTTGGGATTTATGACAGTTCAATGGCTTGTTTACACCGGCAGTTGGAGGGCAGTATAGATGTGCGGTTGAGCTGTATATGTACTGCATTTATACCACCCCCACCCCAAACTGCTTCCCCTTAAAGTAGTTGCAAACCCTCACATATACCCAGTGAAATAAACAGCCTTAGGTGATGCACAATGATGAAACAAATCACCCTATATAAGTTTTACTTGTTTATCTGCAGTCTTTCCCTCTCTTTAGCCTTTCAAAAGTGCAGATCATGTTAAAAAAAATCTTTCTTTGTCTGTCAGCAGCACAGAGGAGGGGGTGGAGCAACTGCAGTTACATTGTGTGAGAGCTGATTGGAGGAAGGGAACACACCCCCTCCACTCAGCAGAAGAACTGTGCTCTTAATTGACAAACTGTCTGCTGAGCTCTCCACCCCCCTTTGACACAAATGTATCTTCTGTCAGAAAACTTCTGCTGATCACAGAGAAAGGAAACACCAGCGAGAAAGGACACTTAAAGATTTGGAGAGAGATTAGGAAACCCTGACAGATTCCATTACAGCCACTTTTGCATTTGTTGGGCAGTACCGCTGCGGAATACGACCCATGAAACTGTGACCTATTCAATGGGTGGTAAAGAAACACCATAATGGATCAAAGAAGGCGTTGCTAGTGTAAACTAGCTTTTAGGTAACAGCTTACATTTTATTAGTGAGGTACCAATGCAGTCAATGAGACATTTAAATGCTTTTTTTTTTTTTTTTTGTATTTTTTATTTTAAAGTGTTAACCTTTTCAGAAACAATGAAAAGGTGAACTAACACTGCATCCACTCCATGGTCCTTGCTGTACTTGCATTGGTGAGTGGTGAGTTTCCAATGCAATGACCCCAGATTTGAAACCCCCACCTTTCTCCCTCTTTTTTGTCTGCAGCATTCCTGGGATGGATCAGAGCAATTCTGATTGGTCAGGATCGGCACAGAGCAATTGTTCTGATCCATCCCAGAAGTTCTGCAGAAAGAAGAGGGAGAAGGGGAGTTCAAATCCCTGGACCCTGTGTGGACAATGACGGCTGATTATCCACCTACCATTTTCCTCTTCAGCAATTTTTAAGTGTGTATTTTGACAATGTAAAAGCAGAGATTTGATTTAAAGGACTTTTCTATACCGCCGATTTTTTTGCATGCATATCCTTTTTTTGTACGAGAGTCTTTTCTATGCAGGTAGATAGTGAATAAATTGCTCTTTGGATGATATACTGTGGATGGCACAGCAAAGCTATGTTATATCCCAGGGCTATGCAAATGGAGTTCAACATGCTTATACAAAGCCATACTTAAATCATACTCGAAGAAGCAAAATATTTGAACGTTACATTAAAATAAAATATGCAACTATGTATGGGATACTGAATAACTCATGGACAGAAAATCTTTGTTACCTGATATGTGGAAAACTGTGCATATAACTGCGTACGGTGCTCATTACAGCTATGTAAAGTCTTCTTTTTACATACCTGTACATGTAATAACAATCACCTGGCCAGGAATCAGACCTCATTATAGTTATAAAACAAATTTCTTTGGCATTTGGTCTGATATGCTTTGTTATACTGATTTGTATTGCAAAGAATGCCCCTTTTTTCTGAAAAATAATGCAAAAATCAACTGTTGTCATTTATTAAAAATGGCCAAGTTGATAATTGGTTACAACCTTTGACAACTGCGGCTCTAGTTTTTGGCTTCATTGACATGGTATACTAAAGTGTAAATCCATGGGAAAGACTGCCCACATGGAATGCACTGGTAGTCCATGCATCCCTGTGCAGGCAGTCCCATTCATGCCAGTTTGAATGCAGCCGCTGCTCCAAATTTTTAACAGCCTTCTGGGTATAGGGCCCTGAACGCAGACCATGTAAGTTCAGGGACATACAGATTTCAGATTGGGAGCAGTTGCGGTGTCCATGCAGCTGCTGCACCATATTTGACATGAATGAGACTGCCTGCATGTGGATGTCCCCTGTAATGGACAAAGCATAGACACTTCATTGTTTGGTGTTGCACCCGTATATTGAGGGGTACAGGCATCAAATCTATTCCCCTCAGTTAGGCTTCTGATTGTTGGGGAGGCTTTATTGTTGGATACAAATTCTCTTATGTGTCCTGGGTAGTGTTAATGGGGAGAGCTCATTGTTGGATGGAATTTTCTTATGTGTCATGGGCACTTTATTTTCCCACAGAAAGGAAAAAAAAATGTAGCAGGAAATGTAAGCTTTGACAGGCAATAAAAATCATGAAACATGATTTGATTTTTTCCCCCAAATTTCCTGCCTGTAGTTTTTAATTGTTCCATGTTTCTGGGCATAAAAGCATGTCTTCCAGATACCGTGCTGCCAGGTTTATTGGTCATTATATCAAAAACTAAGTACCCTGCCCATTTCCTAGGAGGAGGCACATCTGTGTGTGGTTGATGGGTACCCTTTAATATTGATGAAATAATGCTTCCATCACTCTTTGTCATCAGAATTGCCTTGTGCAATCACTACTGAGTAAAAGCGAGCCTTACATGTGCCAAGGATCCTCCGCTCTCCACGTCTATTGCAGTTTCTTTAATACACCCTGGATATTGTCCCATGTGAAGGATTTTGCAATCATTCTGGATAACATTTGCTCCAGCCAACACTACTCTGGCAAGGATTTGTCACAGCAAGATTAGCAAATATATCAAGGCAATTTGGCTGAATTGTGCACACACTGGCAGCCATTGCATTATATGTTATAAAACAGGATTCACAAGCCGCCGGACTATAATCAGGAAACCTATAAATACTGCACATTTGATGCATGAACAATAGAGGACTCCATCATCAACTCACGGTTGATTCACCCAGTGAGTACTACTGTTAGTGAGTATAAGTAAGCAAAAAATGTAAAAAGTACAAAGGTATTACCATTTGTAATGTTTGTAAATTAATAATTTGCATTGATTTTCTAATACCGCTGTACAAAATACATTATGGAAAGAGTTGGGAATATGCAAACAATAATAAAATGAAACATTTCCAGTGAATAAGACATAACTGTATAGCTAAAACATATACTGCAATATACCAAGAGAGCGGAGGATCCAAAACATATACAATCATATGCACTATAGCATCAAGGAACCCTATTCACTATTTGCTTTTTACAAGGGACCTGTCAAGATACAAATAGTGGAGATCCCAAGTCTGACCTATTTTAACTGCTTGTCCACTGGGGCAATTTTGACGTTTTTTACATTCATGTTAAAATCAACATTTTTATTTTTATTTTTTGGGCTAGAAAATTGCTTAGAACCCATAAACATTATATATTCTCTGAAAGCAGAGGCCCTGTAAAATAAAATGGTGGCTGTTGCTTTTTTCTGTGCCGCACGATAGTGGGCAGCCATTTATCAAACTCAATATTTCAGGAAAAAAATACACCTAAATTAATTTTATTACATAGAAACACTATATAATACCTAGTTTTTCAGTAAAATGTAAATATGTTGCATTGAGTAAATAGATACAAATCCTCGCGTGTGTGGTGCAAATTACCATTTATATATGCATGCCAGACCTGCATTTTTTGCATGCAGGCACATATTCAGTGCAAGCATACATTCAATGTACAAACAGGTATTATCAGCGAAGGCACTAATAGGTGTCCTGGTGGAATTTTTCACATACAATAATTAATAGAGATGCCTTTAGATAAACGTTGCAACAAAGTCTAGTAGCGGGAGCCCCTGAGGATAATGCATTCTCTGTCTTTATATCAGAGTCCTAAATGATCTGCAGTCATGGCGGAACCCTCCAACTGTTATCCAACCAGCTTGGAACGCAGCTTCTCACCATCAGGAACTGTGGAGTGGAATTCAGAGTCAGCCTATCTATTCCAAGCTTGCCACCGAATCTCTAAGCTAACAATCCCAAAATGGCCACCGGAAGCCTAACCTGGCTGTATCCTATGGTGGTTATCGAGCCATATGCTAAAATGACAGGGTTACCTAGAATAACAGGAGCGAAATATAAGCTCTATTGCAATAAATAGCTTCACCTACTTGTACACTGGAAGGTGACCACTACACACATACAATAGCACAGACCTAGCTATCTGGCACTGTGCATATGAAATAATAGCAAGGACAGGGAAGAGGTGTTCCTGTCTGGCATAAGGATTTGGATCAGGACTGCTGTTAGAAATCACAGGGCCCTGATATTAATGAAAAAAATACACTGAAATGATTGTTAGCAGACACAATCACAACATAACTTACAAAATTCTTGCTAAATCTAAAATATACAACTGTATTGAGTTAATAAAGCTCTGTGACTGAATGAGGCCTTGGGGCTCATTCACATGGGTGATGTCGCCTGTACAGTGTGAATCTGCGTTTTGTATTATGTGCCTGGATCTGTTTGTAAGCAGCCTACATTACCCTATGGGGATGCAGCAGCTGTACAAACTCAGTTGGTCATAATTTGTGAGGCATGTTGGTGCAGGTGTATGGCCCTGAACACAGTGTGCATGCAGGGCCAGGATACTCCCCAGTACCTGCATACCTGTCAAATTAGGACCTGCAGCTGTGTCCCAATAGAGAAACAGGCAGATTCAGCCACATAAACCGTTAATTCACACTGTATGAACCAGAGGACCCGTGTGACTGAGCCCTTAATGTAAAGAAAATATTACTTACAATTTATTTTTTTCACAACACTGTTGGGTGGGGTCTTTGGTGAAATATAAGGGGTCTAAACAGATCCCTGATATCTCTCTGTTGAGGCAGAGAAAGGCATTGAGGACATAGATCCCCCAATCCTTTCTCTGTGTCCTTTGCTGCAATGAGACTCCTGTTCATTCAGAAACTAAAAGCATAGTAAACAAAGTTTTTTTTTTTTGTTTTTTTTTTTAAGCATATTTTAGTTATGAATGAACATAGTGAGTGATTGGTACTTATCATTCACTGTGTTCATTCAGGGAAGGAAGAGGTTGGTAAATATGACATTGCTTTCTCTCCCTGTGCAACAGGAAGCACATAGATAATATATTTACATGCATTTACAAATTCAGACAGTGGAGAGCAGCAGATTCCTACACCTCGGGGGGACCTTTTAGAAAGCTAGTGTATAGCCCAACCTACTTGCACTCAGCAAAGACAGACATATTAATGTTAGGTCAATGTTGCCTTTCTCAACCATGGTTCCTCCAGAGATTGTCTGGAGTTCCTTGAGCTGTAAGCTGTGACAGTTTGATCTCCCACCTACAATGCCCACCAATGTAAACGGGCAGCTGCTTCTGACATCCAATGGTAGGAGTCACTTCTACACCAATGTAAAGACTTTTCTGCACTGACCACCAATGGTAGGGGGCATTTTTTCATTTGCCACCATGTAGTGGGACACTTTTCCAGAAAACTAGTCTAGGGGAACACTTTTTTTTCATTTTTTAAAGTTTGTGCTTCTTTTCTGACCATTATCCTTTGTGTCACTTAATTATTATTTCCATATTAAAGCGGAGGTCCACCCTAAAGTGGACCTCCGCTCATCGGAACCCTCCCCCCCTCCGGCGCCACAATTGGCACCTTTCAGGGGGGAGGGGGGTGCAGATACCTGTACAGTACAGGTATTCTGCACCCACTTCCGGGATAGCTCTCTGCGGAAAGGGGCGTAGATTATGCCCCTTTCCGCAAGTGCCCGCCCCTTTCCGCAAGTGCCCCGCTGCCTGCTGGGAAACACACAGATCCCAGAGGCAGCGGGGACCATCCTTATTGCGCAGCGCGATTTGCGCATGCGCAGTAGGGAACCGGGAAATGAAGCCGAAAGGCTCCATTTCCTGATTCCCATACCCAAGATGGCGGCGGCAGCACCCGACAAGACGATCTAGAGATCGGCTTCGGGTGCCGACATCGCGGGCGCGCTGGACAGGTAAGTGTCACTATTTTAAAAGTCAGCAGCTGCAGTATTTGTAGCTGCTGGCTTTTAAAAAAAAAAAAAACGCGGAGTCCCGGCGGACTCCCGCTTTAAGGAAGGAAGTATTGAAAAGTAACCTGCTTTAGGTGTCAAATGGTTATGCCTTGTTCTTCTATTAGTTTCGTCATGCTAATGTACCACAACCTGTAGTTGTAATCATTTTTTAGCAGAGGTTCCCGACACCTTAAAATTATTTCAAGGATTCCTCTGGGGTAAAAAAAAAGTTGAGAGAGGGGTGGGTTAATGCGTACTCCATATTTGAAATGGGCGCTCCAACCTCCAACACAGACACTTGGTCTAACCAAGCTAGCCCAGGGTTTATTTTGAAATGCAGATGAGTTTCTTCGACACCTACAGCTGTTTTGCGGTGTGGCGATCATTTGTGCTGCCTGTTTATGTAGATCATAATAGTAATTGTATAATTAAAGATAATTTTCATTTTATTGTGTGGATCGTTTTCCAAGCTAGGCTCAAGCATACATAAACCCTCTCTACATATGCCAGCAGTTTCTATGTATGACACATTGCAGTACATAGATTTGCCACTCCACCCATATTTAGTTTCAATAGCACAAAGTAAATGTTTAATTTTTACATTTCTTCTTTCTAGCTTATCTGCCCTGTTTATTAAGACTTTTAGCAGCATGTGATAACCCAGCGCAGCCACGGATTGCTGTAGGGTTATAATCCTTGGTGTAGTTTACTGAATAACCTAAGAAGATTGGGAGTATTGAGTGGTGCACTCAATAAAGAACAGTAAATGATAAAAACCAATTGATTTTCAGATTTAATGCAATCAGTCAGGTGAGTTAATTTGTTTGTTGCCCATTTTACATAAAAGTGGACGTTCACGCTAGAAGTACACAAGGAACATTAAACCGCCATAAAACATGTAACATGAGGGGGGCTGAATGACACCGTGCGTTGCATGGTGTCACAGGTTACAGATGGTTTCCCAATGTTAATTGCTGGACAACCAGAGTGCGGACAGAAGTCCAATATGGTAGTATGCATTTATCAAGTTGCACATGTTCTATGGCTGTTTAATGTATAACTAAAGGCAAAACTTTTTTTTCAGTTTTGGATAGACTGGAGAGGTATTAGTTCCCCTGTCAGTTTTTGCTGTCTGTGTCCCCATGAGGCTTGATTCACAGCTATTTATTTTTATTGCATTTTGCAGATTTGCTCTACAGAACGTGTTCTGTAGAAAACCATGCTAAATGGGATGTAGTGCAAAGCACCAAAAAAATGCATAGGTGTGAATCAAGCCTTAGGGAGATTCACTCTCTATTTGGCCTGTTTACCATTATCATTTAAAAGTGAAAGTAAAACAAAATCCCAACTTTTGGGTTGTTCCCGGAAAAGTGGGGAAATCCTCCAATGAGGAGACTAATTCTAATGACTTGGGGGTCCCCAAGAAATTCCTTCAATTTGCTGTGATTTCCTCTCGCTTTCTGTTTGGCTGTGGGACAGGAAGTAAAGGGAGATCTCCCCAATGGGACACAGCTGGCGGAAAAAAATCTGACAGGGGTTATAACCCTCCTTTAGAGCTGCACGAGTCTGACCAAAATGAGAATCACAATTTTTATGCTTAGAAAAAAAAATAATTCTCGCGACGCAAAATCTTTCATATTATACAAAAAAATGGGCTAACTTTACTGGTTAGTTATATATATTTTTTTAATTCATTAAAGTAATTTTTTCCCAAAAAATTGCATTCGAAAGACTGCTGCACAAATACAGTGTGACATAAAATATTGCAACAACCACCATTTTATTCTCTAGGGTGTCTACTAAAAAAATATATATAATCTTTTGGGGTTCTAAGTAATTTTAACTTGAAACCAACAAATGTCAGAAAAAGGTTTAGCATTGAAAGGGTTGTAAAGGTTCATGTTTTTTCACCTTACTGCATCCTACATCCTATGCAGTAAGGTGAAAAAACATCTTACGTTCACTGGCCCCCAGCCCCCCCTCCCCCCCCCCCGTTTTTCTTACCTGAGTCCTGGAAAGTCCTGCATCCTGAACGCGCTCTTCCTTTGCTCGCTCTTCTCGGCTCTTCATTGGATATATTGATAGTAGCACAGCCATTGGCTCATGCTGCTGTCAATCAACTCCAATGACGCAAGGGCAACTCCTGTAGTCGGTGGCTATGGACACCGAATACAGGACTCAGGAGTGCGCCCACAAAGTAACCCCCTTGGGAGAGCGCTTGGGAGAGAAGTGGGGAGGAGCTTAGACAACCGCTGAGGGACTCTAGAAGACGTGGATCGGGGCCACTCTGTGCAAAACGAGCTGCACAGTGGAGGTAAGTATGACATAGTTTGTTATTTCAAAAAAACCTTTAGTGTCACTTTAAGTCAGGGGTGTCCAAACTTTTTTCAAAGTGGGCCGGATTTGATGAAGTGAACATGCGTGAGGGCCGACCATTTTGCCTGACATTCTTTGAACCATTGAAAATTCGGTCTAAGTGTGTCCATCCGAGCACCAATACACGGCCCAACAAGAATTCTCCCGCCTTTGTCGCGCTCGTTCCCAACACACAGACGAATGCTCTGCACTTTAGGGGGCACCGCTAATTCTTAATGGTACCCCACACATCGGAAAATGTAGGGTGCTTTTGGTGCAGTGCAATAAAAAAAAAAAAACACGCACACACACATACAGACACGTGCACACACACACACACACGCACACACACATACAGACACGTGCACACACACACACACACGCACACACACATACAGACACGTGCACACACACACACACGCACACACACATACAGACACATGTGCACACACACACACACATGTACACACACACACATACAGACACATGTGCGCACACACACACACATGTACACACACACACATACAGACACATGTGCGCACACACACACACACATGTGCACACACACACACAGACACATGTGCACACACACAGACACATGTGCACACACACACATACAGACACATGTGCACACACACACATACAGACACATGTGCACACACACACATACAGACACATGTGCACACACACAGACACATGTGCACACACACACATACAGACACATGTGCACACACACACATACAGACACATGTGCACACACACACACACACATACAGACACATGTGCACACACACATGTGCACTCACACACATACAGACACATGTGCACTCACACACATACAGACACATGTGCACATACACACACACATACAGACATACATGCACACAAATACAGACGCATGCATACACATACATACATACACACACATGAATAAAGGCCTTTTTAACACGAATCTAGCTTATAGTACAGTACCTCTTGCAGCTTCCTCATTCAGCCGGGTACTGCACTGTAGGGGGAAGCAGAGAGCACAGCACAATCCTCTGCACTTTACTTTCACTTTTAAAGCTCACGGAGCTTCTCACAGTGCCGGGGATCAGCTGATCTGACAGCCCTGATCCCGCAGCACAATAAATTGAGAAAGAGCAGGCGGGCCGTTCAAAACCGGACCGCGGGCCGCAACTGGCCCGCGGGCCGGACTTTGGACATGCCTGCTTTAAGTGGTTACAATTTTTTCACTTACACACAGTCTTTTCCATTGACAAATTGTTACAATGTTTATACTTAAAGAGGAAGTAAACCCTGATGAGTTTACTTCCTCTTTCATTCCCTGCAAAGGTAAAGCATAATGGACTACTATGCATCGCATAGTAGTCCATTATGTGTCACTTACCTGACACGAGCCAGCGATGTCACCGCTGTCCCCTGTAGTCTGGCGCATCCATCTTCTCGGTGGGTCTCGCTGCTCCGCCGCTGTCATTTGGCGAAGCCGCGATGATGTCACTCCCGCGCATGCGCACGGGAGCCACCACGCGCGCCATATCGCCGTTGACGGGTGCCGCGGTCAGTGCGCCTGCGCGCCGCTGTCTACGGCGCATGCGCTGCAGACAGCGGTGCCTGTCTTTCGGCAAATATCTCCTAAACCATGTAGGTTTAGGAGATATTTATTGGACCTACAGGTAAGCCTTAATCTAGGCTTACCTGTAGGTCAAAGTGTGTTGTATGGGTTTACAACCACCTTAAGTTCAACTGATAAAGAATGTTATGAGTCTTGGCAGACTGGCCAGTTTTTCTCTTCCTTTCTTTTGAGGGCTGTGGCTTCAGAAGAGCAGAGAGAATTCTTTGCATAGCAAGAATCGTGAAACACTTTAGTCAAGATCGCAAAGGGGAAAAAAATTGCGATAACGATTCTTGACGATTAATCGTGCAGCTCTGCTCTCCCTTGCTGTATCCAAAAATCAAAAAAAAGTTTTGCCTATAGTTCTACTGTAATGTTAATGGAGGACTTTGAAGGTGGAATTCAATTTTTAATAATCCAGCTTGTGATCTACCAGATTTTTTTTTTTCAGCCAGCTTTTTCAGCCAAGTTGCTGGTCTAATATTGCACTGGTTACACATCTAGGTAATAGGCAGATGTCTGGGACTTCCAGTTAGATTACTGCAATTTAGTCAGTCACATGATAGGAAAAACAATATAAGTTTATGGTTACAATATAAAATCAATAATTTTTTTTTTTTTTCAAAATGAAATCTGGTTTACTCAACTGCATTTACCATGGTGACCCTTGCAAGTCTGGCTTACTCAATTGTACATTTACCATGATAACCCCTGCTGAGATTTGGCTTTCCACCTAAAGTTACAAGTCAAAAGTGAACAAAAGCTGAACTCTAGCCTCACCTATACCTTCAGTTTCGCTGACCTGTAATGAAATTTCTGTGCACGTTGGTGATCTTTTCGCCTCATTTATTGGCTATAGGAATTCACAGCTGTGGTGGTCATATTTCATATCATAGGGGGCTTCAGGTGCAACCACTGTCAACAACAAAAGGTAACATAATAATAACCTGTGAATGCAATGTTACAAAAGCTATCAAAATCCATAGACCTACAAAAGAGATGGTCAGATAGATTTGCCACCTCATCCCTTTAAACCCAAACACCTTTGAATTATTCTGAGGCTAATTAAATGCAGATAAGTCACCAAGTGAGTTTAATTACCACCTTAATCAGCCACAGAACCTGTGTAATTCAAAGGTGTTTGGGTTTATAGGGATGAGGTGGCAACCATATGGTCAGAGTATGGGCATGCTGCAAGACCTGATCAGAAACTACAGACCTGTTGGAGATGGTCAGAGACTGATATAGAGGTTGTTGGAGACTGGAGGCATGCTCCAGGGGACATTCATAAATTGGAGATACATTACATGAGACTGCTAAAGATCCCCACTGTTAGTCGTTCCACAAATCACTGCTTCCACATTTGTATTCCTTACACCACCCACCCTAAAAGATACATATGTGGCATATTTAATATTTCTCCGTATAAGTGTTTCTCAACCTTTTTTCAGTCAATGCACCCTTTAATATTATGCACCCCATTCTAAAATGTAAAAGAAACGAATGGTTTTATATAATGCAGCCAGATCGACACACGTAGGACACCCAACATTTTATACATCTTTGTAAACTGGCACTGACTAGTATTCCAGTGTTTCTCCTCTCCCTCAGTCTCCCTCCCTCATTCAGCTAATGTGACCCCAGCGCAGAAGGAGAAGGGCAAACATGGACATCCTCAGGTGCTCCATGTCTTCCTTATCAATTTATGACATCATCATTTATTAGAATCCCAGCAGCTGGCTTGCACGGTGTCCAAGGTTGTAATGCTGCACAAATTGTGTAACAAAATAAATGCAGGCAAGATCCACCTGGCAGCTCTGTAATCAGCGAGTCTATGAGACTCGCCTGATCATGGATCGGAGCAAGGGGTCGATCCCGACCCCTTACCGCGTGATCAGCTGTCAGCCAATGACAGCTGAGCATGTGACACAACAGAGCCGGTAATCGGCTATTTTTCCTCCTCGCGCTGACAGCGCGAGGAGAAAAAAAAAAGCTGATCACCGGCGGCCGTGATCGGGACATCAGTCCCGATCACGGCCAGCTTATCAGTGCCCACCTGCCCCCTGCCAGTGCCACCTAGATAATAAAAAAGTGCCCCCCATCAGTGCCACCCATCAGTGCCCACAGTGCCACCTATCAGTGCCCATAATCTGCCTCAACAACAGTACTGCACCCCAGTGCCACAAATCCGTGCCCATCAGTGTCATCTACCAGTGTCCATCAGTGCCGCCCATCAGTGCCGCCTTATCTGTGCCCATCAGTGCCGCCTTATCTGTGCCCATCAGTACTGCCTTATCTGTGCCTATCGGTGCCACCTTATTTGTGCCTATTAGTGTCACCTTAACTGCCTATCAGTGCCCACCAGTGCAGCCTATCAGTGCCCACAAGTGCCACCTCATCAGCGCATTTCAATGAAGGAGAAAAATTACCTGTTTGCAAAACTATGAAACATGATTTTTTTTTTTTTGCATCTTTTTTTGTTTGTTTAGCAAAAAATAAAACTCCCAGCTGTAATTAAATACCACCAAAAGAAAGCTCTATTTGTGGGGAAAAAAATGATAAAAATTTCATTTGGGTACAGTATTGTATGGCCAATTGTCATTCAAAGTGCATCAGCGCTGAAAGCTGAAATTGGTCTGGGCAGGAGGGGGGGGGGGGGGTTTAAGTGCCCAGTAAGCAAGTGGTTAAGAGATAGGCAGGAAGCTATGTACAGCTATGTACAGAGAAGGATCTGAGGGTTTTGGTAGATCATAAGCTCAATAATAGCATGCAGTGCCAAGCTGAGGTTTCCAAAGCAAGCAAAGTCCTTTGTTGTATTAGGAGAGGTATTATTTTGCCCCTGTACAAAGCATTAGTAAGACCTCATCTGGAATATGCAGTTCAGTTTTGGGCACCAGTTCTCAAAAAAGATATGGGGGAACTGGAGAAAGTGCAGAGAAGGGCAACCAAACTGATAAGTGTCATGCAGGAGAGCTATTCATACAAGGCATGATGCTTGTTTCTCATTTACAAAAAGCCAGTTTCTCAGGGCTACCCATCAGATTTGGACCTACCCAGAAAGTTGGATAGTGATTGGTGAAACGCAAAAGAGAATGAGGGAGAGGATGCAGGGAATTGTGCTGTATACTTCTAGAGCCTGTGAAGTGTTGTCAGGGTTCTGTCTGAAAGGATTACAGAGAAATCCGATGAAGTTAAACTGGGTGAACAGTCTGAGTCTGGTTTTAGCAGTCGTAGTGTTACCTGCATAGGCTTGGTATTGAATTGTTTGGATCGGTACTTCCCTGGACCCTGGAATGGCTCCTCAGGTGAACCTGGCCTAGCCTCAAAAGTGCCTGCAGTAACCATACTGGAAGAACCTATGTTATTTAGATTTATCCCTATGGGGGGGTCTCTTGGATACTAGGTCTAGGTCAGGGGTAGGCAACCTCAGCCCTCCAGCTGTGATGAAACTACAAATCCCATCATGCCTCTGCCTCTAGGAGTCATGCCTGTGATTGTCAGGGTCTCATGGGACTTGTAGTTTTAAAACAACTGGAGGGCCAAGGTTGCCTAACCCTGGTCTAGGCTGTAAACCGGACCTTGACGTTATTGTAATCCACACTCTCCTGGCAGTAAGGGCTAATTCACACTACTTCAGTTAAAGTAATTGTAAACCTCAGACATGAAATATGAACAAAGCACATCCCTCTATAGTGTGTGCTTGGTGACACGGGAGGGAACATCAGCTGATTGACAGCCTCAGCACTGGTGCTGTGTGAAGTTTCTTTCAATCAGCTCTCAAAGCTCTCCTCACTGAGCTCTGCAGAGTGTAACTTCAGCTCTCCGCCCCCTTTTTTTCTGAACTCTCGGAAAAGCTTTAAAATTCAGCACTTTGAATGGATGTGGCGCAGAGAAGACTACACATGGACAGGTACAGCGTATGTAGGTGGATTTGTTTCATCGCTGTGTATCACCCTGAGGCCAGTCACTTCACTGGGTATATGAAAGGGTTTACAACCACTTTAACCACTTGCCGACCGCCGCACGACGATATACGTCGGCAGAATGGCACGGGCAGGCATATGGGCGTATATATAAGTCCCTGCCTGCCCGCGGGTGGGGGGCCCGATCGGTCGGCATTCCTTCGAGAGCGATCCGGGATGAGGGGGCGGCCATTCATTCATGGCCACCCCCTCGCGATCGCTCTCGACGAATGGAAATCCTCCGTGACATCACTTCCTCTCCTGTAATGTAAACACAGGAGAGGAAGTGATGTATTCTCTCCTCCGTGTCAGTATTTTTCGTTCCGGCACCGAGGAGAGAGGTTCGGTGAGTTGCACCAACACACCACACATACAGTAGAACATGCCAGGCACACTCACACCCCCCCTTTACCCCCCGATCACCCCCCCAATTACCCCTGCCCCCCCAGTCACAGTGACACCAATTGCTTTTTTTTTTTTTTTTTTTTGCATTGGTGTCATTTGTGACTGTAATAACTGTTAGGGCAGTTAGGGTTAGCCCCCTTTAGTTCTAAGGTACCCCCCTAACCCCCCCAATAAAGGTTTAACCCCGTGATCACCCCCCGTTGCCAGTGTCACTAAGGCTGGGTTCACATTGCAGCGGTTTGAGAACGGATGTGATTCGCACCGCACTGCAGTGCAAATCACATCCGATCTCTGTGCGATTCGAGTTCAGCCATACAGATAGTATGGCTGAATTCGTGTCGCACCCACCGCACCCGCCGCAAACTCGCACGGGACCCTTTTTTTGGTCCGCAGCAGAATCGGATCGCATGGGTGTTCACACCATGCGATCCGAGTTTGCAGATCGCACTGCGATATGCGAACTGATCTGGGGGTGTCATTAACATTTCACTGACACTCCCAGCAGTTCACATAGGGCAGTGTGAACTGCCGCCGGGAGGCATGCGATGCGGGAACCCGCCGCGGATTCGTGGCGTTCCCGCATCGCTCCAGTGTGAACCCAGCCTAATAAGTGATCATTTTTCTGATCGCTGTATTAGTGTCACAGGTGACGCTAGTTAGGCAGGTAGGTATTTAGGTTCGCCGCAACTTTTTATAGCGCCAGGGACCCCTATATACTACCGCATAAAGCCCCCTGATTGCCCCCTAGTTAACCCTTTCACCAGTGATCACCATATAACTGTTACAGGTGACGCTGGTTGGTTAGTTATTTTTTTATAGTTTCAGGGCACCCGCCATTTATTACCTAATAAAGGTTTAACCCCCTGATCACCCGGCGGGTGTCATTTGTGACTGTAATAACTGTTAGGGCAGTTAGGGTTAGCCCCCTTTAGTTCTAAGGTACCCCCCTAACCCCCCCAATAAAGGTTTAACCCCGTGATCACCCCCCGTCGCCAGTGTCACTAAGGCTGGGTTCACATTGCAGCGGTTTATGAGAACGGATGTGATTCGCACCGCACTGCAGTGCAAATCACATCTGATCTCTGTGCGATTCGAGTTCAGCCATACAGATAGTATGGCTGAATTCGTGTCGCACCCACCGCAAACTCGCACGGGACCCTTTTTTTGGTCCGCAGCAGAATCGGATCGCATGGGTGTTCACACCATGCGATCCGAGTTTGCAGATCGCACTGCGATATGCGAACTGATCTGGGGGTGTCATTAACATTTCACTGACACTCCCAGAAGTTCGCATAGGGCAGTGTGAACTGCCGCCGGGAGGCATGTGATGCGGGAACCCGCCGCGCATTCGTGGCGTTCCCGCATCGCTCCAGTGTGAACCAAGCCTAATAAGCGATCGTTTTTCTGATCACTGTATTAGTGTCACAGGTGACGCTAGTTAGGCAGGTAGGTATTTAGGTTCGCCGCAGCTTTTTATAGCGCCAGGGACCCCCATATACTACCGCATAAAGCCCCCTGATTGCCCCCTAGTTAACCCTTTCACCAGTGATCACCATATAACTGTTACAGGTGACGCTGGTTGGTTAGTTATTTTTTTTATAGTTTCAGGGCACCCGCCATTTATTACCTAGTCTCACTAGTGTACCCCTAAATTTAGGGGTGTCTATTTTCCAAAATGGGGTCATTTGGGGGGGGTTTGTGCCATCTTGGCATTTTATGGCCTTCAAAACTGTAACGCCCTTAGAAAGCCTGAAGGCGGTGCTTGGTTTTCGGGGCCCCGTACGCGGCTAGGCTCCCAAAAAGTCCCACATATGTGGTATCCCCGTACTCAGGAAAAGCAGCAGAATTTATTTTGGGGTGTCATTTCACATATGCCCATGGCATGCGTGAGCAATATATCATTTAGTGACAACTTTGTGAAAAAAAAAAAAAAAAAAAAAAGTTTGTAATTTTCCCGCAACTTGTGGCAAAATATAAAATATTCCATGGACTCAACATGCCTCTCAGCAAATAGCTTGGGGTGTCTACTTTCTAAAATGGGGTCATTTGTGGGGTTTTTGTGCCATCTTGGCATTTTATGGCCTTCAAAACTGTAATACCGTATATACTCGAGTATAGGCCGACCCGAGTATAAGCCGAGGCCCCCAATTTACCCCCAAAAAACTGGGAAACCTATTGACTCGTGTATAAGCCGAGGGTGAGATATGCCTGTCCATCCCTGTGTGTGTGTCCATCCATCCATCCATCCCTGTGTGTGTGTGTGTCCATCCATCCCTGTGTGTGTGTGTGTCCATCCATCCATCCATCCCTGTGTGTGTGTCCATCCATCCATCCATCCCTGTGTGTGTGTCCATCCATCCATCCATCCCTGTGTGTGTGTGTGTCCATCCATCCATCCATCCCTGTGTGTGTGTCCATCCATCCATCCATCCCTGTGTGTGTGTGTGTGTCCATCCGTGTGTGTGTGTGTGTGTGTGTGTGTGTGTGTGTGTGTGTGTGGCCTTGTGTGTCCAGCCTACCTGTGTCCCGAGCCTCCGTCCCGTCCCGAGCCTCCGTCCGGTCCGGTCCCGTCCCGTCCCGAGCCTCCGTCCGGTCCCGTCCCGTCCCGAGACTCCGTCCGGTCCCGTCCCGTCCCGAGCCGAGCCTCCGTCCGGTCCCGTCCCAGGATCACCGCTCTTCGTCGGCGCCCATTCCCCTGTTCAAATGCCGCGCCTCCCTGTCTGTGATAGGCGGAACACAATTTCCCAGCAGCCTGTGTTCCGCCTATCACGGACATCGTCTCATCCTCGTCCGTAGTACGAGGATGAGACGATGTCCGTGATAGGCGGAACACAGGCTGCTGGGAAATTCAGTGTTCCGCCTATCACAGGCGAAGGCGGAGCCGGAGGCGCGGCTTTTGAATTATAGAATGGCCGCTGTCTGTCTGTTCGACACGCTGATCGAGCAGGCAGACAGCGATGACTCGAGTATAAGCCGAGGGGGGCACTTTCAGCCTCAAAAAAGAGGCTGAAAATCTCGGCTTATACTCGAGTATATACGGTAGGTAGTGAGGAGTGAAGTCAAATATTTACGCCCTTAGAAAACCTGAAGGCGGTGCTTGGTTTTCGGGGCCCCGTACGTGGCTAGGCTCCCAAAAATTCCCACATATGTGGTATCCCCGTACTCAGGAGAAGCAGCAGAATTTTTTTGGTGGTGTCATTTCACATATGCCCATAGCATGTGTGAGCAATATATCATTTAGTGACAACTTTGTGAAAAAAAAAAAAAAAAAAATTAAAGTTTGTAATTTTCCCGCAACTTGTGGCAAAATATAAAATATTCCATGGACTCAAAATGCCTCTCAGCAAATAGCTTGGGGTGTCTACTTTCTAAAATGGGGTCATTTGTGGGGGTTTTGTGCCATCTTGGCATTTTATGGCCTTCAAAACTGTAATAGGTAGTGAGGAGTGAAGTCAAATATTTACGCCCTTAGAAAACCTGAAGGCGGTTCTTGGCTTTCGGGGCCCCGTACGCGGCTAGGCTCCCAAAAAATCCCACACGTGTGGTATCCCCGTACTCAGGAGAAGCAGCAGAATTTATTTTGGGGTGTCATTTCACATATGCCCATAGCATGTGTGAGCAATATATCATTTAGTGACAACTTTGTGTAAAAAAAAAAAAAAAAATTATTTTTTTGTCATTATTCAATCGCTTGAGGCAAAAAAATTAAATATTCGATGGGCTCAACATGCCACTTATCAATTTCCTTAGGGGGTCTACTTTCCAAAATGGGGTCATTTGGGGGGGTTTTGTACTGCCCTGCCATTTTAGCACCTCAAGAACTGAGATAGGCAGTCATAAACTAAAAGCTGCGTAAATTCCAGAAAACGTACCTTAGTTTGTAGATGTGACAACGTTTGCGCAAACCAATAAATATACAGTTATTGACTTTTTTTTTTACCAAAGACATGTGGCTGAATACATTTTGGCCTAAATGTATGACTAAAATTGAATTTATTGGATTTTTCTAATAACAAAAAGTAGAAAATATCATTTTTTTTCAAAATTTGCGGTCTTTTTCCATTTATATCGCAAAAAATAAAAATCGCAGAGGCAATCAAATACCATCAAAAGAAAGCTCTATTTGTGGGAAGAAAAGGACGCAAATTTTGTTTGGGTACAACATTGCATGACCGCGCAATTACCAGTTAAAGCAGCGCAGTGCCAAATTGTAAAAAGACCTCTGGTCATTTACCAGCAAAATGGTCCGGTCTGAAAGTGGTTAAGCTGCATAAAAATAGAAAACAGTTTTTTTCCCTATTTGAGTTGTTCATACCAGCACACTGCCTTGAGGTGGGGAGAATGCCGTTGTGTTAAAATGCAGACATACTACATTTTTTACACAATGTACAACACCCCCACCTTAGGTCAGCCCCTGGCCCTGCGATGCAGCTTAGTTGCGATGCATAGAAACATCATTTGGGGACATTTTCAGAATAGTAAAAAAAGGAGGGGGAGGGGATTAAATAGTTGTTTGCGCTGTAATAGTTACAGGCACCATCCTACACAAGGAATACCAGCCTGTTTGTGCTGGTTGATGTGAACGAGCCCTAAACCTAGTCATTCAACTGTCAAATGCTTGAGCTGTTACTGCCCACTTGACTTCTTGCGTTTGACAGTTGAATGTCAGGGGTGGGGCTTTTATTGACTGAGCAAAGTTGACAACCCGTGTTGATGACCAGTGAGGGTCCACATTGTCAACCTAAACGCATTTTTTAGGTTAGCTAAGGTCTACTTTAAGAAATAAAATCTATAGAGCAGTGGCTCTCAACCACTGGGCCCTGGCCTCCTTCCTGCTCGGTTGCAGCTTGTTGTCTCAAGCTTGGACAGATCCACCAGAGGTTTCCTTGCTGGGCATTCGTTTCCTAAACTCATAAAGCCGTCTTTAAAGGCTTAGTTCACTTATATAAAAAAAACTGCCTATGCAGGAAGGAGGTGTTTGTACCTAAAAAAAACAATCTTTGCAGCTATGACTAAAGCTGAAAAATGCATTTGCTATAGGTATAGGCCATTTACATACCTTCTGAAGCTTGACTGGAATACTCCCAGGATGTTGCTAGGACGTTGTTAACCACTTACAGACCGGACCATTTTGCTGTTCAAAGACCAGACCACTTTTTGCAATTCGGCACTGCGTCGCTTTAACTGACAATTGCGCGGTCGTGTGACGTGGCTCCCAAACAAAATTGACGTCCTTTTTTCCCCACAAATAGAGCTTTCTTTTGGTGGTATTTGATCACCCCTGCGGTTTTTATTTTTTGCGCTATAAACAAAACTAGAGCGACAATTTTGGAAAAAACGCATTATTTTTTACTTTTTGTTATAATAAATATCCCCCAAAAATATATAAAAAAACATTTTTTTCCCTAAGTTTAGGCCGATACGTAAAAAAAATCGCAATAAGCGATTATTGATTGGTTTGCGCAAAAGTTATATCGTTTACAAAATAGGGATAGTTTTATGGCATTTTTATTAATAATTTTTTTTTTTATTGTGACTGCGACATTGTGGCAGACACATCGGACATTTTTGACACATTTTTGGGACCATTGTCAGTTATACAGCAATCACTGCTATATAAATGCAGTGATTCCTGTGTAAATGGCAGTGAAGGGGTTAACCAGTGGGTGGCAGTGTAGGGGTTCACATGGTTCACAATCACATGGAGCAGAGATCAGCGTCACTAGTTGCTAGGCAGAATGGAGAAATGCTGTTTACAACGGCATTTCTCCATGCAGCCATCCCGTGAGACGATCGCGGGTATGCCCGCGGCGATCGAGTCCACGGGACCCACGACCAGACTCACGGGGGTCCCGACCGGTACGCGAGCGATGGTAGGGCAGCATTGAAGATTGGACGTACCTGTACGCCAATATGCTGCCCGTGCCATTCTGCCGACGTACATCAGCGTGCGCTGGTCGGGAACCGGTTAAGTGAGGCCTAGTTGTTACTGTTCTCTTCCATCACAGGAGTGAGATTTCAATCACTGAGCTCAGAGTTACTGCATTGGGGGGAGAGTAACCCAGGGTGGTTTAAATCGCAGGTGATAAAGGCAGGGGTGAGCAGTAACAATTAGGCATCACTTAGAAACATCCTGGGAGTATTCCAGTCAGGCTTCAGGAGGTGTGTAAATAGCCTACACTTATAAGAAGGGCATTATTCGGCTTAAGTCAGAGCTGCCCATTTTGTTTTTATTTACAGACACATCCTACCTGCATAGGCAGTTTGTTTTGTAAAGGCGAATTAACCCTTTAAGTGACTACTTGCCACCAGCCTCCTTCTTTTTGGGCATCAGTAGCAGTCTGCTGCTAGTAAAGCCCAATCACATCTTCCCCAATGCTGCTGGGCTGTGTGGCCTCCTTGCATGGCTGATGCTGGATGGTCTGTAAAGTGTAATGCCTTGTACACATGATCAGACTTTCCCGACAACAAAACCGTGGAATTTTGTTTAAAGGATGTTGGCTCCAACTTGTCTTGCATACACACGGTCACACAAATGTTGGCCAACAATTACGAACGTAGTGACATACAACATGGATTTTCAGCTCTTTAGCGCCACACTTTGGGCTCCTTCTGGTGATTTTGTGTTAGTAGAAGTCTGGTAAGTGTTAAGTCATGCTTTTCAGTTCATTTCCGAACAGTCGTTTGTCAACCAGACATGTTGCGGAATCGGAGGAGATAACGTGTTATTTATTATTGGCCCTGGAGTTATTGCTTTAACATTATTTCTTTAGTTGAATATTGATTTTGATTTGGTATATATTTGGATGCATAGAATGCACTTCTTGTTAAGTTCTATTGGCAGATAGCATGTCTAATTTTATTTTTCTTTATTTTTTTAATGCACAATAAAAAAATTGTGGAGAATAATAATTGGCCATGTATTTTACTTCAGATGATAGTTTGGGAGTAGGCAGTTACATTTTAAAAAATACAATATAAAATCGACAAGGGACACCAACACAGTTGTATCTTTGATCTTAAAAAGAACAAACTACGGGATAATGGTGTTGTGGTAACTTGCACAAATAAAAAATAAATAAATAAATAATATTATTCTTGATATCACTAGAAAAAAAAACCTTTGAAAATTTGTTTGCAATAACTCCATCAGTATCACCAGCAAAGCAGCTTCATTATTATCCCATTAAAGAAGAAGAGAATTGAGCACTGCATTTGGAGATCATAATTTGCCATGAATGTTAATTCTCCATTACAAATGCTAGTTTACAAGACCGACTGCTTCTGGCTCATCCTTGCTTCCGAGCATGTGTGTTTGTACTTTGGACTTTTGTCCGACGGACGTGTGTACACATGATCGGAAAGTCCGACAACACACATTTGTTGGCGGAAAATTTGAGAGCAAGCTAGCTAACATTTGTTGGCAGAAAGTCCGACACCAAAAGTCCAATGGAGCATACACACGGTCGGACTTACCGCCAACAAGCTCACATCCAACATTTTCCATTGGAAAATCAGTTTGTGTGTATGCGGCATTAGAATAGGCTGACTACTGTACGTGTGTGCATGTGTTGGAGTGCTGTAGTGGCGTTCTTTGGGTATCACAGCACTTGGATTTCATGCACATTGCTGTATGTTTCAACCTATTGCCATTTTTGACTGAATATTCTCTGTTTAATTAAATTTTTAAATACAACACTTATTTTGCATTCCTGTAATTAATGCATCGGTAGAACCCTTTTCCCCGTTTTTTTTAATTTTTATTACTGTTGGGGCATGGAAGGTGTTGGTCTTACTAAAGTTGAGAACCACTGATATCTGATATGGGAAATAAAACCGCAAAAAAATACATTTTGGATTTGAATGAAGACATACCAGATCCTGCTTATGTATGGTAATGAGAATGCATCAGCTGTTTTCTTCTTTTCATGGAGCTTGACTTTATTTTTTTGCCTTATTTGTGAGTCAAATAAGTATTTGCTGGTTAATGTTTTACAATAAGACGTGTGTTGGACAGTGTGGTGCATTATAAAGTTTTATGTTCAAAATGATAAGTGTAAGAAGCAATACGATGGCTATCTTATCATGTATAATTGTCATCGTATTGCTTCTGTAGTGTGCAGTGTCTGATCTGAGCCATCCAGTAATATATTTCCCTCAGGGATGGAACATTTTGTGAATCATTATCTTTGTTTCAGAATGATTCCTTCCCCTACTAGTAAAAAAAGGTTAGCCATACATGGTATAACAGTTATGCACTGCAATGAACAGAATGCTGGTTTTAGTGTCAAGAGTGTAGGTTTTGGCACTGAAACCCAATGTCTCCCTAATTACCACTAAGCTAAAAAGTGTCTCTAAAGGTAAAGTACCCGCTGTGACTTGGACTTTAGATCTTCAGGTAGTGGAAAGTTTAATTTCCTTTTAAAGAACTCCTCCACCACCATCACCACCCCTTTTCCACACAGCGTAATCCACATGGGTAAATACCATTTTAGCATTGCTTTTGAGCTTTGTCCCTGTATGGCCAAACCCATCAATGCATAATAAAAAAAGGGGGGAAAAAAGGCCCGCCTGGACCTTGAGCCTGGACCTTGAGCCTGGACCTTGAGCCTGGACCTTGAGCCTGGACCATGAGCCTGCTACGCATGTGCATCGTGGCCTTTGTTCATTCCCTGGATCTTTAGGTTTGTACATGGTATAGTAAAGAGGGTAAAATAAGTATTGAACACGTCACAATTTTTCAAGGTAAATATATTTCTAAAGGTACTATTGACATGAAAATTTCACCACATGTCAGTAACAACCCATGCAATCCATACATACAAACAACAAAACAAATAAGTTCAGAAATTGGGTTATGTGTAATAAAATGGAATGACACAGGGAAAAAGTAGTGAACACGTTAACTGAAATTTGTTTAATACTTTGTACACAATCCTTTTGTTGGTAATGACAGCTTCAAGGGGCCTCCTGTATGGAGATACTAGTCGCATGCGTTACTCAGGTGTGATTTTGGCCCATTCTTCCACACAGTCTTCAGATTTTGAATGTTCCGTGGGGCCTCTTCTATGAACTCTGATCTTTAGTTCTTTCCATAGATTTTCTACTGGATTCAAGTCAGGTGATTGGCTGGGCCATTTTAGCAGTTTTATTTTCTCTCTATGAAAACAATGGAGTTTCCTTGGTGTTTGGGATCATTGTTTTGCGTAAACGTCCACCCTCATTTCATCTTCATCATCCTGGTAGATGGTGGCAGATTTTTATCAAGCATGTCTTGGTACATTTTTCCATTAATCCTTTCTTCAATAATATGACGTTTGCCAGGACCGTATGCTTAAAAACAGCCCCACACCATGATATTCCCACCTCCAAACTTCACTGTTGGTATGGGGGTGTTTTTGGGGTGATGTGCAGTGCCATTTGACCTCCAAACATGGTGTGTATTACGGCATCCAAAGAGTTAAATTTTGGTCTCATCTGACCAGACTATACAGTGGGAAAAATAATTATTTGATCCCTTGCAGATTGTGTAAGTTTTTCCTTCAGATTTACCAAAACCATATAATATGAGGTCAAACCTTAAGAGTTTCAATTTGTATGCAATCAGGCAGGCCCTTCTACTACATGATTTTGGTGAACATGAAGGAAAAACTCAGCAGAAAAACTGATACTGTGTATAGGGCTTTGGATTGTTTTGGATTAATTGTTATCATAGGTGTATTTTAAAAATCAAGAAAAAAAACACATGACATAAATGCAGTAAAATATCTTTACCTAGAAAGTAATTTTTTACACTGAAACCCATTGTCTCCCTACTGGTCACTAAAGTGTCCCTAATGGCAAAGTACTGGGGCTACAATTTGATCCGAGGTAAGTTTCACATAATGTGCTAGTATGCGATGACATTGTCTTGCAGGTTTAAAGAAAAAAAAACAGCCGTTTTACTACCGCTTTAAAGAGGAAGTAAACCCTCCTGCAAAAATAAAAAAATAAAAACACACCCTGCAAGATAAAGGCATAATGAGCTAGTATGCATAGCATACTAGCTCATTATGAATTACTTATCCGAGAACAAATCCCCTGCAGCCATCCTCATCTCCCGCTCAGGCTGTCGACATGTTGCCTGGGGCTCTCTTCCGGGTATCACAGCTCCGGCGTTGTGATTGGCTGGAGCCGCAATGACGTCACTCCCGCGCATGCACGCGGGAGCTGCCGCAAACGGCACAGTACAACTGAAGCAACAGCACGTACTGCCATTGCTTCAGTTGGCTTAAGTGCGCATGTGCCGCATGAGGTCGGCACATGCAAATACAGGGATATCTCCTAAACCGTGCAGGTTTAGGAGATATCCAGTGCAGCTACAGGTAAGCCTAATTATAGGCTTGCCTGTAGTTTAAAGTGGTTGTAAAGGGTTTACCACCACTTTAACTTGCAGATGGACTTTTTTTTTTTCTTTACAGACTTTGTTTTAAGGCAAGTCTTTCACACCCTTCGACTGAAAAATCGAAAGAGCACAGTGGAAAATTGTCATCGGAACGGCGTCTGCTTCTAAACAGATGAACACAATTTGGGAGGTTCGTTCGTTTGCACTGTTCAGCATGGATGGGAAAATCTGTGAGATCTTTTTGTCAGCTTCCAGGCCAGCTTTAGTCATCTTCAGTTAGAGGCAGCGTATATAGTAAAATGCATATGAAGGGCTCAGCAACAAATGCCTCCTTAGCATTTTGTTGGTAAGGTTTTAAAGGCAGCGGTAGAGGCCCTTATGTAAAGTAATGGCATTGTTATTTTTTTCAGAGGTGTGGAGTAAATCGTGTGTCTCTTATACCGATTCTACATGTAACTCCAAGCATGTTTCCTTCTGTATGTGCTGTAGTTGTATTACTCCTTTTAAGGTATTTCATATAAACTGCATTGCCCTCGTGCCAAGACTATGAACTTTACAGAGCGCTTTTCCTCTTAGTGGAATTAGTCTGGCCTGAGGACGATAGTGGAGGTAATGCCCAGAGCAGTCAATCTTCTTCTTTTTGCTGTCTGCTTGTTGGTTGAAATGAGCAACAATTCCAGATTATTATTAGTATTTTTTTAGGAGTTGCTTAAGGCTCGGTTCACACAGGGGCGACTTGTCCAGGCGACTTCGCCGCCTGACAAGTCGCACTCCGTTCTATACTACGGAACCGTTCTAATAGGAGCGACTCAAGTCGCTCCGACTTAGAAAAAAGGTTCCTGTACTACTTTTGCGGCGACTTCGGGCGACTTGCATTGACTTCTATACAGAAGTCGTTTTGCAAGTCGCCGCTGATCGTGTGCAGGTCGCGGCAGGTCGCGGCGCTGCAAGTCGTGCCGCCTGCTGTGTGAACCGAGCCTTAATTTCAGGTACTTCTTTTTTTTAATTTGTTTATTAAAGTGTTGCTAAACTCACAACAGTAAAATCAGTCTGTATATGCAGTAAAGTATGCTTATACTCACTGTGCAACTTAAGGAGTTAATCCTCTGCATTGTGTAAAAAGGCTGTTTGATCCTGTCTTCTCTGATCCTCCTCTTGATAAGACCAAGCCTTTGGAGTCACGCTGCGCATGCTCAGTTCTATGTGTATTGCTAGAGCGTTTTCTTTTTTTTTCCTTGGAAGGGTGCATGTGATCGGCACAGGGCGAATCGTCCCTGTCCAGACAGAGGGGCAGGGGTCCTGCAGCCTCAAATGACAAGAGTGGAATGAAAGCTCCTCCTATACATTTTAACCAGACACTGATAGAAGTCACAAGACTGTTATTTACTGGTGATAAGAAAAGGTATTTAGCAGTTTATATTTACTAAAATAATTGTATTTCCATGTTCTGTGTACTGTGGAAGACCAGATATAGTGAATGCAGGGTCCTGGGTTTAGTAACACTTTAAATATGCTTTTGTGCAAACATTAGAGGGAGAGTGCATGTTATTTTTATTTTTTTGTGATGTTAACACTGTGTACTATGTGCACAAGAGATATTTATATAGGAATGTGTTCCTTTCATGTTGCTCTTAGCTGTTAGGACATAGCTCTATTGCAGTAATGGCCATTAGTTTACTACATCTCAGGATGGATATTCTATACCAAGTTTCCTGTTTGGTCAGACATTTGTTTCTGGCCCTATTTAAATTACAGCAATTTTCCAGGTGCCTGGGGAGCTTTATCATGAGCCATTTGTTGACTGGTTTTAATCTATGTCCAGGAAATAGCATTTTATGGTATTCAGAAAAGGCCACTTGTAAATCAATGCAATACAGATATCATGGAAAAAAACAGCAAAGGAAGGTTCTTATTACAGGTCCTTTAAAGGATAAGTTCACCTTTCGTAACTTACACTCCTCAAATTCAGAGTCTAATGCCACGTACACACGACCGGACTTTCCGGCAGAAAAGGTTCCGACTGAATCATTTCATCGTATATTCCGATCAGGTGTGGGCTTTAGCTGACTTTTTTTATTTTTTTTTATTTTGACGTACCTAGAAATAGAACATGTTTTAAATCTTTCCAACTGAATCAATTCCTATCGGGAAAACTGCTCGTCTGTGTGCTGGTCCGACGGACCAAATACGACGCAAGGGCAGCTATTGGCTACTGGCTATTGAACTTCCTTTTTCTAGTCCCGCAGACTTTGGTGTGATCGTTGCTAGGCAAGTCCATTTCAGTGGAACTCCATCGGAAAGACCGTCAGAGTTTATTCTGACGGAAATCCAGTCATTTGTATGCGGCATAACATGTTACAAATGGACTAGCCTCCGATCCCCAGCTCTGACAGCTAGCGGGGATACACTGACAGGTCTGCAGGAGACTGCTTTAGGAGGTGCAATGCTTTACAAGCCCCAGAAACAAAAAAATAATAAATGCATGTTTTTTTACCTGCAAAATAATGTGCATTATTATTTTTTGTTAAAAGGTGAACTTATCCTTTAACTACTTCTAGTCTGGGCCTTTTCTGGCACTTTTTGTTCACATGTAATCCATATTTTTTGCTAGAAAATTACATAGAACCCACAAACATTATATATTTTTTTTACAGCAGAGGCCCTAGAGATAAACTGGTGGGTTTTGCAATGTTTTGTCACAGTATTTGTGCAGTGGTTTTTCAAATGCAATTTTTTAGTTTAAAATAAACTTTTTTGAATATAATGCAAAAAAAGCACAATACAACCCGTTTTTTTTATTTTTTATAAAATATAAAAGATGAAGTTACGCAAAGTAAAGAAATACCAAACATGTCACGCTTTAAAATTGCGCACAACGTGCAACAGCAACAAACAACATAAATTTTACTATCCATGTGCGACACTTTAAAAGCCTTTACAGGTTACCACTTTAGATTCACAGAAGAGGTCTAGTGTTAGAATTATTGCCCATGATATGATACTTCACATGTGGAATGATCACTGTGTGCGTGCAGGAGCAAAGTGTGCGTTTACCTTTGCACACAAGCACGGGAAGACGGGGGCACTTTAAAAAAAATGTGTTTTTTTTGTTTTTTTACATTGTTGCTTTCATTTTTATTTATTTATCACTTTATTGCTGTCACAAGGGATGTACACATCCTTGTGACAGAAATAAGTATGTGACATGTCCTCTTTATGGAGAGACCTGGGTTCTAGAAGACCCCAAATCCCTCCTCTGCACTTAAAAGCATTCAAAAACACCAAGATCTGTGTTTCTAAATGCTTTTGATTTTCAAAAATGGCGCCAATGGTTTCTGAGTAAATCGAAAGTGATGTCATCGCTTCCAGGTTACTATTACGAACAGCCTATCAAAGCTGATCCTGCCATTGCTCGGCTGTCTGGCCAGCTGGCAGACACGCCAACTGGGCACTTGGGTCTCCCAGTGGGAACGGAAAGCCCGAAAGAGCTGCGGGGGGGGGGGGGGGGGATGAGTCTCTCTGATTGTTATTACAAATGAGCCAACTGCCAGCGCTAAAAAAAATGATACCGGGGTGAGGCATCATCCCATTATAACCACCAAGTCCAGCGACATACGGGTATGGACGGAAAGGTTAAAGAGGTTATTCCATGAAAATAATGATTTTTTTTTTTTTTCTTTTTTTTTTTATTTGCAAACCCGTGGTTGCAGGAAACAAAATCGTTCTGTCTATTGCTTAAGTTTATTGGCCGATCCATTAAAAGCACTGCACTTCCTGTGTGATTAATATCTTATCCCAGCAGCTGTTAAAACATCAGGGGTGCCAAGGTTCACCATCACTGGTGTAGGCCTTTCATGTACCTCCCGAATCCTGGCAGACAAAACTCCAAAAGATGACTTTGTTGCTGGGACATTGCTATGGTACAGTCAAATTTGGGGAAAATGTCAGTTTTTGACTTTTTAAGAAAAAAAGCAAATAAAAAGTAAGGTAATTTAATTTTTTTAAGGTATGCTATCAGAATGAAAATAAAGTAGGTGTTCTCCCAATTTGTCTGCTAAAGTAGAAATTAGTTTTAAAGTGAACCTGTCCTCAGATCATGCACACTATGGTATTTGATTTCTGAAAAAAACAACAAAAACTTTTTTAAACACTTTTGAAAAGAAGCCCTTGATCACCCCTGTATCTGTTGGCATTGTGGAGAAATTCTCAGCTAGTTTTATGAGAACAGATCTTGACATCCTGCCAGTCCTCTTACATACACAGTCTTTGTTGTGATTTTTTCAGCATTTTCAAGAGATGGAAGGAAGACTTTTTTTTTTTATTTTTATTTTTTTATGATGTTTAACTGCTTTTTGAGAATATATAAAATATTTATATGTCCATAATCTGGAAACACTTAAAAACGTCAGTTGTCTGGCACAGCCCACTTCTTCTGCCCTCACTACTATTCTTCCTTCTTTCTTATTTTCTTCCTCTTTTGCCCATCTTCTGCTTTTAGCATTTCTTCACGCATGATTTGTAAGTCAACGTATTGCTTTTTTTTTTTTCATTATTCTCAAGCCAACCAAACCAAAATTAGAAACGTAAAGCAAAATTTGGTTATCATGTGTGTTGGTAAGCTGTACTTCTGATTATGTGATGACTGAGACCCCTTTTATGCTAAAAAAAGCATCTGAGAAGCTCACGAAAACCTATTTTCATTAAAATCAATGAGTGCTTTCACACTGGGGCAGTGCGCTGGCAGGGTGGTGAAAAAACACTCCCTCTCCATTGAAATGAATGGAAAGCGCTTTAAAAGCACCTGAAAAGCTCTTCTAAAGTGCCTGAAAAGCTCTTCAAAAGTGCTCAGTGTTTTACTGGCAGTTTCCAAGCCCCTTAGTGTGAAAAGGGCCTCAATGATGCATTTTGTTTCACCTTTTTACATGTTAGGCTACTTTCACATTGAAGCATTGCGGGCGCTGGCGGTAAAGCTGCGCTATTCGGCCGTTAGTGGGGCTGTTTAACCCCGCTAGTGGGTGAAAAGGGGCTAAACCGCCCACAAAGCACCGCTGCAGCGACGCTTTGCAGGCAGGTTTGCAGTGCTGTCCCATTGTTTTCAATGGGAAGGGGCGCTTTAGGACGCTTTAATACACCGGTCCTACAGTGCTCCAAGGATGCAGCTTGCAGGACTTTTTTTGAACGTCCTGCAAACACACCGCTCCAGTGTGAAAACCCTCAGGCTTTCACACTGGAGACACAGCAAAGGCTGTTTCAGGGTGCTTTGCAGGCGCTATTTTTAGCGCTGTAGCACCTGCAAAGCAACCCAGGTTGAAACGTATTTGGCCGCTAGCGGGGTGCTTTTAACCCCCGCTAGCAGCCGAAAAAGGTTTAAAACCACTCGCAAATCACTGCTGCAGCAGCGCTTTGCCGGCGGTATAGCCGCGCTGCCCCATTGATTTCAATAAGCAGGAGCGGTATACACACCGCTCCTTCGCGCTCCAAAGATACTGCTAGCAGGACTTTTTTTTACCGTCCTGCCAGCGCACCTCTCCCTCTGGCTTTCACACTGGAGTGAATGGAGTGGCTCTTTCAGGGCCTTTGCGCTTTGCGATAAAAAAAAATTGATGAAACTGCTAAAAAAATTTAGTTTAGTAGCAGTAACAAACTTTAGAGCACTGTGAAATAATTGCTCAATGTCCCAATTTATAATTGAATTGTAATTAAAAAGAACCAAAGGCAGAAATAATCCGAATGTTGCTTCCAATGGATGTGTCCAGTATACTGTATGGGTATAGTACGGTATGTATGTGTGCATATGTGTGGGTGTGTGTGTTTTATTTATATATATGTGTGTGTGTGGTTATTTAATTTAATTTAATTTGTATTTTTTATATATATATTATGGTATTATTATCCTGGATATATTAAAGTGTATACAAAAAATTTAAATTCAGTCTGCGCCCTCAGCATCAACACATTCTTTGACATCATTGAGGGCCGAGGCAATACGTCTGTCTGCCCACAGCAAAAAGATAGATTTTTCTTCAGGCCCACACAGAGCGCAATAAAAGCACATGCCAAGATTGTGCAGCAGCCAAAAATGGAATTTGGATGCCTAACAATCATAGGATACACTTCAGATCACTAAAAACAAAGTAATTTTGAAGAAGGATACTTGCAGAAAGAAATATGATCATTTATTAAGCATACTATTTGTCAGAAGACAGAACTGGAATAAGTCCATGTTGGATACAAAGAGCTGAACATGAAACAAAACATTTTTTTTTTCCTTTCCTCTAAAATCAGACATTAAATTTGTTAAACAATGTCCCCCCCACGCCCTCTTTTTTTTGTTTGTTTCTTGATGTCCACACCTATGCATCCTTCCAGTCAATTTTTTTTCCTTGTTAGGCCGCTTTCGCACCAGCAGACGGATCAGGTCCACCTGTCAGTTTTTCAGGCAGACCCGATCGAACCACCCATTCTCTGTGGGGCAGCCTTATAGAGAGCAGATCCCCGCTGAGCAGGCAGATCTCCTTGGGCGGATCCGCTTCGTTTAAGCCCTTGTACACGCGGTCGGACATTCCGACGGAAAATGTCCGATCGGACCGTGTTGTCGGATAATCCGACCATGTGTGGGCTCCATCGGACTGTTTCCGTCAGAATATCGGACCGACAAAGTTTTAGAGCTGGGCTATAAAATTTTCCGACAACATGATCCGATCAGACTTTGTCCGATCATTTGTAGAGAATTCCGATCGGACAAAGTGCCACGCATGCTTAGATCAAATTTCTAGACCAAAGCTATTGGCTACTAGCTTGAACATAGTCCCGACAACTTTGTCCGACCGTGTGTATGCAACACCAGTTTCGGACAAAATTCGTCGGACAAAATCCGACGGATTTTGTTGTCGGAATGTCCGACCGTGTGTACAAGAGCTAAAAGGGGCTAAAAGGGGTCTTAGCAGTGGTAACGATCTGCAGGCCTGTCAATCCCCTTTATCATTGCCAGGTCTAAAGCTGGGTATACATGTATCAAAAAGAACCGGTCAAATTTTGCTCTATGTTTAGCCCTGTCTGTTTAACAAAAATCAATAATTAAACTGGCTTCTGGCGCTGATCAGAGTTTTCCATGTTGTCAGAATACAATAGAGCAGCAAGGTAGATCCCTGCCATTCACATTATGTGTGTAGATTCAGGACTCTGAAGACTCTGACTCTTAGTCTATACCCAGCTTATTATTCCCCACCTGCCTCCCAGTAGTCAAATGCACAACTGGCTAGCTGGGGCAAGCATGATCGTTTGAGTGACAGCGGCTGCGGGAAAGACTGGCAGCAGAATTTGAGGATCTAGTAAGAAAATAGGAAAATCTAACTGCAGACAATCTTGGAAAAAATTCAGGCTACATTATTTATTACAAGTTAAAAACTTTATCTGTGGCTGATCAATAATTTTATTGTGTAGCATGATAAGTAAAGTTTGGTCCCACCCACTGCCCCACCCCTGCAGAGCTGAGAATGAACAAGGGATCATGTGACCTGGTAGAAAAACAAAATGAGATGCTTTTTTCTATACAGTGCTCACTAATTTGATTAGTAAGACAGTTCTCCACCTAGATTTAAGGAAACCACTTTTTGGGTTTACAGCCGCTTTAAAATTCAGTTTTAAATTTCAAAACTGTTTGACTTTCAGAGATCCTTTTCCTATAACATTATATGGGATTTCTTTTGAGGTGTTATTATTGGAAAAACGTGTTTTGTGTTGAAGTTGCTATAGGGATCTCATACTGTTCATAGGTTGTGTACATGACCTCATGCATTTAAGATAACAACTCTGTGAGTGTAAAGATAAGTAAATGCTATTTTATGTCACTCCAAAGTAGACGGTGCCGAAAATAGTCATTGTTTATTTTGGTTAGGGAGGAATTCCTTTAACGTGCTATAATACGAGTCTGTCTTCTGCTTGATTTTAAACAGATCATTCCACTCACAGCAGACCACTCCTAAACCGGATGCAGCTATGTTATTACACATTCTTTACAGCAAGCGAGCATTTACGGTGTATGTGCTGGGCCATCACATTCATTGATTAGGAATGCATGGCACGGAATAAAATCAATAGAGTTGGACAAATCCCAGGACTCACCTAAAGACGTTTCCATGCTTGAATTTTGCAATACAGTTTACCATTTTTTTCTCAGAGAATAGGTGTAGGCATTGCCCCTGTTCCCCTCCTCCCCACCCGTGTCATCCTTGTCTCTACTCCATCACCCACCTCCAAGCACCGCCTCTTTTCTCTGCTCCCTTAAACTCCAAGTAATGCCTCTTTTAGAGAATACAAAATCAAGTATTTTGTGGTGCTAAGTAATTTGTATAGAATTTCTTAATGATAACAAGAAAGGCAGTAAAATAGATTCCCTGCAGCCAGAAACAATGGACCCGGACTCTTGTACTACAAAGCCATGTTGTTGTTATAGGGGCAATGTGCGGCTTAGCATTGTTCGGCTTGTTAGCAGCACTCAGTTAAAAAACCTGCATCTCTGATGGTATGGGGGTGCATTAGTGTATATTGAACTGGCAGCGTGCACATCTGCAAGGGCACCATCAATGCTGAAAGATATATCCTGGTTTTAGAGCAGTATATGCTCCCATCCAGATGATGTCTTTTTAAGGGAAGGCCTTGCATAGTTCAGCAGGGCACTATGAAACTACATACTGTATCCATGACACCACCATGGCTTCATAGAACAGTGCGGGTGCTTAACTGGCCTGTCTGCAGTCCAGACCTTTCACCAATTGAATATATTTAAAGCATCTTGAAGCGAAAAATATAAAAAAGACCCAGGGCTGTTGAGCAGTTAGAATTCTATATCAGATATTCAGAAATTGTTGTTAAAAGAAGAGGGGATGCTACACCATTTTAAACATGGCCCTGTTCCAACTTTTTTGAGACATGTTTCTGCCTTCAATTTTAAAATGCCTGTATTTTTTTCTTACAATGGAAATTATTCTCAGTTTAACCACTTCAGCCCCGGAAGAATTTACCCCCTCACTGACCAGAGCACTTTTTGCAATTCGGCACTGCGTCGCTTTAACTGACAATTGTGCGGTCATGTGACGCAGTTCCAAAACAAAATTGACTTCCTTTTTTTCCTACAAATAGAGCTTTCTTTTTGTGGTATTTGATCACCCCTGCGTTTTTTATTTTTTGCGCTATAAACAAATTTTTTTTTGAAAACTCATTTTTTACTTTTTGCTACAATAAATATCCCCCAAAAATATATAAAAAACAATTTTTTTCCTCACTTTAGGCTGATACGTATTCTTCTACATATTTTTGTTAAAAAAATTGCAATAAGCGGTTATTGATTGGTTTTGGCAAAGGTTATAGCGTTTACAAAATAGGGGATAGTTTTATAGCATTTTAATTTTTATTAATATTTTTTTTTTTAAATGGCGGCGATCAGCGATTTTTATCATGACTGCAACATTATGGCAGACACATCAGATATTTTTGCCACATTTTTTTGGACCATTGTCATTTATACAGCAATCAGTGCCATACAAATGCACTAATTCCTGTGTAAATGACACTGACAGTGAAGGGGTTAACCACTAGGTGGCAGTGTAGGGGTTAATTGTGTCCTAGGGGCGTGTTGCTAACTGTGGGGGGCATGGCTGTGTTTTACAGATCACTGATCTCTGCTTCAATCACAGGGAGCAGAGATCAGTGTCACTGTTGCTAGGCAGAACAGGGAGATGCTTGTTTACTTTAGCATTTCCCCATGAGGCGATCGTGGGTATCCCCGCGGCGATCGAGTCCACGGGACCCGCGATCAGACTCACGGAGCTTCCTGTGGGCGCGCGAGCGTGTCCCTGCCGCCTCTTAAAGAGCAACGTACAGGTACGTGATTCTGCCTGTACGTGCCCTTCTGCCGATGTATATCGACGTGAGGGGTCGGGAAGCGGACAAAAAAAATGATGTGTTTTCTATTGTGAATAAAATATGGGTTTATGTGATTTGCAAATACTTGCATTCTGTTTTTGTATGTAGACCTTGACACAGCCTCCCAGCTTTTTTGGAATCGGGGGTTGTAGATTAACGGTATAATTTTAGCGTCAGTTTTTGGCCTCATTATTTTTAATAGTATGGTTCAGATCTATGTGGTTACATGCTGTGTGCTGTGACAATGTACTTCCAAGATCCTACAAGCAGTGGTTTGGGTGTTCTTTATGTAGGCTGTAGTTATAGAGGTCCTAAATAAACTGTTATATGAACTGCATGAAAGAACTGGAACTTTGATTTATTTTCTAAATCCTTCAGCTGCATCTGCTGTTCTTCTGCTTGTTATGATATTGAACAAGGCATGAAAACTAACTTAGGCCTCTTTCACACTGACGTGCTGTTCAGGCCCGCCTGTCAGTTTTTCAGGCGGACCTGAACGGGTGCTCCATAGAGCTCTATGGAGCGTCGGATGTCAGCGGTGACATGTCCGCTGACATCCGACCCGCTCCGATCCGAAAAAGTGTGACGGAGGAAAAAGCTATTTTTCCATCCGTCTGCGGATCGGATCGGGTGACGACGGGCACTGCGGTCCGTCGTCACCCGATCTTCCATAGGGGAGAGCGGCGCTGTGACAGGTCCGTCCCTGCGCAGTGTGCAGAGACGGAGCTGTCATTTCCCTGCTCAGCGGGGATCGGCGGAGTGATCCCCGCTGAGCAAACGGATATCCACGGGGCGGATCAGAACTGATCCGCCCCGTGTGAAAGGACCCTTAAAGTAAGGCTGTGTCAGAAACCATGAAATCAGGCTGAGACATAAGTACAGTTAAATCACATTGGTTTAATAATTAAAGTAAAAAGAACAAACATAGTAAAAACATAGCCAAAGTTCAGTAACCGGAATGGATAGTCAGCCAAGCCAGAAGTCAGGGATCAAAGTAGTGGAACAGCAAGCAGGATCTGGAGCCAGAAGGGATGTCAGCAAACAGGAAAACATGAGACGTTTCTTGTGATGTGACCAATGCGAAGGCAGAGCTCCTCTGGACTGGATGGCTTAAGTAGGCAGGACTGACGAGTAGGATCATCAACAGCTGTGGAGAGAGATGGGAGCTGACAATTAGCCGACAGCTGAGCGGCCAGCTCAGAGAAGGAAGGGCTGAGCCCAGGCCTGAAAGGCTGGCCATACATTATACAATTTTTCCTTTTAGATTTGCCAAAACCATATAATAAGAGGTCAAACCTAAACACTTTTAATTTGTGTGCAATCAGGTAGGTCCTTGCACTTCATAGTTGAAGGTAAATATAAAGGAAATTGAATAAGAAAAGTGTATGGTCAGCTTAAATCTTCATTTTCTACACCACTGTGTATGTCAAACAACCCACCATTTTATTCCCTATAATACTCATTTAGATATTTTGTTCATTGCTGCTGACTTCCACCAGCTACTTTTTGTGTGCAGTACATGGAGTCGCTCCGGTGTTGGCTGCACATCATTGTTCTGGACTGGCTAAAGCTGGCCATACATTTAGACCCCTTTCACACTGGGTCGCTTTGCAGGCGCTATTGCGCTAAAAATAGCACCTGCAAACCGACCTGAAACAGCCGTTGCTGTATCTCCAATGTGAAAGCCCCGAGGGCTTTCACACTGGAGCGGAGCGCTAGCAGGACGGTAAGAAAAGTCCTGCTAGCAGCATCTTTGGAGCGGTGAAAGAGCAATGTATACACCGCTCCTTCACAGCTCCTGCCCATTGAAATCAATGGGGCAGCACGGCTATACCACCGGCAAAGAGCTTCTGCAGAGGTGCTTTGCAGTAGTTTTTAACCCTTTCTTGGTCACTAGCAGGGGGTAAAACCGCCCCGCTAGTGGCTGAATAGTGCCACAAATCCGACGATAAAGGGCCGCTAAAAATAGCGATGCTTAACCGCCGACACACCTCCTGCCCCAGTGTGAAAGGGGCCTTATTGAATTTTCTTGTTCAATTTCCTTTAGATTTACCTTCAATTATGTAGTACAAGGGCTTGCCAACTGCATACAAATTGGAAATGTTTAGATTTGAACTCATGTTATATGGTTTTGGTAAATCTAAAGGAAAATTGTACAAGAAAATTGTATAACGTATGGCCAGCCTTACTGATGCTAATGAACTATGCATGGCCATGCGTAGTCTCAAGCAGAGGTGCCTGTGACAGGGTGACAACCATTGAACATCCATAATGGGAAGTTTTGCACAAGCAGGTATTTTTTTTTTTTTTTAAACAGCATATTTTAAAGAATTAGAATCAACTTTTGAAATTGCATGAACATGTTAAAGCTTAAATGAAATTTTGGTCATTGGGGTTCGATCTACTTTAACATGTACCTGAGTTCAGTGTATTTAGTGCTATTTGTTGAAGGAAAGCCTGAACGTGTAGTGCCTTTCAGTGAAGCTTTCTGGTCATCAAATGTTTTCGGAAACTGTAGATTTGAATTCCAAATGTTGATTCCCACCATACTTACAATGGGCCCGAAGGATGGAACAGTTGAGCTGCTTTGTGACAGATATAAAAGCCATTGATGGAATAATAAGGAATGAAGTGAATATTCGAGCAGTGTGCAGATGTATGACATGGCCTCCAGCTGTGGATTAAGTAGAAAATGATTGTGGAATAAAAGGGCAGTGTATTATAGAGGCCATCTTGTCGTCTCTGAGGCATATTCCGTTTTTTTCTGGGAAAAAATACAAAAATAAGGAAAATGCATAACTATGCTAGTATTGTTGTAGTGAGAATAAAGTAATTGTAAATGCAATTGGACCAAAAGAACGCCTTGAATTCTCTCATGGCATATATAGTACAATCATTGGATTTACAGATGTATAAAAAAAAAAAAAAATTTCTTTTACGTTTGTGGTAATATAAATGCTAATTGGTATGCTCATTATGCATATTTGTTTACTAGGTTGTTTCTTTGTAGACCATTCTGTGACAGTCACCTAAAACAGCATGGTTTTGCATATAATGTTTCACTGGCCGATTTGTCATAGCGGAAGGAGGAGGTTCAGTACAATACATTATCTTAATGCTACAGTATATAGTACTTATTAATAAATAGGACTGTCAGTAATAATATGGTCACTATTCTGTACAACAGAAATGACATTCTGCATTGAAGTCTTAAAGTAACATTTGTATTCATGAGCGTCCACATAACTTTTTTCAGGGGGGGGCATAATTTTAGGGTCACCCATGCGCCACCCCTTTTCGACATTATCATGATCAGAGACTGCAGACGTAGTACAATCCCTAGGATAAGTAATGGATAATGGCCAACAGGTCCTCTTACAAGACCCAGCGAAACTACAGCAGTGATCCCTTCGGCTGGATGATCGCTCACTCTGGGTTCCCCGGTGACGATTCTGGTCAGTAGTGTAGCATGTCTGTACCCTGGCAGTGGCTCAGTCTTTCTTTCTCTGGCAGTGCTGGGCAGCGTGGCTCTCTCTGGTGGCGCTGGACAGCATTGCTCTCCCTGGCAGCGTGGGGCAGTGTAGCTCTCTCTCTGGGGGTGCTGGGCAGCGTGGCTCTCTCTCTGATGGCGCTGGGCAGTGTGGCTCTTTCTCTGGTGGCGCTGGGCAGCGTGGCTCTCTCTCTGGTGGCGCTGGGCAGCATGGCTCTCTCTCTCTTTGGCTTCTGCCCAGCACACAGCTCATTCTTTTTCCTGTAGCACTCTCTCCCTCAGGTTTTTTCCAGACTGCGGTCTCTCAATCTCTCTCTTGATCGAGCTGTAGCCTCCTCCCTGTGGAAAATGGGGCTGCCAGTCTTTGGGACTACATGTCCCATGATGCTCTCCTCTCCTAGTTTCCTTTGATTGGCCCTCAGTTATGGCCAATAGGGAAGGAACGGTGCGGGCAGGAAGCTGGACGAGGAACCTGGAACCGTTGTCTCTTCACCCTGACAGGAGAAGGGGGGGGGGGGGGTGACCAGGGGAAACCTGATAGCCCACAGCTCGCCTTTCTCCTGTCATAGCACCGCCGAGTTCTCTGCTGGACTGAGCAAGGAAAAGAGCCCACAGTCACACTACACTGATAGGGGGGCTTGACAAAACCTCGATGGTGTCACCCCACTGGCGGGTTGCACAGAGTGTGGGCTGCCCGCACCCCCATAGTGATGGAACTGTTTCACATTAATTAAGAGAGTCATAAGAGGATCAATGAGGGCTGCAGAGCTGGAGGTGTGCCACTGTGTAAATCCAGGAAGTGAACAGCCAGCAGCTTCAGCTGCCCACAGTGAAAATGGCTGCAGCCAGACTCAGTGGAGGGAGATTTCTGCAGCATATTTAGCAAGTACAGAATCAAAGTATATATGAAACCATATGCAAAGTGGTTGGAGGGAAGCTTCAAAATGACAAAGATGTTTTTATAACAAATTATGTGAGCAGACTGCAGTTCCTCTTTAATCAGGGTTGGGCTTTCATAACTCAGTCAGTTGTAATACAGTAGTTCATTGGTTTCCACATCCATCTACAAATCAGTAGGCAGTAGATAGTGAAATAATAAAAAATATATAAATAGACATCACTAAAGAAACATGGACATATATAGTATACTTGCATATGGACAACAGAGAGAGACCTAAAGCTGGCCATACACTAGTAACATTTTGTACAAGCACTTGTAAGAAAATCCTTTCTTCCAACGTTTTTACTTGCCATCATCGAGTAAGCTAATTTTTTTGTTTGAAATCTCTTAAAATTTCATCTAGGTCTACTATCCAATCCCAGATGTGTTAAAAGGGTTTTTACTGGGAGGCCCCTTGACTGCATAGAGCAGGGATATGCAATTAGTGGACCTCCAGCTGTTGCAGAACTACAAATCCCATGAAGCATAGCAAGACTCTGACAGCCACAAGCATGAAACCCAGAGGCAGAGGCATGATGGGACTTGTAGTTTTGTAACAGCTGGAGGTCCGCTAATTGCATATCCCTGGCATAGAGTCACACTATTTTCTGGAGAAGGTGAACATAGCCTTTAAAGTCTCTTCCACCAAAAACTCTCTCAGATGTGGTATCATTTTTTTTTCTTTTTAACTTTAGTTCATCTTGATCTAGTATATCTTAAGTAAATAAAAAAAAATATATATATATCACTGTCAGATTTTAATTTCTGTCTTTGTCACTGCTGGGGAGATTGACCCTTTGGTGACCACTGTCCCGGGAATGAGAATCAGAGGAAATCTACATTTTTGATTTGTCACCAGAAAGGAATTGAGGGGTAATCTTGCGGTGTGGACACTTGTTCTAATGATAACTGTCTTTGAGGGGACTTACAGTGCCAAGTGTTAGCTGTGTTAAGTGGGGTACACATTATAAGAAAACCAGGCAAGCGATTGTCCAATTTTCCTTGTTTCACAGCAAGTCGGAACCAAGGAAGGAAATAATGTACGAAACTTCTCGTACGACAAAGGCTTTTCTTTTTTTTACTGTTTATTGTTTTTGATTATGCGCCGTCTTTCGTCTTCTGATTTTTCTCGTATGAAAACAGTACACATTAAACAAAAGTCGTTCTTACTGTTCCCGTATGAGAAACATTTTGGAGTTTGCCCCTTCGGAAATTTTCATTCGGAAGGTCAGAATCAGCTGTTGAAAGTTGTGTATACCCTATCAGAAAAACGTACGATCGTTCCTCAGATGGAAACGTTGGCCCAATTTTCTTATGGTGTGTACTAGCCATAAGGGCTTGTTCACACCAGAACATGGAGCTGATGACCCACATTCAAAAGGCACTGTCGAGATCTGCAACGGTTTTCAGTGCAATACTAACGACACCCTAAAAACAGTGCATTTTCCTGCACCGTATTGCATGTTACTGAAGTACTATGCAATCTACTTGCAGAGCAGTTTTTCAAGTAGTGCATGCACTGCTTTGGTGCGATGCCATGCGATTTCACCCCATTCAAATAAAGGGGCTGAAAATACACTGCACTCAAATCAGCTTAAGTGTTACTAAACCCATAACAGTAAAAAAAAGGCTGTATTGGCACTAAAGCATGCCTGTTATACTCACTGTGGAACCTAAGGGGTTACTCCTCTGCATTGTGTAACAGGCTTTTTGATCCTGTCTTCTCTGATCCTCCCCTTCCTACACTGTCCCCAGTCCATCTCCTGAAAAAACAGAGTGTTGGGGACAAGCTGCACATGCTCAGTTTGATGTGTAGTGCTACAGAGTTGTTGTTTTTTTTCTTTTTGGGAGAGTGCATGTGATCAGCACAGAGCTAATCAGCACTGTCTAGACACAGGGTCAGGGGTCCCGCAGCCTCATAGGACAGTCAGAGTAGAATGAAAACTCATACAAGCTTTAACCAGACACTGATAGAAGTCGCAAGACTGCTGTAACTGCTGATGAGAAAAGGTATTTAGTAATTATATTTACAAAAACAATTGCATTTTCATGTTCTGTGTACTGTGGGAGACCAGATATAGTGAATTCAGGGGCCTGGGTTTAGTAACACTTAATGATCCCTATATTTCCTCTGTTCTAGTGCTGAGCTGCGCATAGGCAGCCCATATTAGTGAATGGACCGACATCGGCTCGCACCCATAGGGATGGATGCGAGGACCTAACGCAGAGCCCCAGCATCCATATTTGTGCACCTATCCCTGTATACTTGTCACACAAGGCTGTGTGGATGAGTTCATGCAGCTGATGCCTGTCCATTCACTAACATGGGCTGCCTGCACGCAGCTCAGCACTACAACAGAAAAATAAACAAGAACTGTTCATGCTGTATGGGGCTGTGCACCTGTGTGAATGAGCCCTTTGTGATGGGTTGAATGCGGGTGAAGAATAAGGCTAGGTTCACATTGCTGCGATGCGGGAACGCCGCGAATCCGCGGCGTTTTCCCGCATCGCACACCTCCCGCCGGCAGTTCACACTGCCCTATGCGGACGGCTGGGGGTGTCAATGTTATGTTAATGACACCCCCAGATCCGTCGGCATATCGCAGTGCGATCTGCCGACTCGCACAGGAATCGGATCGCATGGTGTGAACCCCCATGCGATCCGATTCCGTTGCGGACCCAAAAAAGGGTCCCGTGCGAGTTTGCTGCGGGACCGCTGCGAGTTCAGCCATACTATCTGTATGGCTGAACTCGCAGCGCTACGGAGATCGGATGTGATTTGCTGTGCGAATCACATCCGGTTCTCCCCCCGCAGCGGTGTGAACCCAGCCTAAAGATGAATCACTAGCTGCACACCTATATTCCTTCTGTTGTTGTGCTAAGCTTTGTCACATGTAGCAGCTATTATTTTTACCAGAAAGTATCAGAAGGTTAGCCACTAAAATAGCGGGACCTCAGTCCCCACGTGTGAGCGATCGCTCTTGTTCAGACGTAGAAGTCATGTAGAAAACATAGTTGTCCGGCTATATTTAGCTGCTGTGTCTATTGCTGGAAAGGCAGTTAGAGGGAAAAGGCATATATCCTGTTTGCACTGTGAGGTCATCGGTCTCATTGGGTTTGTTGCGCTATGTAGAATTATCTAGGGGGCCTTTTCCTCAGAATTATTTCTCTGCTCTCTTTAACCTAGTGTTCTCTCTACACACTGTCCTTGTAAAGAAATGCTATCTAATATTAGCACGCTGTCCTTTTTCATTTTATCCTTTTTTTTTTTTTCTTTTCTGTCTCTCAATATCTGTGCAAAGCATATGAGGACGGGAAAAACTTTTTCTTTTTTCCTAACAAAAATCAAGTTTTCATGCTTTAGAGAACAGATGGCCTAAAGCTTGGTCTTCAGCGCACAGCCAAAAGGGACGAGACGGCAGTTCTGTCAAATCAGTCTGTGGGCTGCCTGAGAAGATGTTCTTTCAAATGAGGGTCAGGGGGAAAAAGCATTTGATATCGGGTGGAAAAGCTATGAACATTATAAAATGAAGGCTGTGCATGTACAGGTCCAGCTCATAAAATTTTAATACCATTAAAAAGTTAATTTATTTCAGTAATTCAATTCAAGAAGTGAAACTCCTATATTTTATATAGATGCGTTACACACAGTGATCTATTTCAAGCATTTCTTTTTTTTAAATTTTGATGATTATGGTTTACAGCTAGTGAAAACCCAATATTCAGTATCTCAGAAAATTTAAATATTACATAAGGATTTTTAATACAGAAGTGTTGGCTTACTGAAACGTGTGCCCATGTACAGTATAGTATGCACTCAATATTTGGCTGCGGCTCCTTTTGCATGAATTGTTGCATCAATGTGGCATGGCATGGAGGCGATTAGACTGTGGCAATGCTGAGGTGTTATGGAAGCCCAGGTTGCTTTGATAGCGGCTTTCAGCTTGTCTACATTGTTGCGTCTGGTGTAAGGATGAGCTCCGGCATGTTCGCATATTCCACGTGCAGAGCCCGCCAGGAAGTCGGCACGGCGCTGCGCTAATTACAGGCAGTGAGACATTTCTCGATCTCTGCAGCCGCACATTGGGATAATGTCTGACTGCCTGTGATTAGCATAGTGCAGTGTCGGCTTCCTGGCGGGCTCTGCACGTGGGGTGTGCGAACACACCGGAGCTCATCCTTAGTCGAGTCTCTCTCATCTTCCTCTTGATGATACCCCACAGATTCTCTATGGGGTTTAAGTCAGACGAGTTTGCTGGCCAATCAAACACAGTGATGCCATGCTCATTAAACCAGGTACTGGTACTTTTGGCAGTGTGGGCAGGTGCCAAGTCCTGCTGGAAAAATTAAATCAGCATCTCCATAAAGCTAGTCAGCAGAGGGAAGCATGAAGTGCTCTAGAATTTCCTGGTAGAGGGCTGCTCTGACTTTGGACTTGATAAAACACCAACATCAACATCAGTAGATGACATGGCTCCCCAAATCATCAAGGACTGATGAAATGTTTTGCATTTAATTTGGAAATCGAGGTCTCGGAATCTGGAGGAAGAGTGAAGAGGCACAGAATCCAAGTTGCATGAGGTCCAGTGTGAAGTTTCCACAGTTCGTGATGATTTGGAGAGCCATGACATCTGCTGGTGTTGGTCCACTGTGTTTTATCAAGTCATGAATTCCTTGCTGATCGGAATGGACATCGCCCCTGTGAAAGGGGTCTAAATGTTGTCAAAATCTGTTGGTTTACATAGATCTGTCATTTTGCATAGACAGAAGAGGACTTCGCTATTTCCTGGTTCGTCTGTTCCTTTGTCACCTGCGAATCACCCCTATGATGTTGCTGAGTCATAATCCATTATCAGCATGGAGGCAGAAATGTGATAGGAAATAGGGGTGCCACCTACTTGACAGTGCTGAATGGCAAAGGACACATTGTAGGACATAAAATGTAAGATTATACAAGAAGTTATACATAAACAATAGAAATGACAGTTTATATCCATTCCCATCTCATCTGAAATATATTTTTAGAATAAACGACAGTAGCCCTGAGATTAATGGCATGAAATAATTATGTTTTTGATTTCAGAGTAGAAATGATGTGTCTCTATCCATCTGTTTCCTACAGGTTGAGGACAGGATGACGGGAACTTTTATGGCAGTTACTTCGGCAGACAATTATTGCACCTAAAGACCAAGGGATCATCAGGTAATTAATAATGGAAGCACATGCCGGTCCTCTGAAGTGCCAGGGAACTGACATCCCTTTCCTGTTTCTTCTGGTCTTCTAGATCTATCTTGCCTGTGCAGCCGGACATGTGCTGTAACCAGATTGCAGCTATTTGGTGTACTATTTCCAGATAGTCTTCCTGCAGAGCCTGTTATTTGTCATTCATGTGGAGTTTATTTTTGGAACATTTCATAATTATTCTATTTAATTACATTTCCTTGGTGGTAAAATCTATTTCTTATTGAGAGGTTGCATCAAGCATTAATCACAGTGTATGTATTTCTGTATTTACCACTGGATACCATTACCTGTGTATACTAAAATATTTTTGTTACTTGTCTTTTACATACTTTTATTTTATTTTTTGATCTTAGAACAATTTCTAATATCAACTTACTATTGGTAATCTGGTATATTGCAGTCCTTTTTTCTTGTACAGTAAAGTAGTACAGGGAACAATTTTGATTTAAAGGGTAACTCCACTTTTTGGGGAAAAATTGGAAAAAAAGAAAATTTATTTATCATATACAATTGCGACACAAGTCATATTGTAATTGAATGTTATTAAAAATTACCTTTCCCTTTTAATCTGGAATTTTCTGTAAAATGTAGAGCTGCACGATTAATCGTCAAGAATCGTTATCGCGATTGTTTCCCTGTTGCGATCTAAACTAAAGTGTTTCAGGATTCTTGCTATGCAAAAAATTCTCTCTGCTCTTCTGAAGCCACAGCCTTCAAAAGAAAGGAAGAGAAAAACTGTGCAGTCTGCCAAGAATCAAAACATTCTTTATCAGTTGAACTTAAGTATAAACATTGTAACAATTTTGTCAATGGAATAGACTTTGTAAGTGAAAAAAAGTTTAACCACTTAAACATTTTTCTGACATTTGTTGGTTTCAAGGTAAAATAATATTATTATTTTTTTGCTAGAAAATTATGTAGAACCCCCAAACATTATATAATATATATATCTATATATATATATTTTTTTTTAGTAGACACCCTACAGAATAAAATGGTGGTTGTTGCAATATTTTATGTCATGCTGTATTTGCACAGTGGTCTTTTGAGTGCAATTTTTTTGAAAAAAATTACTTTAATGAATAAAAAAAAAAAAACGTCAAGAGAATCGCAATCTTTTTATTGTAAGCAAACAAATTGGGATTCTCATTTTGGCCAGAATCGTGCAGCTCTAGTAAAATACAATATGGCCAAAAAACGGCACTGGCGAAGGAGCAAAGGTACGTTTTATGGACTTCTTTAAGTTACGTGCAGAAGTAGACTCCAGTGAGATTTGTCCACCTCCCCTATCCACACGCCCTATTATCTATACCACAAGTGAGATTTGAACTCAATTATACACAGCTTTAAAGTGTTACTAAACCCAGGATCCTGCATTTACTATATCTGGTCTCCCACAGTACACAGAACATGGAACTGCAATTATTTTAGTAAATTTAAACTGCTAAATACCCTTTCTCATCAGCAGTTAGAGCAGACTTGTGACTTCTATCAGTGTCTGGTTAAAGCTTGTAGGAGGAGGCAGAGTTTTCATTATGCTCTGACTGTCCTATAAGGCTGTCGGACCCCTGACCCTCTGTCTGGACAGTGCTGATTGGCCTTGTGCTGATCACATGCACTCTCCCAGGAAAACAAAAACAACTCTCTAGCAATACACATCAAACTGAGCATATGCAGCTTGTCCCCTAGCCGCTGTTCTATTAGGAAATGGTTTGGGGACTATGGAAGAAGGGGAAGAACAGAGAAGACAGGCTCAAACATTTTTTTTGCACAATGCAGATGATTAACTCTTTAGGTCCCACAGTGAGTATAACAAGCATGCTTTAAAGTGGTTGTAAACCCTTACAAACCACTTTGACCTACAGGTAAGCCTATATTAAGGCTTACCTGTAGGTCCAAGAAATATCTCCCAAACCTATATGGTTTAGGAGATATTTGCCCGAAGACGGGCACCGCTATCTACGGCGCATGCGCCGTAGACAGCGGCGCGCAGGCGCACTGAGCGGGGCATCGTCGATGACGGCAATGTCGCGAGTCTCGGCTCCCGTGCGATGCATAGTAGTCCATTATGCTTTGCCTTTACAGGGAATGAAAGAGGAAGTAAACTCATCAGGGTTTACTTCCTCTTTAATGTATATACAGACTGTTTTTACTGTTGTGGGGTTTAGTAACACTTTAACCTACATGTCCACATCCCTGTTAAGATCTGTGATCCAGCATACATAGCTCGCTCTCAAATAATTGTGCCACCAGTGAGATCTTCAATTGAGCATATACAGCTCATTCTTCAGTATCTGTATTTCTAGTGAGATGTGCCCTCCAGTACTCACAGGTGCCTCCCCAGTGTCAATGCCGCCGGTGGGATCTCCACATTTTCCACCACTTGACATTACAACTTACAGACAGGGCTTTAAACATTATACTGCCCTAGGCATATGCTTTGGACAGACGAAAAACAAGCTCTGGACTGCCTCACTCTTCAGAAGACCACTATCTTTTATTGGAAAATCACATCACAGCTCAACAAACACAGCGAACAAGGAAAAATTGCTGACGTTTTGCACTAGCTGTAGTGCTTATTCATATGGGGTCCCCTGCTGGTGCTCTGGGCTCCTTTTCTTCTTCATGTGCCACCATCGGAAGCTGCTTCCTATAGTGGCCCACTTGTAGGCTCAGCCAGCCCCTGCCCCCCGCTCCCCACATCCCACAGAATTTGATCAGCCAATGGCTCCTGCTGCTTTTACTGAGTCCTGTAAAGTGGAAGAGAGACCAATGTTGCTGCTGTCTGGACTCAAGTATAAGGAGGGTGGGGAATGATGCAACTACAGGGACATTTTTTACTTTGATGCAAGGAATGCATTAAGGTAAAAACTATTCTGACTTTACAACCAAACCACCCTAACCACTTTAAAAGCTTGCCAACCGCCTCACTTAGAAGTACGGTGGCAAAACAGCATTGCTATGCTGGATGACATCTCTGAGACATGATCCAGCACTTCCAGGTAGGGGGCTTGTGCCCGCCACCCCAGCTGTGCTATGGTTAGTCACAGCACAAGTCAATCAGCAGGTGCTGGCCAGTGACTAAGCGCCGGAAGCCACTGATAGGCTCTGACATTCAGAGAAGGGAGCTCTGGGATGTAAACAACACAAAGCTCTGAGTAGTGACAGGCGATCTTGCTATTTTTTTATTCCCTGCAAAGCAGAGAAAAAAAACAGTGAGATCTAGCCATTAAAGCGCCACATAACGCACACATTACACATTGTTGGGCACATATTTAACCCCTTGATCACTCCTATATGTTAACCCCTTCCCAGCCAGTGTCATGTACAGCCAGTATAGTATTACCACTGATCATTGTATTAATGTCACTAGTGATGTCAGCTAGTGTAACCCCCCCAGCCAGCGTCAGCTAGTGTTAGATTTCCCGCTATAGTATCACAGTCCAACTATAAGTCACTGATCACCGCCATTCCTAGTATAAAATAAAATAAAAATTCCAGTATCTATATCAGATGCTATAACTTTCATGCAAACCACATAATATACACTTATTATTTATTTTATTTTTTTACCAAGGACATGTAGCATAATACGTATTGGCCTAAATTTATGAATAAATGTGATTTTAATTTTTATTGGACATGATTTATAGCAGAAAAGGAAAAAGATTGTTTTTTTTTAAAAAAAAATTTCCATCCTTTTTCGTTTATATCGCAAAAAAGAAAAATAGAAAAGAAGAAGAAAAAGAGAGCTTCATTTTGTGTGAAAAAAAAATGACAAATTTAATTTGCGTACAGTGTTGCATGAACGCACAATTGGCAGTTAAAGTAGCTCAGTGCCAAATAGCAAAACAATACTCTGGTCATGAGAGGGTGAAATCTTCTGGAGGTCAAGTGTAAGAGTGACAGATTTCACTTTTCATCTCTATAGTGTAGTCATCCCAATGCAAGATTATATCTTGTCGGCTCTTACGAGTGGCTTAAACTTTGCACAGAACATTTTACTTTAAAAGTAACTGCAAAAGAATATTCATTCCTGAAAAGGTACCTGGTTTCATTAGAATTTAGTGGCTATATCTGCCTGTACCAGTCTTTCACATGCATGCCCACACCTCATTGGCATGTCATGAGTAGGTGTGACCCAATAAAGTGGAAGAAAATGCGCCAATTTGCTAAAACGGTTACATTTAAGGCATGCCTCTGGTTATAAAAACCATAGTTATCAGTGTGCTTATGTTGGCTCTCAACAGAGCTTTCAAGCCCTCAAATGGCTGATGTCATAGTTGGTCACATCTGCCGTACCATGGCAACTGCATATCTAAACAAATGGCTGTAAAAAATAGAAGGGTTTCGTTTTACTTTAAGGAATTGTCCGCTCCAATGATACATTGCAATGATGTTCCAGGTAAGCTGTGCTCTCATTAGACATTATATAGTGTACAGGGTGAACAGAGACACAAAGAAAATTAAGGTTTGAATTTTGCTGTTTTTGTTTATTGAATGACAGAATTGGGGATCATTTCCTCAAAGTGGGATTTGTTTGCAGTAGCGCCTCTCCCATTGGAGGGGGAAAAGGGTATACATGTTAATTGGCTATAGCCAGCTGATATTTCTAGTTCTAGGCTTAGAATCTCTCCCAGGATTTTGTTGCTGTCTGTGTTTCTACTTAAGGAATTTCTCTGACTTCTGCTTTTGCACCATATTGTCACATATATGGTGTCACTGGAACAGGAAGTGAGGGGAAAGTTCATATTGCAGCAATAGGAGCCTGACATGGGTTTCTCTACGCTACTAAAACTTTTTTTGTTTATGAGTGTCATTTTTGTATAAAATTGCCCTCACTACCTATCACAGTGACTGCTTGCTCCACCCTAATTGATACACAGGGATGAGGGCAATTGAGTAACATCTGATTTCTGTAGCTAGCTGATGTTTTAAATCTTACTCTAATTTTTCAGTAGACTTGAACAATATTCACATTCAAGCTAGAGATTTCCCCTGCAGTACCTTTATCTGCCACTAGATGTCCTTAGTCTGATGCCCAGCATCGTACTCTGAGCCTAGGTTGTCTTTGAACCTCCCCCAGCCTGTGACTGCACAGTGAAAGGAGAAGCAGTGCAGTGGTGAGCTCATCTGTCTGTCAGTCTGCTCTCTCCTCCTACTAGCATGCTTTTTTATCACCTCACAAATTGATTAGCTCCTTGTGTGGCTTCTTTCTTACACTTCAGCCCTGCTATACAGGGAATGCAAGAGGCTGATACTAGGTCATATTCAGGTACTTACACTGATTTTTAAAAACACATTTATTGATGCATTTAAATTACAGAGCTGCATTAACCACTTGACCTCCAGAAGATCTACCCCCCTTTATGACCAGGTTATTTTTTGCGATACGGCACTGCGTTACTTTAACAGTTGCGCAGTCGTACAACGCTGTACATAAGTAAAATGTATCCTTTTTTTCCCCCCACAAATAGAACTTTCTTTTGGTGGTATTTGATCACCTCTGGGTTTTTTTTTTTTATTATTTATTTATTTTTTGCACTATAAACAAAAAAAGCCAACAATTTTGAAAAAAAAAACAGTATTTTTTACTTTCTACTATATAACTTATCCAATAAAAAATTTGGAAAAAATCAAATTTCTTCATAAATTTAGGGCAATATGTTATCTGCTACATATTTTTAGTTAAATCCCAATAAGCGTACATTGATTGGTTTGCGCAAACATTATAGCGTCTACAAACTATGGGATTTAAAACATTTTTTTTTTTTACTAGTAACTAGTTTACTAGTTAGCGGAATATAGCGGGACTGCGATATTGCAGTGGATATTCTGACAGTAACTGACACTTTTTGGGGACCAGTGACACTATAATACAGTGATCGGTGCTAAAAAAAAAAGAAAAAAAAAAAGAAAAAAAAAAGCACCGTCACTGTACTACAAAAGGGAATTTAACAAGACTAGTGGCCACTCATTAAAATTAGAAGAAAAGAGGTTTAACCTTAAACTACGTAGAGAGTTCTTTACTGTAAGAGCGGCAAGGATGTGGAATTCCCTTCCACAGACCATGGTCTCAGTGAGGGGCATTGATAGTTTCAAGAAACTATTAGATAAGCACCCCGAACGACCACAACATACAGGGATATATAATGTAATACTGACATATTATCACACGCATAGGTTGGACTTGATGGACTTGTGTCTTGTTTTAACCTCACCTTCTATGTAACTATGTAATGATACTGCCTGGGAAGGGGTTAACATCAGGGGTGATCAAAGGGTTAACTGTGTGCCTAACTAGTGTTTGTGAAGTGTGGGAGGTGCTTTTACTAGGGGAAGAGATAAAATGTATTCCCTGCTTTGCAGGAAAACAAAGTCCATCCCTTCCCTTCTGTCAGAACGGCAATTTACCTTGTTTACATAGGCAGATCGGCGTTCTGTCTCTCTGCCTGATGATCGTGGATGTCGGCAGACTTTGAGTTCCCGGGACCCGCCGATTGGCTCCTGCTGTGTGTAAACACAGCTGGAGAGAGCTGGCGACAGCGCGCGTGCACCCCCTACCCAGAAGAGTAGGATCACATGTGTGTATATATACGTGATCCGGTGCAGAGGTGCCACCCTTTAGTAGTAAAACTGCTATAGGGTGGACCTTAAGTGGTTAATATGTGTATTTCTTATCTGCCTAGCATTCAACTTTATGTAAGGGCTTTGTGCCCGTTATGTCCCAATATTGTTTGTGATTATCTTAGGTCGCTGTGTCGTCTCGTCAAGTAAAGGATGTCGGTGCTTGTGTGCAGGAACAGCTCAGCATTTGATTCGTACAGTGTTGTCAACACTTGTGCTTAAGTACATCATTTGATGCCTGTGCCACTCCCTCCACTGTTCTGATAGATCCGTGTTGCCTGTATGTCCAGTAGCGCTCCGCGCACAATTGCAGCGGAAAAAGCGAACAGAGGTTTTAAAGCTGAAACCTCTAATTATACTTTCGATTGGCTTTTAAAGGGTTTTGTTGATGCGTTTGCTCTAATTGCCTGCTGAATTATTCACGTGTACCTTTGTTTCCTTGCTGTAAATTATCTATAAAGCTGTGGCTCTGCGCACCTCGCATTGTCGAGCTGGACGGCGGTGAGATGGCTGCTGTTGACACAGGTGCCCAGGTTATTAGATGACATAGGTGTATACTCTTCTACGACATAGCCCCTCCTGCCTTAGCTGGCTTCTGTGCAGAGTACGCTGCTCTATTGTAAGTATGGCATTTTGCTTCTTACTTTTCCATCAAGCAACGTAAAGTAGGACCAGGTACTCCTTCATGTAGGTCTATAGAGTCATGCTTTGCAGCTTCCAGGCACTGTGCTCCTTGGGATTTAATCTGTAATTAATTGAATGGCAGTTATAGTTTATAAATATCTGGGATACAATTGTGTCTATAGAGGATAATCAATATTTAACATCAGTGTTTGTTTTTTTTTTTTAATGGCTTTATTTCTTTATGGTTATGTATATTTTATTTAATTTTGTGTATTTTCTATAATGTAGACTTCAAGAGCCATGCTAGTTCATACTGGGAGCAGGTAAACAATGTTGTTGTGCCTTTAGACATCGCAAAAGTGAAATAGATAACACTAGCTGCATTTATGGATTTTGGATCGGTATTTATTTTATTACCTATTTATTTATTGTTGACATTCTACAGTGCCCTACATAGTAGACAGAGCTCTTTGCTCCAGTGGAGCTTACAGCCCAATGCTTTCCCACAAACATATGTTCTTTGACCACTTTGTTCATTGGCATTGACCCACCAGAACCAGCTTTTGTAATCTATGGGAGAACATACATTAAACCCCTAGCACTGCGAGCCCAAATTGAATGTAATGCTTGGCGGGCAGTAGAAACCACTGTTGGGTCTGTTTAAGCTGGATGTCTTAGTACACTTGTCATGTTCCTTGACCATAGCACAAGACCATGCTTAACTATTACATTTATTTCACCTGAGCAGAGGTCCACCACCTATGGGCCAGAACATTGACAATGAAAGGACTCTTCTGTCCATCATCCTGCTGTTATTAAATATTTTTTTGGTTCTCTTTTCTTGTGTTGGTTGGCAGGGTGGATTTGCTTTAAATCACAATTTAAATCACTAGTAAAAAGGTTTGATTTAAATCATAATTTTTAGAGAAACTGTCATTTCTGTCTCAAAGGGGCTCCTCCTCTGACCCATTGTTGACTCCCTGACAGTCCTATTCACTTGACTGGGACAGCTGGTAATGCGACAGTGACACAACCAGGTGAGGGACGAGGCTGCAGCAGGTGAGGGGATGGGCGCTAAGGCCCCTTTCACACTGGGGCGGGAGCAGCGTCGGTGGTAAAGCAGCGCTATTTTTAGCGACGCTTTGCCGTCTTTTTAGCAGTGGTATTCGGCAGCCGTGAAAGGGTTAAAACCGTTTTGCTGGTGGTTTAGCCGCGCTGCCCCATTGATTTCAATGGGTAGGAGCGGTTTAGAAGCAGTGAATACACTGCTCCAAAGATACAGCTTTTTTTTACCCTCCTGCTAGCGCACCGCTCTAGCGTTCTACCGCTCTAGAGTGAAAGGGGCCTGATTTTTTCAGGCGCTATTTTTTAGCGCTGTAGCGCCTGAAAAACGCCTCAGTGTGAAAGGGGCATAATAGGCACTGCCATGATGGATCTGAAATGACAGGTGCTCTTTAAATGCAAGGACTTATTCTTGCTGGTAGTTAGAGTCTTTAATATTTGCAAACACAATGAAGGTTTCCTATTTAGAATAATAAGCTGTCAGGTTAGTAAAACAGCGATATCAGAACCAATTCAATTCATACAGTTTGTAGTGTACATAGATTTGCAAAACAATGGAATGAAGAAATATTCCTGAACTTTGTTTTTTCTCAGGGTTACTGTGAAATTGTGTGAATGCATCAACACAGTGCATGTTGTCTCAGTTTTCAGAGCTTGGATTCATTGAACGAGTTTACCAAAAATGTAAATATTGCAGAATATACAGCCTCATGCTACATAACTAAGCTCCATGTCATGCTAAATAAACTAAATTATTAATGTATCTTAAATAGAAAGCTATTTTAGATAGACTTTTACTCCAAAAGCATTTTATTAAAATAAATTTGATCAAAATCAAAAAATCGGATTTAAATAAAAAAAATCGGATTTTATTTTTTATTTTTTAAATCACGATTTTTATCCACCCTGTTGGTTGGTCTTGCACTGTACTTTGGAGAATGTTAGCAGAGTCAATTAAAATAATATTAAAAGTAGAGTAACAAAAACTTGCTCAGTTTGTCACCAATAATCCTTCATATGACATTGGTTGTGATATAGTATATGGCTGTAAAGTAAAAGCTCATTTATGTTAAGATCAATTTTCTGTTTTAAGCTGGCCATATATTGATCAAAATTTAGCCAGTTCTGCAGGGGCAATCCGAATTTTGATCAGTGTGTGGCAGTCCCACACACTGGAAAATTTTCCCCAATGAGAGGCTGCAGCCAATCAACTGAGCCGCTGATCAGTGTATTCTGACAGAATACAATGTCCCAGTGGGGAGAATTCCTCCTTTACCTCATTTTGTGTGCCTAATGGCTGAATGAAAACCGCCAGACCGAACACCTTGTTGGGGGAGCCCCGAGATCCTGATAACATTCATTTTTACAGCAGCCAGAAGAACGATCACAAGATCTTGGAAATGCTGGTGATATGTTTTGACCTGTTAAAGAACGAATTGTCCTGCGGCATTTTTGGCACTTCAGCATTTATAATACATTAATATTTTGGCTGATGAAATAAATAAATGGCCAAACACCAAAGGCTGCTAAACCAGCCTAACCTGGCTTGAAAAACCCAGCTTAGGTGAGTTTTTAATGCTGATTTTTCCTGTCCGGAGAAAGAGCGTTTACAATAAACCAGTGTGCATGAGACCTTTATAGAATACAGTTCTGAGAAGTATCTGCAATGCTTCAACATTTGGTTTCTGTTTGAGGCTGCCGAAAATTATCGGCCGAAATTTTTTTTTATTCGACCAAATTAAAAAAATAGCCGATACCGAAAGGGGGCGTGGCTAGCCCTGGGTCCCGCTCATTGGCGTAGTGGCATCCTGGCACGCCGAGTCCTCCAATCTCTCCTTCTCCCCTCGCCACGATCACCTTGTGTCATGGAGCTGAATTGCCTGGTAGCAGTAACAATATCCTGCCTCCTGTGATAGACAGCACACTGATCCAATGGTGGGACAGTGAATCAGTGTGCCGTGATTACAGGTGGCAGGACATTGTTACTGCGGCCCGGGTAATTCAAATAAAGCTCTGTGACACACAGAGAACGCCGTTGATGCGGGAATAGTCAGGCTGCATATGATGGGCACTGGCAAGCTGCATCTGGTGGGGCTGCTGGGCACTGGCAAGCTGCATATGAAGGGCACTGGTGGGCTGCATATGACGGCAGTGGTGAGGCTGCCGGGCACCGGCATGCTGCATATGATGGGCATTGGCAGGTTGCATATGACAGGCACTGGTGGGGCTGCTGGGCACTGGCAGGCTGCATATGATGGGCACTGGCAGGCTACATATGACGGGCACTGGTGAGGCTGCAAAATGATGGGCACTGGCAAGGCTGCATATGACGGGCACTGGTGAGGCTGCTAGGCGCAGGCAGGCTGCATGTGATGGGCACTGGTGAGGCTGCATGTGATGGGCACTGGTGAGGCTGCATTGATCTCTTGTTTCATGTCTGCTAGAGGTGCACTGAATGGAAATTTTGCTAATACTTTTAGCAGTATGTTTAAGTAAGAGATTGCAGACATGATACATGATGGTAAGAGACTGCAGAATGCAATTTCTTGACCTTTTTTGCACTAAAGGTGCCAAAAATTTTAATTTTCGGTATTGGTTTCGGTTTTCGACCTAGTGCATTTTTCGGTTTCGGTTTTCGGCCTAGTGCATCCTTCATTTTCAGTTTCGGCTTTCGGCCTAGTGCATCCTTAATTTTCAGTTTCGGTTTTCGGCCTAGTGCATCCTTCATTTTCAGTTTCGGTTTTCGGCCTAGTGCATCCTTCATTTTCGGTTTCGGTTTTCAGCCTAGTGCATCCTTCATTTTCGGTTTCGGTTTTCGGCCTAGTGCATCCTTCATTTTTGGTTTCGGTTTTCGGCCTAGTGCATCCTTCATTTTCAGTTTCGGTTTTCGGCCTAGTGCATCCTTCATTTTCAGTTTTGGTTTTCGGCCTAGTGCATCCTTCATTTTCGGTTTCGGTTTTCAGCCTAGTGCATCCTTCATTTTCGGTTTCGGTTTTCGGCCTAGTGCATCCTTCATTTTTGGTTTCGGTTTTCGGCCTAGTGCATTCTTCATTTAAATTTTCGGTTTTAGGCCTAGTGCATCCTTCATTTTCGGTTTCGGTTTCGGTTTTAGGCCTAGTACATCCTTAATTTTCGGTTTTCGGCCTAGTGCATCCTTCATTTTCAGTTTCGGTTTTCGGCCTAGTGCATCCTTCATTTTCGGTTTTCGGCCTAGTGCATCCTTCATTTTCGGTTTCGGTTTTCAGCCTAGTGCATCCTTCATTTTCAGTTTCGGTTTTCGGCCTAGTGCAGCCTTCATTTTCAGTTTCGGTTTTCGGCCTAGTGCATCCTTCATTTTCGGTTTCGGTTTTCGACCTAGTGCATCCTTCATTTTCGGTTTCGGCACCAAAATCTCCATTCGGTGCACCTCTAGTTTCTGTGTGTTTTTCATCAGTGCATCTGACTAAACGAATCTAACCCTGCATGGTTTCTGGCTGTAGTCTTGCAGTGTGCGTTGCCCATAGACTGAGAAATAGATGCTTTTTCTTTTCTTTTACCATTTACAGAGTAGGAGAATCCAGCTATTGGTTAAAATACATTCAGAGGCAATGAAATCCCACAATTGGTCCTAGTGTTGCATTTTAGGAGACTGGCTGACCAAGATTGTGTATGACTTTTCTAAGCAGTAGTGTTAAGTTGATGTGTTTCATTACTTAGGCCGCGTACACACGCGCGGACTGTTTGCCCAACCTTGTTCGTCAAACAGTTTCGGCAAACAGTCCGCTCAAAATTTGCATGAGCGGACTTGCCCACACACGAGCGGACTGTTTCAGCGAACTGTTTGCCAAACAGTTCGCTCAACTTTTGAAATGAACGGACTCGCCCACGTAAGGAGGAGGCAAATCCGCCCATTTCGAGCGCGTGTACAGGTAGGCGGGGCCCGCGAAGGAGACGTCGCGGGCTCCGCCGCCTGGAATGGGCTTAAAGGGGAACCCCAACGCCGAAAAAAATCCGCGTGGGGGTTCCCCCAAAGTCCACACCAGACCCTTGTCCGAGCACGCTACCCGGCCGGCCAGGAAAGGGGGGCGAGCGAACGCGCCCCCCCCTCCTGAGCCGTACCAGGCCGCGTGCCCTCAACATGGGGGGGTGCTTCTGCGGTGGCCCGGCAGAAGAACCGAAGGCGGCGACAGAAGAACGGAAGGCGGCGGCGACAGAAGACCGGGCCACCGCCTGCAAAAGAGCTACAAGAAGGCGCGGTGGCCCGGCAGAAGAACCGAAGAGGGGGACAAGACCCCCGAAGTCGGGAGAAGAGGCCGGCGGCGGGGAGGAAGAAAGCCGGACTCCTCCGCTAGCAAAAGAGCTACACACAGATAGCGGAGGAGTCCGGCGAGAAGACCCCCGAAGACGGAAGACCCCCGGAGCTGTGCAATAAAATATTTTTTCCCTGTGTTGTGTTTTTTTTTGTACTTTATTTCACAGGTGAATGGGTAGGGGTACATTGTACCCCATACTCATTCACATAGGGTGGGGGGCCGGTATCCGGGGGCCCCCTTATTAAAGGGGGCTCCCGGATTCCGATAAGCCCCCCGCCCGCAGACCCCGACAACCAACGGCCAGGGTTGTCGGGAAGAGGCCCTTGTCCTCATCAACATGGGGACAAGGTGCTTTGGGGTGGGGGGGCCGCGCGGCCCCCCCTTCCCCAAAGCACCCCCCATGTTGAGGGCACGCGGCCTGGTACGGCTCAGGAGGGGGGGCGCGCTCGCTCGCCCCCCTTTCCTGGCCGGCCGGGTAGCGTGCTCGGACAAGGGTCTGGTGTGGACTTTGGGGGAACCCCCACGCCGATTTTTTTCGGCGTTGGGGTTCCCCTTTAAGCCCATTCCAGGCGGCGGAGCCCGCGACGTCTCCTTCGCGGGCCCCGCCTACCTGTACACGCGCTCGAAATGGGCGGACTTTCCGAGCGGGAACAGTTTGCTCATTTCGAAAGTAGCCTACACACGGGCGGACTGTTCGCTCAAACACAGTTTCAGCGGACAGTTTTTCGGAATTTCCGAAAGACTTTGTCCGTCCAACTGTCCGCTGAAACTGTCCGCTGAAAGCCCACACACGGGCGGACTGTCCGCCCAAACACTGTTCAGCGGACAAGGTTGGGCGAACAGTCCGCCCGTGTGTACGCGGCCTCACCCCTCTGTTACCTGCAGATTTTCAGCAGTGGAAATGTCCAGAATCCAAAGATGAATTATGTCATCGCTCATTAAATGCTTTAAAAAAAGGAGATCTAGTGACAGAAATCATGCAGTAGTAACATATTGGGTTTTGGATATTGTAGACCTAAAGCCCCATACACACTATTAGATTTTCTGCAGATTTTTTCTTTCAGATTTATCAAAATCATGTAATATGAGGTCAAACCTTAGGAGTTTCAACGTGTATGCAATCAGTGAGGCCCTTGCACTACATGGTTTTGGGAAATCTGAAAGAAAAAAAATCATCAGAAAATCTGATAGTGTGTATGGGACTTAATACTGTCTGCAGTAACTCCTGACAGCTTTTCCCGGTCAGATAATTCCCATGGCGCTGGGTAAGTGGGTTATGGTTTCCTACTCAGGAAAGGCTGACACTTTCTTTGAGGATGCAATGACATTTCATGTTTGGCTGCATCCTTTACTGCTCTTTAGCTGCAAAGCCTTGGAAAATCGGACAAAATAAATATATCTGAAGACCAAAGTACAGTTTCTTTGCTGGGTGAAAAACAAAACAAAAAAAAACGAAAGTTAATTATGGGATAATTTCTAGATTGTCCTTTCCCATACTGGATTGTTGCGTGTGAATTTGTAGATCTAGAAATCTACATCTGCCTTGTAGATCAGCGTGAATAGTGCAAGCCAGATGACAGCAGCTGATTGAGAGACTCTGGTTGCTGGAGTGCAGTAGCTGATTAGGAGCATATTCTAGCCTAGTAAATTAGTATATTGATCCCAGACTGCGTCCTGCAAGCAGCTTCTCTATCTAGCAAGTTTGCTGTAAAGACGCCTCGTATAATTACATCAGAGCCACCTCCGAGACTGCGACAATTAAATACCCCAAATGTCATGCAATCAATTAATGCACCCAATTTGATTACACTAATGTTCCAACCTGTATAGTGCGGTATCTCAAGACAAAGTTATCTGTCATGGACACATAGTGCTTGGGTGTACAGGCTTTAGTTCTGTAGAAAGATCGGGCTGTATGTGGCTCAATTGTTGTGAAACTACAGGTCCCTGTATGTGTAGATATCATACAGAGGTGGGGTTTAGCGTCAGCTGGAGAGCTATAGGTTGTCTTTGTTCCGTATCTGAACTTTTTTTCCATGCTTATAGATCCATTGAAATTTGCCAGATACCACACATCTTTATGGTCTTTCCAGTTCAGTTGTCGTTGCAATAAAATAACCATTAGCCTAGTGGCAATCTATTTCTGCCTTTTAAATTAAAGTGGTTCTAAAGGTACAAGTGTTTTTTTTTTTTAATCTGAATGCAATCTATGCATTAAGGTAAAATCCTTCTGCAAGCAGCCAGTGAGGCAGAGGGCAGGGACAGGCTGCGCTCTGTGCGTCAATGGGCACGGAGAGCTGGTTATGGAGCATGCACACACAAGTGCCTCCAGAGCCATCTAATTGCTATGGGCGCGCTCAGTGGAGGGAGGAGGGGGGCCCAGGCTCTGAGCCAGAAGAGGATGGGGGCTGCACAGAGCAGGTAAGTATAACGTGTGTGTGTGTTTTTTTATTTATGTATTTATTTTATTTACCTATTTAGAATCACTTTAAGCAAATGTAAATCCAATCAAATGACAACAATCTGATTAAATCAGGAGCGCACCCTAGGTTAGGAGGGAGAGAGGGGAGGGAGCCGCTGCTCTCGTGCACTTTGCTGGATTGAGATTGGGCTCAAGTAATTATGGGGGGAGATACTACTACTAAAAAAAAAAATGTTTACTTTAATGCAAGGAATGCATTAAGGTAGAAAAATGTTTAGGCTTTAACAGCTTAAGCCCCCGAAGATTTGCCCCCCTAATGACCAGGACATTTTTTGCAATACGGCACTGTGTCGCTTTAACTGACAATTGCGCGGTTGTGCCGCATTGTACAAAAACAAAATTGACTTCCTTTTTTTCCCACAAATAGAGATTTCTTTTGGTGGTATTTGATCACATTTGTGATTTTTATTTTTTGCGCTATAAACAAAAAAAGAGCGACAATTAAAAAAAAGAAAAAACAATATTTTTTTCTATAATAAATATCCCCCGATTTAAAAACAAAACAAAACATTTCTTCCTCAGTTTAGGCCAATGTGTATTCTTCTACATATTTTTGGTAAAAAAAAATCATAAGCGTATATTGATTGGTTTGCGCAAAAGTTATAGCGTCTTCAAAATAGGGAATAGATTTATAGCATTTTTTTTTTTTTTTTTACTAGTAATGGCAGTGATCTGCAATTTTTATCGTGAATGCGGTGGACAGATCAGGCACTTTTGACACTTTTTTTGGCATTTATACAGCGATCAGAGCTAAAAAAAATTGTCACTGATTACTATAAAATGTCATTGGCAGGGAAAGGGGTCAACACTAGGGGGTGATCAAGGGGTTAAATACGTGTCTTAGGGGGCATTTCTAACTGTGGGGGGATAAGACTGCCAGGGGGAGGAGAGCGATTGTTGCTCCTAAGCATTAGGAACAACTGATTAGTCTCCTCACCCCTGACATAACAGAGATTTGTCTATTTACATTGACTGTCCTCGGTTCTGTCCCTATCTGGAGTGATCGCGGGTGCCCGGCAGATATCTCAACTGCCGGGCACGCGCATCAGCTCAGTCGTCGCTCCGCCGGCGAGCGCTCGGACCCTAGTGGTCTTAAAGCGCCTGACCTACAGCTACGACGGCTCGCCTAGGGGAGCCGACCTGCAGCAGTATAACTGTGGTGGCTGGTTGGGAAGCAGTTAAAGTAGAACTAGTTGCAAAACATTTTTTTTTCCTTTTTGGATAGAGGGAGGGCTATAACTTTTTATTCGCCATCTTTGTCCCATTGCAGAGATTTCCCTTCCCTTCCTGTCCCATAGCCAAACAGGAAGTGAGGGGAAATCCCTGCAAATTGAGGGAATCCCCTGGGGACTCCCAGGTCACCAGAATTGGTGTCTCCATTGGAAGATTTCCTCTCTATTATTTTTCTGGGGACAACCCAAAATTTGGGATTTTTTGTTACTTTAAATGATAATGGTAAACAAGACACATAGAGAGGGTGAATTCCCTTAAAGGGGAGCTCCAGCCCCACCATGAAAGTCAGCAGCTACAAAGACTGCTGCTGACTATTAATATATGGAGACTTACCTGTCCAAGAAGCCTGTGATTTTGGCGCTCCAGTCGATCTTCAGATCAGCTGTCGGTGACGCCACCGCCATTCCTGGTAAGCGAACCCGGCTTCACAGCTGGTTCCCTACTGTGCATGCACAAGGCATGCTGCACTTTCTAATTGGTCCAGCGGTGGAGAAAGGAGGAGGGGGCCGAACTACCGAGAGAAGGAGCCACGGCCCTGTCTCCCAGAAGTGGGTAACGGTACCTGTCAAAAACAGGTACCTTTCCCTCCTTGAAAGGTGCCAAATGTGGCACAGGAGGGGGGGAGGAGATGGATAAGTGGAAGTTCCACTTGAAGTGGAACTCTGCTTTAACGGGGGCACAGACAGCAATAAAAACTGTTCAAATCCCTCACCGCTTTATCCAAAGCAAAAACTTTTGACTTTGGATGCATATGAATTTTATTTGGAGAATAAGGATATTGTTCAGTGTCACTTTATATTTATTTCATGGCACCATAATACACAATGCTTTACAGAGTACAAAGGACCATTCTCTTCTAGCCTACTATTTAGTATTTAGAAATTTTTGTATCTTGATCTCAAGGTGCATCCTTCATAGCAGCATCAGTACTGTGCTTTGGTGTGGTTTTCAACTGATGCTGCCAGCTGTCTGCATGTGCTTTGTACAGGGCGCTAATGTTGGCCTCATTGCACATATACTGTATATGTATGTGTGTGTGTGTATGTATCTGTGTGCGTGTGTGTGCATGTGTATATATATATATATATATATATAATTATATAATATATAGATATATATATAATATAGATATATATATAATATAGATATATATATATATATATATATATATATATATATATATATATATATACACATACATATATATATATATATATATATATATATATTAGAGTATCTCACAAAAGTGTGTACACCCCCTCACATTTTTGTAAATACTTTATTATATAATTTCATGTGACAACACTGAAGAAATTACACTTTGCTACAATGTAAAGTGGTGAGTGTACAGCTTGTATAACAGTGTAAATTTGCTCTCCCCTCAAAATAACTCAACACACAGCCAATAATGTATAAACCGCTGGCAATAAAAGTGAGTACACTCCTAAGTAAAAATGTCCAAATTGGTCCCAATTAGCCATTTTCCCTCCCTGGTGTCATGTGACTTGTTAGTGTTACAAGGTCTCAAGTGTGAATGGGGAGCAGGTGTGATAAATTTGGTGTTATCACTCTCACTCTCTCATACTGGTCACTGGATGTTCAACATGGCACCTCATGGCAAAGAACTCTCTGAGGAACTGAAAAAAAAAATGCTGCTCTATATAGAGATGGTCTAGGTCACCCATAGCTCTTAACCACTTGCCGACCGCCTAACGCCGATGTACGTCATCAGAATGGCACGGGCAGGCATAAGCACGTAGATGTACGTGATTTGCCTCCCGCGGGTCGGGGGCCCGATCGGGCCCCCGCCCGGTGCCTGCGGCGGTCGGTTTTCGTTCGGGAGCGATCCCGGACGAGGGGACGGCCATTCATTCATGGCCACCCCCTCGCGATCGCTCCCGACGAATGGAAATCCCCGGTGACATCACTTCCTCTCCTGTAATGTAAACACAGGAGAGGAAGTGATGTATTCTCTCCTCCGTGTCGGTATTTTTCGTTCCGACACGGAGGAGAGCGGATCAGTGAGTTGCACCAACACATCCCACACACAGTAGAACATGCCAGGCACACTCACACCCCCCCTTTACCCCCCGATCACCCCCCCAATTACCCCTGCCCCCCAGTCACAGTGACACCAATGTCATTTTTTTTTTTTTTTTTTTTTTTTTGCATTGGTGTCATTTGTGACTGTAATAACTGTTAGGGCAGTTAGGGTTAGCCCCCTTTAGTTCTAATGTACCCCCCTAACCCCCCCAATAAAGGTTTAACCCCGTGATCACCCCCCGTCGCCAGTGTCACTAAGGCTGGGTTCACATTGCAGCGGTTTATGAGAACGAATGTGATTCGCACCGCACTGCAGTGCAAATCACATCCGATCTCTGTGCGATTCGAGTTCAGCCATTCGCCGCACCCGCCACACCCGCCGCACCCGCCGCAAATTCGCACGGGACCCTTTTTTTGGCCCGCAGCAGAATCGGATCGCATGGGTGTTCACACCATGCGATCCGAGTTTGCAGATCGCACTGCGATATGCGAACTGATCTGGGGGTGTCAGTAACATTTCACTGACACTCCCAGCAGTTCGCATAGGGCAGTGTGAACTGCCGCCGGGAGGCATGCGATGCGGGAACCCGCCGCGGATTCGCGGCGTTTCCGCATCGCTCCAGTGTGAACCCAGCCTAATAAGCGATCATTTTTCTGATCGCCGTATTAGTGTCACAGGTGACGCTAGTTAGGCAGGTAGGTATTTAGGTTCGCCGCAGCTTTTTATAGCGCTAGGGACCCCCATATACTACCGCATAAAGCCCCCTGATTGCCCCCTAGTTAACCCTTTCACCAGTGATCACCATATAACTGTTACAGGTGACGCTGGTTGGTTAGTTATTTTTTTATAGTTTCAGGGCACCCGCCATTTATTACCTAATAAAGGTTTAACCCCCTGATCACCCGGCAGGTGTCATTTGTGACTAATAACTATTAGGGCAGTTAGGGTTAGCCCCCTTTAGTTCTAAGGTACCCCCCTAACCCCCCCAATAAAGGTTTAACCCCGTGATCACCCCCCGTCGCCAGTGTCACTAAGGCTGGGTTCACATTGCAGCGGTTTATGAGAACGGATGTGATTCGCACCGCACTGCAGTGCAAATCACATCCGATCTCTGTGCGATTCGAGTTCAGCTATACAGATAGTATGGCTGAATTCGTGTCGCACCCGCCGCACCCGCCGCAAACTCGCACGGGACCCTTTTTTTGGTCCGCAGCAGAATCGGATCGCATGGGTGTTCACACCATGCGATCCAAGTTTGCAGATCGCACTGCGATATGCGAACTGATCTGGGGGTGTCATTAACATTTCACTGACACTCCCAGCAGTTCGCATAGGGCAGTGTGAACTGCCGCCGGGAGGCATGCGATGCGGGAACCCGCCGCGCATTCGTGGCGTTCCCGCATCGCTCCAGTGTGAACCCAGCCTAATAAGCGATCGTTTTTCTGATCGCTGTATTAGTGTCACAGGTGACGCTAGTTAGGCAGGTAGGTATTTAGGTTCGCCGCAGCTTTTTATAGCGCCAGGGACCCCCATATACTACCGCATAAAGCCCCCTGATTGCCCCCTAGTTAACCCTTTCACCAGTGATCACCATATAACTGTTACAGGTGACGCTGGTTGGTTAGTTATTTTTTTATAGTTTCAGGGCACCCGCCATTTATTACCTAGTCTCACTAGTGTACCCCTAAATTTAGGGGTGTCTACTTTCTAAAATGGGGTCATTTGGGGGGGGGGGTTTGTGCCATCTTGGCATTTTATGGCCTTCAAAACTGTAACGCCCTTAGAAAGCCTGAAGGCGGTGCTTGGTTTTTGGGGCCCCGTACGCGGCTAGGCTCCCAAAAAGTCCCACATATGTGGTATCCCCGTACTCAGGAGAAGCAGCAGAATTTATTTTGGGGTGTCATTTCACATATGCCCATGGCATGCGTGAGCAATATATCATTTAGTGACAACTTTGTGAAAAAAAAAAAAAGTTTGTAATTTTCCCGCAACTTGTGGCAAAATATAAAATATTCCATGGACTCAACATGCCTCTCAGCAAATAGCTTGGGGTGTCTACTTTCTAAAATGGGGTCATTTGTGGGGGTTTTGTGCCATCTTGGCATTTTATGGCCTTCAAAACTGTAATAGGTAGTGAGAAGTGAACTCAAAAAATTACGCCCTTAGAAAGCCTGAAGGCGGTGCTTGGTTTTCGGGGCCCCGTACGCGGCTAGGCTCCCAAAAAGTCCCACATATGTGGTATCCCCGTACTCAGGAGAAGCAGCAGAATTTATTTTGGGGTGTCATTTCACATATGCCCATAGCATGTGTGAGCAATATATCATTTAGTGACAACTTTGTGAAAAAAAAAAAAAAAAAAAAAAAGTTTGTAATTTTCCCGCAACTTGTGGCAAAATATAAAATATTCCATGGACTCAACATGCCTCTCAGCAAATAGCTTGGGGTGTCTACTTTCTAAAATGGGGTCATTTGTGGGGGTTTTGTGCCATCTTGGCATTTTATGGCCTTCAAAACTGTAATAGGTAGTGAGGCGTGAAATCAAAAATTTACGCCCTTAGAAAGCCTGAAGGCGGTGCTTGGTTTTCGGGGCCCTGTACGCGGCTAGGCTCCCAAAAAGTCCCACATATGTGGTATCCCCGTACTCAGGAGAAGCAGCAGAATTTATTTTGGGGTGTCATTTCACATACGCCCATAGCATGTGTGAGCAATATATCATTTAGTGACAACTTTGTGTAAAAAAAAAAAAAAAATTTTTTTTTTGTCATTATTCAATCGCTTGAGGCAAAAAAATAAAATATTCAATGGGCTCAACATGCCTCTTATCAATTTCCTTAGGGGGTCTACTTTCCAAAATGGGGTCATTTGGGGGGGTTTTGTACTGCCCTGTCATTTTAGCACCTCAAGAAATGAGATAGGCAGTCGTAAACTAAAAGCTGCGTAAATTCCAGAAAACGTACCTTAGTTTGTAGATGTGACAACTTTTGCGCAAACCAATAAATATACAATTATTGACTTTTTTTTTACCAAAGACATGTGGCTGAATACATTTTGTCCTAAATGTATGACTAAAATTGAGTTTATTGGATTTTTCTAATAACAAAAAGTAGAAAATATCATTTTTTTTCAAAATTTGCGGTCTTTTTACGTTTATATCGCAAAAAATAAAAATCGCAGAGGCAATCAAATACCATCAAAAGAAAGCTCTATTTGTGGGAAGAAAAGGACGCAAATTTTGTTTGGGTACAACATTGCATGACCGCGCAATTACCAGTTAAAGCAGCGCAGTGCCAAAGTGTAAAAAGACCTCTGGTCATTTACCAGCAAAATGGTCCGGTCTGAAAGTGGTTAAAGGGCAATTTATTTTGTATTTTTTAAATGACAGCATTTTTTATTTTTATTTTTTGTTATTGCAATTTAGTGTAAATATGAGATCTGAGGTCATTTTGACCCCAGATCTCATATTTAAGAGGTCCTGTCATGCTTTTTTTCTATTACAAGGGACGTTTCCTTGTAATAGGAATAAAAGTGACACTTTTTTTTTTTTTTTTAAAGAACAGTGTAAAAATAAAACATAAAAGGTAAAATACATTTTTAATCGTGCCCAGTCCCGACGAGCTTGCGCGCAGAAGCGAACGCATACAGGAGTAGCATATGAAAACGGTGTTCAAACCACACGTGAGATATAGCCGCGATCGGTAGAGGGAGAGCAATAATTCTAGCCCAAGACCTCTTCTGTAACTCAAAATATGCAACCTGTAGAATTGTTTAAACGTCGCCTATGGAGATTTTTAAGGGTAAAATTTTGACACCATTACACTATTTTGAAGTGTGACATGTTGGGTATCAATTTACTCGGCGTAACATTATCTTTCACAATATAAAAAAAAATTGGGCTAAGTTTACTGTTGTCTTATTTTTTAATTAAATTCTAAGGGTTCTAAGTATTTTTTGAGCAAAAATACCTGTTTTTAACTTGTAAACAACAAATCTCAGAGGCTCGGTCCTTAAGTGGTTAAAGTATTTGATTAGGGCAGCTCCGTCGTCTCTTCCGATCTCTTCTCCCCTCTCCTGTACTTCTGCCTCCTCCGCTGTTGTCTTCTGCCTCTGTCGGTTCTTCTCCCCTCTCTGGTTCTTCTCCTCTAATGTCTTTTAGCCTTCTCCGGTCTTCTCCTTCTGTTTTCTGCCGGGTCTTCTCCATTCTTTTGCTGGGTCTTCTCTGTTATCTTCTGTCTCTGTTCTTCTTCCAATGTTGACTCAATGCTCTCTCCCGCTCTAATGTCGGGTGTGCAGTGTGCCACTACTTATTATATAGGCATGCGGTCACCGGACACCTGCCTCTTATAATGCCACCACCCATCATGCACCAGGCAGTGGCGTCATAAGGGGCGGGGGCCTCCGGGTGACATCAAACGGTGACCCCGCCCCATGGCAGTAGTAGCGGCACACCGCGCACCCGGCATTAGGGAGAGAGAGAGCGTTGAGTCAACATCGGAAGAAGAACAGAGGGAGAAGACCCAGCAAAAAATGAGAAGATGGCGAAGAAGACCCAGCAGAGGCAGAAGACAGCGGACAGAGGGAGAAGAACTGGAGAGAGAGCGGAGAAGATCCGGAGAGGGTTAGAAGGCATCAGCGGAGAAGACCCGGAGAGGGGAGAAGAAGTCAGAGCTGCCCTAATAAATTACTTTAACACTCTGGGTGTTTTATTTTTGACACTTTTTTTTCAAGTGAATGGGTATGTACCCCATACTCATTCACGGCCAGGGTTGTCGGGAAGAGGTCTTTGTCATCATCAACATGGGGACAAGGTGCTTTGGGCCCCAAAGCACCCATCCCCCCATGTTGAGGGCATGCGGCTTGGTACGTTTTGGGGGGGGGGGCGCTCACTCGTCCCCACCCCCTTTCCTGGCCTTCCGGGCTGTGTGCGGATAAGGGTCTGGTATGGATTTTGGGGAGGACCCCAGCACCGTTTTTTTGCGTGGGGAGTTCCCCTTAACAACCATACCAGACTGAAGGGCCTGGTATGCACTTGGTGGGGGAACCCATGTCGTTTTATTTATTTATTTATTTTTTGGCGTGGAGTTTCCCTTTCAAGATCCTCACAATTCGCTTGCCAAAGTCAGGTCAGTTAAGACGGCAATCCGACTTTGATCCAACTTCAGTGATATTCATTGGGCTGAAGTAAAATCGGACCAAAGTAGTGCAGGGAGCATTTTCAAAATCGAACTGACTTGTGTCGGAACAGTTAAGACGGCTCCCATAGGGAAACATTCATTTTCACATGTCATGCGACGTGAGCTCCCAATGTCGGAGCGTTTGTCGTACCAGTGTGGGATCCTTTTCCCTGCTCACCTGAAATCACTTACTAATTCCCCCTGTTGACAGCCTATGCCACTGGATAGCACAGCCACAGGAATGCCGACAGCTGACATAAGTACTACAAGACCATGTCATGACTGTCAGTCCCTTCAATGGGCAATATTAAATGAGCACAGTATGCTACTGTGCCCAGAGACTGTGAATCCCTTTGCAGGAGCAGAACACTTCCAAGAACCCAGTGCTTGGAAGAAGGCTGTATTTCAACACAAATTCAAACCAGTGAAGAGTAATTAAAATGACTTGAGGATTATATGTTCTTTAAAACCTGCTGTAATAAATTGTGTTTTCCAGAAGCTACACATCATCTTCAGGCACTACTGATAATTGAAACCTTGGAAGAATCCTAAAAAAAAAAAAAAAAAGAGAGAGTACTGTTGACAAAGTGCAGGGCTGGAAAATATCTGGAGCTTAGGTAGCACACATCTACAAAAATGACAGTAATCAGCAATCTCGTGTGTCCTGTTATTGGATATAGGGCATGTTTCGGGTCCTTAAGGTGGTATTAAACCCAAAACCAAAAATGTAATATATTGCCGCTTACCAATCCTTAGATGTGGTGGCTGCATTGGTTTTCTTGTTTTAGACTTTTTTTCAGCCTCTGTTTTTTACATGGTGATCTGGCAACTAATGCATCTCTTGTGGTAGAGTTCCCCTACTCTGGATGAAGGAGCACATGGGCACTTTTGGACAGCAGCATTGTGAGTCTGGGGGGAGGGTAGTGTTAGATGGACTAGCGGATTTAAATATTCTAAAAATTTGAAGCCAAACACCTGTTAATACTTTAAAAGTAATTACAGTCTTCCTTGAAATATCACTGATGTATTTTTGTTCTTACTGTTATAGCAACCTGAGAAACTCGCGTTGCATTTTCTGCAACAGTTTCTATTAGAGGTGCACTGAAATTTCAGCCGCCAAAACATATCGGACAAAAACGGTGTTTTCAGCCAAAAGAAGATAATGGCACCGAAAAGGGGGGTGTCATCCTGGCGGCTCAGTCAAAATCTTCCCCTCCCTCCTCATCACGCAGAGTGAAGAAATAGCTGTTTGTCAATGTGTTAAATAAATCTGTATGGAAGTTTTTTTTTTTATAATTCTCAATTAGCTGCTGCATCTGCAGGGTTCTAATGAGGAAACTTACAGGGTCTGCTTTCCTTTAGACGTGATTTATATTTTTGTTGCAGGGGACTCTCAAAATTTCATTAGCATCTTAGTGCAAACTTCTTGGAAAATAGGTAAGCCATTTGTACAAGCAGGAAATGACATTTCCCAGAGGCATACTGTACACCATCTATGTACAGAACTCCTCCAGGTAGCCATATTGCATTGCATTTTACAGAAAATTACAGATCTGCCTATTGAAAGGGAAAGGTTATTTTAATAACAATTACAATATGACTTGTGTCACAATTAAGGTAAAAACTGTTCTGCCTTTACAACCAATTTAAAGAGGCCCTTCGGTCATTTTTTCATCTTTCCATCTATTAAATCTTCTGCTCTTGTTGTTTTAACTTTGGACAATAAAACATTTTTTTTCTGCCAGCAAATACCTTATACAGCCCACTTCCTGTTTCTTGTCTGGTAAAAAGCCTAGGCGTATGACATCATGCACAGATCTCTCTCTTACGCTTGTGAAAGTTTGCCAGGAAGGGGGGGGGGATGAGTCATAAGAGGGCCAATGAAAGCTGCAGAGCTGGAGGCGTGCCTCTGTGTGTCTGTGTAAATCCAGGAAGTGAACAGGCATCAGCTTCAGCTGCCTACAGTTAAAATGGCTGCAGCCTGACTTGGTGGAGGGAGATTTCTGCAGCATATTTGGCAAGTACAGAATCACAGTACCGTATATACTCGAGTATAGGCCGACCCGAATATAAGCCGAGGCCCCCAATTTACCCCCAAAAAACTGGAAAACTTATTGACTCGTGTATAAGCCGAGGGTGAGACATGGCTGTCCATCCCTGTGTGTCCATCCATCCCTGTGTGTGTGTCCGTCCATCCATCCCTGTGTGTGTGTCCATCCATCCATCCATCCATCCATCCCTGTGTGTGTGTCCGTCCATCCATCCCTGTGTGTGTATCCATCCATCCATCCATCCCTGTGTGTGTGTGTGTGTGTGTGTGTGTATTCATCCATCCATCCATCCCTGTGTGTGTGTGTGTGTGTGTGTGTGTGTATCCATCCATCCATCCATCCATCCCTGTGTGTGTGTGTGTGTGTGTGTGTGTGTGTGTGTGTGTGTGTCCGTGCAGCCTTGTGTGTGTGTCCAGCCTACCTGTGTCCCAAGCCTCCGTCCCGAGCCGCCGTCGTCCCGAGCCTCCTCTGTCCCGTGCCTCCTCTGTCCCGTGCCTCCTCCGTCCCGTGCCTCCTCCGTCCCGTGTCGTGCCGATGGATCGCCGCTCCAGGATCGCCGCTCTTCTCGGCGGCCATTCTACAATTCAAAAGCCGCGCCTCCGCCTCCGCCTGTGATAGGCGGAACACTCAATTTCCCAGCAGCCTGTGTTCCGCCTATCACGGACATCCTCTCATACTCGTCCGTAGTATGAGAATGAACGGATGTCCGTGATAGGCGGAACACTGACTGCTGGGAAATTCAGTGTTCCGCCTATCACAGGCGGAGGCGGAGAAGGAGGCGCGGCTTTTGAATTTTAATGTCCGCCGTCTGTCTGCTCGATACGCTGATCGAGCAGTCAGACAGCGGTGACTCGAGTATAAGCCGAGGGGGCACTTTCAGCCTCAAAAAAGAGGCTGAAAATCTCGGCTTATACTCGAGTATATACGGTATATATAAAATAATATCCAACGTGGTTGGAGGGAGACTCCAGAATGACAAAATGTTTTTATTATAAATTATGTCTGCATACAACAGTTTTTGGAGCTTAAAGAGGAACTGCAGTCTGGTAAGTCTCTCCAGTCTCGGGCCTATGATGCTTTAAGAGTTTTTTTTTATTTTGTCATTGGTTCTGATGGAAGAATTATATAAGATGGATTTGGATTGGTTGTAATGAGTTACAACATTTAAAAACAAATGCGTAGGAGTAAGACCTGTTTGTTATAAGGACAATATAGACCTAAATAAGGACTAGAGTGTTTGAGGTTTGACATTGTACAAGGATGTTTGTGTTTACACAACCCAGGTCCTGCAAATAGGAAGCCTACTTGGTGGTAAGTGACTCAGCCGCTTTGCTTTTAAAGACAACATACTTGCATTAGCTGGAAATCATAATGAGTGTATTAATAATTTAGAAGCTGTAATACCAGACAGTAGAATAAAGCGCATCCTTCATGTCCACTCCAGTGTTATGTCTACTGCATGGCAAGATGAGAGCCATTTTATATCTCCTGTAGGGGCCCCCATCAGAAATAATGGGGCCCTGTACAGCCTACCTGACAGGGTTCCTCCAGTGCCTCCCCATACATTTTAACCTCTCCTAATGCCCCCTACACGATGGAAAATGTTCGATGGGAGCTTTTTGACAGAAATTCCAACCATGTGTAGGCTCAGGACATTTTCCATCAGAATTTCCGACACACAAAATTTGAGATCTGGATTTTTTCCGACAGATGTTGGCTCAAACTTGCATACACACGGTCAGGCAAAGTGTGAAGTGGTCGGAAATTGCAAACGTCAAGAACGCAGTGCCGTACAACACATACGACGAGTCGAGAAAAATTAAGTTCAGTAGGCAGTGTGGCTCTTTTGCTTGATTCTGAGCATGCGTGGAACTTTATGCATCGGAATTGTGTACTCACAATTGGAATTTCCGACAATGGATTTTGATGGAAAATCACATCAGAAATTACACCAGTGTGAATCAGCACTAATTCTTAATTTTATTTTTATAGCAACAGAACTGTTCATGTTGGCAGTTTTATTTGTTCAAAAGTGAAAATCAAGCCTAATTTTTCTGTTGATTATTTCTGTCTACATTGAAATGTTGGCTGGTAAGCATTCCAAGGAGTATTCTATGGTGTGTGATTTACAGTGCGTTATTTCACTGACTCCACCTTAATTTACTGCCGTCTGTGTATGGCTGGCAAACATTTTTATGGATTTCATTGTTTTGCCTATATATTACCAAGACAATGCTTTCCATTGTAGTATTATCTAGTGCTCCTACTGGTTGGACTCTATAAAGTGTCAGCATTAAGCAAAGTGGCATAGCCGTTTCAGAATACTGTTATTAAGTCAAGTGGCCCTGTCATATTGAAAGCCCTATTGTGTGCATTCTTAAGCTTGATTGTCACAGGAATCTCTGTTCTTTCTAAAGCACTGCTACTTACAAGAATACTTGGAAAAAAAATGCAAAGGTGCATATTTTTTTGAACATGCACAGAGCTGAATATATCAGAGGAGGCATACGTCTCCTAATTGTTTCTGGATCCTTTGGTTTTGTATACAGACCCTCAGAGGCAGCCTACAAGTGGTCAGCTACTGTTTGGTTGTCCTGATGGAAAGCCTGGTGGGAAATGCTGCAGACACAATGGCGGTACCCCTGGTGTGTAGTTACAGTACTGTACTGTACTATATTCAAGGATTTTCTGGGTGTTTGTTATGACTAGTTAAAGTACCCTGTGTTCTATGTTAGATGAAATAATGGAAAATGTACATAGAAGGTTAAGAAACTAGTACAGATTAGTATATATATATATATATATATATATATATATATATATATAGATAAAGCTAAAAAATGTTCCTTTCCATTTTCAATAAAGCAGGGTAGGGTTAAAAAATTTGTGTTTAGTCCTCCTTGTTCAACAGAAGCCGATTGTTAAACCAACTTCAGTCCAATGGTCCTGCTGGAAAACCGGCATTCAATCAGCTGCTGCAGCCAACGGCTGGCGGAGGGGAGTTCCTGCTTTTCAGAATACAATAGCAAAGCAGAGGAGATCCTGGACCAACATTGCTTGTGTGGATGCTGGTATTTGAGTTGTCTTCCGTTCAGCGTGCTGGTTGAACAAAAAAAAAAAACGTACAATGTGTACCCAGCTTAAAAGTGAATCTCTCAAGTTGGGGCATGCCGTTTTACAAAACAAGAAACAAATCGTGGAGTTGGAAGATTTCCCCTCTTTTGTTCTGGTGTCAACTCCAAATGTTTAGTCCTAGAAATGATAGTTACCTGGTCAAATGGAGATGTTGAGTCTCTCCAATGCGCACACAAACTGGAAAAACCCAAGAGAGGCTCTACCTCAGGGATATGCAATTAGCGGACCTCCAGCTGTTGCAGGACTACAATTCCCATGAGGCATAGCAAGACTCTGACAGCCACAAGCATGACACCCAGAGGCAAAGGCATGATGGGACTTGTAGTTTTGCAACAGCTGGAGGTCCGCTAATTGCATATCCCTGCCCTACCTCTTCCTTACTATCCAAAACCAAAGAAAGGTGTTGCCATCAGATATACTTAAAAAAAAATGAAATGGCATTTACTGGAGCTATACGATTAATTGTGATTGCAATTCTACCCCCCTCCTGATCTTAAAACAGCATTTCACGATTCGATGTAACAATTGCAGAGTTCTCTGCTCACTTCTAAGCCCTTGTACACACGGTCGGATATTGTCCAACGGATTTTGTCCGAAACTTGTGTTGCATACACACGGTCAGACAAAGTTGTCGGAAAATCCAATCGTTCAGAACGTGATGACGTTATTTTGTTACGATGGGACTACATTCAGGCTAGTAGCCAATAGCTTTGGTCTAGGAATTTGATCTGAGCATGCGTGGCACTTTGTCTGATCGGAATTCTTTACCAACCAGAGGGGAAAGTCCCATCGGACCATGTTGTTGGAAAATTTTATAGCCCAGCTCTAAAACTTTGTCGGTCGGATATTTCGACGGAAACAGTCCGATGGAGCCCACACACAGTCGGATTATCCGATAACACGGTCCAATCGGACATTTTCCGTCGGAATGTCCGACCGTGTGTACAAGGGCTAACAGCTGACAAAAAAAAAAATCCAGGCAGGCCTGCCAAGTTTATCTCAACATGGGAGATGACTATAAACAAAGTAACATTTCATTCCTAGATTAAAGGAATGAACTTCGGTCTGTCAATGAGGTCAGTTTAACCACTTAAAATACTAAACCTTTTTCTGACATTTGATACCTACAAGTTAAAATCAGTATTTTTTGCTAGAACATTACTTTGAAACCCCCCAAACATTATATATATATATATATATATATATATATATATATATATATATATTATTATATATATATATATATATATATATATATAGCAGAGACCCTAGAGAATAAAATGTCGGTTGTAGCAATATTTTATGTCACGCTGTATTTGCTCAGCGGTCTTTCAAACGCATTTTTTGGGGGAAAAAAAATACACGTTAATTAATTTTAAAAAAACAGTAAAGTTAGACCAATTTTTTTGTATAATGGGGAAAATGATGTTACGCCATGAGAATCCTGAGAGAATTGTAATCTTTTTTCTAAGAAAAAAAAATTGTGATTCTTATTTTAGCCAGAATCGTACAGCTCTAGCATTTATTTAAAAAAACACAATTTTCTATTAAGAGGATATATGATAAATTGCCCGCCAGACAAGTCACACAAGGACCAATAATAGTGATTTATTGCTGGTGTTTGAGATAACTCCTTGAACAGTGAGTTATCTTTACTGCAAAATCCAAACAAATTAACAGCTGTTATATTACTCTGCATGGCCTTCCTGTCTTGCCTACCTGCTATCATATAGGACAATGTAATTATGGGGGGGGGGGGGGGGGGGCAGGCATAGTTTAGTGAGTTAGAGCATTAATATCTGTAGACGTGTTTTTTTCAGAATTGTCAGGAGGGCATTGAATTAATGTACAGGTAAAGTAGTATACTTCCCAAGTCCAGGTAAACCAATCTGGACTTTTGAGTAAGGCCCCTTTCCCAGACCCGGTTGTACCTTACTTTGCCCTCTATGGAGTGGCAGGTGTCAGCGGACATGTGTCTGTTGGCTCCTGCCGACATCTGATCCTTTCTGCTAAAAACAGCCAGATGGGGGATACGTTCCCCATCCATCTAGTGGATTGGATCAGACTGTAGTCCGGTGTAAACAGACAAGCGGTCCATTTACATCCGGCCACCTATAGAGGACAGTGGGACGTGTCTGTGTCCGCTCTGCATAAGCAGAGTGGACATGGATAAGCCATCCACTTGCTCAGCGGGGATCAGCGGACAGATTTTCCGCTGTCGGGCAGACTCCTGGCAGAGTCCACCCCATGTAAAATAGGCCTAACAGGCAGTTTTTTATATACATTTTAAGAGTTTTTTTAAAATACGAATGAAGCCCTAAACTATTGTGTGCTTTATGGTTCCTCAACCAGGGTTCCTCCAGAAGTTGCTAGGGGTTCCTTGAGCAATAAACAGTTTCTGCCTCTTAGATGAATAACCACTAGCACTAATGATATTTTCAGCTATCTGTGAAGAGGGATTCTTCCCAATGACAACAAATGAAAGAAGCATTCTTCCCACTGACCACCACACTAATGTACCGTGAGTTCCACAATAAAAATGCTGAGAAAGGCCGGATTACGTCATGCAAAAACCTTTGACAATATAGTACATTTGTACAGCCACTTTCAGCTCCTCAGCTTATTGTTACTGGGTAATTGTGGACATGACAAAGAGTATTTGCTGCCTTCATAGAAGAGGAGCTTGCTCTAATTAATGATTTAAGTCAGCACAATACATTTTAGGGGGTTCTCACAGACACAGCATTTTTCAGGATGTCAGGCACTGGACAGGAACCAAGACAAATGCGCCTGATGGTTGTATCCAGTATTATTATTGGCTGGGCATATTATAGGCCAAGTCTACCTTTAAGACTATGGTACATGTTAAACCCATATTCTGGGCAGAACATGGTGCCAAGTCAAATGGTTCCTCCTTATTTAGCTGTCCGATATGAAATTTGCATGGTTATATAAGGCTCTGCCTGCACATAAATCTGTGAATGAATAAATGACTATGCATTAGAATAAAAAGCCTTCAGTGTGCAGCAATACTTACCTGAGGTTTCTCTAGATCCAGCGATATTGCAGGAGTGTCTCAGCTGCCCAATTCTTCCCTTCTCATTAGCCGAAACAGCACACAGTGTCATTGGCTCCCACTGCTGTCAATCAAAGTCAGTCAGGGCCGGGCCATGGCTCCATGTCTGAATGGACACAGGGAGTTGTGGCTCAGCTCGGGTCCCCCACCCCCCATAGCAAGCTGCTTGCTGTGTTGGCACTCCACAAGAGGAAGGGGCCAGGAGAGCCGAAGAGAGACCCGAGAAGAGGAGGATCTAGGCTACTCTGTGCAAAACCACTGCACAGAGCAGGGAAGTATAACATGTTTGTTATTTTTAAAGTGAAAAAAAGGGACTTTATAATCACTTTAAGGATTTAGAGAAGATCTGTAAAGCAGAGTGGACCAAAATCCCTCCTTTATGTAGAGCAACAATTCTTTTTTTCAGATCCTCAGAGAGTTCTTTGCCATGAGGTGCCATGTTGAACTTCCAGTGACCAGTATGAGAGGGTGAGAGTGATAACACCAAATTTAACACACCTGCTCCCCATTCACTCATGAGAACTTGTAATACTAAAGCCCCATACACACTATCAGTTTTTCAGCTGAGTTTTTCCTTCAGGTTTACCAAAAACATGTAGTGGAAGGGACTGCCTGATTGCATACAAATTGAAACTCCTAAGGTTTGACCTCATATTATATGGTTTTGGTAAATCTGAAGGAAAAACTCAGCAGAAAAACTGATAGTGTGTATGGGGCTTTACGAGTCACATGACATCGGGGAGGGGAAATGGCTAATTGGGCCCAATCTGGACATTTTCACTTGGGGTGTACTCATTTTTGTTGCCAGCAGTTTAGATATTAATAGCTGTGTGTTGAGTTATTTTGAGGGGACAGCACATTTACACTGTTATACAAGCTGTACACCAGGTATGCCCAACCTTTTGAAGAGCAAGGGCCACTTAAGTGAATTGGTAACTGGTTGTGGGCCACAATGAGTGGAGCGGGAGGATGACAGGTTCGTGTCCACTAACACAGCTCACTCTACTCTGTGGGCCCTCTGATCCAATCCGATTCGCCCGGATGGAAGGGGCAGATCCCTTTCTATTTTTTTTTTAGGTAGGCGAGTGTAAACAGACAAAAGTCCGTTTACATCTGCTGCTCCATAGAGGTGAATAGTAAGTCCGATTGGGTTGGACCAATCATGTGAAAGGGGCCAAAGGATGCTTTCACACTGATGCGCTGCGATTTGCCCAAACCACAGGTGCAGCGCAGTGAACCTGTGGATTTTCTGCAGGTTAGCTGCACTTTTCCGTGAACTTCTATTATATCCTGGAAGTTTCGAGCACTTTCTGAAGGCGCAACAAACCCGCAGGTAATAACAGATGTCTATGGCTCAATGCAGGTAACCCGCAGCTGCACTGCACCTGCAGAGCAGTTTGAAAGCATCCCAGTAACCACTGCAAAACAGATATATCCATATATACTGTAAATTTAGTAGTAAACTTACCTTTAATAACCATCTTCCATTCTGGTATTACTGGCTGTTGCTGAGTGCATTTGGTATCACTCCGCCTGTGACAGGAGTGGGCACTATACGGAAAGCATTGGCTTATGTGGCTCTGCTCCACAGCCACTTGCTTCCACTACCAGTGGCTTCATTCACAAAACTGCTGTTTTGGGATGGCAGGTCAGTAACCCGTGATCTGGGCTTGCCAACCTGCCATCTTAGAGCAGGATGCAGAGGGCCACATTAGAGGGCTCCGCGGGCCACATGTGGAACCCAGGCCACTGGTTGGGCACCCCTGCTGTACACTTACTACTTTACATTGTAGCAAGGTGTAATTTCTTCAGTGTTGTCACATGAAAAGATATAATAAAATATTTAAGGTGAAGGGTGTACTCACTTTTGTGAGACACTGTGTGTGTGTGTGTGTGTGTGTGTGTGTATATATATATATATATATACTGTATATAAAAGCTGGCCCTAGATCCTAGATGTTAGATGAGTGCCCAAAAAGCCTAAACACTTCTTCTGACAAATGTTGCAATATTGTTGCCTCTGAGATACGGCTCTAGCCCCCATTCACCTCCCATAAACTTGGACCCTCAGCCAGAACTGGCCAGTGACACCTCTCATAGTCATAACATTTCTTCCTTGTCTAAACATATCCCATGTTTATATGTAAATTCATTCACTGGGTGTGTGTGTGTGTGTGTGTATGTGTTTATATATAAATTGTAATTTTGTTCTCTGTATGACTTATGTATTCCTTTTCTCACAACATGCCCGGTAAAGAAAATCGCTCTTTCTTTTTAGATTTTTTCCTAATTCCACTAATTCTCTAACATTCATTCTCCTGCGGTTCCTGATTTTTAAAGGTCAATGTTGGCATCTGTTCTAAATTAGAGATATAAAATGAGTGCTTTGTTTTCATGAACTTTAAAAGTGGTTGCTTCAGCTGAACCGCTCAGAAGGAAGGAAGTGACAAGTGAAATAGTGTCTTAACAGTGTCATCATCTTATTTGTCAAGATTTTTGAAGAAACCGAACCTCGTGCATAATATGAATTGCTTTTTCTAACCATTATGTTTTTTTTCCGTTTGAATCGTGTATTTGCAGTTATCATGGCATTGCACTACATGCATAGTTGATAAGATAAAGGATTTGTTATTCTCTTCAGCCAGTCTTGTGATTCAGACATCTTTGGCCCAAAGCATATTCGGGTAGTTGACACCTATAATTTTTTAATTAGCTTTACACCTTTCTAGATCACTGAATCAATTATGTCAACAGATTATGTTGATTCATTATCTCATAAAGAGGCAGCTTGGAAGCTGCAAAGCTAAACCAAGAAATAGTGCCGTTACTCAATTTGCAATGTACAGTGTGGAAATCTCAAGTCATGCTAAACAGAACTGCTAATCCTTGATTAAGTAAAATGGGAAATGTTCACCGATCAGCCATACGTTATGACCACCCACCTAATATTGAGTAGGTCCACCTTCTGTTGCCCAAACAGCCTTGACCGCTTGAGGCATGGATGACGCTAGATCGCTGAAGGTATCTGTGGTACTTGGCACTGAACCATCAGTAGATCATTTAACGCATGTAAGTTGTGAGGTGTGGCCTCCATGGATTGGACTTGCTTCTCCAGCACATCCCACAGATGCTCAATTGGATTGAGAGCTAGAGAATTTGAAGTCAACCGCTGGAGCTTGTTGTGTTTCTTGAACCATTTTTGCAGTGTGGCAAGGTGCATTATCCTGCTGAAAAAGGCCACTGCCATCAGGGAATACCATTTCCATGAAGGGGGTGTAGCTTGGTTACCAACAATGTTTAGGTAGGTGTAGAGGTGTAAACATTCTGGAAATTTTAAAGCCATGGGGGAAAAAAAAGTTGGAAAATTTTGGAAAAACTTAAAAAAATTATTCAATGTGGAGTAGTTTTATAAATTGAAAGTTGTTTTGTTACAATGGGAACATGAAATGCAGTCTATTTTTATTACAAATGGAATAACGCAATCTGTAAATGTTTAGAACATTTCACCTATACATGAGAACAGGTAACCACCCCCTTTACCTTATAATAATGTAAAATCTTCCTGCTAATAAGCCTTTTTAGTTCTTGATAGTACTGATCCAGAAGCATACTGCATCAATGTTTCAGGTGTAATTTTACCTATAAATGAAGGGATTGTGTATTTTTAGGAGGCAGTGGTATGTAACACTTCCTTACTTGAAGAGGCTGCCGGTGAAGAAACACTTTGTGATAAACCAGAAACAGCAGACAGTGTTACTGTTGGAACTCCGGAGGGAAAGGATACTAGCACATTTATTATGGTCCTTATCATTTAATTCCATAAAGTACTTTGAATGTGTTTAGGACACCTCTAGCATGCAAGAATGTGAGTTGTCAATGTGAGATCGCCCCCTAGTGGTTAACCCCTTGCCTACCAGTGGCATTTTTACAGTAATTGGTGCATTTTTATAGCACTGATCGCTGTATAAATGCCAATGGTCCCAAAAATTTGTCAAAAGTGTCCAATGTGTCCACCATAATGTCACAGTCCCGATAAAAATTGCAGATCGCTGCTATTACTAGTAAAAAAAAACAATGCCATAAAACTATCCCCTATTTTGAAGACGCTATAACTTTTGTGCAAACCAATCAATATACGCTTATTGCGATTTTTTTTTTTTAAATCAAAAATATGTAGAAGAATACATATCGGCCTAAACTGAGGGGAAAAAAAATGTATATATATTTTTGGGGTATATTTATTATAACAAAAAGTAAAAAATATTGAGTTTTTTTTCAAAATTGTCACTCTTTTTTTGTTTATAGCTCAAAAAATACCGCAGAGGTGATCAAATACCACCAAAAGAAAGCTCTATTTGTGGGGAAAAACGCGCTTTAATTTTGTTTGGGTGCAGTGTCGCATGACTGCGCAATTGTCAGTAAAAGCGACGCAGTGCCGAATCGCAAAAAGTGCTCTGGTTAGGAAGGGGGTAAAATCTTCTAGGACTGAAGCGGTTAAAGGTTAAAAAATATAAACAAATTTGTCAGACAAATTCACCCTCTAACCTGTCATATAAGGCCTGAGATGACAGAAACTAGCATCTACTGTGTCCCAACAATCACTCAACTGTAGGAGGTACAAGATGGAGCCCTCAAGCAAACTAAACTGGAGCCTTTCCCCTGCAGTGAATTGTATTCCAGTATTTGCTTGTCTTCAGCTAAGAGGACGTGCAATAATTTAAAGTGGATGTAAACCCGATTCATTTGAGCTGGGCACATATATCTGCAGTGTTTTCCTATCTCCCTTCAAAGCACGGTGTCCCCTGTCTTTCTCCTGCCCTGTTCTTCTGTTATCAGCCTAATAACTCCTGACAAATTCTCCATGACATAAAAGCAGGCTGAATATTTTGTTGGGGAGGTTGCTATGAATAGATTAGCAGGCAGCTTGCCGTGTCATGCAACACCTCTGAGAGTTTTTTCCTATGTGGAGAGGGGGTGCGTGCCTTTCCTCCAATCAGCTGTCTTTGCTGCATGCCCAGACTTCACACTCCTTGTTAAACAGGAAGGGGAAATCTCAACACAATCTGAACTTTCTAAACAGTATATAAAGTTGAAGACAGCAGATATACAGATAAAACTTATTTAGGGAGATTTGTTTCATCCCTGTGTATCATCTGAGGCTGTTCACTTCACTGGGTATATGTGAGGGTTTACATAAAGTCTTAGAAATTTTTCATTAGGGGCTCCATGTTATATCAATTGAATACCATGTCATAAATATATGATTTATCAATGTAAAAGAAGATATTCCACACTTTTCTTTTCTTTTTTTCTATTTTTTCTGGAAAAAAATGCCTTTGAATCGCATCTCTAGGTAGATGGTATGTATCAAAGCAACATTCACACCAAGGCTTCCCATCAGAACATTGCCCAAAGCATCACATTGCCTCCCCCAGCTTGCCATCTTCCCATAGTGCAACCTGGTATGTGACGCATACAGCTATCCACATGATATAATAGAAAAAGTGATTCATCTGACCAGGCCACCTTTTTCCATTGCTCCTTGTTCCAGTTCTGATGCTCACATACTCATTGTGGGAGCGTTTTGCTGTGGATATGGGCCAGAATGGGCACCTTGACCAGTCTGCAGCTATGCACCCTCATACACAGCAGGCTGCGGTACCCATTTTATTCTGCTTTCAACACATCAACTTCATGGACAACATGTTCCCTTGCAGCCTAATATATGCCACCCACTTTCAGATGCCATTGTAACAAAATATTCAGTATTATTAACTTAACCTGCCAGTGGCCATAAAATGGTTGATTTGTTTATAATTAGGTGTTTGTACAGAATTTTGCTTTAGGGATATCAGTATTTTCTTATATTTTGGATCAAATATATATATATATATATTTTATTTGATAACCATTTACCTTGATTGTTACATTAAAATGGAGTTCCACCCTAAAAAAAAAATTTAATTTCTGTGCAAAAAAAAAATTATTTGCACAAATTTGGAGAGATGTTTTTTCACTCACCTCTAAATGCCTGTTTCTAGGGGGTTCCTCATAGTCTGCCTCCTTCTGTGCCTGGGCTCTTGACATCACTTCCCCTCGGCGCAGGGAGGGAGATCAGCTCTGCCCCCTCCCTCTTGTGAATCATCTGGGACACGCATGCACAGTGGGTGCCTGGCTGTGAAGCCACAGCCGGGTGCCCACAGTTACAATGCCGGCGCCGCCGAGCGGAGGGGGGAGATGAGCATGGCTTCGATCCCCCACATTGCTGGACCCTGGGATAGGTAAGTGTCAAGTCAGCAGTTGCAGTATTTGTAGCTGCTGATTTAAATTATTTTTTTAAGCAGAACGCCGCTTTAAATAGATATTGCTGCAGAACCAAAGGTCATTGTTTCAATGAGGCAGGGTGTGCAGAACATCTGGATGGCAGTGCCATCCAAATAAGACCGAATCCTCACCCTACATGTAAAATGACTATTTATCTTAGGCTTACTTTGATCACGTTTTTTTCCCATGGTAGTGTGCTAGTTAATTTTTTCTAGCTAGCCCACAGACTGTTTTAAATATCCCTGTACTGAAAATGTGTCACCGTTGCAAATTTCATGCAAAATGATCTATTTTTGGTACTGTAACATTCAATCTTTCATTCCGCGGTATGTCTGGTGATGAGTTTCAGGCTTTTAAAGTTGAAATTAATATTTCAACACCCCCCCCCCCCCCCCCCTTTACAGCTTCTTCTGCACAGATCTGAGGCAACGCTGGATATAACCTTGTTCCCATGACAAGCACCCAATGCTGATCAATATAATCTTTCAATTTTTGTTGGAATTAAGGTAGAGAAATCCTAATTACTGACATAGAATTTGTCGTACAGAAAGGGTAATCATTAATTTCCTTTGGGCTTGGGCTCTGCAACTTTCTTTATTAAAATAGCCCAGTATCGAAAATGGAAGGCATGATAGTCCTACTTTGATGATTCTTAAAGTAGTATTAGACCCAAAAGAAAATAAATAAAAAATTATCAATCATTTGATGTGGTGGTCACAATAGTTTCCCCTTTTGAGCTTTTTTCCTTTATTTTCGCCTGTTGATCAGTCCTGTAAGTCTGTTATTTTTCAACTTTCTGTAAGAGCCTAAGCTGTTCAGCAAAAGTGGCAGTTAGAGGGTTGCAACAACCACTTAAAGAATATGAAAACCCAACATATTCATATTCCTGATAAGTGACTGCTGTACCATGTACTTATAAGAAGAAGTAGTCTATTCCCTGTATTACCTTTGTGTGAAATCCCTGGTGTTCCTACCAATCCCTCTGCTTTCCTATTAAAATCTGTCCACACTAAGCATGAGAGAACAGTGTGGGCAGTGTTCTGGCTGTGCTGGGAGCCCGGCCTGCTAGCATCCAATAATCAGACTTTTGCTCACACGCACAGCCTTTCACTGGGAAGACTAATGTGCTGCTTTTTCTCCTCCCCAGCACTCTGGTCTCCTTATGCAGCTGAGAACACAGGGAATGTGATCACTTGTAAAATAAGCGATCGCTTAGTATCATAGTAGGTAAGGTAGAATAAAGACAATAATCCTTCCAGTTCAACCCGTGTTGGTGCACATGTGTCAGTGTCTATATTTCCCATATCCCTGCATGTCGTGTTCCTTAAGATGCACATCTAAGACCCCATACGCAATATTAGATTTTCTTCAGATTTTTGTCTTCAGATTTAGCAAAACCATATAATATGAGGTCAAACCTTAAGGCCGCGTACACACGGGCGGACTGTTCGCCCAACCTTGTCCGCTGAACAGTGTTTGGGCGGACAGTCCGCTCGTGTGTGGGCTTTCAGCGGACAGTTTCAGCGGACAGTTGGACGGACAAAGTCTTTCGGAAATTCCGAAAAACTGTCCGCTGAAACTGTGTTTGAGCGAACAGTCCGCCCGTGTGTGGGCCTGTCCGCTGTACTTTCGAAATGAGCAGACTGTTCCCGCTCGGAAAGTCCGCCCATTTCGAGCGCGTGTACAGGTAGGCGGGGCCCGCGAAGGAGACGTCGCGGGCTCCGCCGCCTGGAATGGGCTTAAAGGGGAACCCCAACGCCGAAAAAAATCGGCGTGGGGGTTCCCCCAAAGTCCACACCAGACCCTTGTCCGAGCACGCTACCCGGCCGGCCAGGAAAGGGGGGCGAGCGAGCGCGCCCCCCCTCCTGAGCCGTACCAGGCCGCGTGCCCTCAACATGGGGGGTGCCTTGGGGAAGGGGGGGCCGCGCGGCCCCCCCACCCCAAAGCACCTTGTCCCCATGTTGATGAGGACAAGGGCCTCTTCCCGACAACCCTGGCCGTTGGTTGTCGGGGTCTGCGGGCGGGGGGGCTTATCGGAATCCGGGAGCCCCCTTTAAGAAGGGGGCCCCCGGATACCGGCCCCCCACCCTATGTGAATGAGTATGGGGTACAATGTACCCCTACCCATTCACCTGTGAAATAAAGTACAAAAAAAAACACAACACAGGGAAAAAATATTTTATTGCACAGCTCCGGGGGTCTTCCGTCTTCGGGGGTCTTCTCGCCGGACTCCTCCGCTATGTGTGTGTAGCTCTTTTACTAGCGGAGGAGTCCGGCTTTCTTCCTCCCCGCCGCCGGCCTCTTCTCCCGACTTCGGGGGTCTTGTCCCCCTCTTCGGTTCTTCTGCCGGGCCACCGCGCCTTCTTGTAGCTCTTTTACAGGCGGTGGCCCGGTCTTCTGTCGCCGCTGTCGCCGCCGCCGCCGCCTTCCGTTCTTGTTCTTCTTCTTGTTCTTCTGCTTCTTCTCCTGGAGATGTTGACTCGACGAGCTCTCCGGCCGGAATGCCAGAGCCGCGCTGTGCGGTCACTTATATAGTGACAATGGGGCGGTGTCACATGGTATATGTCACATGGGTTGGTCACATGGTGACCCCGCCCCCTTACGATGTCATAGTCCCCATGTGACATCAACCCATGTGACCAACCCATGTGACATATACCATGTGACACCGCCCCATTGTCACTATATAAGTGACCGCACAGCGCGGCTCTGGCATTCCGGCCGGAGAGCTCGTCGAGTCAACATCTCCAGGAGAAGAAGCAGAAGAACAAGAACGGAAGGCGGCGGCGGCGGCGGCGACGACAGCGGCGACAGAAGACCGGGCCACCGCCTGTAAAAGAGCTACAAGAAGGCGCGGTGGCCCGGCAGAAGAACCGAAGGCGGCGACAGAAGAACGGAAGGCAGCGGCGACAGAAGACCGGGCCACCGCCTGTAAAAGAGCTACAAGAAGGCGCGGTGGCCCGGCAGAAGAACCGAAGAGGGGGACAAGACCCCCGAAGTCGGGAGAAGAGGCCGGCGGCGGGGAGGAAGAAAGCCGGACTCCTCCGCTAGTAAAAGAGCTACACACACATAGCGGAGGAGTCCGGCGAGAAGACCCCCGAAGACTGAAGACCCCCGGAGCTGTGCAATAAAATATTTTTTCCCTGTGTTGTGTTTTTTTTTGTACTTTATTTCACAGGTGAATGGGTAGGGGTACATTGTACCCCATACTCATTCACATAGGGTGGGGGGCCGGTATCCGGGGGCCCCCTTCTTAAAGGGGGCTCCCGGATTCCGATAAGCCCCCCGCCCGCAGACCCCGACAACCAACGGCCAGGGTTGTCGGGAAGAGGCCCTTGTCCTCATCAACATGGGGACAAGGTGCTTTGGGGTGGGGGGCCGCGCGGCCCCCCCTTCCCCAAGGCACCCCCCATGTTGAGGGCACGCGGCCTGGTACGGCTCAGGAGGGGGGGCGCGCTCGCTCGCCCCCCTTTCCTGGCCGGCCGGGTAGCGTGCTCGGACAAGGGTCTGGTGTGGACTTTGGGGGAACCCCCACGCCGATTTTTTTCGGCGTTGGGGTTCCCCTTTAAGCCCATTCCAGGCGGCGGAGCCCGCGACGTCTCCTTCGCGGGCCCCGCCTACCTGTACACGCGCTCGAAATGGGCGGATTTGCCTCCGCCTTACGTGGGCGAGTCCGTTCATTTCAAAAGTTGAGCGGACTGTTTGGCAAACAGTTCGTTGAAACAGTCCGCTCGTGTGTGGGCAAGTCCGCTCATGCAAATTTTGAGCGGACTGTTTGCCGAAACTGTTTGACGAACAAGGTTGGGCAAACAGTCCGCGCGTGTGTACGCGGCCTAAGAGTTTCAATTTGTATGCAATCAATCAGGCCCTTGCACTACATGTTTTGGTAAATCTGAAGACAAAAATCTGCAGAAACTCTAATGCCGCGTACACACGATTGGAATTTTGGCCAGCAAAAGACAGATGAGAGCTTTTCATCAGAAAATGGGACCGTGTGTATGCTCCATCGGAATTTAGCTGTCTGAATTCCCGCCAGCAAAAATATGAGAGCAGGTTCTCAATTTTCCAGACGGAAAATCTTTCTATCAGAAATTCCGGTCGTGTTTATGCAACTCTGACGTGCAGAAACTCACGCATGCTCAGATTCCACTACGAGATGGAATCTATTGGCTACTGGGTATTAAACTTCCCTTTTCTAGTCCCGTCCTTTGTATTGTACGTCACCGCGTTCTTGACGGTTGGAATTTGGTGTGACCGTGTGTATGCAAGACAACTTGAGCGAAATCCCATCGGAATTCGTCTGTAGGCAGCATAATAGTGTGTATGAGGTCTAAGAGATTCTTAAAACTATCAGTACTCCCCGCAGCCATCCCCTTATTAGTTTTGTTGTCCTTCTTTGGACTCTCTCCAGTTCCAGCATATTCTGAGGACTGGTGACCAAAACTGGACAGCATACTCCAGATGTGGTCCAACTAATGTTATATAAAGTGGTAGGATTATAGTTTTATCTCTGGAGTATATCCATTTTTTATGCATGCTAATATTCTGCCTGCTTTGGTAGCTGCAGCTTGACGTTGCATACTATTGCTCAATCTGTCATCTACTAGGACACCCAGATCTTTCTCCATCCTTGATTTCCCCATCGGTTCTTCCCCTAGTGCGGGGATATGCAATTAGCGAACCTCCAGCTGTTGCAGAACTACAAGTCCCATGAGGCATAGCAACACTCTGACAGCCACTAGCATGACACCCAGAGGCAGAGGTATGATGGGACTTGTAGTTTTGCAACAGCTAGAGGTCCGCTAATTGCATATCCCTGCCCTAGTGAGTAGTTTGCATTTAAGTTTTTTGCCCCCAAGTGCATTACTTTACATTTCTTCACATTAAACCTCATTTGCCATGTGGTTGCCCACTCCATTATTTTGTTCAGGTCTTTCCGTAAAATTTCTATATCCTGATGTGAAGTTATCTGCTTAATTTTGTGTCGACCACAAAAAAAATATTTGTTGATTGAGCTATTTATCCTGTTCTCTATATCATTTATGAATAAATTGAATAGAATCAGTCCCAAGACCGAACCTTGGGGCACCTCACTTACCACTCCAGAACAGTCTGCGTACACATTATTTATTACTACCCTTTGAACATGCCCCTGTAACCAGTTTTTAATCCAAGAACAAACCTTATGGTCCACGCCTGTGGACCTCAGCTTGTAGATTAAGCGCTTATGGAGGACTGTATCGAATGCCTATGCAAAATCCAGGTACACTAAATCCACAGGCCTTCCCCTGTCTAGATGGCGGCAGCTTACTTCCTCGTAGAATGTTAACATTCTGTTAGGAAGGGTCATTTGGCAAGAACGACCCTTCATAAACCCATGCTGATGACTTCTTAAGATATTTTTTTTTTCACAGTAAATTCTTGGATATAGTCCCTTATCCTCCCCTCCAATAATTTACCAACGATTGATGCTAACTGGCCTGTAGTTCCCTGTCCTTTTTTGAATACCCTTCATGTTTGAATGATATAATTCCTGTTGGTAAATTCATCTCCTAAAAAAGAACACAATGAATATGTGAAATTTTAAATACCTAAACAATTAATAATAATTATAGAGACTAATATAAATCATAATCTCTGTTCAAGCCATGGGGATGCAAAGAATTGAATTAATGAATCCCCCACACCGCCCTTTGTTTCATCTTGTTCTTTTTTAGGAGATTCATTTAACAACAGGAATTATATGATTGAAAAAAGTAGGCGTATTACTATTTCACTCTATAGGAGATAGGGACTACAAGTATCGCTATATATTTAGGATACGGTCTATGTTCCTTTTGGTGTTTCCTGTTTTGTGTTAGTATTTACATCTGTTGAATAAACATGTTTAGCCTAGGTTCACATTGGAGCGATTTGGCATGCAGTTTGACATGTCAAATCGCATGCCAAATCGGCGGCAATTGCCAGAAATGGCACCATCCGAATCAGTGTGACAACGCATTTGCAGCGCCGCACCGATTCCCAAAATTCGTTTCTGTACTACTTTTGGCGACTTCATGGTGCGATTTCCATAGACCTCTGTGCAGCCACCTACACAGACGTCTCTGAAATCGCCCTGAAGTCAGGACTGACTCGCATGATTTCATTCCCGCTGTCAGTGGGAACCTGGGCTCAGGGTTAAATGAGGATCATTTAGGTAATTGGGATACTCCTGTGTGGATATTTAGAATGAACTTTGTGTAGTGCATATTTACTGACCACTTGATGAAGAGTAGGGATGCTTGAAACTGTACAGTCGCTGCTACAATGTATGTAATTTGAACGGAACTTTATTTTGAAGTAAAGAAATGGCATTTGGAGATTGTATCCTTCCTTTATTTGATACATTATCTAAGGTGGATGATTGGAAGCCCATCACTGATACGGTCTCCTTTCTTGAACTTGGTCACAGTAGGAGTGACTCATCCTGTAAGTATATATATATATATATATATATATATATATATATATAAAATCTCACAAAAGTGAGTACACCCCTAACATTTTTGTAAATATTTTATTATATCTGTTCGTGTGACAACACTGAAGAAATTACACTTTGCTACAATGTAAAGTAGTGAGTGTACAGCTTGTATAACAGTGTAAATTTGTTGTCCCCTCAAAATAACTCAACACACAGCCATTCAGGTCTAAATTGCTGCCAACAAAAGTGAGTACACCTCTAAGCCCCTGTACACACGGTCGGAGAATCTGTCGGAATGCGTCTTATCGGACCGTGTCGTCAGATAATCCGACTGTGTGTGGTATGCATCGGACTGATTCCGTCCGAATCTCCGTCCGACCCAATTTTCCAACATGTTGGAAATATTTCCCGACCAACTGGGCCGGTCGGACGTAATCCGATCATGTGTATAGCATTTTGATCGGACCAAGTGCCACGCATGCTCAGATCAAATTCCTACATCAAAGCTATTGGCTACTAGCCTGAATGTAGTCCCATCGTAACTAAATTACGTCATCACGTTCTGAAAGATCGGATTTTTCGCCAACTTGGCCCGACCGTGTGTATGCAACAGTTTCGGACACAATCCGTCGGACTAAATCCGACGGATTTGGTTGGCAAAATCTCCGACCGTGTGTACAGGGGCTAAGTGAAAATGTCCAAATTGGGCCCAAAGTGTCAATATTTTCTGTGGCCACCATTATTTTCCAGCACTGCCTTAACCCTCTTTGGCATGGAGTTCAGCAGAGCTTCACAGGTTGCCACTGGAGTCCTCTTCCACTCCTTCTGTTGGAGTACTGCCCTACCGCCCAGTCTCCGAAGGGAGGGGCTCATGCTCTGCTTCAGTATGTCACAGTATATGTTGACATTCATGGTTCCCTCAATGAACTGTAGCTCCCCAGTGACGGCAGCACTCATGCAGCCCCAGACCATGACACTCCCACCACCATGCTTGACTGTAGGCAAGACACACTTGTCTTTGTACTCCTCACCTGGTTGTCGCCACCCAGGCTTGACACCATCTGAACCAAATACATTTATCTTGGTCTCATCAAACCACAGGACATGGCTCCAGTAATCCATGTCCTTAGTCTGCTTGTCTTCAGCAAACTGTTTCCAGGCTTTCTTCTGCATCATCTTTAGAAGAGGCTTCCTTTTGAGACGACAGTCATGCAGACCAATTTGATGCAGTATGTGGCGTATGGTCTGAGAGTATCTCTAATGCCGCGTACACACGTAGCAAACTATCCGGCGGACTTAGTCTGGCCGACTTTCCGCCGGACTTTCCGAACGAGCTACCTGCCCACACACGGTACTTTTGCGGCGGACTAATACGGCGTACTAAGTCCGCCGGACTATCCGCCGTACTTTTGAAATGAACGGACTCGCCAACACACGTGGAGGAAAGTCTGCTAATTTTGAGCGCGTATCCAGGTAGCCGGGGCCAGCGAAGGAGGCGTCGCTGGCCCCATCACCTGGTATGGAGTTTCCTACGCCGAAAAATCGGCATGGGGTCCCCCCTAGGTCCATATCAGACCCTTATCCGAGCACGCTACCCGGCCGGCCAGGAAAGGGGGTGGGGGATGAGCGAGCTCCCCCCCTCCTGAGCCGTACCAGGCCGCGTGCCCTCAACATGGGGGGTGCCTTGGGGAAGGGGGGCCGCGTGCCCCCCCCACCCCAAAGCACCTTGTCCCCATGTTGATGAGGACAAGGGCCTCTTCCCGACAACCCTGGCCATTGGTTGTCGGGGTCCATTGTACCCCATACTCATTCACATAGGGTGGGGGGCCGGGATCCGTGGGCTCATGGATTCCGATAAGCCCCCCACCCGCAGACCCCGACAACCAACGGCCAGGGTTGTTGGGAAGAGGCCCTTGTCCTCATCAACATGGGGACAATGTGCTTTGGGGTGGGGGGGGCACGCGGCCCCCCTTCCCCAAGGCACCCCCCATGTTGAGGGCACACGGCCTGGTACGGCTCAGGAGTGGGGGCGCTCGCTCGTCCCCACCCCCTTTCCTGGCCGGCCGGGTAGCGTGCTCGGATAAGGGTCTGATATGGACCTAGGGGGGCACCCCCACGCCGATTTTTCGGCGTAGGGATTCCCCTTTAACTCCACACCAGGTGACGGGACCAGCGACGCCTCTTTCGCTGGCCCCGGCTACCTGGAGACGCGCTCAATATGAGCGGACTTTTCTCCGGGCGGGAAAAGTCCGTTCATTTCAAAAGTACGGCGGACTGGCACACACACGGCCGGATTGTCCGCTGAAATGCGAGTCCGTCGGACAGATTGGAGTGCAAAAATACTTTCTTAATCAGCCAGACTTGGGTAAAAAAAGTCCGCCGGAGCCCACACATGGGGGGATTGTTCCGCCGGACTTTTCCACCGGATTTTTTGATCGTGTGTATGAGGCATTAGAGTTGGTGCTCTCTTATAGACTGTTGGGTTTCTCCGGAAGGATGCTATTAAGATGTCTATCGCTTTTCAATATGTGCCAGTGTTTTTTTACCAGCTTTTCTATTACCCTATGTTGGATATTGTAATCCAAAATTAAAGTGGTAGTATGGTCAATTTTTTAACTTTTACCTACAGGAAAGCCTATAATAAGGCTTACCTGTAGGTAAAAATAATATCTCCTAAACCTGTACGGTTTAGGAGATATTCCCCTCGGTATGCGCCGCTGACTGCAGCGGCGCATGCGCACAAGGGGGTTCTCTCCGTGAAAATCCGGCAGCGCTCGTGCGGCCGGACTGAAATCTCCCGCGCGCATGCGCGGGAGTGACGATATCGCGGCTCCGGCCACTCACAGCGCCGGAGCCGCGATACCCGGAAGAGACGCCGAGGGAGCATGTCGGCTCCCTCGGCGTGGATCGGGCCAGATGTCGGGGCCTCGTTCTAAGGTAAGTATTTCATAATGAGATAGTATGCGGTGCATACTAGCTCATTATGCATTTTGCTTTGCAGGTTTAAAAAAAAAAAAAAAAAAAATTGCGGGTTTACTACCGCTTTAAGTAAGGGGCTTCCAAGTGGTGTTGAAACTTTTTTTATTTCTTAACATTGAAGTCCTATCCATTTTCTTCACAAAATCAATTTGATTCTGTATAAATCCATCCGTATAGCCTTTGTCTTTAAACCTGTTTCCTATAAATGTTGCCTGAGTCATGAAGTCCTCTCCTTTTGTACAATTCCTCTTGATCCTTATGAGTTGACCTTTTGGGATGTTGTATAGCCATGGTTTAAAATGGCAGCTATTAATAGAAAGATAACTATTAGCATCTATATTCTTGAAATGGGTTTTGGTAAGTAATTTATTACCTTCCAGAATGATGTCTAAATCCAAAAAATGAATGTGCTTCTCGTTGATATTCCACGTGAGTTTAATGTTCTTGTCGTTGTTGTTTAGTTTGGCTAAGAAATTCTCTAGTGTATCATTACTCCCATTCCATATGATTATCAGATCATCGATTGTAGAAGGTTAGTTCAACCGGAAAGTTTTTATAAACTGCATTCTCATCCCATTGTGCCATAAGGGCATTGGCAACGCTGGGTGCAAATTTTGCACTCCATGGCTATACCAACTGTTTGTTTTTGTAGTGCGCTAGGTCATACCAAAAGTAATTATACTTCAAGCAGAAAGAACTCTATACATTTAACCAGATATTTTCTTTGTTTACAAATGAGTGTACTGAACTCTCTCAATAACCATTTAGTAGAGTCACAGGGTTGATGGTGTTGTGCAATGGTATAGAGGGATGATACATCAGCCATTACTAATAGAGTTCTTCCTTCTAATACTGGAGTTGTTTCAAGAAGTTGAAGCACATGTTTCGTATCTTTCAAGTAATCTTTTGTATGTTGTACTGCTGGTTGTATGAAGTTATCTAGATACTGTCCCATTCTAGATGTGAGTGAGTCTATTCCGTTTACGATGGGTTTTTCTGGTGGATTCAGTTTGTCTTTGTGTGTCTTGGGGATAGTATAGATAACTGGAATTCTGCACGACTCAGGAATTAGGTATTTGGATTCTTTTTTGTTTAGATAATCCTTTTTCATTCCCAGATGGACAATTTTTTTCAAGCACCTTTTTGTATTGGATGGTAGGATTTCCCAACAATTTAATGTAGGTCCTTTCATCTTGTAATTGACGATTTATTTCTTCCTGATACTGTTCTTTTGACTAAATAACTATGCCCCTGCCCTTATCGGCTGGGCGTATCACAATGTCTTTCCTCTTGGTCAATGTTTGTATCTAATTTTTTACATGTATGGGATCAGACACCTTTTTAAGTTTTAATGCATCCAGATCTTGCAACATCAATTTTTAAAAAAACTTCTATGTGCTGATTATCATGTACTTGTGGATTATAGAGAGAATTGTTTTGCAATGTACTGTGCTGGGCTTCATTCATGGCTGTTGTCGACCTAATGTTGAATTTGAAGGTGTTACTAAGAATATATATTTTTTTATGTTGATCATTCTAACATATTTCTGGATACCTATATATGTATCGAATTTACTAAGGTTCCTGATGGGGGCATGTTTAAGGCCATTATCATGTACTGCCAGTTCCTCTGTTGTCAAAGGCTTTCCACTTAAATTAAATACACCCTCCCCTTTTATTTTGGATTCTCTTTCCCACTCTGCATCCCCTCAACTTTCCGAACTTCTTCTTGGGGTCTTCTTCTGGGTGATTGTTGGGGTTCCTGGGGTTTCCTCCTAGGCGAACGATAATGTTCCTCTGGATACCTTCTCGGTGTGTGGTCCCTCCTCTCTCTCTGTCTAAAAAAAACCTCTGTGATTCCTGCTCATGGTAGTTTTGTTGATGCTGGGAATAGAAGTTGTTGTAATTCCTAATGGATTCATATCTATTATAGGTGGGTATATGGCTCCTCTCTGGTCGTCTGATTGGACACGCAGAGGAGCAGCTTGGGAGCGAGCCTGCTGGGGTGCCCCCACAGCAAGCTGTTTGCTTGAGTGGGCACTCGACAGGGGGAGGAGCCAGGAGTGGTGGTGGGGGACCCAAGAAGAAGGAAGATCGGAGCTGCTCTGTGCAAAACCATTGCACAGAGCAGGTAGGTATGTTTGTTATTTAAATTTAAAAAAAACGACAACAACTTGACTTTAATATCACTTTAACACTAACTGGGTTGCTTAAAATGGTCAGCATTAATTTGTTTATGTAAAATCTTTATTTATTTTTTTCCTTTTGGGATAAACTATTGTTTTAACTACAAAAGTAAAAGTGTTAACTGAACTTCAGCTTTAATTTGATAACAACTTTTGTAAACTTTTGTAAAGTCCATCTAAATCTACTAGATCTACTAACACCACCCTTTCCAATAATAGACAATGCTGTTGTCCAAGGGTGGTTATGTGGTTCCTCCATTGATAATGAGTGTAGCTACAGGAAGTGTGTTACTAGCTTGATAACCAGGTGCAAATAAAAGGCAAAGGCCTTAAAAAAGAAAACTATTGCAACCACAACATCTAATGACTGGTTAAACTGCAAAATAAATACATATTTAGATACGCTTTAAGCACTGAGCACCTACATATTTCACTGAAAGTGGTGGTCTTATAAAGTGAAGCAAAAGTAAAGTGCTAATGTGACCTTTTTAACAACCATTTTCACGACCATTTAACATTAATTTTTTTTCAACCTGCTGTACATAGTACATTGTTTTTCCATTATGTATATTCATTTTACAGTAGGAATGGCATTGTACCTTAGGCCTTACAGCTGAGAGTATCAGAAGAAACTGCTTTGGTCTTTCATACTCTACTAAAAAATTAAAGCATTTTTAACACAAGAAGTATTGAAATGCTGGAAAGCTCTGTATGGGGCTGGGAGTATGGAGATACTGAAGAGGAAGGGAGGTGGGGGATTATGGAGTGAGCTGTGGGGGCTGTAGGTCTCTAATGCAGGCCATACATGGTCGAATTTCAAATGAATTTTCTTTTCAAAATCAGAAAGTTCATTTTTTTTTTTGTGATCCGATGATACCACCATTGATTTTCGAAATTCTACCGACCAAGCCTTCAATTTCACCTCATGTTGCTACAGAAAATAATTTTCGTGGCCGGGAATCTTCTTTTCGCTCCGTATATTTTCTTTTCTTATTACATTTCTCGCATGATTCTCCCATCATTGATTAGAAAATTGTTTGTTTTTCCAAAAATTTCCTACATGTCCAATTCCTCAAATTTGATTTCCGCACGAAAATCGGCTGTTGCTGCAGCCCACTAATGATGCGAAATTCGTAGGAAAATCCTTAGATACGATTTTCTAAAGAAAATTCTTTCGACATTCAAACCGTGTATGGCCGGCATTAGGGAGACTGTGATAGACTGGAGTGCACTGCAGGGATTGGGAGGCACTGGGAAATACTGATGGAGGCACTATGGGGGGGGGGGGCTCTTCACCGAGCTAGGCACTGTGGGGGCTGAGGGCCTGGAGGTGCTGTATGTGGTTGAGGGGCATGGTGGAGCACTACAGGATCTGGGGAACACTGTAAGTGGCTGAAGGCCCAGAAGAAGGGTGGCCGTGTCCTGGCAGTGGACAATGGCTCAGGAGTTACAGAGGAATTGGCATTACAATTAGGATAATACAATGCAGTTGGTGATGTAATGGCAATTGTAGATCCTTTTGTGCAAAGGATGGTTTAAAATTATTTAGTATTAGAATCTGTGCTAAGAGCTCCTGCAGCAGGTTCAGTGAGGAACAAATGTCTGTTTCACAAATGACTTTGACTTTTGATATGCTACATATAGTCTATTATTACATTCTATTCAGATTAAGTGTTCAACTGTTATTTACAGTACATGTTCACTCCATTCATAGATGTATGATATATCATGAAACTTCTTTATATATACATATGTTTTCAACTTTCTTTTTCAGTATTTCATTTTATTGGCATTGCTGTATGTCCTTCTATGGTTTATCCCTTGAACTGAAGGGTGCATGCGTAAATCTGATTACATATCACTAATGTGGGCACAAGATAAAGCGCCAAATCCCTTTGCTAAGATCTTTTGCTGTAAATAAAATAAAATAATCCTCAAACATTTTATAAACCGTTTTAAATATTTAGGCTTGTTTTCATACAACCCCAATTGTAAAAAAGTTGGGATGTTGTGTAAAAACAGAATGCAACAATTTGCAAATCTCATAAAGCCATATGTTATTCACAATAGAATATAGAAAACCTTTCAAATGTTTAAACTGATAAAATGTACCATTTTAATAAAAAATGTATGTCATTTTGGAATTGATGGCAGCAACATGTCTCAAATTTGGGACAGGGAAACAAAAAGCAGGCAAAGAACAACCCTAATTCCAAAAAAGTTGGGATAGGACCATGTTTGTAACAGTGTAGCATCCCCTTTATGTTGAAAAACACCCTGTAAATGTCATGGAACTGAGGAGACCAGTTGCTGGAGTTTTGGGAGAGAAATGTTGTCCCATTCTTGCCTGAGCATATGCTGCGGTAAAACCTGGAGATATCTTTTATCATTGATGGTGCCCTTCCAGATGTGCAAGCTTCCCATTCCATATGCACTAATGCACCCCCATACCATCACAGATGCAGTCGTTTGAACTGAGTGCTAATAAGCTAAAAGGTAACTCTCCTCTATAGTCTAGAGCAGGGATCCTCAAACTACGGCCCTCCAGCTGTTGTGAAACTACAAATCCCATGAGGCATTGTAAAACTCTGACATTCACAGACATGACTAGGTATGATGGGAATTGTAGTTCCTGAACAACTGGAGGGCCATAGTTTGAAGACCCATGGTCTAGAGGATGCCGGCACTCATGGTTGCCAAAATGAAAGTCAAAATTAGATTTGTCTGACCATAGAACAGTTTTCCACTTTGCAACAGACCATTTTGAATGATCTTTGGCCCAGAGAAGACAACAGCGTTTCTGGATCAAATGTTAGATCTTTAACTTACATATTTGGATTACATGGTGAACTGTGTTCACAGACAGTGATTTTTGGAAGTATTCCTGAGCCCATGCAGTTATGTCCATCACAGAATCATGCCATCTGAGGGCCCGAAGATTAGGGGCATCCAATATTGTGTTTCAGTCTTGTCTCTTGCGCACAGAAATTTCTCCAGATTCTCTGAATCTTCTGATGATAGTATTAACTGTAGATTATATCTTTAAAGTCTTTGCAATCGAACAATGTTTAGGCCTTGCTTTTCTCAGATTGGTGAACCTCTGCCGATCTTTAATTCTGAGATGTGCTGACTCTCCAAGAAGCCCTTTTAACGCTTTCTGCACACAAATGTTTTTACCGCTGCTGTTTTTGGTTTGCGAAAAAAATTTCTGCAGCCAATAAACTCCCCTGCATGTTATCCTATGTGTCCATGCACACATGGACTGTTAGCAGTTTTTGGCAGGGGCATTTTCTGGCTGGAAAAAAACTCCTAGAACTAGTGGGTTTTAAGAAGAGTTTATCAGCTAAAAAAACTCTGAAAAAAGCTTAAAAACAGTACATTTTCTCAATTTAAACCTTTGATGTTTTCTATTTTCTTTTGTGAAGAAAATATGAGTTATGAGATTTGCAAATCATTGCATTCCGTTTTTATGACGATTTTACACAACGTCCCAACTTTTTTGAAATTGGGGTTGTATGTCATTGTATGTAAGATGACTTTCTGAGCAGTGGTTTTACAATATTTCTTATTATTAAATTAAACTTTTTTAGTATTCACTTTGCCGATTTAATTAAAATATAGTGTAAAAAAGTATAACTAATTTGTGTGTCATGTTTATAGGGATGAAGGCTGTGTTTGTAATGGAGGAGAACTACCGTAAGTGTTAAGTAAAGGAAGGGGCATAATTACATATCATAGAGAGTATTTCCCAGTTGACTGCCTGCTTTGACATGCTCAATCGTATGTATACCTGCCACATTGGAAGAGTGAACATCTAATGACAATGCTATTCATCAAATCATTCTCAGTCCTACTCTTCAGCCAAATTCCTCTCTAATAGGCCTATCTCAACCTTTTACCCCTGAGGAACCCTTGGGGTTTGGGAAACCCTGGCTAAAGCCAATTAATTGAGAGTCAGAGGGAAAATGCTCCTTACGTTGGTGGCAGTGGTGAGAATGTCACCTCTACAGATAAACTACTAAGTTCACTGGACTTATGCCGTTAACTCCGCCATGTGGTTTTGGGAAGTCAGTCAGCCACAGCTTAGCAAACATTTATTATATTACAGCTTACCATATCTTAGATGCGACGGCTGTATTGGTTTCCATTTTTAGGCTTTCATTCTTATATTTTCATCTGGTGCTCTAGCCAGCAGGTCTCTTTTTCAAAAGCACAAGCTCTCCAGCAAAACTTTTCAGGCTACATGGATGAGACAAACCACTTAACACTGACAGGGGTGATTAAAATAATTAGCTATTTATCCAAATCCTTTATTCTAGAATGGAAAAAAAATGGTTTGCTTTAACTGCTTGTAAAGTGTGAGCGGGAGTTTGGCTTCAGTTTGTTAGTGTATCTAAGTGTGTCATGCTGCAATCTGCTGTGCCTCCTATGTTCACTCCTCCAGAGTTGCGTCTTACATCTAATGATTGGTAAGCTGCAATATTTCTTGATTTTAGTTTTAATACCGCTTTAAAGAACTCCAAACAATCTCTGGAAGAACCCTCGAAATCCTGGTTGAGAATAGCTGCTATTTACTGTATGTGATTGACTGCAGACATAATGTTCCTAGCATTTAGCAGGTGTTAGTAGATCAAGCATATTCTCAGATAGTAATGACGGGTCAGGACTAGAAAAGGTGTGCTAACTTAAAATGATACTAAGGTTTCAGTTTTTTTCTTAAATAACAAACATGTAATACTTAGCTGCTCTGTGCAGTTGTTTTGCACAGAGCAGCCCATATCCTCCTCTTCTCGGGCCCCTCCCCCCTGCCGAGTGTCCCCACAGCAAGCAGCTTGCTGTGGGGGCACCTAAGCCGAGCTGCTGCTCTGTGTGTCCATTCAGACATGGAGCTGCAGTTCGACCCCACCCCCAGCTCTCTCTTCATTGGCTCACTGACTTTGACAGCAGTGGGCTGTCATTTTGGCAAATAAAGAGGGAGAGTCCCGGGCAGCCGAGATGCTCCTGCAACATTGCTGAATAGAGATGGGTTCAGGTAAGTATTGGGGGGCTGCTGCACACGATAGTTTTGTTTTATCTTAGAATGTGCGGCACAGTAGTGTAGTGGTTAGCACTCTCACCTAGCAGTAAAAAGGGTCGCTGCAACATTGCTGAATAGAGATGGGTTCAGGTAAGTATTGGGGGGCTGCTGCACACGATAGTTTTGTTTTATCTTAGAATGTGCGGCACAGTAGTGTAGTGGTTAGCACTCTCACCTAGCAGTAAAAAGGGTCGCTGGTTCGAATCCCAACCACGACACTACCTGCCTGGAGTTTGCATGTTCTCCCTGTGCCTGGGTGGGTTTCCTCCGGGTACTCCGGTTTCCTCCCACACTCCAAAGACATGCAGGTAGGTTAATTGGCTTCTGTCCATAATTGGCCCTAGTATATGAATGGGGACCTTGGATTGTGAGCTCCTTGAGGGTAGGGACTGACGTGAGTGTGCAATGTATAGGGATAGGGACAATTGTAGACACTCAATCAGGTTGAACTGTATGGACTGATGTCTTTATTCAACCTTTCTAACTATGTAACTATGTAATGCATTAAGACAATACATCCTTCTGACTTTACAGCCACTTTAACAGTGAACAGGAGGTACTTGCTTCTTTTGGGTTGTGTAATGTCTTTAAAGTGAACCCTAACAATGAGCTTATCCTATTTTTTCCCCTTTTTAGCCTGTTACATTTTCAATTGAAAACAATGTGGCTATATCCATTTAATAAATGATAAGAAAACATTTCCTGTCCAAGGGGGACAGTGCTGCTCCTCCATAGATATAAAATAGGGGAGAAAAGGTTGTCATCACTTATAAGATCTGGTAAATTGGAATGCGTTACATTTTTGTTTTTGGGATTAGATGAACTTTAATTTCACAGTCTGGGGAACAACATTGTAATATAATGGTCTTGATCATAGAGGATGATTTCAAAGGAAAGAGGGTGCAGTGCTCTATGTTATATTGTTAGGATTTTTTTTTCTTATAATAAGAATCGTTTAACAGAATAGAGTACAGCACATGCTCTGCACATGAAAGTGAGCTAATGAAGCCCCTTATGCCCTTAGTAATTTAGCTTCCTTTCCGTTTCTGCATGTCCGTATTACACATTCATGTGCACAAAGCCAGGACTTTGCTAATGAAAAAGAGACAATGCTTAATGATACTATGGCACGACATCTGTACTCTGGCAAGTCCACTATGCCCAGAAAATGATAGTACATATCTGTGCACATAATGATGTATTGCTTTGTATCACGTTCTGGCATTCTCCTAACTGCCCCTGTTTTGGCTAATTGGGTGAGATGTAAAAAAAGGCATTTTCTTGTGTATTAGGATATGGGCAGAATTTTGACACAAGTGCACAGCTTGGATGTAAAACTTTCAGTTGTAAGAAGCTGCAGAGTTTGTGATATGAATTGTGTTTTCCTTCTTCCTAAATTAACCTGAAATAAACTTGAAGCATCAAAACGAATGGAACTAATGTATGATGCCGCATACACATGACCGGACTTTCCGTCAGACTATGTCCAACTGACTTTTGGCGGAGTTCAGACGGACTTCCGAACGAACAGACTTTGCCACACACGAATGGTCTAAGTCTGTTCGAGTGTCCGTTCTTTTTGAATGTGATGACGTAAGACGGGACTAAAAAAGGAAGTTCAATAGCCAGTAGCCAATAGCTTCCCTTGCATCGTATTTGGTCCATTGGACCAGCATACAGATGATCGGTTTTCCCGATAGGAATTTAGTTCGTTGGACAGATTTGAAACATGTTCTATTTCTAGGTCCGTCTGATTTTTTAAATGAAAAATGATCGGATTAGCCCACACACGAATATCGGAATGTCCGACAGACTGATTCCGTCGGATCTAGTCTACCGGAAAGTCCCGTTGTGTGTATGCGGCATTACAGGCACCGTAATCCTCCAGTCACACTTGGGTGTTTTTCAACATGTTTCCCTACACATGACTGAGCTCAGCATGAAAAAGTCCATTCTTTCTAAATGTCCCTGTTCACATTTGTATGCTCTGTCACCCTATACTCTATGCCCAAAAAAGTATGTGACATATTTTTTCAACATACTCTGGTATTTTTGCCCCCCATACACTTCAATAGATGTGCCTGTAAACACACAACATGTGCGTTTGCGCCTAAAAAACCCTTCTCCTCCCCTAGAACTGCTCTCTTCCTTTTGTTCAACCCAGAACATGCAAAACATTTGCAAAAATCTAGCATGGCACAGACAGCTAAACAATAGCTTGATAAGGGGTTTTACCTTTTCCTGCCCCATGAAAAGCTTTTTTGTAAAAAGCTTCACATACACTTTAAGTTTATCTGCATCCAGTCTGTCACCGCAGCCCCCAAAAAACATGCAAATACCAACTTTAAGGAAGACCCTTTTATAGGGCTTGGCACTCACCCCATGTCAGTGTCTACTCCATACCCAGAAGTATCAGGAGGGAAGGGGTGGGTGACAATGTCAAGGTAAGAGCATAGAAATGATTCTATTGCTTTCTTTGCTTCAAGCTAATTATAGGCTTTCTTTCGTTTCCAAAATACTTGATTTCTCAAAGTTTCTAATGGAAAGTTACATAACTGTTAATTTGTATATGTGGTTCTGAATGTGTAAGGTAAATGTAGTGTAGTGGCCTCCATGGAAAGCTTGTTGTGTCCTGGTCTCCATGAAAAGCTTGTTGTGTCCCGGCCTCCACGAAAAGCTTGTTGTGTCCTGGCCTCCATGGAAAGCTTGTTGTGTCCTGGCCTCCATGGAAAGCTTGTTGTGTCCTGGCCTCCTTTGGAAAGATTGTTGAATGCTAGCCTTTGAGGAAAGTTGTTGTGTTCTGGCCTTCAGAAAAACGTGTGGTGCCAGATTAGCCAACATGTTAATCTTTCATTCAGTATAAAAACAAAGAAATATAGACTGATGATAAATAGGTTTTCAAAAAATAACAGTGCCATGAAAAAGTATTCACACCCCTTGAAATTTTTCATATTTGTTGCAAGCAAAGATGTAAATGTATTTTATTGGGATTTTTTGTGATAGACCAAAACAATGATAAACGGTGTTCCAAATAATAAATCTCTGAAAAGTGTGTCGTGCATTTCTATTCAGCCCCCTTTACTCTGATACCCCTAACTAAAATCTAGTGGAACCAATTGCCTTCAGAAGTCTTCTAATTAGTATATGGAGTCCACTTGTGTGTAATTCAATCTCAGTATAAACACAGCTGTTCTGTGAACCCCTTAGGTTCGTTAGAGAACCTTCGTCAACAAACAACATCATGAAGGCCAAGGAACACATCTGTTAGGGATAAAGTTGTGGAGAAATTGAAAGCAGGGTTAGGTTATAAAAAAAAATCCCAAGCTCTGAACATCTCTCAGAGCACTGTTTTTTCCATCATCCGAAAATGGAAAAAGTATGGCACATCTGGAAACCTACCAAGACATAGCCATCCACCTAAACTGACAGGCGGGCAAGGAGAACATTAATCAGAGAAGCAGCCAAGAGGCCTATATTAACTCTGGAGGGGCTGCAGAGATCCCCAGCTTAGGTGGGAGAATCTGTCCACAGGACAACAATTAGTGGTGCATGGCACAAATCTGGCCTTTATAGAAAAGTGGCAAGAAAAAAGCCATCGTTGAAAGAAAACCATAAGGCGTCCCATTTGCAGTTTGCGAGAAGCCATGAGGGGGACACAACAAACAAGTACTCTGGTCAGATGAGACCAAAATTGAACCTTTTGGCCTAAAAGCAAAATGCTATGTGTGGCGGAAAACTAACACTGCACCATGAACACATCATCCCCACCATGAAACATGGCATTGGCAGCATCATATGGGGATGCTTTTCTTCAGCAGGGACAGGGAAGCTGGTCAGAGTTAATGGGAAGATGGATGGAGCCAAATACAGGGCAATCTTAGTAGAAAACCTGTTAGACTCTGCAAAAGACTTGAGACTGGGGCAGAGGTTCACCTTTAGAGCAGGACAACAACCCTAAACATACAGCCAGAACTGATGGATTATACAACTGCTATAGTGAATACTGTAAAATAGCACTATAATAGTGTAACCAATCAATGTTCCAAAATACCATGAAGTGTAAAGTATAGAAACAAGGTGCAAAAAAGTCTTTCTGTGCAATAAAGTGCTTTGTGCTTTGTTCCTAGGATGTTCCCTGTGTGTCCACCACATGAAAAGATGTAATCACTCCACACTCACCAGATGTTGATGACTCCCTTCCTGTATAGTAAGGAAAGTCAGCTAGGCTTGTAGGTCTTTCTGGGGGACCTATCCCACTATGATGTCTTCTGGTGGCTCCCACAGGCCCAGACTCCCTCCTGTTGCCATACCAGGGGTCCAAAACATTGTTATGCAGGAAGAAAATGAATGGAGACGAAGCCCCTCATAGTGTAAAATCCTTTTATGTTTATTCTTATGGGCGTTTACAAGTTAAAAAAAACAATGATATAAAAATCATATAAAAAGCACCACTATATGAAACAAAACGACCCTCTGTGTACTTAGAGAGATGGACGCTGCCTGTTACCTGGCGTGCATTCCACTCTCTGGACCAGAAGTGACGGAGCATTAGCTTGACACGTTTTGTCATCAGCAAGTGACGTTATCAAAAGCAGAGCACTTTTTCAAGGCACTGTATATTGTTGTGCTGATCACTTCTTACATGTGAGAATCTTACGAATGAGCTAGCAAAAGCATGAGGTTGCTCAGCGTATCAGCAACCCACATGTAGATCTAAAAAAAAGAAAAACAAATAGGAAATACATACCATATGTATAAAAATATCATTTTTTTTTATTACAGAGACCATGACAATATAAAAAAATAGGGAGACTCCCCCAACCCACACACACACATTTTATAAAAACACTTGGTTGTGGACCTAGATGTATATAGAATGAACAATGCAATGCAAAAAATTATCTGTAGAGAAGTGACTGTACAACTAGTATGATGAGAATGAGCATTGTGGAGTCTTAGCCACTTCATCAGGAGAAGGGAAACCAGCAAACTGATTTCTAAGGCTGATTCAGTTCACAAATATATTGCAATGAAATAAGAATCTAAGGAACATTTTACATTATAGTATAGTCGCAAAATGCACAATCATTAATCGGTCAGCAAAACTGGGGAGCACCCCATATGAGAGACGTCTGAAGAGCACATTAGTGAATGGCCGCTTTCTCCGCTGCACTGCTCTGCATGTTATTGCACTACTGCATGCAGCTGCCTCTTCTAATGCACCTCAATGGTTCACTGTAGGCGGCAGCAGTGGGCCCGAGAGTGTCATTACATAGGCTGTAGACACAGTGCGGCCATGTGTGTGAAGCCTAAAGGTGAACAATCAATAACGGATTAGGTAATACAAAAATAGAAAGACTGTTTGTTATGGACTGATATGGTGCTCGTCATGATGGGTTGGTCACAAACTGCCTGTTGCTTAGGGAGGAAATTTTTTTTACGGTAATATCTGGTCAAAAGTTACTGCAGAATAGACCTGTATTTATTGATTGGATACTTTTTTTTTTTTTTTCTGTCACATAGTTTGATGAGGAAAATAGAAATGACACAATGGTGTATCTCATTCCAGTTGCAGAGCCTTGTGTACGTGGGCCTATCCCTGCCTGTCTCTTTCCAGTACATGCTATGTATTTAGAGCACACAACTATGCACTTCAAAGACTGAAATAAAGCCTACATAGTGAGAAGAATAATTGTGAGGGGCGTGCCCTGAATCTGTCTCTCTACTTTTGTCACAGCCTGGCCATTAGGACTTGAGGTACAGTAATTGCTTGAAATCACCAGCTGCAATATAAATATCACAGAGCTGCATGTAATCAGCTTAGCTGCGTAGGAAGAGGAGATTGGAGATGAGGGAAGTCAGTGGATGAGAAAGGAAACTACAGAAGCAGTTTCATCAAATGTGAAGACTGCGGGGAAGATAAGCCTCAGCAGCAGAGGCATGGAGTCAGCCTGTCACACTGTGGTCTATCTATGTATATCCATATACATACATACATACATACATACACAATGCACAGTGGCACATTTATCTGTGTAGGATAGGGTGCAGCCAGGGTAGCCAAAACTTCTCAAAACAAACTTCCCTAGATGCTTCTACACTTTCTTAATTCAAAAACATGTCATTCTTAACTTGTTTCTAAACCCAGAAACACACATTTTTATATATTGCAGCTTTTCGATGGCTGCAATTGTTGGCAGCACCGCACTTTGTGTCTTGGTATCTCTATTCCACTGGATGAAGCTACGGAGACACCCTTGGACAACAGCATTGTCAATCTGGGGAGATGGGGACAGGGTAGTGCTAGATTTACTAAGCAGATTTTGTTGGCCTCACCAACAAATTGAATCTGAACCTCATCTTACTTTTTTTTTTAAGTGGCTAGAAAGGTAGAAGGTTTTCACCCTAATGCATTAAGGTAAAAAAAACTTCTGTGTTCTGCTCCCCTAAATACTACCTGAGCCCAATCCTGATCCAGCACTGTGCCTGAGAGCAGGGGCTCTCTGCTCTCTCACTCCTCACTGTACATGGTGGCCGCGGTAGAAATTAATCACATCCTGTGAGGAGGTAGCAGGAGACTAGGCCAAGACGCACTCTGTGTCTATGAACGCACAAAGTGTGGCTCGGGATGGAGCCCCCACGAATGATCACATAGCAAGCGGCTTGAGGGAAGGAGCGTCAGCAGGGGACCCTAGAAGAGGTGGACCAAGGCTGCTCTGTGCAAAACCAGTATAACATGTTATTTTTTTTTTAATTACATTTGCGATCACTTTAAAGGGGTTGTAAATGCAGAAGTTTTTTTAATCTTCATGCATTCAATGCATTAAGATAAAAAAACCTTCTGTGTGCAGCAGCTGCGCCCCTAATACTTACCTGAGCCCCAGCTCTCTCCAGCAAAGTTCGCGAGTCCCTCGGCCGTCTGGGACTCTCCCTCCTGATTGGCTGAGACACAACAGCGGTGCCATTGGCTCCAACTGCTGTCAGTCAAAGTCAGTTAGCCAATCAGGAGAGAGAGTGGCGGGGCTGAACCTCAGCTCTGTGTCTGAATGGACACATGGAGCTGCAGCTCAGCTCAGGTGCCCCCACAGCAAGCTGCTTGCTATGGGGGCACTCAACAAGAGGGAGAGGCCAGGAGCAGCAAAGAGGGACCAGAGAAGAGGAGAATCCAGGCTGCCCTGTGCAAATCCACTTCACAGAGAAGATAAGTATGACATGTTTGTTGTTGTTTTTTTTTTTTTTTTTTTTTTTTTAAACATGACTTTACAATTGCTTTAAGCTTTTGCAGTTATAGTTTTTGCTTTTAAGGTTTAACATAAATAAAAGCTGACCATTGTAATCACCCATATAGGTGTTAAATGGTTAGTCTCAACTTTCTAACTGCCACGTCCATTGGAAACCTGAAAGTAAGTTGACAAATAACACTCACTAGCTGGATCAACAGGTGAAAAAAAGCCTAATAAAAAGAAGATCAATACAGCCGCTACATCTAAGAATTGGTGAGCTGCAAAATGCATAAATATTTTTGGGGGGTTTATTGCTGCTTTCATTTTTCTCATTTTTAGACTACTTTAGATAAAAGTTGGAGAAAACCACGCTGGATTGCCATATTCATGTTGCTTATTAGACATAAGCAGGGAAGCAAAGTCATTTTCTCTTTTCACTCACAGTATAAACAACAGTTATATGAAAAAAATAAATCCAACTTTATTGATTTGTCCAGAAAAACTGTCACAATATGCTGGTTCTAGCAACAACTGTTTATTCTTATTTTTTATGGCTAACTTTAAAGAGGAACAGAACTCCAAAAGTTGTGCCACAAAGGGATGAGAGAGCACAAGGGAGAAGTCACCAGAATTGCCTGTGGTCTCCCTGCAGTTGACCTTTCACCATTTGACTAGGTTCACACTGCTATGACATGAAAGTGCCACGGCTTCCGATCCGACTTTGCCCTGCAACATTGGTCTCTCATAGGTGATCATTGTTGTGCTCCTAAAGTCTGAGCGTATGTTGTACCAGTGTGATAACGGCCTTACTGGCTTATCATGCATTGTTCTGCACTCTGTGTGGAGGCTGTTATCTTGGTAAAGGCAGAGCTTTGCTACCTCCAGTAAGGAAATGGTAAGTAGCATGGCAGTGATATTACCAAATCTAATTTCTAACTCTCTGAAACTAGCAGTGCCATAGATTTTTTAGGAGGAATTAACCTTTTGCCTACCTGCCGCCGTCATTATACTGCGGCAGGTGGGCTCTCCAGTGCAAACCGCCATAGGTGTACGTCAGTCTGTGCTATGAGGATAGCGGGTACATGCCGTTGGAGCGTGCCCACAGGTAGGACTGGGGAAAAAAATCTATTTAAATCTTGAATTGAGTTGAGAGGTCAAATCAATTCAAAATTTCAGCAAATCGATTCAAAATTTCAGAAAATCTATTTTTTTTTAATTGATTTTTTTTCACCACGACCGGCACTGACACCGTGCTGGTCCTGAGGTGCTGCGGGCAGGAGTTTTTAGGCGAGGCTGTGGCTTAGGCCTTGCCCGAGAGGCCGGACGCCTCTGACTAGGCCAAAGCCATGGCCTCGCCTAAAAACTCCTGCCTGCAGCTCCCCAGGACCGGCACGGTGTCCATCAAAAAAAATAAATAATTTGATTCGTGAATCGAGTTTTTTTTTTTTTTTAAATCGCAGATTTTTTTTTTTTGAGTAAATCGCCCAGCTCTACCCACAGGTCCCATGAACTCTACGTCCCCCGGCGACCCACGATCGCTGTGTACAGAAGCAGAACAGTTTGCGAACAGCGATCTGATCTCTGTCCTGTCTCAGTAAGCCAATCCCCCCCCCCCTACAGTTAGAACACACCTGGGGAACACACCTAACCCCTTGATCGCCCCATAGTGTTAACCCTTTCCCTGCCAGTGTCATTTTTACATTGATCAGTGCATTTTTATAGCACTGATCAATGTAATAATGTCACTAATCCCCAAAAAGTGTAATTTTGGGGTCAGATTTGTCTGTCGCAGTCCCACTAAAAATCGTATATCACTGCCATTCCCAGTAAAAAAAAAAAAAAAAAGTCCCTAAATCTATCCCGTAATTTGTAGATACGATAACTTTTGCGCAAACCAATCAATATACGGAAATTGCGATTTTTTTTTTTAACCAAAAATATGTAGAAGAATATATATTGGCCTAAACTGATAAATAAATTTAGTTTTTTAGATATATTTTTTTGGATATGTATTATAGCAGAAAGTAAAAAAAAAAAAATTATTTTTTTCAAAATTGTCTGTCTTTTGTTGTTTATAGCGCAAAAAATCAAAACCGCAAGGAGAGTAAATACCACCAAAAGAAAGCTCTATTTGTGGGTAAAAATGCACTTTAATTTTGTTTGAGTACAGCATCGTGTGACCGCGCAATTGTCAGTTAAACGACACAGTGACCTATTGCAAGAAATGGCCTGGTCATTAAGGGGGCAAATCTTTCCGGGGCTGAAGTAGTTAAAGACAAAAAGGTTTATTCTTTTAGGATATGGCACAATTACCACTTCTAGACGTTTTTAGCAAATTTTCACTTTTTGAGTTTGGGACAATTTTAAAGGTAATGTAGTGATTTAAATACATTTTCTATACCTATATTCTATACCTATTTTAGGACTGAAAATAACCGCTATTTTTACTTGGGTAAATATAAAAAAATATGTATAAATATTTCATGTTTATCACTTATACCACCACTTTTTTCTCTGGTCGACTTATGCTGTGAATAGACCTGAGCTGGGAGATCTACTATTGTGCATGTACATAAATGAAAGTGAGAGCCGGACAACACTCCCCCTCCTTCCTTATCAGAGAGAAGTCAACAGTAGTATAGGCAGTACTGAACTTGCTCTACAAACTGAGTGTCATGTACCATGTAATAAATGTTATTTAAAACTAGACATAAAATGAAAAATGTAATATAAAAGATTAGTTAATCTATAAACTTAAAAAACGCAACACAAAGGCGCCTTTTAGAGCCATCAATTTATTTCTAGTTTTGGATAAAGTTTGAAAGATTAAGTTTCCCTGCCAGGTTTTTATGTCTGTCTGTTACGCCATAAGGGAGATTTTCTCACTTCTTGTCCCTGTGACCCCACTTTTCCAAAAATATGTTATTTGTCCTTATTTTTTTATTAATCTGTATTTGTAGTTCTGTCCATACAGTTTTGAGAGTTATGCCTAGTACACCCGATTAGAAAATCATCTGAAAAATACCACTTTCGAACCAATCGTATAATAATCTGATCACTCGTACACATCGTTCGAGAGCCGATCACGACAGTTCATTAAACCCGAAGGGACAAAGTTTTCTCATATGATATCAGAACGAATGATTTTCTTTTAATCAGTACAGTATTCATCTGAAAAAAAAATCTGACAACTAAGACCACATGCTCGGAAACGAAAATAATGTATTACAATACAATACAACACATTACATCACTTCTGAAATTGTATTCTGTCGTACAAGAATTTCCGTACCTTTAGTAACCTCTTCATTTTCGATGTGAGACTAGCATGCAAAAAAAGAAGCAAACAAAAGAAAAAACGGACGATCATTTGTCCGACATTCTCATCATTATTATTTTTATTATACAGGATTTATATAGCGCCAACAGTTTATGCAGCACTTTACAATAAAAAAAGGAGACAATACAGTTATAATACAATAAAATACAAGATGCTTAAGAGGGCCCTGCTCAGAAGAGCTTACAATCTAATAGGTTGGGGCAAGTGGTACAAAAGGTTGTAACTGTGGGGAAGGTTGGAAAATCTTAATTCGATCAGCTGCTGCAACCAATTGGCTGCAGGGCTGATAAGTGTATCTTGACAGTTGAGGGGTCTCAGCTGTCAGAATACAGTAGCACAGCGAGGAGAATTCCTCCATTCCTCGGCCCAGTGGCTGATCAAAGGAAACATTATTTATGACCAGCCTTACACACTGATCATAAATTCTAAATCTGTTGTTAAAAAAGAGGTTGGAGGTCAGTAATGCTCATTGGGGCTCATGTCAATGGGCGTTTTTTTCCTGCATTTGTCATGTGTTTATAACCCATGTGAAATGCAAGTCAGCAAAATCACATGAACTATACACATCATAGTTCAGTGACTGCATTGGACCTACTTTGTGTTGCACTTCATTTCTTTGAGACCAACGTGTCCTGAGCAGGTCAAATGCAACCTTTGCTGTTCAAACGTATTTGCCATTCAAACGCTTGCATTTGAATAGCAAACATGGCATTTGAAAAGAATGTCTGTCAACATGAGCCCCTAGAGAAACTGCCTGAACATCATAATGTTATTATTCTAGGTGTATTTGAAAGGTGCTGAATAAGGTCCTTGAAGATGCACCAGAGTACCTTCACAGGGCACATTAATGCATGTGTTTAGGAGCCTATTGTAAGTGAGCCCTTACCTCCCTCTTACTACAAGGAATACTTCCTCTTGTTGTATTGCATACCACTTCCAGATTGTGGTCACAAACAATTAAATGTTAGAGAACTTTAATTATGGCTTAAAATAAAGTGTTTGAGCAAGTATAACTAGAAATAAACCACTTTTCTTTTCTTTTCTTTTTTTTTTGATAGTGGATCGCCCTCAATTTTTCTTGTTGACTATCATCACCAGGAGTGAGAGTGAAAAAAAAAACACTTTGGGTTGTTACCAGAACAGGAATAAAGGGGAAATCTTCATGTGAGTACTAGTTCTGGTGACCCTGGTGAGAACTAGGGAATTCCCTCACATTGGAGGGATTTCCTCTTCTGTAGTAGCTGTTGGACTGGAAGTAAAGGGAAAGGTCTCCAGTAGGATACAGCAAAAAAAACAAAAAGGCTGCGGTTAGAGCTACACGATTCTGGCTAAAATGAGAATCATGATTTTTTTCCTTAGAAGATAAATCACGATTATCTCACTATCTCTCGTGGCGTAACAGCATCTTTCACAAAAAAAAAAAAAAATGGGCTAACTTTACTGTTTCTTTTATTTTTTTTTTATTTTTTTTTTATTCATTGAAGTGTATTTTTTCCCAAATAATTGCATTCGAAAGACCACTGGGCAAATACAGTGTGACATAAAATATTGCAACAATTGACATTTTATTCTCCAAGGTCTCTGCTAAAATATATATAATGTTTGGGAGTTCCAAGTAATTTTCTAGCAAAAAATATTGATTTTTACCTTAAGAAACAAGTGTCAGAAAAAGATTAATGCCCCTTTTGGGCCGTTCAGGTCTGCCTGTCAGTTTTATAGGCAGACCTGAATGGACGCTACATAGACCTCTATGGAGCATCAGATGTCAGTGGTGACATGTCCGCTGACATCTGACCCGCTCCGATCCACTAAAGTGTGACGGAGGAAGACGCTATTTTTCCATCTGTCATCGTATCAGATGAAAACGGACTCTACGGTCCATCTTCATCTGATCCCCCATAGAGTAGAGCGGTGCTCTGAAAGGTCCGTCCCTGCACAGTGTGCAGAGACAGACCTGTCATCTGACTGATCAGCGGGAATCGACGGAGCGATCCCCCGCTGAGCAAAGTGGAGCCCGTACACGGACACGTCCGTGTGAAAGGGCCCTTAGACTTTAAGTGGTTAAACTTCCTGCATTTACACGTTGTTAAAAACTTGGCAGACTGCCTGAATTTTTTTCTTTACACACAGAAGTTTCCCTATGATCTAAGAAGGAAGTTAGTTACAATGTTTCATTTTATAAAACTGTCAGACTGCCCAATGTTTTCTTTTGACAGCTGAGTGAGCAGATAAGTCTCTCCACTTGTTATATGAAAGAATCGGCAAACTCTGCAATAGAGATCGTGAGAGGGGTTGAATCGTGATTGTGATTTTTTAGCAATTAATTGTGCAGGGTTATGACTCTTCCTTATGCAATCCAAAATGGGGAAAAAAAGGTTTTGACGTTAGTTCTATTTTAAAGTAGATCTCTCAGTAAGTCTCTCAGTGCAATGATGACCTCTATGGTAACAGAAGTGCTGAAGTGATCATTATAATAAAGCTCAACACGTAGATCTTAAATATATTGGCACAAACATATTTTAGTCTGAAGACTGTCATATGCAGCTCAAATCTCTTCCGATAGCTGCTAAATTGGCTGAAATTCGGCTTGGCTTGGATGGAACCACGTGGAAATTTGTTGGCCGAACAGTGGCTACATCCAACCAGGTGCTGCTACTATTCAGATATTCTGACAGCCGCAAGTACATGCTGTTTAGTGCTGATGGAGGAATCTGTTGTATTTCTTTTTTTCTTTTGAACAAAAGAAATCGAGTTGTGTGTGGCTAGATTTAGTTAGGGCTGAGCAACCCACATGTTTCTAGCTGCTGATAGACTACAAGTCCAGATGCATTATACTAGCTGACAGTTTTTAGTGCATGCTGGGGTTTATAGTAGACCTACATTGGTGTAGAAGAAAATATTTAGATGCTGTTTATGCAATGCATGTTTTTCTCACATTGAGCAGTGTAGGAAAAGGTGTTCCCTCTGGTGCAATGCTTTGATGGCCTCCTGTGTTCAGCCGAGCAGTTAAATAGCAGCATTCCATGCCCATCTGCTATTAGTCACTTAGTCCACAAGCTCTACGTTTATATCACGGGTACAGGATGTGTGTGATGGCTGCTTTGTAACTCTACCATATCCCTGCATCTTCTTCAGCCTCTACTCTCTTCTCCATGGCAACTTAGTTCTATGTTCTTTCAGGAGATGAGAGAAATTAATCTGCTTTTTTTTTTTTTTCTTTGTGGCTTTCTTCGTTCTCTGTCTCTTTTTGAGCATGGCTCTTGCATCCTCGGTGGCATGCATGGTTCGTTATGCTTCTCACGCCTGCTAAGCAAGAGAGTCAAGGATGGCAAGTGATGACGATGAAGCCTGCAGTGAAGGACTGGGGACATCCCGTGTGGGGTATTAGCTTGACAAACACAAGGTAATGCATTGCAAACCTCAGGTTAGGTGTGCTTGTTGTTAAATTAGCAGCCTCCCATCTTCTCTCAGCATAGTAAATGAAATCCCTGTGGAATAAGGGGTGGCCTGTGAAAAAATGTGCAGCATCTATTTGGCATATCTGTCTTTTGTCTTCATCTTGCTAGCTGGTTTACTTGGAACCTTAACCCTTACCCTTCTGCTGCGGATGATTTCTTTATGTTTAGTCTCCGCCGGCCATTTCGTTTTAAGCATTGCAGTGAATGATTAAGTTACATCTGCTTCGTTGCTCTGAATCAGCAGACTGGAGCCTTCTGTGCTACCAGCACAGCAAGCTTTAGGCCTCTGGACCAGCTTCAGGGCTCCTTAAAGTCCATCACAGTGAGTATGTTGAGCGTATTCAGTAGCTCAAAGAGCAATATGCAGAACAGTCAGGAAACTGAAATCTGATTAGTCGATCTGGATTACTGTTCACTGCACATAATCTCTTCTGTTTGCACAGCATAACTGAATAGGTGTCTTCTGATGGTACATGCCACCCCAAGGTGCCTTGTACGGATGTAATTACCATGCACATACTGTAGTTTGTCATAAGACTTAAGATTACCATTGTTATAGATTTTGTGACACTGGCTTATATGTATTCAAATTTATGAGGCCTGTCTACGTTTTCAGCATATTTTGTTTTTCTGATGTGCAGTAGACACTCAGGCCCCACACACACCTAAGTGTTTTGTATCTCGAAGCTTCACTCTTCAAAATGCTAAACATCCAAATTGTATTTAGATGGTGGCTGTCAACATATCGGTGCTTAGACACCTGTAGCTCAACACCTGACGATCCAAAAGCTACATGAAATAATTTTGAGGCAGAATTGACCATTTTGGCTATATTGACTTCATGGGAATTCCTCAGATGTGTGAATCAATTATTTTCTGATGCGTTTTCTTAAGCCTGTAAGAACTGATCTCCTCCCTCAAGTACTTCCAACCAGCTAAAAAAAAAGTCTGAAGCTTGAATACACATGTAACATGCTTGAAATATGCTTCTCAAAATTGTTTACATGTGCAAAAATGCTCATAAGTACGCCTGATACTCCAAAAGCTACATGAAATAATTTTTAAGGCGGAATTGAGCATTTTGGCCATATAGACTTCATGGAAATGCCCCAAATGTGCCTCAAATGTGTGGCTTGAGCTTTTTCAGATTTTTCTTCTTTTTTAGCCTTTAGTGACTTATCTCCTCCCCCTGCCTGACAATCACTCTTCTCATGTGTGAATGTAGTCTTCAGGTAATATACTGCTATTTGTTTTCAGCTTTTTTTTCTTTCCCAGTAAATTCCTCACAATATCTATTATCATTTGATATGCTTTGGACTGTTGATTTGACCTGCTGTCCAAGGAAGCTTGTAATGAGAGGTTGCCATTGCGGACCAACTGGATTAAGCACTTTTTGAGCTTACTGACTCAGAACAAGTATTGTGATAAGGAGTTTAGAGTTCACTTGTGATTTACTTTTTTCCAGGTCAGTCAATCGATGTACTGAGGACTGAGATAGCTAAGCAGCTAGCATTTTTTTTAATCAAAGATAGCCCCCTCCTGTTTAGTTACATAGATTAAAAAAAGACATAGATCCATCATGTTCATACAATAGAAAATAGGCCAAAAAAAACCCTTATAAAACATTACCTGATTTGCTCGAACAGGTAAAAATAATTCTTTCCTGATCCCTAAGCCAATTGGATATTCCCTGATTCCACAATCTGGTGTTATTACTTCTACATATTAATATACATTTACATAATCAACTGAGTTGGCTAGAACTAGTCTCTCTGACGTAGTCTATTCCATATTTTCACATCTCTTAGTCCTTGTATACACGGTCGGACATTCTGATGGACAATGTCTGATAGGACCGTGTTGTCGGCTAATCCGACAGTGTGTGGGCTCCATCGGACTGTTTCCGTCTGAGTATCCGACGGACCAAGTTTTCCAGCTGGGCTAAAAAAATTTCCGACAACATGATCCGATCGGACTTTGTCCTAACATGTGTAGAGAATTCCGATCGGAAAGTGCCACGCATGCTCAGATCAAATTCCTAGACCAAAGCTATTGGCTACTAGCCTGAACGTATTCCCGTCCTAACGAAATAAATGTCAATATATGTCTTACTTTTATATGTTTTCTTTAAATAAATAGTTTTTTTATATGACTTATTGTCTTGATATCCATTTTCTATGTATAAAAAACATCTCATGTGCCCCGTAATAGTCCCGATACTCACCTCTCTCCCCTGTTGATGTCTCCATTGGGAGATAGGAGATATCCACATTCCTTTTAACCTAATCTAATGGGATGAGGGTGCACATATACAATTATTAAACCACTATACCTTTTTAAGCTCTTCCTTCCTTCTAACGAAATAAAGTCATCACGTTAAGTACGATCGGATTTTCTGACAACTTTGTCTGACTGTGTATATGCAACATTTTCGGACAAAATCCGTCTGACAAAATCTGACGGATTTGGTTGTCGGAATGTCCGACCATGTGTACAAGGGCTTACTGTTTGGATTAAACCTTTTTCCTCCAGCGGGAAGGAAAACGGGTGGAAAAGATGAAAAAACATTCCTTGTCAGTAATTGTGGGAATAACACAGGGAAAGCCCACAACCCTTATAGAAAACTGAGAAGGTACAGGGGAGGAATCTTATTTAGGTTGTAAGCAGTTGTTTCAATTTGTTCGTGCAGATATATTCCATCCAGTAATACCATGTGGTCAAGAATTTGGAGTGAGTGGTTTTTTAATGAGCTGGTTAGACTTTCCATCACCCTGCTATCCTCTCCCTGTCTGAGCCACTGTTGGATTGTTGGCTGTTGGGCGATTTTCCACAGTGCTGGCAAAGTGGCACAACATCAATTTTTTCTAGGCAGCTATTATGGTGTAGGAGAAGGAATTTGGGCGTTTTTTGGAGTGGTTGTTCTGTAAATTTTTGGGAGATCCCATGAACTTGCAAAGCATCTGAGTGGACAGGACCAAAATACTATTATTTATTTTATTAATTTTAATTTGATTTATTACTGATAGTTGTAGTAATATATTTAAAGAATGTGCGAGTGTTTGTCTTACTTTCTTTCGCAACCTGTTGTTCCTTTTAGAATTTGTGTTTTCTTGATTTCCTTTTTATATATCTTGTTATATTCCTTCTAACTTTCAAATATAAAAAAAATAAATCCTTCCTTTTTTTTAAATATTTGAAATGCCCTTTTCCTATTTTTTATGTCTTTTTATAACATTGGACGTGGACCACATAGGTCAGTGATGGCAAACCTTGGCACCCAGATGTTTTGGAACTACATTTTCCATGATGCTCATGCACTCTGCAGTGTAGGTGAGCATCATGGGAAATGTAGTTCCAAAACATCTGGGGTGCCAAGGTTCGCCATCACTGACGTAGGTTATACTTACTATTGCCCACAGGAATATCTTCTGCAATTTGTTTGCATATAATCAATATTGAGCCTTCCCAAATCTGTTCTGTGTCCCTTGATAACAGTATTTCCTCCAGTTCAAGTCTTGGAGAGCAGCCCTCAGCATTGAAAAATTCTCCTACAATAAAGTGTTTTTGTCTTTCTAGTATGTGCTTATTGTTTACAACTCAATTAAATCAATTAATATTATTGTTACGGCTACCCAGATTTTCTTTTATATCAAAATTTTTAATGAGCTCAACATTGTTTTAGATTAACAGATCCAGTAGAGCATTCATATTAGTTTGGACTTCTATAAACTGTCCTATAAAACTGTCTTGTAATAGCTTTACAAATTTATGCCCTTTGTCTGTTCCAGCAGTGCCATTGTGCTAGTCAATTTCAGGGTAGTTAAAATTACCCATAATTACAACTGTCCCAGCCTTTGCAGCCCTTTCTGTCTAAGGAACTGGGTAACAGCTGAGAGGAGCTACAATAATTAAAGAAGTGTGGATTTTAGAAAAACATACAAATTCATCTTCCTGCTGCAGCATTGCGCTGGCTCTAAGCCTGAGAACTGAGCAATCTCATGACAGCTGATCGCTCAGTTCGCGGTCCACTCTGAGCAGAGAGATGTGACTGTAAAGCCTGGTACACACTACAGGTTCTTTTTCGTGTAACCCACTGACAATTCTGGTCGGGAGCCACTGTCCTAACCACGCAAGGTTAGTCTAGTGATCTCCCTCATTGAGCTGTCGTAACAGTGGGACCGACCCCCCCCCCCCCCCGCCAGAACACTCCGATCAGCGTTTTCTGCCATTGGCTGAAAGTGCTGATCTGGAATTGGTAAGCTGCTGGTTTTCCAGCATGCATGTCTGACAGACCGACATACACATGGGCAGAATGTCGGCCGGTATTTTTTGTAACGGCAAATGTCAGCCAACATTCTGCCCGTGTGTATGGGGCTTTACTCCTTTACTCCCCACTCACTGCAGTGGCGGGCTGGGAAGGGAGTGGGTGGCTCAGTCTCTTACCTAAAGCTCTCAAAGAAGCTGAGCCAGCTGTTGGTCAGGCATCTGGGTGAATCCTAACATTATTGTCTGGATCCTTCCAGAGCTTGGACGAGCTCTTTGGTGTCAGCCGATTCTGGGTCACCAGAGTGAGTGCACTCCTGTGACCCTCAAGAGAAGTATGGCCTAAACAGCTATGCGCAGTTTAACTAAATGCATGGAATGTGTTGACATAACTTTGTAAAATATAGGGAAATCTGTCCAATAAGGTCACAGGCAGCAAATATATTATTTAATTCCTCCCTGCTAAACTAACAGAGTTGTTCTTCTTCTTTTGTCTTAGGGAGCATTTAAGGCAGCCATACATGGATTGAAATTTGGCTGGTTCAGCAGGGAAAAAGATTTCAGTGAAATGTTGCAAAATGTTTAGTGATTTCAGCATTGTTTGCCAATGCCCACACCCATTCTATGTCTTATACTTCTGTTTTCTGACAGTGTGCTATATTGTACTTCTATTCTTTACGTGGTGTTTTTTGAAACCCTGTGAACCAAAAAAGTGAACTGTGAAATGCACCGCATACTAGCTCATTGCGAACTACTTACCATAGAACAAGGGGTTGGTATCTGATCCTGGTCACTGCAGAGGAAGCTGACATGTTACCCTCCGCATGTCTTCTGGGTTTGCGGCTTCGGGGCTGGGAGTGGCCGGAGCCGCAAATTACGTCACTCCCGGGCTTGCGCGCAGGAGTCTTCTTTCCGGCAAGGTCCGGCAACGTCTGCCAAACCTTCACAGAGCATGCGCCGCTGACATCAACGGCTGCATGCAAAGTGAATATCTGCTACCGTACAGGTTTAGCAGATATTCATTTTACCTACAGGTAAGCCTTATTATAGGCTTACCTGTAGGTAAAAAAAAAAAAAAGGGTATACAACCACTTTAAGAATGTCAGCAGATCGGCCTCTACAAAGTTGTCAGAGCAGGGTGTGGCAGTGTGTTACTGGATTTTAAACCGTATAGGCACCTTTTTTTTTATGTTTTACATAGGTATACCCACAAAAGGGGCCAGCCTGAAGTTATCTAGCGTGGAAACATAGCATAGCACTATTTAGCTTCTAGGAGCAGAAGAAAATGCTAATAAACAGCTTCTAGGAGTTTAAAAAAACACTAGTGTGCATGGAGCCTAAGGATAAAAGTACTAGCACAAATAAATGACTTGGGAGCAATATAGATGGAGGGGTTCTTCTAAAGAAATAATGTTGCATTGTAGCAACTATTGTTTTTTCCGTTTTGAACAAAGTCTTCACATGGCATTGTAAAATTTTTTTTTTTTTTAATGATTTTAAAAACAATTTCTGCAGTTTATGATTTCCTTAGTTGGCACTGAAACAGCTGGGGATATTTCCTCTAATTGTCTCTTTATTTGCATTTACACTTCTCAGACTTGTCAAGTCTCACACATTTTGCATAAGTGTTAAGGCAGTCACACAAATCTACAACCATATCATGCAAAATTCTGCGTATAGACAATACTGCTTGCTCAGTTTAGTGGCAGCATGTCTGGTGAAGGATTCTGGGAAATGTAGTTATTTAAAGCCAAACTCTGAGCACCAGAAAACAAAAAACCCTTCCTGTTAAATGTTTTGAGAGAAGTTGATTGTTAGATCAGTTTTTCTGCAGCGGAAGCAACCACACATGGATCGAAATGCAACCTGTCCCTGCTGAACTGGTTGAATTTCAATCCTTCTGTGGCCAGTTTTACCCCCTAGATTTAAATGAATTTACCCTTGCAGTGCCCCTGTCCCTGGACTACAAGAATTTAAAGTTTTCATTTTTACCAGGGTTCAGCCTTTACACGTGTATGTTAGCATGGGGACTTCACTAGCCTCTCCCGTTCTGTGGTATTGCAGATAGGCAGCAGAGGTAAGAACCTGCTTCTAGATCCAAAATTGACAGTTTTTCAAGAATTCTTGCTCCCTTAGTGTAAGCAATATCATGCTGAACAGTACCAGTTTTAAGAGTGTAGGATAACAAATACTCTTAGGCTCGGTTCACATATATGCGAATCAAATGCATTTTTAAACGCATCCAATTCACATTACATGTGAATCAAACCGGCTTTCAATGAAGCCGGTTTGCACATGTCCTGGGTGACAACGGTTCGTTTCTGAAAAGAGTCATGTGAAAATTTGGATCTGGTGAACAAAACCGAATCGGAGCTGCAAACTGCAGTCGGACATTTGTGACCCTTGCTTTAGGGGCTGGCTACCCCATAAATCTTAGGACCAAGCTGTACAAAGAAACTTGACTTCTCTCGAAGTTGAAGTTAAGCCATGCCTCATCCCTTAGTTTATCAATGCCATAGTCTTATGCTGCATACACACAAACGTTTTTTCCATCAGAATAAATGCTGACGGTCTTTCCAATGGAGTTCCTCTGAAGCGGACTTGCCTACACACGATCACACTAAAGTCCGTTAGTTTAGAACGCGAAGACGTACGACGGGACTAGAAAAAGGAAGTTCAGTAGCTAATAGCTGCCCTTGCGTTAGTATTTTGAATTAGTTGGTTGAGTGGCAGCCAATGGAGGGATTGGCAAACACACAGGTGGACGCTATTTACCAATTAGGTGACTTCTAAAGGCAATCAGTTCCACTAGATTTTAGTTAGGGTCCGTCGGAATAGCATACAGACGAACGGTTTTCCCGATAGGAATTGATTCCGTCGGAAAGATTTAAAACATCTCCTATTTGTAGGTTCATTAGAATTTTTGAAAAAAAAAGTCAGATGAAGCCCACACACGATCGGAATATCCGATGAAATGATTCCGTCTGACCTTTTCTGCCGGAAAGTCCGGTCGCGTGTACATGGCATTAGTGGACAGTTGAGGCTCAACTATGGATTTTGTGCTGATATGACAACAATATACAGAAATGTTTTTGGTTGCTTTTGGTTATTGCACTTTATATTGCCTTATTGCAAATGAAATATGATGGATGATCTTACAGTTTGTATGAAGGACTTGGAATCTTTCTGATCTAGTATAACTTGAGCAAATGTGTCTCTTCGAATGTTCTCACGGAGCTGATTACACACTACCACCAACAGTGGCTTAGTGGTTAATGCCTCTGCCTTCTAACACCAAATAGAGTTTGCATGTTCTCCCTGAGCCTGCGTGGATTTATTTCAGGTATTTCAGTTTCTTCCCACAGTCCAAAGACAAGCTGGTAGGTTTATTGGCTCCTGTCTAAAACTGTTTCTGGCATGATATTCTACTGAGCTCTCTCAAGATGGCTGCCTCGCCATCTATCTCAACAGCCACTGGTTCCCACTGCTGTAAATCACAGCCAGTGAGGCAGGGGCAGGGCCGAGCCCCACTCTGTGTGTCTTATGGGCGCTGGGTTAGAGAGGAAGCATGCACGAGTGCCCCCCATGGCGCGTTGGAGGAGCCAGGAGTGCTGGTGGGGGACCCCAGAAGAGGAGGATCTGGGCTGCTCTGTGCAAAACAAATGCGCAGAGTCGGTAAATATAACATGTTTGTTATTTAAAAAATAAAAATGTTTTCTATACTATTGGTGATTCTTGCCATCCAGTGACTGATATCTGTCTTCTCCATGTATGTTGGGGACATCATCCGCTCTCAGCCAGGCAACTGAGGGCTTCTCTTGGGTGGGCACACAACTTCTTTCTTCCTTTCTGTAAAAGCAAGCCTTCATTAGTTACAGATATGTGCTACCTTATTATTGAAGGCAGTGAGCTGTGCCTAAGATGAGGAATAGACATCCGTCAGCAAAACTACAAACACTTTATGAGTCTAATTAATCAAACTGTTACATTAATTAATTTGCATGACTCGTAAAAAATAGAAGCCTGTTATCATAATGGAAAGTAAACTGTGAAAAGTAGAAGTGTAAACATGCAGAGGTGAAACCAGACAGGAGAAAAGCACCATATACAGAATAAATATTGAAAGTCTTCGATTTTATGGTGTTTGCATTGATAAGATTATGAATCGAAAATCTGGTCTTCCTACGGACTCTGGAAGATTTGGGCAATCTAACGTCTGAAACCAGCCTGGTTTGTTTTATTGAATCTGCCATCAACTTTTCTAAAATGCTTCCAATATTTTTTGACATGAAATATAAATGTTTGGATGTAGAATGAATGGGGAAGAGAAGGGATGAGCAGAAACAACAAGTGATCAGTTACACATTTCTTTTGTGTAAGTCAATGAAGATGAAGACTGTTGGGCACATGGAGCATGTGCTAGCTATAAGGGATGTGTCAAGGTAATTTAGGTGGAATAAAGGCAAGCAATGCTTCAGTTCCCAGTTATATCCAAGACGATCGCTGCAATCGGCTAGACCTTGTAAATGTCTTAGTGACTCTAGCAAATTAGACTATTAAACTATAGGAATTCTCTAGGGTCAGTCAATTGGAAAGATAACCAGAACCAGTGCTTTTTTTTTTGTACAGGAGGAATGCAGTTCTGGCACAGCCAGCACTGAATGTATGTAATGACAAAGGGTGCTGAAGGGGCTATTAATGATTCCCCCTGGGGGAATCTATTATTGCTGGTGGGGATCTATTTTTGCGTGGGGTCTATTGTTGCTGATGGAGGATCTATTGTTGCTGGGAGGAGTCTCATATTCCCAGGGGGGTCAGTTTTGAGAGAGAGGTCTATTGTTGCTGGCTGCTAGAGAATATATTCATGTTGGTTGCTGGAGAATCTGTTGTTGCTGGGGTAGTTTTTGTTGCAGGGTGGGGGGGGGGCATTGTTGTGTGGGGGATCTATTGTTGCTGGCTGCAGGGGATCTATTTAGCTGCTTTTTTGTTATAAATAACAAATCCCATACAAATTACTTAGCACCGCAGACTACTTGGTTCTGTACTCTCTAATAGGGGCGGTGCTGGGAGGTGGGTAGGGGGCAGAGACAAGGGGTGACCCATAAAGGGGGAGTTCCTGCACCTACTCTCTGACCACAAATAATTAAGGCTAATATCATATTGTGAGAAAAGGAAAATAGAGGTAAGAGAAAAGGGGAAAGGGAGGGGGAACAGTAGAGAAATGCATACAAGATTAGATCCCTAGACATTGTGTATGCTATTAGAAGTTTTATTAAACAAAAATCTGCGAGGTGGATGGATAAATCAATTCACCCGTAGAAAAAACAGCGCCTAATATTCAAATAAAAGAAAAGAAATAATATACAAATTGCGCTAGTGCAACCTATTGTTCTATGGAAAGAATATTTCTATCTTCCCAAATGTAACCATACAATCACAATATTGTCCATGAACACTGTCCATATATCTAAATTGTACTGAGTACTTAGGATAGTTTCAGGAAACGAATTGAAACAGTATGTCTATTTCAGTCCATCCACAGACAATAAAATTAATAGCCAAAACAAAAATAGAATGTCCTGGTATAAATCAAGAGGAGTGTACGATGCAATCCTCCCTTAATATGAAAAAACAGTGGTCACGAATTTGCTGGGGTACAATCTCAAGACTGGGGTGACCCCCCCTTAGTAATGCTCTTACCAGATATGCCTGGTTACATAGGCTCTTCGAAAATGCTCCTCATCCGCTCGATTTCATCCGGTTCGTCTGCACTAGGTAATACACGGTCGGATGTGCTTAGATACGCGGGCTCTCAGATGTTCCTCATCGGCTGGATCCCATCCACTGCATACACGATCGGATGTGCTTGGTTACACGGGATCTCAGATGTTACTCATCGGCTGGATCCCATCCACTGCATAAGTGCCGGGTGATTCAAGATCTCCGAAAGAAGCAATTACGGGAAACAAACATAGCGTAATACTGTCTTATGAAAACACAATTTATTTAAATAAAAATGTTGCACTCACACAAATAAATTGTGTTTTCATAAGACAGTATTACGCTATGTTTGTTTCCCGTAATTGCTTCTTTCGGAGATCTTGAATTACCTAGTGCAGACGAACCGGATGAAATCGAGCGGATGAGGAGCATTTTCGAAGAGCCTATGTAACCAGGCATATCTGGTAAGAGCATTACTAAGGGGGGGTCACCCCAGTCTTGAGATTGTACCCCAGCAAATTCGTGACCACTGTTTTTTCATATTAAGGGAGGACTGCATCGTACACTCCTCTTGATTTATACCAGGACATTCTATTTTTGTTTTGGCTATTAATTTTATTGTCTGTGGATGGACTGAAATAGACATACTGTTTCAATTCGTTTCCTGAAACTATCCTAAGTACTCAGTACAATTTAGATATATGGACAGTGTTCATGGACAATATTGTGATTGTATGGTTACATTTGGGAAGATAGAAATATTCTTTCCATAGAACAATAGGTTGCACTAGCGCAATTTGTATATTATTTCTTTTCTTTTATTTGAATATTAGGCGCTGTTTTTTCTACGGGTGAATTGATTTATCCATCCACCTCGCAGATTTTTGTTTAATGTTTTTTAGTGGTTTTATTGATTTAATACCTTTTAGCGGTTTTATTGATTTAATACCTTTTAGAACAGCTGCTTAAATTCCACAACTCCCAGGTAGAAAGCATATTTTTTAATGCTAAGCGCCTTTTATTTGCGTGGTTAACGGGCGGAGGTTATCCCAAGCAAAGGCACATATCTATTAGAAGTTTTGTCTTTGTTTTTGAGACTAGGAGGGCTACTTGTATGCCTGTAACTGAATGATTTTGTGTACCACTAACTAGAATAATTTGCTGCCTGTGCATGCCTTGCTTTGAGGCGTGGCAGCCAAGAGGGGCCATGCTGTATCTAGGCCCACACCTACAATTGACAGCTATGACTTCAGAAGAGTGTTACCATACAAACCATGCCATTAGTTTATCACGTTTTTCCATGTGTAGATAGACATGAGATCCTGTATAGCAGCTGACTCCACCTTTTTGGCACCAGGGACTGGTTTTGTGGAAGCAAATTTTTCCACAGGCTGGGACAAGGGAATGGTTTTGGGATGGTTCAATTCTATTACTATTACATTGTATTATATAATTAAGTAAATATACAATTCGCCATTACACAGAATCGGTGGGAGCAACTGAGGGTCCAACCTGGGGAGGGGGGGGGGGGAGATGCACCAGATGCAGCTTTACAATTGAACTGAGATGCTCATTGCCACTATAAGGCCTGCTACTAAATGCAGCGTGTCACTTGCCAGTCTGCAAGTAATTGATTTAGTCTGGTCTCTGTGCAGTCCAACTTTTCTTGCAATGATAATATGTATTTGCAGCTGCTCCCCAGCGCTAGCATCAGTGCCTCAGCTTCACCTCAGTTCATCACACATTCGATTCTCATAAGAAGCGCACAACCTAGATCCCTCGTATACACAGGTTACAGTAAGGTTCATGCTCCCATGATCTAATGCCACCGCTGATCTGACAGGAGGCGGAGCTCAGGGGATAATGCGAGCAATGGGGAGCGGCTGTAAATACAGATGAAGCTTCACTCACTTGCCCACTGCTCACCTCCTGCTTTGCGGCCTGGTTGCTAGCAGGCCACAGACCAGAACTCACCCAGGGATTGGGGACCTCTGCTATATACCATGTTTTGTTTTTTTTTGGCTGAAGAGGTTATGGTTGCACACATAATATTACCGGATATTAACATTAATATGTAATAAGACCAGAGATTTTTAATCCAGGAAATATTTGATTTATGGATAAGGAAGGATTTTTTACCCCTGCTGGAGCAAATTGAATAATGTTTTATAGGGTTTTTGCCTTTCTCTGTGTATAGGGTTCTGTATATACAGGTTTTCTATTTATTTTTTCTATTGGTTGAACAAGAGAGGGATGTGCCTTTAGTATGGCCAAAATACTGTACATTAGAGCTGTACGATTAATCATTAAAAAATCGTGATTGCGATTCAACCCTCCTCATGATCTTAATACAGCATTTACCCAATTCGTGTTAAACAAGTGTAGAGCCAAGCAGAGCTGTCAAAAGAAAAAGAAAACTCAGCCGGTAAATGTTTATCAACAGCGATAAAGAGAAACCATGGGGTTTATTTACTAGAGGCAAATCCACTTTGCGGTACAAGTACACTGCAAGTGCAGTCACTGTAGATCTGAGGGGGACATGCAAGGAAAATAAAAAACAAAATTTTTGCTTGTACATGATTGAATGATAAAATCAGCAGAGCTTGCCATCTTCCCCTCAGATCTAAAGTGACTGCACTTCCATGGGCACTTCCACGTGCACTTGTAGTGCAAATTGGAGTTTCCTTTAGTGAATCAACCCCAATGCATCTCTCCTCGGTTCTTTTAGATCAAAGGGATGAACTTCCGTCTGTAAATGAAGTCAGTTTAACCACTTAAAGACTAAACCTTTTCCTGACACTTGTTGCTTACAAGTTAAAATCTGTTTTCCTTGCTGGAAAACTACTTAGAACCCAAACATTATATATATATTTTAGCAGAGACCATAGAGAATAAAACATAGAGATTGTTGCAATGATTTATGTCACACTGTATTTGTGCAGCCGTCTTTCAAACGCAATTTTTTGGGGAAAAATACACTTAAATGAATAAAAAAAAACTAAACAGCAAAGTTAGCACAATTTTAAGTGTAATATAAAAACACAATCAAACCTCTGTATCAATCAATGTGCTATAAAGACCCAAAGGACCTTTTTTGGATAGTGGGGTGGGGGGGGGGGGTGGGGGGTGTTAATCACATGTCCTGGTCATTCCAGCTGCAAAAATACACTGATTCTTGCCGCTGGTGTCTGCTAGCCGCCAGTAATGGGCCATGTGAATGTGGCCCAAAGGTCATCCACTTCTAAAGGGTTGGAAATGCTTTTTTCATTGCAACACTGACACATTTCAAGTGATTTTAATGAATGCTGACCCTCCTATTTAGAAATCCTTTTGAGAAAGGAGATGCTGAAATATCAGTTTCTCAACCGAGAGAATGTAAGGAGTCTGCAAAAAAAAAAGTTTGCAATATACTGAAAATATGTAGTGATTATATGTAATTCTCTGAGCGAAATGTAATGACCAAAACCTTGTTTTTAATGATTTACTATGGCTGCACTAATCCCTCTTGTGGTCATAGATCCAACAATGGTGTAGTCAAGATGCATGACGAGATGTTTTTATTACCATGCTTTATTTGATCATTTGAACAATTTTTAGTCAGCTCTTTTATCACAAGCATCTGCTGAATTTACAACATACATATTAGATTATAAAGTTTGGCCCTATTTTGTATGTAAAAGTTAATGCACAAATTATTTTATGGATTCTACTCCAAATCATATGGATATGTTTTGTCTATTTGTTTTCAAGTTTATGGCTGGATTCACACCTATGCATTTATAGTGTTTTTTTTGCATTTTTGCAGATTTGCACTACAGTCCATTTAACATGGTTCCCTATGGAACACATTCTGTAGTGCAAATCTGCAAAATGCAAAAAAGCACTAATAATGCATAGGTGTGAATCCAGTCCTATGCTTGATTCACACTAATGTGTTTTTTGATGTTTTTTGCATTTTGCAGAAATGTAGGGAATTTTTTTTTAACATGGGTTCCTATGGAACACGTTCACATCAATGCATTTTTGTGCCTCTGCGTTTTTGAAAAGGGCCGTGGACTTTTTCTTTCCCCACAAAATTCAGCATTTTGCATGTAATAGACTTCAATGGACCCGCATCCAAAATGCACATGCTGTGTTTTTACAGCGATTTTGCCATGATTTGCGTTTTGGAATTTGAGTTTCGGGGGCGGCTCGGGGAAAAGACAGTTCACTGCTTTTTTGCTGAATGGTGATCTGGTGGTGAATCAACATGGTGACAAGGTGCTTTGGGGTAGGAGGGGCTCAGAGCCTCCCTACCGGGTTGCATGCTTGGATAAGGGTCTGGTATGAATTTTAGGGGGGACTGCACACCATTTTTTGTTTACACTTTGGCATAGGGATGTCCCCTCCTAATCCATACCAGACTGAAGGGTCTGGTATGGTCTTTGGCATGGGTTTTTTTTCGTAAATCTTTTTAGCCGGAAATTATTATTTTTTACATTCACCTGTGAGCGGGGAAGCCCACTGACAGCTGATGACTCATCGGTTGTTAAGGACTCGGCGGCCGGCTTCCTGGCCAGCTCCTTGGCAACCAGCTATATACAGTGAATGTAAAAAAAAAACACAGATCGCAGTAAAAATGCAAAAAGCACTACAGCAACGCTCAAAAGAAAACCCGCAAAGATGTGAATCGAGCCTTACTCACTCTGGCCCTTTTTTATAATTATAGGTTAAATTGTGAGGCGTTAAAAATGTCAGGATTTAATTTCTATCTGTGATCCATCTGTCCCCTATTTCTAGCCTGTCCATAAAAGAAATAATGGATGTGGTTGTCATCGGGACAAGGAGGCACTGGCAGCAATAAAAGCATTGCCACAATGTCTACTGCCCTATACACATGGTCAGACATTCCGACGACAAAATCCATCAGATTTTTTTTCTGACGGATTTTGGCCCAAACTTGTCTTGCATACACACGGTCACACAAAGTTGATCGTTCAAAACGAGGTGACGTAAATCACGTACGACAGGACTATAAAGAGGCCAGTAGCCAATAAAAAAATGACTATGGTGTATGGTATTTTAGTCATTCATCTACTCTAGCTTGTGGAATGAGGAAATGGACATGGTGCTCCAATCAGTTGCCTAGCTGTTGTGTGTCTGGAAAACAGATGACCATGACTATAAAATCATTATTTACAGACTGCAATTCTAGCTCATACAGACCCAGAAAGACGAATTACTAAGTGTAGTAAGCAATAGTATTCAGTTAGAGTTTATCCTTCGTCTTCCAGTTCACAGAAATTTTATTGCAATAAGTAAATGCATCATTGTTGCATTCTTCTCTGCCTTAGAGCCATACTGCATGAGCGACTTTGTAGCAACTACAGCTATCTCTGCTTGTTCTCTCTGATGGTTTGTAGGTAGCTACAGAGTTATGCCGCGTACACACGACCGGACTTTTCGACGGACTAGATCCGACGTTCTTCCCGACGGACTTTCGGTGGAGTTCCAGTGGACTTTCCGAATGAACGGACTTGGCCACACACAATCACACCAAAGTCTGACGGATTCGAACGTGATGACGTACAACCAGACTAGAATAAGGAAGTTCATAGCCAGTAGCCAATAGCTGCCCTAACGTCGGTTTTTGTCTGTCGGACTGGCATACACACGGACGGATTTCTCGATAGGAACTGGGTCCAGCGGCATTCCGGCCGAAAAGTTTGAAACATGTTCTATTTCTAAAGTCCATCAGATTTTTGGACAGCAAAGGTCCAATGGAGCCCACACACGATCGAATTGTCCAACGGATTCGTTCCGTTTCACCTTTCCTGACGAAAAGTCCGGTCATGTGTACGCAGCATAAGGCTAATGACACAATTCTGTTAAAAATAAGAATTCACCAGTGACATGATTGCTAGAAAATGTAAGCAAACACTCACCTGCATTCTGTGTCACTCCCTTGTTGCCGAACACACTTCCAAATTTAAAGTGGTTGTAAACCTCAGACATGAAATATGAACTATAGTCTGTGTACTTGTCCCAATTAAGAGGACTAATGCCGGGCACACACAATTGGAAATCCCGCTGTGAGGTTTTAGTCGAAAAATGCGACCGTGTGTATACTCCATCGGACTTTTTCTGGTGAAATTCCTGCCAGCAAAAGATTGAGAGCAGGTTCTCTATTTTTCAGTCGGAAAAATTTTCCTATTCAAAAATGCGTTTATCTGTATGCAAATGTACGCGCAAAAAAATCACACCTGCTTGGAAACAATTCGACGCATGCTTGGAAGCATTGAACTTCATTTTCTCGGCTCCTTTTAGTGTACATCACAGCATTCTTGACGGTTGAAAGTTCAGAGAACTTTTGTGTGACTGTGTATATGCAAGGCAAGTTTGAGTGGAATTCGGTCAGAAAAAACATCCAAGTTTTTGCTGACGGAATGTCTGATCGTGTGTATGGGGTATAAGTGTGTATCAGAGTGAGTCACTTCTGATAAGTTTTCCTGACACCAAGAGAAAAATGGTGACAGGGGAAGGACCTCCAGTTGATTGGCAGCCTCAGCTCTGTTCCCGTGCGCTGTTTGAAGGGGGTGTGTCCCTTCCCTCCAATCAGCTCTCAGAGCTCTACTCACTGAGCTCTGCAGAGTGTAATTTCAGCTCTTTGCCCCCCTTTTTTTCTGAACTCACACACAAGCTTTAAAAAAATGGACTTTGGACGGATTAGAGGAGAGAAGACTGCAAATTGACAGATGCAACTCATGTAGCTGGATTTTTTTTTTTCTCTGTGTATCACCTGAGGCCAGTCACTTCACTGGATATATGGAAGTTAAGTTACTGCTGAGAAACAATGCCTTGCTTATTCAGCAGAGGTAGGGAGCAATCCAGGTGTCTCGCCTTCTTGCTGTGTCTATCATAACGATCCTCCTACTGCTGTGCGCAGGATTACAAGTGTGAAATTTTAGCTGTATTACTAAATCGGACTCCAGTGCTTATCTATGAATCTGCAGATTGCTAGTGTGCCACAATCATATGCACGCCATTAGATTACAAGTTTCTGCTGAAGCTGGTAATTCTCTTACTAGCTCCAAACACTGCAAAAAGTGAAACGCTCAACGACTGAATTACAGATCCCTTGGAATTTCTGCAACAGACTTTTCTTTGATTGCAATTCATTTTTTCCTAGCATCAAAGCCATTAATGAGAGTGATTGTGCAGCTGTTATATAAATATCACTGGTACAAAATCACACGTGTGACTTGAGCCTTACTGAATAATCCACGTATGACATATTTATGAACTTATAGCAGCTATCTTTTTTTTTTCAGTTCTGTAATGTTTTCATTTGTTAATCTCCAGCAATCAGTTTAGTGGATTGTTGTGTTAGCTGGGAGGAGTTCCTGCGCCATTCAGTCTGTTTCAGGAAGGAACAATCTGTACACATCTTTTCAGCACCAGTGTGCTGGACAGTCCGTTTTTTGGCTGTTAATTGATCTGAGAGATTTATATAACCTCATTTCACGTCGTCCTCCCAGAAAGAGTTCTATCCACTGGCCAGGTACCTCAGTATTTCTTTTGGCTGACAGGTCATTCCCGGTACAGATAAGCTGCTGATCTAAAAAAAAAAAAAAATAGGTCTTGACACTTGAAACCTGCCCAATTAATATCTCTTATCTTCCATTCAAAGACATTTTTAAAGTCTTGTACATACACGCTAATGTTTTACTTTTTTTTTTCCATTCAAGCCAGCAGGTCTGAACTAAAAAAACTGACAGCTCAGGGTGAGCCACTGTACTAACTATCCAATGTTAGTACGGCGACCTCCCCTATTCTATTGTGTTCCCCCGCTAGAACACTCTGGTCAGCTCTCTCAGCCATTGGCTGAGAGCACTGATTGGGAGCCAATAAGCAAACTTTTCGGTCTTGCCCCTTCCACAGAAGCTGGCCGGCTTCTATCAGACCGGCTCCTGTACACACGGGCCAAATGTTTCTATTGAACCGGCCGATGCCGCCCGACATTCAGCCCATGTGTACTAGGCTTAATCTGTTTTTCTGCCCGCCATGCCCTGTCCAGCTCTCATCCTTTCCAAGCTTTCTCCACCATATTTTTATATACTGCTCTTCTATTGTGTTCGCCCCCGCCAGAACACTCCGTTCACCCTGCCAGAACACTCTGGTCAGCGCTCTCAGCCATTGGCTGAGAGCATTGGGAGGCAATGAGCAGACCTTTTTTGGTCTTGCCCCATCCACAGAAGGTGGCCGGCTTCTCTCAGACCGACTCCAGTACACACGGGCCAAATGTTTCTATTGAACCAGCTGATGCCGTCCGACATTCGGCCCATGTGTGCTAGGCTTAATCTATTTTCCTGCCCACCATGCCCTGTCCAGCTTTCTCCACCATATCCTTACATACTGAAATGACAGCAGTAGGAACATCAGGCTAGACTAAGAGAAATATTCAGTCTAACCTTGTTTACCTGTCATTTTAGTCTTTTTTCCTTTTTCACCTGCTGATCTGGTCAGTAACACACTTCCCATCTTAGGCTGGCCATACATTATTCAATTTTCTGGTACAGTTTTTCTTTAGGTTTACTAAAACCATATATGAGGTCAGACCTAAACATTTTCAATTTGTATGCAATCAGGCAGGCCCTTGTACTATATAGTTGAAGGTAAATCTAAAGGAAATTGAACAAAAAAATTGTATAATGTATGGCCAGCTTTAGGGTGTCTCCACCTTGGATGGAGGAACAACGAAGACACCGTTGGACAGCAGCATTGTCAATCTGGGGAGGGGGTTTTGTTATGCCGCGTACACACGATCGGAAATTTGGACAGCAAAAGACAGATTAAAGAGCTTTTGTTGGTCGAATTTCTGGCAGCAAAAGGTTGAGAGCATGTTCTCAATTTTTCGGTCGGAAAAAGTTACTATCCAAAAATGCGTTTGTGTGTATGCAATTCCGACACACAAAAACTCACGCATGCTCAGATTCAACTATGAGACGGAAGCTATAGGCTACTGGCTATTGAACTTCCTCTAGTCCCGTTGTACGTGTTGTACGTCACTGCGTTCTTGGCGGTCGGCAGCATACTAACAATCAGAAAATCGTCAGATTGTTCATCAGACAAAATTTAACTTCAGATTTTCTGACCGTGTGCACGGGCCTTTACACTTTTGCAGTTACTGCGACCCCCTTTTTTTTCTTGTGGTTTATTACCACTTTAAAGCCAACTTCAAGAAACTTAAAATTTCTTCCTTTCTTTGCGGTGAAGTTAGAGGGTTAAAGTGGAACGTTAGCCAGAAAATAAAACCCTGCTAGATCACTTCATGCATAAATTATTAAAAATAAGTGCTTATATTGTTTAAAAACAGTAATACACTGCACCACCCTGCCCTTCACATTCTCATTTGCTCTCCATTTTTAGGCATTGCCGAGTTTGTAGAGGTCGATCTGCCGATATCCTTACAGCAGAATTAAACCCTCCTATCCTTTGCCAAGAAAGCTGCTTCTGTTTGATCTGCAACTTCCATGGTGCTGCACATGTTATTAGTTATGATTCCAGCCATTTGAAGGTTTGACAGTTTGGTTGAGGACACAATCAAATGTGACAGTTAGCAATCCCGGAATTCCAGGAATGTAACTGTTTTTTGAAACAGTTAAATTGATGGGTTTAGTTCCGCTATATGATTTACTGCTGTTCAGGAGCTCTGAGCTTCAGAAAAATGGCAGCCTCCAGCAAAAAGAAACCAGAACGATGCTGGAGGCAGTTTACAGCACACACCAATTTTGGTAGCAGATACTAAAGTCTCTGTTTTTCTTTTTTTGTTACAGTGGGGATCAAAAGTTTGGGCACCCCAAGTAAAAATGTGTATTAATGTGCATAACGAAGGAAAGATGAAAAAATCTCCAAATGGCATCAAATTACAGATTAGACATTCTTATAATATGTCAAAAAAAGTTAGATTTTATTTCCATCATTTACACTTTCAAAATTACAGAAAACAAAAAAATTACATCTGCAAAAGTTTGGGCACCCTGCAGAGTTAATATCTTGTACTGCCCCCTTTGGCAAGTATCACAGCTTGTAAACGCTTGTCTATATGTTCATTTGCAAAGTTCAAATGCTGATTTTTGTGGTGAGGACGTAGAAGAGGTTTTCTTCTGATGACTCTTCCATGAAGACCATATTTGTACAAGTATCTCTTTATAGTGGAATAGTGTACCACATCTTCAGTGTCTGCCAGATCTTTTTGGAGGGATCGTGCAGTCAAACGTGGGTTTTGAATTGCTTTTCTCACAATCCTGCGAGCTGTTCTGTCTGATATTTTTCTTGGTCTTCCAGATCTTGCTTTAACTTCCACTGTTTCTGATGACTGCCATTTCTTAATTACATTCCGAACAGAGGATATTGACATCTGAAAACGCTTTGCTATCTTCTTATAGCCTTCTCCAGCTTTGTGAGCGTCAACTATTTTCAGTTTCAGTTTTCTATACAACTGCTCAGAAGAACCCATGGTGCTGATTGTTGGGGCAAGGTCAGATGAGTCTGGCCATTTAAAACCTTTGAGATTGACATCACCTGGTCTTCCCAGACGATGATTGAGAACAATCCATTACACTGGCAGGTCTCAGCTTTGCAAAGGGGGCAGTGCATGCTATAAATTCTGCAGGGTGCCCAAACTTTTGCAGATGCCATTTTTTTGTTTTCTGTAATTTTAAAAGTGTAAATGATGGAAATAAAATCTTTTTTTGACATATTATAAGAATGTCTAATCTGATATATGATGTCATTTGGAGATTTTTCCATCTTTCCTTGGCTTCGTTATGCACATTAATATACATTTTTACCTGGGGTTCCCAAACTTTCGATCCCCACTGTAAAAATAACAAGCATGTTATACTTACCTGCTCTGTGAGGTGGTTTTGCACAGAGCAGCAGGGATCCTCCTCTTCTTGGGTGCCTCTTTGGCGCTCCTGGCCCCTCCCTCCTGTTGCGTTCTCTCACAGCAAGCAACTTGCTATGTGGGTGCCGAGCCGCTGTTCCATGTGTCCATTCAGACGCGGAACTGCGGCCCCGCCCCTCTCTCTTCTCATTGGCTCACTGACTTTGACAGTAGCAGAAACCAATGGCGCTGCACTGCCATCGAGGAGGGGAGTCCCAAGCAGCCGAGATACTCCTGCACCATCGCTGAATCAAAATGGGGCTTAGGTAAGTATTAGTGGGGCTGCTGCACACAGAAGGCTTTTTATCTTAATGCGTAGAATGCATTAAGATAAAAAACCTTCTGACTTTACAACCACTATAATGTGGAATATATGTTCCTTGCTAAAGAACATTTTTTATGAGGTTGTTATGGGTAAAGTTCCATTTTAACTGCTTGTTTAGGGGACAGTAAAAGCACATTTACTTATTCGATCTTCTGCTTCCTCATGCCCCCTGCAGAGGACTGTCCCACGGCATTCTCATGCCCAGTGCTGGGCTTTGGTCACTCTATATGCCTTGATGACATCAGAGGACCTTAGACCACCAGATCATAAAAGGCTGTAGCAACCAGTCTATAAATAACACACTTATTGGTTAAATCAACAAGTGAGCAAGGGATAAAAAAAAAGAAAACCAATGCAGCCACTGCATCTAAGAATTGCTAAACTGCAATATAATACGTTTTTAGTTTTAGGGCTTCATACTGCTTTAATTCACCCTGACTTTACATGCAACCTGCTTTTTCTTGTTCTGTGACTCAATCTATTGCAGCCAGAGAGACATCCAGGCAGCTAGTTAGATGGACATCAATATTGTCGGCACACAAATTTCTCTTTGAGTTTTCTTTAAGGATGGTCTGTTTTACAAAAATCGTACCCATCCAGAATGTTTTATTCTCTTGTCTGTATAATACTGTATTATGTAGGGTTTGTATGCAGTGACTACTTCGAATTTGTGTATGCGCCTAGATTTTTAGGTTTACATGGTCCGTTTATAGAAGGAATACTTGAGCTGCTGTTGTTGCAGACTGCATATCCACTCACCCAGTGTAATGGGGCTTCAATCCCTGACAGCTCTGCTGGATGACTCATCTGGGTGACCTTGCAGGGAGTACTGTTAACAGCGGCATGCAATTTTTTTTTTTTTTTTTTTAGGTCTTTGATCTGCAAGCATTGTGTTCTGCTTGAAAGATGATGAAAAAAATAAATAAAAAAAAAACTAAATATAGCACATAAGCAATGTTTGGATGACTGGAGAGCAGAGGCCTTAGAAAGCTCCGTGTGAGTGTTCGGGGGCTTAAAATAGTTACTATCATGCTAATTTGGTGCCTTTCTGGAAGGTCGCTCTTATCCTTTCCCCTTGTAATTATAATGCTGATATTCCTTTGTATAAGGAGGTTTTATGCCGTCCTCCTAACGGCGGGATTATGGCCTATTGTCTAGTGAGCGCGCGTCCGCTCTGTGCAGAATTAATCTGAACAGCTCAGCAAGCATGCCCCAGAGATTAAGTGGGTAATTACTGCTGGGTAAGAATGTGTTCTGTCTGTTTGAATAGCCCTGAAAGAAGCAATAGCATCTTTGATTTTTGTTGCTCCTGTTCAGCGGTGACCAATCATTTTAAACTTTGGTGTTTTCCAGCAGTACTAGGAAACATTGCAGAATGCTTCTTGGCACTGATAGGTTAGTGTATTTAGGAGCTTGTAATTATTCCACATAATTATCGACTCTGCCCGAGGCACAGCTGGCACATTTAACCATTTCATCACCACCAAGGAGCCTCTCCTTTTCCTAGGAGAATTCTAATATGAATTCTAGTGCTTTGCAGAAAAAATAAATAAAAAATTAAAGGCTTTTTGAACAATTTTTCAATTTTGAAAACGGCAAGAGCAAAGAGGTGTATCATTTAACTGAAAGCAAGCAGAGCATTTTGGTCTGAAGGATCCATGCAGTCTGTTATCATCGGTGAGTCAATATTTTGAACACAGAACATTTTGTGTGCTGCCTCTTGCCGAGCTAGAGGTCGAGGATTTGTTTGTACTAAACATGCTATAAAGACAAAATCTCCACTGAGCTTACTTTACAAATTGAACGTTCAAGCCTAAATTATTACAGTGCATTTATAAAGTATTCAGACCCCCATCAGTTCTTTTAATTTTGTTATTTTGCAGCCTGATACTACAGTTGTTTAAATTCTTTTTTTTCCCTCAGTACCCCCTAATGACAAAGCGAAAACAGAATGTTTGCCAATGTATGAAAAAGAAAAAACTGCAATATCACATTGACATAAGCATTCAGATCTTTTGCAACAACACTTGAAATTTTTCTCAGGTGCCTCCCATTTCTTCATCACTGCTGAGATATTTCTACACCTTGTTCGGAGTCCACATTTGGTAAATTACGTAAATTAATTGGACATGATTTGGAAATGCACACATCTCTCTATAAAAGGCTTCACAGCTGACCATGCATACTGTATCAGAGCAAAAGCCATGGGGTCAATAGAACTGCCTCCAGAGCTCAGAGACAGGATTATTGCAAGGGACAGATCTGGGGAATGCTACAAAAAGATTCTGCAGCACTGAAGGGTTCCAAGAGAACAGTGGCCTCCATAATTCCTAAATGGAAGACGTTTGGCATAACCAAAGGCTTCATAGCTGACAATGCATACTGTATCAGAGCAAAAGCCACGGGGTCAATAGAACTGCCTGCAGAGCTCAGAGACAGGATTATTGCAAGGGACATATCTGGGGAATGCTACAAAAAATTCTGTAGCACGGAAGGTTTCCAAAAGCACAGGGGCCTCCTTAATTCCTAAATGGAAGAAGTTTGGCATAACCATAGCTCTTCCAAGCGCTGATTGTCTGCCAAACCAAGCAATCAGGGGACAAGGGCCTTAGTAAGAGAGGTGACTTAGAATCTGGTCACTCTGACTGAGCTCCAGAGAACCTGCATGGAGATGGGACAAAGTTGCAGAAGGACAACCATCAATGCATCCCTCCACCGATCTGGGTTTTAGGGCAGAGTGGCTAGATGAAAGCCTCTCCTCAGTGCAAAACATATTGTCTGTGTGGAATTTGCAAAAAAGCACCTGAAGGACTCTGACTGTGAGGAACAAGATTCTTTAGTGTGATGCAGCCAAGATTAAATAGTTTGGCCTCAGTTCTAAACGTTATGTCTGGAGGAAACCAGGCCACTCTCATCACCTGCCCCATGCCATCCCAATAATGAAGCATGGTGGTGGCAGTATCATTCTGTGGGGGTGTTTTTCAGCAGCAGGGACTAGGGTTGAGGGGAAGCTGAATGGAGCAAAGTACAGAAAGATCCTTAATAAAGGTTCACCTTCCAACATGACAATGATCCTAAGCACACAGCCACGACAACACAGGAGTGGCTTAGGGACAGCTCTGTAAATGTCCTAGAATGGCCTCACCAGAGCCTTGAGTTGAACCTTATTGAATTCTCTGAAGAGATCTGAGAATAGCTGTCCACCGACGCTCCCCATCCAACCTGACTGAACCTGAGCGCAATCCAGGTGTGTAAAGCATGTCTCGCCATACCCAAATATCAAGGATGTAATTGCTGCCAAAGGTGCTTCGACAAAGTACTGAGTAAAGGTTCTTAATATTTACGTACATCTGATGTTTCCGTTTTTCTTTTTAATAAATTCAGAAATTTCTAAAATTCTGTTTTCACTTTGTCATTATAGGATACTGAGTGTAGATTAATGAGAAAAAAATGAATTTAAAACAACTTCAGTATCAGGCTGCAACATAACAGAATGTAAAAAAGTCAAGGGGGTCTGAATACTTTTATGAATGCACTGTATAACTGTACTAAATTCTCTATAAAATATATTGTATAGTCCTGCAGAAATGTAATCATTTTAAACTGATCTGAGGAAACCTGGTTATGATTGATTTTCTATAAATAGTATTTGCAATGATTAATCTACTGTAGAATACCTGCTAGAAGAAGGTAGACCATGCCTCTGGTCCACCTTAAAGTGATTGTAAAGTTTTTTTTTTTTTTTTTAATAAAAAACATGTTATACTTACCTGCTCTATGCAGTTGGTTTTGCACAGAGCAGCTCAGATCCCCCTTAGGTACCTATTCTGTGCTCATGGTCCCTCCCTCCTGTTGAGTGCCCCCACAGCAAGCAGCTTGCTATGGGGGCAACCGAGCCGAATCACAGCTCCCTGTATCTATTCATAAACAAAGCCGTGACCTGGCCCAGCCCCCCCCCCCCTCTCCTGATTGGCTGACTGATTTTGATTGACTTCCACTGCTGTCTCAGCCAATGTGGAGGTGAGTCCCGGGCAGCTTAGACACTACTGCAACATCGTTGGATAAAGACGGGCATAGATAATTATAAGGGGGGGCTGAAGGGGGCTGCTGCACACGATTTTTGTATCTTAATATATACGATGCATTCAGATAAAAAGAAACTTCTGCCTTTGCAATTCCTTTAACCTTACCGAAAATACAAATTCAGAAAATTCCACATCTACCTACTGAAAGCTGGGCCTCCCAGCAATCATACTCTGGTCACAAAATGATTTAATTCATTCTTAGCTTACAGTTTACAAACCTCCAGATGATATTTCATGTTTCTTGCACATGTTAATGCATAGATGAATAATGGTACTGAATAAAAATGCTTTGCATACATTTTACTAAAAATACACGATACATTTCTTGTTGCAGTTATTCATGTATGTAGCACTGACGTACTCTGTAGTGCTTTATATAGAACAATAAATTATTCAGTACAGTTTGTGGCCCAGTGAAGCTCGCAGTCAGTTGACCCCACAGCCTTTCACTCTCACTCATACATATTACAGGCGATGTCCCAGTTTGTGTCCCAGTTCACATATGCATGCAGATATGGCCCTGGTCTACACCCAGGTAAGTGGCTCTGTACTGTTTAACTAGATTGCCCAATCAACATTTTATTTCTATAATGCTAAATATTTTCTAGGCTCTGTTCACATCTATACAGGTGCAACAGTGCATGTGTTTTCCTACAATGTGCAAATGTGAACCTAGCTTTGAAAGAGAAGTGCAACAATAAAAAAACAAAAACAAAAAAAACCTTTATACTTGCCTATCTAGATGCAACATGGATCTGATTCTACCGCTGTCTCTTGCCTCCTCTACACAAAGAACTGAGCGATTAAAGATCGCTGATTGCTCAGTTCTCAGGTCCGCTCTGTGCTTTGCCCCTCCAGCGCTCACTGGAACGCTGGGCTGCGGAGGGGGCTGAGAGCCTGAGTCAGCTGCCAGTCAGGCATCTGGTGTGATCCCTGCAGAGCCTGGTCCAGCTCTGTAATGTCAGCTGACAGTAGACTTTAGCGCACTGTCGGCTGATTCTGGGTCACAGGAGTGCAAAAATTAGTGCACTCCTGTGATCTTCAGCTTTGGCCATACTTCTTTTTTAAGTGTAAAGAATTCACTGAGATTTATCCTACTTTGCCCATTATGGCAATCAGTTAAAAGAAACCAAACATTCCAGTATCAGTATTGTGTTAGAATCCACAATTAAAAGAAACAAAAAAGACAGCAACATTGTATGAGGATATATTTAGAATGGATTAAAATTATTGATTTGTTACAGTATGTAATAGGACAAAGATGTTACACAGTGATTAAGAGTTCATAGATCCATCCACATTAGTCTGTCTCCTGAAGGCACTCGCAATTCATACCTACACATAGCTCCTGGGCCCTGGATGACCCTGATTTGGAACAAAGTCATTCCTCCTCATTTGTCCCTCATTTGTATCCGATCTATATAGTTGTATATAAAATGCACTACTTAGCTGTCAAAAAGTTTCCCAGTGCTAAACCTTTCATCCAATTTCTACATTGCTGCCTTTGTAAAGTCCAAAAACCAATATAAAGGAACAGTAGTGGTAAAAAATGCATTTGTGGGTTTAGCTAATCATTTTTTTCATACAATTGTTCTTTAAGGGGGGTGTGGCAGGGAGTGTGTCCTATGCCTACTTATTTTTTTGCTAACGGGTGTCCCTCGTTCCCATATCAGAATGTTGGGAGGTATGTATACAGTACATACATACATTGGGCCAATTTTGAGGGATGACAGTTAAAGCGGGAGTCCACCGGGACTCCGCGTTTTTTTTTTTTTTTTAAAGCCAGCAGCTGCAAATACTGCAGCTGCTGACTTTTAAAATAGTGACACTTACCTGTCCAGCGCGCCCGCGATGTCGGCACCCGAAGCCGATCTCTAGATCGTCTTGTCGGGTGCTGCCGCCACCATCTTGGATATGGGAATCAGGAAATGGAGCCTTTCGGCTTCATTTCCCGGTTCCCTACTGTGCATGCGCGAATCGCGCTGCGCATTAAGGATGGTCCCCGCTGCCTCTGGGATCTGTGTGTTTCCCAGCAGGCAGCGGGGCACTTGCAGAAAGGGGCGGGGCACTTGCGGAAAGGGGCAGGCACTTGCGTAAAGAGGCGTAATCTACGCCCCTTTCCGCAGAGAGCTATCCCGGAAGTGGGTGCAGAATACCTGTACTGTACAGGTATCTGCATCCCCCTCCCCCCTGAAAGGTGCCAATTGTGGCGCCGGAGGGGGGGAGGGTTCCGATGAGCGGAGGTCCACTTTAGGGTGGACCTCCGCTTTAACCTGTCAGTATGTGATTGTTGGCGGAAACTGAACCCTTCAAAGTTAAAAAAAAATAAAAAACCACAAGAGGAACAAATTTACACTATGCTGACATAGTCCTAAGTGAAGTGAGCCCAGCGCTGCAAGAAAAAGGTGCTATTCATTAGCCACAATACTGCCCAATTAGTCTATTAATGATATGAGTGTACAATATACACTATATTACCAAAAGTATTAGGAAGCCTGCCTTCACACGCCCATGAACTTTAATGGCATCCAAGTCTTAGGCTGTAGGGTTCAATATTGAGTTGCCCCACCCTTTGCAGTGCCAACAGCTTCAACTCTTCTGGGAAGGCTGTCCACAAGGTTTAGGAGTGTGTTTATGGGAATGTTTGAACATTCTTCCCGAAGCACAATTGTGAGGTCAAGCACTGATGTGGAGAAGAAGGCCTCGCTTGCAGTCTCTGCTCTAATTCATTTCAAAGGCATTCTATCGGGTTGAGGTCAGGATTCTGTGCAGGCCAGTCAAGTTCCCCCCAGCCCAAAATCACTCACCCATGTCTTTATGAACCTTGTTTGTGCATTGGTGCACAGTCATTTTGGAACAGGAAGGGGCCATTCCCAAACTGTTCTCACAAAGGCTTCTTAAAACAGAATGTATTCCAATGTCTTACTCCAATCAAATATCCTGATATTAAGAGGAAGATTCCTCATTTCAGGACAGTGGATGGATCCATGCAAATCCTTACTTTACCCCCACTGGCCAGATGCACATCCAGAACTGGTGTATAGTACAAATATAAGCCTAATATTTTATAGTTGTTTATTTCAAACTGTTTCGAGCTATTTGGGAATCGTCAGTGCAGTGTATGGAAACCATGGCTTCTTGGGCTTGATACCCAATGAGACAGTATAACCAAATAGGTTTTTGTGAGACCGGACTAGGCAATCAAAACGTTTTTTAATGTATTCATATGACTTGTTCAATCACAGTCTTCAAAAATTCCTGATTTCGGGAAAGTGAGAACCATGCAAACCATTACTTTATGTCCATTGGCCAGATACACATCCAAGTACTTGGCTCATACAGTCTGCTTTTGTTAGATTAGCACAATAATTGATGCAGTTGTAAATGGCTGGAGATATCTTATTTTCATCAGAGATAAACTCTCATTACTAAAAAGAGTACATAAAAACATACTGAATGCACTTGGCAATCCATTTCCCACGTTTTAATTAGATTAAAGTCAGACGAATACTATAAATAGGAGGCTATATTTTTTTCACCAGAAAGGGTGATAATGCGAGGAATAATAGACCTTTCCATATTTATTACAATGAAGGACATTGGTAACTTAAAATAGATATTGTAAATCCAAGGATGATTAGGTTCAGCCATTGTAAGTGTTTATTTCTAGAGGAATGCTTTGTCATCTGACCATCTTGTCTCTGTGTACGAGAGGAGTCTGTCTTCCCAGAGGGGTCGAGTTTATGCATTGTAACTCCCCAGTTAATCTACATCTATCCATAGAAAGGTTTGTTCCTTCGAAATGTCACTTCCTTTTTTAGTTGTTCTGATGATTGCTTCTATTGTGGGTCCCCGTGGAGAGTTGCCACCTGGCCGTCTCTTCTTTTGTTATTTTTATATTTTATTTGTTTGATGCTTGTGAAAGGTATAGACAATGCATTTGGAGTCATCGCCAATAGCCCTATGAGTTTTACCTTGGCATGAGTGTAGAGCAGTCGTCTATTCAATGCAGGTATTGTCCCGTGGAGTGCATTTACCTTTAACTCTTCCTTACCTCTTTGTATCTATGTGTACAGAAGACCAGGGGCGAACTGCAAATTCCCATTTTACCACAGTTACTAACTACCATTACCATAATTAATAATTAATATTTCTTTAGGCTGATCTCTTTGGAGGCATAGTACTTTTGAAATTGTTTACCTAATGCAGTCTTTTGTAGTATATTGGGATCACTGGATTGGTAGCTGAGCCCATGAATGCTGGCTTTTTCTGTAGGAGTGGTTGGTACACAAATGTAATGTTTTAGTGGACATAATCCATGTTGTTAATGAGTTTTAGGTAATCTTAGCAAATTTCGATTTTTTGTGAAATCTGAGCACCTGTTTTATTCTTACATGAAAACTGTTGATGGCTTTTACAATGGGCAGAAAGGTTCCCATTTCAGACAAATATCTGTGTCTGTGTGTAGTACTAGTTGCCTTTTGTTGTTGAGCTAGAACAATGTATGAAGACCTCACCAATAACATACGATCGTTGTTTACAGGATAATGGAGGAAAAAATATCGGAGGTTGTTCGAAAACATCTTCCTTCTTATTTATATCACTGATAAATTATCAACTTATATTACTTATAAGCTAGGTGTCATATAAACAAATGATTGACCACATTTGGTTAGAAAGTGTGAAAGCTGTGTACATTTTGGGTAGAAATATGTATAAATAGACCTCTTAAAGTGTATCTATAGCCAAAACTTTTTTTATTTTAATTTTGGATAGGGGAAGGTTTAGAACCCCTTTCAGGTTTTAATAGATTTACCCTTACTCCATGCCTTTTCACCGGACAGGAAGTGAAATACATTTTCCAACCGCTACCCAGGCAGAAGATCTGTTAAGTTATATATAGGGATGCTGGAACCCCTGTCTGTGATGGCTATAGATATATTTTTGGTCTACTTTTAAAATTATATTCTTAAGCTGGCCATAGATGGTTTTAATCTTGGCCAGTTCAGCAGGGTTGCTGGAATGAACATTTCTCCATCTATGGCCAGCTTTAGGCAAGACTGCAGCAAAGTCAACTTTGTGTACAGTGATCTATACTTGTATAAATGGGGCCTTACATTTTCTGTTTTCTAATGTAGGGCTAAGTCTAAACATTTCATATTTAACTGTAGATGGCTGTAAAATGACCATATGGCATCAAGCAAAAATTAAATGTGATTATTTATTAAATATTTTCTGTAGAACGTAATGGATACTTGAAAAGCCTATACAGATGAGAAAAAATTGCCATTTACAAAGTTTATAATTTCACTGCCCTGCTTTACAGAAACCTATTTGGCACAATTGGGATTTAGTTCCCCATAGACTTGAGAGAGAAGTTGATCCAACCCTATCAGGGCCCGTTTATACTACAGCATGCAAAATGTTCTACTGTTTTCAGCACACACCAATGCTGTATGTGAACTGAAGAAATAAGACATTAGGCAAATTGCCTTGTTCTTGTGTTGGGGACAGCATTGGACAATGCAGCCTTTGACTGCTGGTGGGAATGGACTCCTAGGTATTTTATCATTAGAGCTTTGGCCAATTTACATGGAGGCATAACTTGCTTGGGCTGGTTGTATAACTTGTCTTGATTTTCGTTTTCAACAAAAGATTGGGCAACTACATCTAATATGTTTAGATGTCTTTAGGCTTTAAAGCAGATATGTAAGTTGGTATATTTGCTGAGATCTGCTGGTGTTAGTTGACAACATAAATTGTTAGCTCATTCCTAATTTTGTAGCAAAGTCCCAATACAGTGCTGCTTGGAGCCCATTTAAAGTAGAAGTAAACCCTCCTATCATTTTCAGCCAAGGAAGCCACCATCTTGGTCTATGTGTAATCTTCAACTGCCATGATGCTGCACACATGATCAGTTATGACAACCAATGGGTTTACTTCTGCTTTAAACTTCTCCTCTTCCTGGTAGTGGACTATTTATATATTCCCCGAGTCTAGAGGTGTACATGCTATCCAACACACAGTGTATTGAAAAGAACCAGCGTCTAAAGTTCTTTAAAAAATTATGTTTCAGTACACCACCCACTGGGAAATCTTGTTTGGAGGCTGCTATCAGTATTATTTTGTGGAATTTAGTGACAGGTCATCATAAAAAGTTGAAGCCGCTATTAAAGCCCAACTCTGTTAATTAAAAAAATAAAAATATATATATATCCTTTTTAATTAATCCCCCACCACTGCAGTTGCAAGGGTTAAATGTTTGTTAACTCTACTGGATGAGGAATAAGATGTAATACTTACCTCATTCCTTGCTCCAGCAGACTTCAATGCTCTTTTCCACTTCTGTTTGTTGTGGCCGGTCTCTTGCCAACCTCGCTTACAAGATACTGGTCATGCATTGTACTTACAGAAGAGGCTGCAGGTCATACAGGTAGGGGGAGAGAGAGCCTGCCAGAGCAAGAAATAAGTTGAGTCTCACACTTTGTTCTTTGTCCTAAAGTAATGAACGTTTAATCCTTGCAGTTCTCGGGACAGGATGGAGATCATGACATCACCTCCCTGTCTCTCCACCTTGGTCGATCAGAGAACTCTTTGCATTAAGACCCCTTTCACACAGGTGTACCGATTAAACCCTCCATTGTTCTCTATGGAGCAGTGGGTGTCAAGACACCCGCCAACATCCGATCATGTCTACTAAAAACAGATGGATGGGAATGTGTTCCCCATCTGTCTAGCATATCAGATCGGATGGCCACCGGGTGTAAACGGACAGGTGGTCGTTTTACATACGACCGGCTATAGAGAACAGTGGGCTGTGTCTGTGTCCACTCTGCATAAGCATAGCGGACATGAACAAGCCATCCACTTCCTTAGCAGGAATCAGGGGACAGATTCCCCAACTGAGCAGGCAGATTCCTGGTGGAGTCCACCCTGTGTAAACAGGGCCTTAAGTGAATGGAAAAGTCTAATATTTGTTCTATTAGAATAATTAACAGGTTTATACTTACCATATCTGTGCAGTGCTATTGCACAGAGGCTCTCCTTACCTCCTTTTCTGGGGTCCCCCATTGGCAATCTCAGCTCCTCCACTTCTGTGTCTGCCCCTATTGCAAGCGCCTGCTATGGGGTAGAAATGAAGGTTCGCTCTCGAGCCAGGCTGTGTGTGTTTGTACTTTTATTTTTGAAAGAACCTTGCTGACTTACCCTCCATTCTTCTATATCATAAATTCACAAATTCACACAATGGTCTGCTTTTTCTTCTTGATGCTGCTTGCCCTATTTTTGTGGCAACCTGGGAATGTGCCTCTTTGTGCTATTTTACTTTTTTGTTTCCTGACATTTATCCAATAAGTGAAATGCAAATAGACCAAAGAGCTTGAGAAGGATGTGGGAATACTGATTAATGATAAGTTTAGCAGCATCACTCAGTGACTGTTAACTGCTGCAAACACGAACAAACTCGTGGGATGAATAAATAGGGAGATAAAAGAAATAAAGTTAGTGCAGTATTATCCCTACATAAATCATTGTAAGGCCTCGTCCAGCATGTATTAGTAAAGGAAGTCGTTAGTTTGGCCAAAACAAACTATTTAAATTGATTGTTACCCCAGCATTTCATATTCCTAATATGTGTCTGTTGTACCATGTAGTTATGGTAAAAAATAAGCTGATTTCTTTGTATTTCTTCCTTTGGGTGAAATACCTGGTGATCTTGCCAATCTCCCTGCTTTTCTATTTCAAAATGACCATGGTAGGCATAAGAACGAATTCATCCCAGCGTGGTCAGTTTTCTGGTTGTGCTGGGACCACAGTCTGCCTGTCCTGCACTAAACCTAAACAGCTTTTTCACAAAAACTGTAAAAGATATAAAGCTGAAAGATATAGCCAGATAGCTGAATATTTTGTGAACATTTTGTGTCTGTAGGTGAAAGTATGAAAGTGGTTGTAAACCCTTACAAACCACTTTGACCTACAGGTAAGCCTAGATTAAGGCTTACCTGTAGGTCCAAGAAATATCTCCTAAACCTATACGGTTTAGGAGATATTTGCCTGAAGACAGGCACCGCTGTCTACGGCGCATGCGCTGTAGACAGCGACGCGCAGGCGCACTGAGCGCGGCATTTCCAACAGTGGATCTGCCGCGCGTGTCGGCTCCCGTGCGCATGCGTGGGAGTGACGTCATCGCGGCTCCGCCGAATGACAGCGGCGGAGCTGCGAGACGCCACCAGCAAGATGGATGCGGCGGACTACAGGGGACAGCGGCGACTTCGCTGGCTCCTGTGTCAGGTAAGTGACACATAATGGGCTACTATGCGATGCATAGTAGTCCATTATGCTTTGCCTTTGCAGGGAATGAAAGAGGAAGTAAACCCATCAGGGTTTACTTCCTCTTGAAGGAGCTGAAACTTTTGGTAGCGGAAGATTTTAAGGATTTTAAGCATGCTCTCATTGACTTCAGTGTTAAAAAAAGTGTTAAAAAGCTTAATATTTTAAAAAGTATAATTAGTAGAAAAAAAGTTGAAGAAGTCCACACATCAGCTGAAAGAGCTGAACATTTTAAAAGTTGAAAGGCTTTAATAGCTAAAAGTATGCAGAAGTTACGCAGAGCCAAAAAACTTATGGAATAATAATAAAAAGATGATGATGATGATTAATAAATAAAAAAACAAATAACAATAGTGGGACTGTTAAAGCATTCTCACTAATGAACAGAAGAAAAAGCTAAAGCCAGGCAATATTTGGTGTGACTTGCCTTTGGCTTCAAACCAGGATCAGTTCTTCTAGGTACACAGTTTTTGAAGGAACTCGGCATGTGGGTTGTTCCAAACATCTTGGAGAACCAATCGCAGATCTTCTGTGCATGTAGGCTGCCTCAAATCCTTCTGTCTCTTCATGTAATTCATGGCATGGCATGGTGGATAAGTATCTGCCTGCATTTCTCAGCATTGCTCAGCTCTCTGCTCTATAATGTTCAGTGTGTGACATCTGATTCTGGCCCCCTGCTCAGAAAAGTTTTGAAAATCCTGGGCTTTAAACAGATGTAAAGTGGAGAGGTGTGCAGATTAACAGGTACAATTTATGTAGTAGGATTTGTTTAATCTCTGTGTATCGCCTGAGGCCAGACACTTCACTGGAGATATGTAAGGATTTACAACCTCTTTAATGTTGACATCAGCCACTTGCACTGCATCTATTTCCCACTTGCTGACCGCCCTATAGTCGTTTTACTGTTACAGGGCGGCAGCTGTGCACCGGATCAGTGGTAGCCGATCAGTGGGTACCGCATACTTGATGTCCACCGGCATCTGCCGATCATCTAAACAAGGTAGATCGCTGTTCTGACAGGAGGGAAGGCATGGATCCTGTGTCTTCCATGTCTTCCCCTAGTAAAAGCACCTCCCACGCTGTAGTAAAACACAGGCTAGGCACACAGTTAACCCTTTTATTGCCCCGGATGTTTACCCCTTCCCAACCAGTGTCATCAGTACAGCGACCTTGCATATTTTTTAGAACTGATAACTGTATCCGTTTCACTGGTCCCCAAACTGACGGACACTAAGTAACATTTTAGTTAGTGTCCGAATATCCACCACAATATCACAGTCGCGCTATAAGTTTCTGGTCGCTGCCATTACTAGTAAAAAAAATAAAAATGAATAAAAATATCCTATAGCTTGTAGACGCTGTAACTTTTGCACAAACCAATCAAAAGAAGCTTATTGGGATTTTTTAAACCAAAAATATTTAGCAGAATACATATTGGCCTAAATTTATGAAGAAATGTGATTTTCTCAATTTTATTGGATATGTTTTATAACAGAAAGTAAAAATATTGTTTTTCTTTTTCAAAATTGTTGCCCTTTTTTTGTTCAAAATACCACAAAAGAAAGCTCTATCTGTGTGAAAAATAATATTTTATTTGGGTACAGCTTCGCATTACCATGCAATTGTCATTTAAAGTAGCGCAGTGCCGTATCGCCAAAAATGGCCTAGTCATGGGGGGGGGGGGGGGTAAATCTTCCAGGGCTCAAGTGGTTAACATGTCTCTTAAAAAAAATAAAAAATAATGTGTAATTTCAGTCTCTCACTTAGAATAGTGGTTTGCCAGTTGCTGTTTTCATGTGGCGTTTGCCCCGTGTACTTATCTATGTCCAAGCATGGGTCCAATTAAATTGCCTAGGCTGGCATATAATGCCACTTGCATGCCAGCACTCCTCTCTCTTACTGCATTTGAATCCCACTGCTGCTTGAAGCAATTAGATATTTCTGATCCAGTGCAGCTCATCCCAGGGAGACCTAATTTAGCATATTATCCTGTAATTAATCTCCTGTACTTATTGTGTGTTTAGGACTAGAATGGAGGGCGCAGAATTGCTAACACTGTTGGCAGTCTGAATAAGCACTCCTCGCACATGTAGTCATTATAACCGTTCATGTGCACTGTAATTCATGGCATGGTCATCCAGCATGCATCGGGTTAACTTCATTAACACTTTCTGTGCTGCTCCAAGGTAGCAAGCAGTTTGAGACTTGAATAGAGGAGATTAATGTTCTTTCTTGTTCCTGTAGATAAAGTTGAAAAATAGCGGTTCATGAGCTGATCTTTCCAAAATAGCCTGGTATAACAGAATATTATTGCCCCTTGTATTTCTGTAGTGGGCACAGCATGAAAGTACTGACCTCTGACAGTAATGTCACTCTTCCCAGGATCTGTTTACAGTGATTTGTAGCGCACCACACCCACAAATAGCCCAGTGTAACAGTGTCATTGTCTTTGAAGTGCCACGTCGTCAGCTCCCAGCGACAGCTTGTGGTCCCAAGTAAATAGTGTTATCACTAACGCTTTAACTCTGAGGTCTGCATGGCAGGCATTCCTCTCTAATGTTGTTTTTCTTGTTAGCTAGTCATTATAAATGTGTATTTCCTAATATCTGTGTAATAAATGGCTTATTACCTATGCATACCATTCCAGGACTGTCAGCCTAGATGTCTATATCAGTGTAAAAAGAGAACTTTCATCTTTTCATAGACGTGTTGCCTTGTCATTCAGGCTGTCATCAGCCATGCTCATCATAATGACGTTGGCGACCTTTCTAAAATCGGTAGATGCTGATCTGTGCTCCAGAAAAAAATAATTGCTGCAAGCCTTTCATCACCTCCAGGGTAGGATATAGTTACATACATACTTTGGCGTGCATCCTTTTATTTTACTGCATGCAAACGAACAGACACAATTGTGTACATAAAACAGAAAGTGAAATGGTGTCTACAACATAGCTATATGCTAGCAGCCTATTCTTTTGACATTCAGATGCTTTGTTTATTTATTTATTTGGTCTTGGAAAATTTGGCACATGAAAATTGATAATCTAATACTATATTGTTTTGAATCTTTATAAATTGTCTTTTGCCCCAGTGAATGCACCAGTAACCTATACACGTAAGTAAAGTGCAATTAAACTTGTGTGCTACCGCTATATTAAGTGATAACTAGATATAAAATAATGGGCTACCTAAATAGTAAACCTCAGTGGTGGCAAAAGAGCAGCTGCACACACTTGTTATATGAGTCCTTGCATATAAAGAAATTGACCAATTAGTGAACAAATAGTGTGGTGTTTGCTCTCAAATACAGAACCAATTAGCAGTAAGAAAAAGAAAAAATAACAAATTAAGCACATGTGATACGATATACTGTATACAAACTTGTTAACATACTTAGTGCATATATTCAGTGTAGAAAAAGTGCAGCGCTAAAATATATGAGAAAGTTGTTGGGCACAACTTACAAAAAAGGGCAAATTAGCGATTATATAATATGAACAGTGTTACCATAAATCACATACATTCAGTGTCCAGTGAGATTACTACAACAATCTCAGTGCTGTTACAAGTGATTTTCAACACAAATGTGTAATAGTGGTAAAGTCCTGAAAATATTGAATGTCCAACAAATTTATTTTACTTCCAATGTTCACATCTTGTCTCATGCAACTCAGTGCTCCACCTCTAAGTGAAGTGACTGCTCACCTTCAAATCAGACCTACAGTGGATATAAAAAGTCTACACGCCCCTCTTAAAATGTCAGGTTGTAAAAAAAAAATGAGACAAAGATAAATCATTGCAGAACTTTTTTCACCTTTAGGCCCCTTTCACACTGGTACGACATGCCAGTAGTATAACTATGGATCCAACTTTTCCCTGCGACTTGAAGTCCGACATGCGTCCGACTTCAATGAACAGGGATCCGACTTTGATCCCCGACAATACCAGGTATGAATCTTTTAGGGCAACTCCATGCACAATGTAAAAAAATAAATAAACGGCATGGGTTCCCCCTCCAAGAGCATACCAGGCCCTTCGGTCTAGTATGGATTTTAAGTGTAACCCACACGCCGAAAAAATGGTGTGGGGATCCCTCCCAAAATCCATAAGAGACCCTTATCCAAGCACACAGCCTGGCAGGTCAGGAAAGGGGGTGGGGACAAGCGAGCACCCCCCCCCTGATGTGTACCAGGCTGCATGCCCTCAACATGGGGGTTGGTGCTTTGGGGCAGGGGGGGCCCTGCGCCCCCCCACCTCAAATCACCTTTTCCCCATGCTGATGAGGACAAGGGCCTCTATCTCCAACAACCCTGGCTGTTGGTTGTCGGGGTCTGCGGCCCAGATTCCGGCCCCCCGCCCTTATGTGAATGAGTATATTGTACATTACCCCTACCAATTCACCTAAAAAAAGTTTCAAAAATAAAACGCAGTACACAAGTTTTTAAAGTAATTTATTAAGGCAGCTGCGGCGTATCTTCTGACCTCTTCTCCCCTCTCCGGCTCTTCTGCCTCCTCTGCTGATTTATTCTGCCTCTGCTGGTTCTTCTTCGCTCTCTGCTGATGTCTTCTAGCCCTCTCCAGTTCTTCTCCCTCTGTCAGCTCTCTTCTGCCTCTGCCGGGTCTTCTCCGCTGTTGACTCAACGCTCTCTCCCGCTCTAATGCTGGTTGTGCAGTGTGCCACTAATGTTGGCATGGGGCAGGGTCACTGGGGACCACCCCTTTTGACGTCGCCACCCATCATGAACGGGCGGTGACGTCATAAGGGGCGGACCTCCGTATGACGTCATCCGTGACCCTGCCCCATGCCAATTTAAGTAACGGCATACCGCGCACCAAGCATTAGAGCGGGGGAGAGCGTTGAGTCAACATCAGAAGAAGAACAGAGGGAGAAGACCTGGTCAAAAGAGCGAGAAGACAGCAGAGAAGACCCGGCCAGAGGGAGAAGAACCGGAGAGGGCTAGAAGACATCAGTGGAGAGCGGAGAAGAAATCAGAAGCGACGCCGGAGCTGCCTTAATAAATTACTTTTAAAACCTGTGTTTTCTTTGACAATTTTTTTTTTTTTTAGATAAATGGGTAGGGGTACAATGTACCTGATACTCATTCACAAAGGGTGGGGGGACGGATCTGGGGGCCTCCTTGTTAAAGGGGGCTTCCAGATTATGATAAGCCCCCTGCCTGCAGACCCCGACAACCAAAAGCCAGGGTTTTCGGCAAGAGGCCCTTGTCCTCATCAACATGGGGGGTGGGTGCTTTTGGTTGGGGGGCGCAGGGCCCACCTGCCCTAAAGCACCCACACCCCCGTTGAGGGAATGCGGCCTGGTACAGTTCAGGGGGGGTGCTTGCTCGTCCCCACCCTGTTTCCTAACCTGCCAAGCTGTGTGTTCAGATAAGGGTCTGGTATAGATTTGGGGGGACCCCCATGCAGTTTTTTTGGCGTGGGGTTCTCCTTAAAATCCATACCAGACTGAAGGGCCTGGTATGCTCTTGGAGGGGGAACCCATGCCGATTTTTATTTTTATTTTATTTCGCATGGATTTCCCTTTCAAGATCATCAGAGCACAAGTTGCATGCCAAACTCGGATCAGTTAAGACAGCGATCCGACTTTGATCCAACTTCAGTGATATTCAATGGGCTGAAGTAGGATCAAAGTCGGACCAAAGTAGTTCAGGGACTACTTTGAAGTTGGCACGACTTGAAGTAGTACTAATATGAATGGTTGTCATTGGAAATCGTACAAGTGTGAAAGGGGCCTGAACGTGAGCTATAAACTGTACAACTCTGTTGAAAAACAAACTGAAATCTTTTAGGTGGAGGAAAGTAAAAATAAAAAATAAAATAATAATATGGTTGCATAAGTGTGCACACCCTTAATCGAATACTATTATTACAGAAGTCTTTTTGAGTATGAGTCTATCAGCATGACACATCTTGACTTAATATTTGCCCAATCTTCTTTGCAAAAAAACACTCCAATTATGTCAGATTGTGAGGGCATCTCCTGAGCCCTCTTCAGATCACCCCACACATTTTCAATCGGATTCAGGTCTGGGCTCTGATTCCAAAACTTTAATCTTCTGGTGAAGCCATTGCTTTTGTTGATTTGGATGTATGCATTTTGTCGCTGTCATGCTGAAAGATGAAGTTCCTTTTCATGTTCAGCTTTCTAGCAGAAGCCTGAAAATTTTGTGCCAATTGACTAGTATTTGGAACTGTTCATAATTCCCTCTACGTTGACTAAGGCCCCTGTTCCAGCTGAAGATAAATAGCCCCAAAGCTTGATGCTGCCACCACCATGCTTCACTGTGGGTATGGTGATCTTTTGGTAAAGTGCAGTGTTGTTTTTGCCCCCGCCATATCTTTTGGAATTATGGCCAAAAACTTAGGCCATACCGCATTTTCCTACATGCTTTTGGGAGACTTCAGATGTGTTTTTGCAAAATTTAGCCAGGTTTGAATGTTTTTCTTTGTAAGAAAAGTCATTGTCTTTGCCAGGCTCCCAGCAGCTATCACTGTCCCACGTGTGTGTGTGTGTGTGAGGCTGGGGGTTGGGGAGGGGCAGCACTGCAAAGGTGGGTTAAGGGAGGAGAAGGGTGGGACTATGAAGGGTGGGTTAGGGGAGATGCAATAGGAGAAGGCGGATCAGGTGAGGAGCAGTGGTGATTGGGGTGGAACGAAGCCCCTGCCAGGAAGTGCCCCCTGTGTGGCTCTCAGTGACACCATGGCAGTGTGGACTTGAGCCTCCCACTCCGGGCTCCTGGAGCTCCTCCTACAAGATCATTGGGTGCAGGTCTAGGTCAAGCTGTCAAAGGAGACTCAGCCTTACCTCGGAGCAGGAACAGGCGGCGCAGAATAGGGCAGCCCGGGAGACCGCTACCCCCTAGACAGCCCAGAGCTGGTGGGTCACCTATCAGTGACGATCAATGCAGCATATCAGTGCCGTCTATCAGTGTCCATCAATGCAACGTCACCAGTGCCCATTTGTGCAGCCTCATCAGCGTCCATAAATGAAAAAGAAAAATTACTTATATCCAAAATTTTATAACAGAAATTAAGAAAAAAAATATTTTATCTTTTTTTTCATTTATTTGGCAAAAAATAAAAACCCCAGTGCTGAATAAATACCACCAAAAGAAAGCTCTATTTGTGTAAAAAAAAAAAAAATATATATATATATATATATATATATATATATAAAAATGTCATATAGGTATAGTGCTGCATGACCGTGCAATTGTTATTCAAAGTGTGACAGTGCTAAAAGCTGAAACGTAGTCTGGGCATGAAAGGGGATGAAAGTGCCCAGTAGGCAAGTGGTTAAAAAAACTGGCTCCTAACTTTTTTAGCTGGCTCCCAGATTCAAAGCAAATTTGTCAAGCCCTGCCTTACATTGCATTTTTGGATAACACAGCGTGAACACAGTGTTCACAGGCGTGATTTAGTATTTAGTATTCAGTATTCCTGAGCCCATGCAGTGATGCTCATCTCATAAAAATGCCTGTTTTTAATGCAGTGCCCTCTTAGAGCCTAAGATCATGGGCATCCAATATTGTGTTTTGGTCTTGACCCTTGCACACAGATTTCTTTGGATTCTTGGAATCTTTTGATATTATATTCTTTAGATGATAGTCTTTGCGATTTTACACTGAGGATCATTATCGTGAAAAGGTTTGACAGTTTTTAGATTTTCACAGATTGGGGAACCTCTGATCATCTTTACTTCTGAGACACACTGACTCTCTCAGAAGCCATTTTTATACCCAATCATGTTACTGACCAGTTGCCAATTAACCTAATTAGCTGAAAAATGTTCTTCCAGCTCTTCCTTGTTCGTACCACTTACTTTGCCAGCTTTTTAGTGCCTTGCCCCAACTTTTTTTAGATTTTGACATTAGTCATTGAGTGCTGCATAATTTGTGTATGATTTTGAAATACACCATGTTGACTGGCGATTTATATGTTGGATGTTGAGGCTGTTCTTTCAAATAAAATTATTTGGAAAGTCTGTGTGGTTATGAGTAGGGTTATATATTTAAATATATGTTTCATGCATTACTGTGTGTTACCATGATGCATAAGTATTAATGGGCCCTAATGGTTATCCTCAGCTTAGTTACCAGTCGGATATTTGCTGTGGGTCTATCACAAATTCTGCTTAGAGTAAGACACATCACACCCACGCCACAAACTCTGGGATAGAGTGCAAGGCCAAAGGAAAAGATCACTCTAGGCAGTTACAGAAGTTTTGCAAAACTAATTTTTACAAGGCAGCTGCACGCAAAAAAAAATAATTTTGGGTACCAGTGGGTTTGAATCACTTGGTTTCTTATATCTCTCAGAACCTACAAGAATGAAACAAATTCATTCCTACAATGACATACCTTTTAAGCATTTAGGACTAAGACTGCTTCAACACTGAGAAGTTTTACAGGTGCTACAGCGCTAAAAAAAACGCCTGCACAGAGCCTCTCCTGTCTCTCCATTGTGAAAGCCCGAGTGCTTTCACACTGGAGCGGTGCGTTTGCAGGTCGGTAAAAAAAGTCCTGCAAGCAACATCTTTGCAGCGCTGTTGGAGCGGTGTACACACCGCTCCTAAAGCGCCCCTGCCCATTGAAAACAAATCACTGGCAGCAATGCTTTTTGGGCGGCTTTAACCCTTTTTCGGCTGCTAGGGGGGTAAAAGTGCCCCATTAGCGGCTGAATTGCACCACTAAAACAATGGTAAAGCACCGCTAAAAATAGTGCTGCTTTACCGCCAACGCCTGCCCGCCCCCGTGTGAAAGTAGCTTTACTGGCAACAAAGGCGCTTACTTGAAAGGCACATGAGATAATATATAGTGGGTGAGTACTAAGTAAATGTTTCAAAGGACTAAGAAACACTGTATTATACGGGAAAATTTAAAGCTCAACTCCAGCCTTTTTTTTTTTTTTTAATGTGTCACTTTTGGAGAGATTTCCTATCGCTTTTTGTTGTGATCACATATACATATATCTGTAAAACACTTCCAGACATCTCCCGCTCGAGGTTGACTTGACGCTGTTGGCTGGAATATGTTTTCCCAGCCAACTGCTGTTTCCATACCATAAGAGCAAGCAGAATTGCCCAGTGTAGATATTCTAGTTTGTGTGCACTACCCACAACTACCCATCCAACTCTCGATGTTCTTTTCGTGTTACCAGTTGTAGTTGTAGGTTAAAGGAAGAGAGACACATCTTGAAAATCTGTTTGTTGGATATGCCTTGTGCTGTCTAAAGCAGGGGTCTCAAAGAACCGGCCCGCGGACCGGTTACAATGGCCCACAGGCAGGGCCGATCTAAGGTGGTCCCCTGACAATATTGCGTCCGCTGACACCGGTGCAGGGGGTTAATATTGCGTCCGCTGACACCAGTGCCGGGGGTTAATATTGCGTCCGCTGACACCAGTGCTGGGGGTTAATAGTGCATCCGCTGACACCAATGCTGGGGGAAGGGACAGCTTGCATGAGGTCCTCACTGGATGTGAATGCTTGTCCTGTGGCCCTCAGGTAATTTGAGTTGGTCTAAAGCATTGTATGAGCGTAGGTTAGATGGCATTGCACCTTTAGGTTAAGGCTGTTTTCTAAATCCCCTTTGGCTGCATTTGACTGTCCTGCAAATAACAAGATTTCCGACAGGCTAAGTAGAATCCACAATTTCCAGCCTCATTCCACTCTGTGCAACGCTTAGCTTCTGAATTGTACATGTGACGTCAAATCATATCTATTAATGGAAAAAAGATTAAGCTGTATAATCTCTGCTCTTTTTTATTATTTATCTCCATGACAGTATTTTGGGTGCTTGGAAACAGTGATTCTTCTCAGAAAACTTTAAATAAGCTCTTTCCTGCCAGATGTTAGCTATGGCTACCCTGACCACAAGTGGACAGAGGGCAGGTTTCCACCCTTGAGTTAAAGCACATTCTCTGCTTGATTGTATTTTGTCAGAATGTGGCTTACATGTTTATTAATATAAGTATTCACTTCCGTCATAGGCTTGCAGCCTTTGCTGACTGGCTGCTGGTTGTGGAGCTCTTTCTGGTGTCTGGATCTATCTAGATGAAAAGACCCATCTATGACTTGCTAACTTTATGCTGAGAAGAAATTTGAGTGTGTAGAGTTAAAGGTAATTTACATGCACAGGAATTATTCAAATATGTTTTTCTATGCTGATTATCTGTCAGATTCTGTTTTAAAAGAAAGAACACATCTTGCGTAAATCTGTGCTTGCTTAACGTTAACTTCAAACAGCGATCCAAAGATTCTAGCTTTCCTGTACCCGGGATACATGATAATGAAATGACAGGTTTGTAGACCTTTGTTTTAATACATTTCTCAGATTCTACCTTATCCTATAACAGGTACATACAGTACTGCCAAATGTTTCCTGTGCAAAGTACAGCATAGAGATTTGAATGGCAGGTACTAACTCATTAAATAAAGAAATATGCTCATCGTGGCAAGCCTAGATACTGGAGGATACAGCCATTGTATCTTAAAAGAGACTGTTGGGACTTTTGCACACCTCCCAACTTTTTAAGATGGGAATGAGGGACACCTATCAGCGAAAGTATGCAGGCGTAGGACACACCCCTTGTCACGCCCCCTTAAAGGAGAATTGTACAAAAAAAACAAGATTGGTTAAACCCACAAGTGCTTTTTTTACCACTATCATTCCTTTATATTAGCTTTTAGAATTTACAAATGCAGCAATTTAGAAATCAGATGAAAGGTTTAGCACTGGAAAACACTTTTTGATAGATAAAAAGCGCATTTTCTATACATCTATACAGATCAGACCAAAATAAGGGACAAATGAGGAGGCATGAGGGACAGGGGGACATTGCTCCAAATCAGGGGACAGTCCCTCGAAATCAGGAACGGTTGGGATATGCTTTTATACAGTGTACAATGATTTAGGGATTTATTCGCACCCATGCATTTGTTACCAGGCAGCATATTCACTTTGAATGTTCTCTTAGATTTTACACTTTGACATAGATGGCTTTCAAGTTTCAGTAAACCCATAAACAAAAATGACCTTAAAGTCTACTCATGCATCTACTCATTGCATTTCATTAGCAATATGTGCTTTTTCCTCTCATAATTTAGCTTTAATGAAAATACCTGTTTATCCCGTCATTGATTTCCTCTTCCTTGTTTGCGGCTGCAACAATTTGCAGCCCTATGTACTTTTTGCAGCATCGCCAATGCAGTATGCATGGTGAAATGTGGGGGAAAAAGTAACTTACTTTGCTCCACAGGTCATGTGTTGCTGCTTCTTGGTCCTGCAAACTGCCCAAGCAGTGCAGAGCCCAGAATGAGTAAGGCCATTGTGTGACCTGCAATAGAGGAGAGTACAAAAAAGATATTTAGGAGCACTATTTTGATACTCGGTGCACGTTGCTATTATTGTTACAATTTTCCATTTGCAAGGCTGCTGTCATTGCTGTCTTTCTACTTAAAATGCTAATTGGCTATCTTGAAGGCTCAGCCCCTAAATAAAAACAGGGTACAGTAAAATAGTTTTTCTATGTCTGACCCTTTATGTTTCTTTATTATTATGCAATAAAGGGCCACTGCTCTCTGCATGCGATGTTAAAATATGACGATGGAAAAATAATACCGTAAAAACATTGTTAATGGAAAACGTTAAAATGTTAATGGAAAACCATAGGCCTGACACAGCAGGTAGCAGGGAGACTGCAGGGAAGGGACTTTTTGGTTGATAAGTCAGACATAGGAAAACTTAAAGCGGAGTTCCACCCATTTAAAAGTCAGCAGCTACAAAAAATTTAGCTGATGACTTTTAATAATCAGACATTCACCTGTCCCACGGTCCAGCAATGCGCACATACGAAGCCCCGCGCCTCTCCACGGAGCTGGCATTCTAACTGTGGGTGCCCGGCTGTGGCTTCACAGCCGGACAAGCACTGGGCATACACTTGTAGATTTTTGAATGAACCTTCGTATGAAAAATGTTCTTATCAGTACATTAGATGATGTTAGGAACACTTTAACTTCAGCATGGTTGCAGTGTTTCCTGGATGATATTAGCAGAGTAGTGACTGTTGTCTGCATGTGCGCTTTAGCTATGTCAGAAAAGGGCTCAGCAACCTCTGCCAGCAAAAAGTTCATGTTATGTTTACAAAGTCTGTTACTAACCTTCCCCAAAACCAATAGCATTCTAATTTCAAGCTTCAACTCCTACTGCTTTATCTTTGACATTGTTATAAATTTTACCAGGCCTACAGAGATATGTCAGGAAGAACAAATTAGGCTAGAAATACTTATGGGGTTACTTACTGATAATTTATTATGTGTTTATAGCACTCATTCAAACGACTTTGAAATGACTCTAATTTACAGATAATTAACCAATTAGCACATTTCTAATCGATTAAAGAGTGTGGTTTTAAATGTGGACATAACATTAAAGTCTTGAGACAACACATCCTGTTTGCACTTCTCTATAATATGCATTATTTATATTGACATATGGGGCACTACCACTTTCCTTAGCATTGCACAGAGTACATAGAATAGTCAGAACAATGTGCAAAGCTGGTAAAGACATACCCCAAAAGAGAGGAGGCTCTACAAATTATTGACTCAAGGGGACTGAATACAAATGCACGCCACAATTTTCACATATTTATTTGTAAAAAATTTGTAAAATCAATTATCATTTTACTTCCACTTCACAATTATGTACCACTTTGTGGTGGTCTATCACATAAAATCTCAATCAAAAACATTTACGTTACATGACAAAATGTGAAAAATTTCAAGAGGTATGGATACTTTTTCAAGGCACTGCATTTCCATTAGAAGGACAACAGTGTGTCTTGCTCCTGGTTGAGATCTCAGTAAGTTTACAAAGATTTCTTTTACAAAAAAGCATCATAGGTATTAAATTTATATATATATATATATATATATATATATATATATATATATATATATATATATATATATATATATTTATTTATCATCTCACAAAAGTGAGTACACCCCACACATTTTTAATGTGACAACACTGAGGAAATGACACTTTGTTACAATGTAAAGTAGTGAGTGTACAGCTTGTATAACAGTGTAAATTTGCTGTCCCCCCAAAATAACTCAACACACAGCCATTAATATCTAAACCGCTGGCACCAAAAGTGAGCACACCCCTAAGTGAAAATGTCCAAATTGGGCCCAATTAGCCATTTTCCCTCCCCAGTGTCATGTGACTCATATTACAAGGTCTCAGATCTGAATGGGGACCAGGTGTGTTAAATTTGGTGTTATCATTCTCATACTGGTCACTGAAAGTTCAACATGGCACCTCATGGCAAAGAACTCTCTGAGGATCTGAAAAAAAAGAATTGTTGCTCTACATAACCACCTCAATACAGGGCGCTTACACCCCCTTCCTGCCCAGGCCAATTTTCAGCTTTCGGCGCTCTCACAATTTGAATGACAATTAGTCATGCAACACTGTACACATATGAAATGTGCATCCTTTTTTTCACACAAATAGAGCTTTCTTTTGGCGGTATTTAATCACTGGTGGGTTTTTTATTTGTTGTGCGATCATAAACTTTGTGAAAAAAAATGCCTTTTTCTTTGTATCTGTCACAAAATTTGCAAATTAGTAATTTTTCTTCATAAATTTTGGCCGAAATTTATACTGCTACATATCTTTGGTAAAAATAACCCACATTAATGGATATTATTTGGTCTTTGTGAAAGTTATAGTCTACAAACTATGGTGCCAATCACTGAAAATTGATCACATCTGATCAGGCCTTCAGTACATCAGGTGTATCTCATTTCTTGAGACACCTTTTTAGAAAGTAGACATTCCAAGGTATTAAGTAAGTAGCATGGTGAGTCTTTGCCACAATTCTTTGCAAAATGAAGATTTTTTTTTTTTTTTACAAAATTGTCATTATCAAGTTATTTCTCACACACAGCATATGCATACAACAAATCACACCCCAAAATACATTCTGCTACTCTTCCCAAGTATGGCAATACCACATGTGTGAGACTTTTACACAGCCTGGCCACATACAAAGGCCCAACATTGAAGTAGCACCATCTCATTTCTCAACCACCGTTTACAGATTTGAAGGAGCACCAGGACAATGGAATTGCCCACAAAATGACCCCATTGTGGAAAGCAAACACCCCTAACGTATATTCTATGAGGCATAATGAGTCTTTTGAACAGTTCATTTTTTTCCAGAAGTTGCCGTTGGGGGCGTGCATCGAGACGATCGGTGGAGGGGTGTGTCAGTCTGACGGAGGCTCTTTACCACATGATCAGCCGTGTTCAATCACGGCTGATCATGATGTAAATAGTTAGAGCCGGTCATCAGCTTTTCCTCACTCGCGTCTGACAGACGCGAGCAGAGGAGAGTCAATCAGTGGCTCTCCTCACGGGGGGGTCTGCGCTGATTGTTTATCAGCGCAGCCCCCCCCTCGGATGACCACACTGGACCACCAGGGACGCCACTAGGACCCCCAAGGAAGAGGGCAACATGTGGATGGCCAGGTATGTACCACATGGCCATTCACATGTTCAAATGAATGCCCAAATGGGCACTGATTGGCACCAGAGAACAAAAGAGAACAGTGATGCCCAACAGTGCCACCCATCAGTGCCCATCCATGCCCATCAGTGCCCACCTATCGGCGCCCATCCGTGCCACCCATAAGTGCCCATCAGTGCCGCATACGAGTGCCACCTATCAGTGCCCATCATCAGTGCCACTTCATTGGTGCCCATCGGTGCCCGTCAGTGCAGCCATATAAGTGCCCGTCATTGAAGGAGAAAACTTACTTATTTACAAAAAATTTTAACAGAAACAAAGAAAAACTTGTTTGTTTTTTTTCAAAATTTGAAGAGGTGATCAAATACCACCAAAAGAAAGCTCTATTTGTGGGAACAAAATGATACAAAATGTGTGTGGGTACAGCGTAGCATGACCGCGCAATTGTCATTCTAATTGCGACAGAGCTGAAAGCTGAAAATTGGCTAGGGCAGGAAGGTGTCTAAGTGCTTGGTATTGAAGTGGTTAAAAAATGATTGTTTTCGTTCTGTTAAAAACAAACATATAAAGAGGACAGTATAAACATCCTCAAAATGGCCCTTTTTTTGGAAAGTGGACAACCCCAAGTTGATCCTTTTTGCCCCATTTTTCAGGAAATGAATGCTAGTACTGAGGTAGTAGAACACATCCCGAAAGCATTCCAAGTACGCAATCTAAGTTCAGGGCTGCTCTAAAACTGTGAAAAAGATGCAATATGACACAAGCTGTTTACCTGGAGTGTTGTACTTTATAATTAAAACCGTGTTGCATTTGGAAAAAAACATGTTCCTGGGCTGAAAGATTGTGTAATGATAGCATGCAGGCCTTACTTGTTATTGATGCCTTGGTATTGTGGACACATTGTTTTGGGATAAGAATAGTATGGGCAATGAAGCAAGTCCTGGGGAGTGTGAAGTCTCCAGCACGGTTATTGATTTCTGAGACAGAAGCTTGGAGTAGACAGTACAGAGACCCTGCCTAATTGCTGCATATGAAACACGTCAGGCTCAGGAATATTGACTTACTCACTGTTCTCCTGCATTCCAAAGCAGTGTATTTGGATGCAAGATTTTATTTTGAAGTGGAATTATATTAAAATTCTAGGGCTAAATCTACTTCCACCCACATTGTAAGCCTATTCTATCTTCCTTGTAGAAGAAAAGTTGTCTATACCTACGTACTCTGAAGTCCGGTCACATAATCGGGTCCCAGTTCTGGCTTCAGTGTAGGGAAGAGGCAGTGATAGCGGTGGCAGAGCCTGGGTTTACTATGGGGCATCAATTGTCTGCTGTCCCTCTTCTACACTGAAGCTGGTGCTGGAAACTGGTCATGTGACTGGACCAGAGAGAATAGGTAAGTATAGACAGGGTCATCTTCTGGAGTCTCCAGCCAGTGGTCCATTCTTCTTCTCCTCTGAGTGCCCGCTCAGCAAGCTGGGTACTGAGGGGCACCGATGTATGTTGATAGACACACACAGAGCGGCTTGGCCATGCTTTTCAGACGTCTTAATTAAAGGGATTGTAAAGTGAATTTTTTTTTTTTTTTTTAAATAACAAACATGTTATACTTACCTCCACTGTGCAGCTCGTTTTGCACAGAGTGGCCCCGAACCTGTTCTTCTGGGGTCCCTCGGAGGCTGTCTCGGCTTCCTCCCGCAGGTGCTTCTCACATTCATGCGAGCTCCCTCACATGGTGAGAAGCACATAGAATGCATTAAGGTGAAAAAACATTTACCTTTACAACCCCTTTAACTTCTATGGGGACAAAAACAATATGTGTTTGCTTTTTTAAGATTTTGAAGTCCGATCTAGAAGCCACAAAATGCTCAAGGGTGAATGGGGCCTGAAGAAAACCTGTGCTGAAACAATATGGATGTTGTTTTTGCTGAAAATGAATTGCTTGGCTGTTATGCTGATTCAGTAGCTTTTTACCACTGATTTTGACTAAGTAAGAAAATCACTTCGCTGTGGCTTTCTAATTTGTGTGCTTGTTTTGGGGCCTGGGGTTTGAATACTACATGGCTGTCCCTGGCTTCAATACTTCCTAAGGAGCTCAGAAAATATAGATGTAATATTTTTCTTTGAAAAAGGATAGTTCATCTTTACTAAAAAACTGCCTATGCAGATAAGGGACATCTGTAGATAAAAACAAACTGTGCAGCTCTGACTAAAAATGCATAAAGCCCTTGCTAAAGGTGTAGGCCATTTACATACATTATGAAACCTGACTGGAATACTCCCAGGACGTTGCTAAGTGAGGCCTAGTCTTCACTTCTCACCTCCACCATCACAGGAGTGAGCTCTCAAATGCTGAGCTCAGAGTTACTACATCAGGGGAGAGAAAGGGGGTATATAAGGGGGTTTGAATCAGAGAAAGAGCTCTTTCCTGTGATGGTGAAGGTGAGAAGGGACGACTAGGCCTCACTTAGCAACGTCCTGGGAGTATTCCAGTCAGGTTTCATAAAGTATGTAAATGGCCTACACCTTTAGCAAGGGTTTTACGCATTTTTAGTCAGAGCTGCACAGTTTGTTTTTATCTACAGATGTCCCTTATCTGCATAGGCAGTTTTGTGGTAAAGATGAACTATCCCTTTTCAAAGAAAAATATTCCATCTAGATTTTTTTTCCTCACTGACTCCTGAGAGTATTCCATTCAGGATTCATAAGGTATGTAAACGGCCTACACCTACAGCAAGGGTATTGTTCATATTTAGTCACAGCAGAACAGTTTGTTTTAATCTACAAACATCCCTTACCTGCATAGGTAGGTTTTTTGTAAATGTGAACCATCCTTTTAAACTGAACATTAAGCCCCACCCAAATGGTGTACTTTTTTTTTTTTTTATGCCTTTTTGATGCGAGTGTAATATTACTTTAGTATACCAGGATTTTTTGGCTAAAAATAAGCTTAATTGTAGACTTTTCCAGGACAATAACCCACAGAACTGAAGTGAGTTTATTAAAGAACATAAATGACAGATTTGTTCCTTAGCCCATGATAATCGGACATCTAATTTCATTAGTCTGCCCACGCCAATTTGCTATAATCTGTGGTCTGGTTGTCGTTGACTGCATTCTTTTGCCCTTTTGTGGTATATTATCAAATAAGCACAAAGCAACTGCTTGCTTTTTAGTAGTTTTATGATTACGAAGAATGTGAATCTAAAATATCCTTGTAAGGTCACCATTACGAAACCCTGAGAAGTGTTATGCAGCCATCGCTGGAGAAGGTGCATGTAGACAAGAAGAGGCTTGGAAAAGGCTACATGAAATCAGCTACAATGAAGGGATAAATAAAGTAAGATGAAAACCAGCATTTTATTGTTTTATACACGGCACTTGTTTGATGCACAGGGTTACTATGATGGTTGTGTGCTCATAAAACCAGGTCATATTGGAATGTGGTTTCCTTCATTTACCTGAAAGACACCTATGACCATTCTTGTGTTTTACTAGGTACAGTTCTTCCTTCCAACATAAAAAGGTTATATGACTCTGTTGTTCATTTGTTTGCATTGCCTTTTCTATATAAATGACCCATTGTCAGGCATGTGCTATTTAATACAGGCACTGCAGTAGGTAATGCTTTATTATTAGCTCCCGGACTAGAAGAATAGAGAAAGTGTATGGGTTAACAATGACTGACTGTGCGGCTGACTTCTGAAAGTTGGAGCGGTTGTCCATAGCAATCAATCAGGTACTAGCTTTCATGATCAAAATTAGAATTAAGATATTGTAGATGTTTCTGTGGATCTAAAGAAAACCTGTCAAAGTCGAGGGCAATTTAAAGGTCACCTCCAGACAAAACCCTACGTGAATTAAAAGGGCATTTAGATTGAGTGTGTGGTTTTTGTTTTTGTTTATTCTTCTATGCTAGAGATTTGTTGGTGGAGGCGATGTAAGCAAAGCTCAGCTTTAAACTGAACATTTTAAGGAAAAAAGCAGAGGGGACCTTTTCTGAAAATTATACAGAAGAACAAACATACCCAGAGATACAAGCAGCTAAAACTTTATGTATGTGTTTTTTTTCTGTCGATCAAGCCTAGCTCCTTTCTTTTCTAAGGCTCCTTAGAAAAGTCCTTTTATATTTGGCCTCCCTAACTAGTAGATGTGGTACTGGTGGGGCCAAGCTTGAGTTTTGCATTTTATTTGGCATCCTGTATTTATGGATCTATACATTACTTGGTCATGCAGTTTTACTTGTGAGTATATATTTTTCTCCTATGGTTGCCTGGGTTTGTAGCCAGTTTACATTATAGCAGTATTAACCGTTTCATGACTAAGCCTATTTTTGGCATTTGGTGTTTACAAGTTAAAATCCATATTTTTTGCTAGAAAATTACTTGGAACCCCCAAATATATATATATATATATATATATATATATATATATATATATATATATATATATATATATTAGCAGAGACTCTAGAGAATAAAACGGCGATTGTTGCAATATTTTATGTCACACGGTATTTGCGCAGTGGTGTTTTAAACGCAACTTTTTGGGAAAAGGGACACTTTCATGAATTAAAAAAAAACGAAACAGTAAAATTAGCCCAATTTTTTTGCATAATGTGAAAGATAATGTTACGCCGAGTAAATGGATACCAAACATGTCACACTTTATAATTGCACGTACTCGTGGAATGACGACAAAGTACGGTACCTAAAAATCTCAATAGGCGACGCTTTAATTTTTTTTTACAGTTACCAGGTTAGCTTTACAGAGGAGGTCTAGTGCTAGAATTATTGCTCTCGCTCTGACGATTGCGGCGATACCTCACATGTGTGATTTGAACACTGTTTACATATGCAGGCACGACTTCCGTATGCGTTTTCTTTGCTTCACGAGCTCGCGGGGACGGCGGGCGCTTTAAAAAAAAAATTTTTTTTATTTATTTTAAAATGAATAAATTGTTTTAAAAAAATAAATAAAAATTTGATCACTTTTATTGCTGTCACAAGGAATGTAAACATCCCTTGTGACAGTAATAGGTGGTGACAGGTACTCTTTATGGAGGGATCGGGGGTCTAAAAGACCCCCGATCCCTCCTTTACACTTCAAAGTATTCAGATCGCCGAATTCTGAATACTCCAATTCTGAATACTGTATATTTTTTTAAAACCGGCGCCATTGGCAGCCGAGTAAACGGGAAGTGACGTCATGACGCCGCTTTCGTGTTTACTATGAGGAGACTGGAACGAAGCCGATTACAGCTTATGGCTGGGTAGCCAATCGCCCGCTGTAAAAAACGGTACCGGGATGATGCCTGCAGGTGCGGGCATCATCCCGGTATACCCTCCGGAAGCCGAGTACGCACATCTGCGTACGCTCGGTAGGAAGGGGTTAAACACAAAAACAAAAATGTATCTTCTGCCAGTAAGTCTGATATATTTTTAATTTCTTTAACAGACCAAGCTGTCCAGCAAAAATGGCAGAGGGTTGAGACAAACCATTTACCACTGACAGGCATGCTTACAATGGTCTACTTGTATTCATTTATGTAAAACATTCATTTATGTAAAATCCTGAAATAAAATAGTTGCTATAACTGTGTAACCACGTAAGGATCAGAAAAATTTCCCCCTTATTGACTAGGCCATTTTTTGCGATACGGCACTGCGTTGCTTTAACTGACAAACAAACAAAATTGACGCCTTTTTTTCCAACAAATAGAGCTTTCTTTTGGTGGTATTTGATTACCTCTGCTGTTTTTATTTTGTGCGCTATAAACAAAAAAAGAGAAACAATTAAAACAAACTAAAACATCGTACTTTTTGCTATAATAAATATCCCCCCAAAAAATTGTAAAAACATAAATGTCTTTATCAGTTTAGGCCGCTATATGTTCTTTTACATATTTTTGGTTAAAAAAATCGCAATAAGCATATATTGATTAGTTTGTGCAAAAGTTACAGCTTCTACAAAACAGGGAATAGATTTATGCCATTTATTTTTTACTAGTAATGGCGGCGATTCGTGATTTGTAGCAGGACTGCAACATTGCGGCGGACAGATCAGACACTTTTGACACATTTTTGGGACCATTGACATTTATACAGCTATCAGTCCTATAAAAATGCATTGATTACTGTGTAAATTTCACTGATAGGGAAAGGGTTAACACTAGGGGAGGTCAAGGGGTTAAATGTGTTCCCTGCTAGGTGTTTCTAACTGTATGGGGGATGTGACTTACTAGAGGAGGAGACATATTGCTGTTCCTACTTAGTAGGAACAGACAATCTGTCTCTCCTCTCCTGACAGATTGGGGAAGTGTTTGTTTACATACAGTGCCTTGTGAAAGTATTCGGCCCCTTGAACTTTTCAACCTTTTGCCGCATTTCAGGCTTCAAACATAAAGATATAAAAATTTTATTTTTTGTGAAGAATCACCAACAAGTGGGACACAATTGTGAAGTGGAACGAAATCTATTGGATTTTTGAAACTTTTTTAACTAATAAAAAAATGAAAAGTGGGGCGTGTAAAATTATTTGGCCCCTTGCGTTAATACTTTGTAGAGCCACCTTTTGCTGCGATTACAGCTGCAAGTCGCTTGGTGTATGTCTCTATCAGTTTTGCACATCGAGAGACTGAAATTCTTGCCCATTCTTCCTTCAAAACAGCTCGAGCTCAGTGAGGTTGGATGGAGAGCGTTTGTGAACAGCAGTGTTCAGCTCTTTCCACAGATTCTCGATTGGATTCAGGTCTGGACTTTGACTTGGCCATTCTAACACCTGGATGCGTTTATTTGTGAACCATTCCTTTGTAGATTTTGCTGTATGTTTGGGATCATTGTCTTGTTGGAAGATAAATCTCCGTCCCAGTTTCAGGTCTTTTGCAGACTCCAACAGGTTTTCATCCAGAATGGTCCTGTATTTGGCTGAATCCATCTTCCCCTCAATTTTAACCATCTTCCCTGTCCCTGCTGAAGAAAAGCAGGCCCAAACCATGATGCTGCCACCACCATGTTTGACAGTGGGGATGGTGTGTTGAGGGTGATGAGCTGTATTGCTTTTACGCCAAACATATAGTTTTGCATTGTGGGCAAAAAGTTCGATTTTGGTTTCATCTGACCAGAGCACCTTCTTCCACATGTTTGGTGTGTCTCCCAGGTGGCTTGTGGCAAACTTTAGACAAGACTTTTTATGGATATCTTTGAGAAATGGCTTTCTTCTTGCCACTCTTCCATAAAGGCCAGATTTGTGCAGTGCACGACTGATTGTTGTCCTATGGACAGACTCTCCCACCTCAGCTGTAGTTCTCTGCAGTTCCTCCAGAGTGATCATGGGCCTCTTGGCTGCATCTCTGATCAGTCTTCTCCTTGTCTGAGCTGAAAGTTTAGAGGGACGGCCAGGTCTTGGTAGATTTGCAATGGTCTGATACTCCTTCCATTTCAAAATGATCGCTTGCACAGTGCTCCTTGGGATGTTTAAAGCTTGGGAAATCTTTTTGTATCCAAATCCGGCTTTAAACCTCTCCACAACAGTATTACGGACCTGCCTGGTGTGTTCCTTGGTCTTCATGATGCTTTCTGCGCTTTCAACAGAACCCTGAGACTATCACAGAGCAGGTGCATTTATACAGAGACTTGATTACACACAGGTGGATTCTATTTATCACCATCAGTCATTTAGGACAACATTGGATCATTCAGAGATCCTCACTGAACTTCTGGAGTGAGTTTGCTGCACTGAAAGTAAAGGGGCCGAATAATTGTGCACGCACCACTTCAGTTTTTAATTTGCTAAAAAAGTTTAAAATATCCAATAGATTTCGTTCCACTTCACAATTGTGTCCCACTTGTTGTTGATTCTTCACAAAAAATTAAAATTTTATATCTTTGTTTGAAGCCTGAAATGTGGCAAAAGGTTGAAAAGTTCAAGGGGGGCGAATACTTTCGCAAGGCACTGTACACACATCCCCGTTTTGGCTCTCGTGCCCGCAATTGCGCATGGCTGGCGGACATCGCGGTCGCTGACCAAGCGCATTGCGCCCCCCACCGTGCAGTGGGCGCCTGCTAGGGCTGTTTAAAGGGCCGACGTACAGCTACGGCGATTAACGGGAATGCGCCGATATGACGCCGTATAATGACAGCGGCTGGTCGGCAAGTGGTTAAAGTGTTAGCTGGAATTTGACATTAATTTGTTAATCAGGTCCATCTAAATCAAGGGTAGGCAACCTTAAAGAGGTGCGGCTCTTGCTCCCTACTAAAGCTCCAACTTTACAAGTAGTCCTTTTGCATTGCATTCTGATGGTCTGGAATGGTGGGTCAGCAAGCCTAGACCGCAATCTACTAGTCACATGTCTGCGATCTACTGGTAAAATATGTAGTCTTTGTATACATATGGTATATTAAATGCTTAACTATAGGGCTGAAACAACTAATTGATTCATTGACAACTAATCGATTATGAAATTAATCGATTACTATTTTCATAATCGATTAATCGGCCAGTAACATAATGGGGTTAAAACTAAAATGAGCCCTTTATAGTACAAAAAGAGAAAATAATCGCTACTGTAAATATTACTTTCACAGTTCTACAGTAATCAAAATGAACCCCTTACAGTAGTGATTATCTGCTTTTTATTGTACTATAAAGGGCTAATTTTAGTTTTTTTAACCCCATTATGTTACTAAACATCTTAGGCCTGGTTCACATCTATGTGTTTTTTGGTGCTTTTTGCAGAAACGCACTACAGTTCATTTACATGGTTTCCTATGGGACACATTCATATTTGTGCTTTTTTCAGCCGTTGCGTATTTGGAAAGGATCAGTAACTTTTTTAATGCGAAATGGTGCTTTTTTGGTTCAATATACTTCAATAGCGAAGCTGCAGAAAAGCATGTAATGCGTTTTTGCAGCAATTTGGGTTTTTTATTCTGCCCAACAACAAAAAAGAAATGCAAAACCGCAAATCGCAGCAAAATCACGTGCGCAAAAATCTAAACGCACAGCAAGAAGAACTGCAGAAAAAGATCAAAAGCAAACTGCATAGGTGTGTACCGAGCCTTATGCTGGCCACACGGATCCATTTTCAGATGAGAATATTCAGACGAAAAATCTTTCTACATTCGCTGAATGAAAGAATGTTGTTTGAAATTTTGTTTTTAACATTCTGTTTTTAAAATGAATCATTTCTGAACGAAAACCACATACACTGTCTGAAAGTTCCTTTGACCAAGAAGTTTTCTATTTCCAAATTTTCCTGTCACTGTGGTTGAAAATGACTGCACTAATGATTAGAAAATCTAACAAACATTCTTAAAATTACATTTTTTTGGATAAAAAAAAAAAAAAAAGTGATCTCTGAGTCTGGTGATATGTACCAGATTCGCTCTTTAATAGTATATGCAGTATATCTCTCCTCTAATAGTATATACAGTATATCTCTTCTAATAGTATATACAGTATATCTCCTCTAATAGTATATACAGTATATTTCCTCTAATAGTATATACAGCTTATCTCTCCTCTAATAGTATATACAGTATATCTCTTCTAATAGTATATACAGTATATCTCCTCTACTAGTATATATAGTATATATCTCTTCTAATAGTATATACAGTATATCTCTCCTCGCATAGTATATACAGTATATCTCTTCTAATAGTATATACAGTATATCTCCTCTAATAGTATATACATTATATATCTCCTCACATAGTATATACAGTATATCTCTTCTAATAGTATATACAGTATATCTCCTCTAATAGTATATAGAGTATGACTTCTAATAGATATTTTGCTCCCTAACCATATAGTTGGTTATTTATATTTACCACTGCAAAGAGATATTTAAGAATAAATTGACTTTTTTTAAACTTTACATATTAATTAAATTATACGCCACAAATATTAACCAATTAATCAATTAATTAAAACAATAATCGGCCAACTAATCGATTATAAAAATTATTGTTAGTTGCAGCCCTACTTAACTGTTTTGGTGTTGCCATCAGTAATAATATAATCCAGGTACTGCTTTGCTTTTGAGTGGGCTTTGCCATCACCTTTCTCTATTTACTTTCCATTGACATTGATATTTGTTTTAGGTGAGAATTATTTGACCTGAACTGGTCAAGCAGAAAAGGTAGAGGCCAAGTATAGAGTAATGGATTCAAGATATCCTAGATGATAATAGTACTGCTCTATATCAGTCACTACCCTTTGTCACATATCTGCCTCTTACATTAAGATAAAATGATCATGTCATTCTCCTAGGCAGTGAACCACTCTGCCAAGCAAGGGTTAATTGACAGCATGTGATTTTTATGCTGGGACGCTGAGCAAAAAAGCACATCAGACCTTTGCTCCCTAGTGATTTTATATTTAGTACAACTGGTATTACAGCATTACCAAATCTCTATAGCAACCAAATCTTAAGCAGTGGTCCATGCAGTTTAGGGAGCTGAAAAAACAGGTATATTTTTCCCAGTTACTAGTAGGGTAGAATCCACACAGTGTGTAATACTGTAAATGTGTGCAAATTGCCTTAACCTTAAAGAACCTGTCAAATATTAGTTCATGCAGCCCTATCAGGAAATGGAAAAATGTGATTGGGCGCTGTAGGTACTGTTTCTTGCATATAGTCATGGTACTCTGCACTGCATTAGCCTGCTTAGTTTACTGAAAACTGTATTACATTAATAAATCTAGTTCTCTGAAGTGGAATACACAGAAATGCTGGATGCGGATGTAGCATGGTGAATATGGTGAATATATGTCCATTAGAGCTGCACGATTAATTGTTAAAGAATCAAGATCGCGATTCAACCCCCCTTGCGATCTTGAAACAGCAATTCCTCGATTCAGTGCAGAGCATTCTCTGCTCAAGCTGACAGCTGTCAAAAGAAAAAAACAGGCAGCCTTCCCAAGTTTATCACAACATCGCTCAGACGAGCTAAAGAGATACTTTGTTTAGATCAAAGGAATGAACTTCTGTCTGTAGATGAGGGCAGTTTAACCACTTAAAGTCTAAACCTTTTTCTGACACTTGTTGCTTACAAGTTAAAGTGTTTGTTAACCCATTCATTTAAACTAGGCATGTAAATACCTGTTTGGAGCTATCTTCAGGCTGGTCACATGGCTCGCGGCCATTGTACAGCCATTGTACAGCCCTGAAGGATGGCGTCTGCAGGGGGCCAAGCTCTCCTTCTGACGTCAGCTGGGGAGATTACATGGCCACTCAGCCACACCTGCAGTAGCCCTGGAAACCGGACAGGAGTCACGTGACCTGCCTGAAAATTTCCACTCGATCTGCGCTGCAGGCTATAGACTACAGTGCTGATCTGTGTATTCTGGTGGGTGTTTAGCCTCAAGTTGAAGCTCCATGTACAACCTTGACCTATGATCAAATGGTCTGCAGAGATAAAGTTATTGAATTGCAACCTTAAGCTAGCCATAGATGGGTAGTGTTTTAAAAAACATGGCAAAAAATATTCCTCCATTCACACAGATGGCCAGCTTAACATCCTTGCTTGCAGGGACCACAAATTGCCCATTGTTAAATAGATGGCTTGGAGCCTTAAGTGTTTAAGTGTTTAAGAATAGCTCTAAAGCCACGTACACACGATCGGAATTTTGGCCAGAAAAAGACCGATGAGAGCTTTTCTTTGGAAAATGTGACCGTGTGTATGCTCCATCAGAATTTAGCTGGCCGAATTCCCGCCAGCAAAAATTTGAGAGCATGTTCTCAATTTTCCCGATGGAAAAACTTTCTATCGGAAACTCCGATCGTGTGTATGCAATTCCAACGCGCAAAAACTCACGCATGCTCAGATTCAACTACAAGATGGAAGCTATTGGCTACTAGGTATTGGACTTCCTTTTTCTAGTCCGGTAGTACGTCACCACGTTCTTGGCAGTCAGAATTTGGTGTGATCGTGTGTATGCAAGACAGCTAGAGTGGAATTCCATTGGAATTCCGTCGGGAAAACCATCAGACCTTTTTCCGACCATAATTCCGATCGTGTGTATGCGGCATAATGCTTTACAAGCAGAAGTTTTTCACCAGATGTCAACAGAAGGGTGTGGAGTGGACTTTGCAAAGATTTCAAACAAACTCCTTTCACGTTGTCATTATGGGGTATTGTTTGTAGAATTTTGGAGGAAAATAATTAATTTAATACATTTTGGAATAAGGCTGTAACATAACAAAATATGGAAAAAGCGAAGCACTAGGGATACTTTCCAGATGCACTGTACCTAAAGGCAGTGAGGAACAATGAAGTCACTGACCTGTCTGCCATGTAACACTAAAGAAAATGACCAATTCTTCGGAAAGTAGTATAGTTCCCATATTAGTATTTCGGTAGTGCCTTTGGTTTCCTGCTTGTTGTTCAGCCTTTGTATATTAACTGATGTTTGCTTGGTCAGATGAGAGTAGTAGAGACACTGGTCTTTGAAAGGTCCTAGAGGTACAGACATTTGCCAGAAGGGAGTCTATTGCCAAGAGATGAAAATCGTAATAGACTGGGGCAAGGGTGTCAAAAATCCTGGAACTCAAAGCATTGAGCTATTTTAATGATTCATGTGAATAATGAATTAATTGTTACATAAGTAATGAATGTGTTACAAGTAATGCTGCCTGTGATAGTTGTTGCCCCAATGGTTTTCACCTTCCAAACTAAAGCGGACCTTCAGTAATTTTTTCAACTTTCTATCGCTTAAATCTTCTTCCCTTGTTGTTTTAACTTTGGATAGTAAAACATTTATTTGCCAGTAAATACCTTATACAGCCCACTTCCTTTTTCTTGTATGGTCATTAGTCTAGGCTTATGACATCATGCACGTCTCTCTCTCACTCTCATGTTTGCCAGGAAGGGAGGGGGGATAAGTCATAAGAGGGCCAATGAAAGCGGCAGGGCTACAGAGCTGGCGGTGTGTCTCTGTGTGTCTGTGTAAATCTAGGGAGTGAACAGGCATCAGCTTCAGCTGCCCACAGTTAAAATGGCTGCAGCCAGACTTGGTGGAGGGAGATTTCTGCAGCATATTTGGCAAGTACAGAATCACAGTATATATAAAATAATAATAAAATATGCAAAGTGGTTGGAGGGAAGCTTCAGAATGGCAAAGATGTTTTTATTAAAAATGATGTGAGCAGACTGCAGTTCCTCTTTAAATAATCTAAGCCTTTATACACTGACATGTACATGCTCGGCAAATCCAGCGCTGATCTGCTGTAGTATCCCAAGAAGCAAGCAATGGAGGCATGGGTTGGAAATGTAAGAGAAAATTGTTGACAAGCACACAAAAAAGTTGTCTTTTTTTACATTGTGGAGGTAGGGAGGAATACAAGGGGGCAAAGTTTTTTTTGCGTAAAGTTCTGCCTTAAAGTGGGTTTCTGAGCTGCTTGGGGGACCAAGAAACATGGCACTGGCCACTGGGCCTTTGGGGATTTGTATTTTGCTATGGTGAAGGATCAGCCAATCTGTACTCTGTTGTTTTCCTTCTATTGAGACCAAATCTCAAGGTTATTGATCTGCCCATTGAGAACAAAGTGACAGGTTATGTTTAAAGTCCACCTCTGGGCACCTTCACAGTGCTCTCCCCATTGATCCTTCTGTGGCTGCCCAAGACTTCAGGTATGGAGGAATACATGCATTCCATGATGCAATACTCAAACTTAATGGACAGCCACAATACTTAGGGGGTGACATAATTTCCGCCATCACTGGGTATTTTGTGGTGACTGAGATAGGGAGGAGGAGTGAGGGGGAGTATAAGGTTGGCAGGTGGACTACCCTTTAAAGACTCGATGGACCACTTGGTCTTTTTTCTGCCATCACTGTTCTATGTTTCTATGTTAAAATGCTCTGAATGGGCAAGATGCTCTCTTTAATGTTGTAAGGTTTTTAAAGTGTTTCTCCTTTTTTTTTTGTATGTTGTTAGTAAGTAGGAGCCCTCTTAAACTTGGATTCTGGGATCTCAAATAATTTTTTTTTTTTTTTATAAGCTCTCGCCCTTGCATATATACATTTTGGAGTTTAAAATGCAGTAGAGTCACTAAAAGTACCTTGAAGTTCTCTATAAAATGAGCCTGCTATGATGCAACACAGTCACCTGATCATGACTTTTTGCTGTTCTTGGGGCAGATCCATTCTGCTGAGTAGTGAGTTGGGTGGCCAGCACTGATGTCATTAACCACCGTGCCCCACTGAGAGATCACCATGTTTAGAGGCATGCATCTTACAGGCTGTTATTGTGGTGCAAGTGTTTTTTTTTTTTTTGTAAACAAGCAATCCTGTTGATGCATACATATTGGATTGTATTTCACCAGTCCTATGAAAATGATTTTAGTTTTAGCTTTAAATTTACACACTATCAGCAGTGATTGCGTTGTGACTTGCTGTCAGGTGCTTGTAGCTCCAACATGTGACAGACTGTGGTTGCCGCGCTGAAAAGGTTAATGCTGTCACTCATGGTTTACTTGTTTTTCTTGCGTGGAACATGAAGAGGGGTGATATATTCCCTCCATAAGACGTATGGAAAAATAACTTTGTCATATGCTTGTCTTGTTGTTTCAGGTTTCCCCAAATGACTTCCCTTGCAATCATTTAAAAACGTGTAGGAGCTCCTTGGGTGACTGATTCTGACAGCTTTGGAGGGTCAGAGATTTCTTCAAGATGCTGATTAAGGAATATCGCATCCCACTTCCCATGACAGTGGAAGAATACCGGATTGCACAGCTCTACATGATCCAGGTATTAACTTTATATTTTATATAGCATGCTCATCTCTTCTAAGAGGACATGTTGTTTGTTCTGGAATACGGATGCCCCCATTATTTAAAAGAATTTGTGCATTTTTTTTTTAAATGCAGCCCAGTACAAATGCAGTAATCAGTAGGGTTCTACAATCTAAGGTTTAAGTAAGAATTTTTATGCTTGTTTACTGTAGATTATGCTGGGGGGTAAATTTTAAGTGCACTTACAGTTCAAAGTGGATTTGCCTTTCGTAAATAACCTCCTATGGTTGGTTGCAAGAGGTTAGTGCACATGATTACTGCGCACTAATTGGTTGCTAAAGGTTAGAGCACATCATCTCCTCACTGCCTGCACATCATGGACAGGGTAGGGGAGGGGACCCATCAATAGACAGAAAACTCCTAGGACTCCTGGGATCAGTGGCAATGCTGGGGGGTTGATGGGATCAGTGTCAGTGGTGGGGGGGGGGGTGGGATTATTTAGAAGGCAGTACACTGTGGCAGCTGGAAGCCTTTGACAAATATATAGTGGGCGATTTTACACTGACCATCAATGTAATGGGAAATTTACAATGACCACCAATATAAGGGGAGGGGGGGAGAATACTGACTACCAATGTGAGAAGGAATTTCCACTGACCACTATGTTATGGAAGATTTTACGCCACCCACCAATATAAAGAGGGATTTCTACACTGACACCAATGTAATAGGAGCATTTGCACTAACTACCAGTGTAAGGGGAATATACAATGATCTCCATGTAAGGGGGATTTACACTGACAATCATTGTCAAGGAGATTTGTACTGACCACCAATGTAAGGTGACCCTTCTACAATGACCACCAATGTTAGGGGGATTTACACTGGCCACTAATGTAAAGGGGTATTTACAGGGACCACCAGTGTAAGGGCAATTTTGCACTTACCACTAATGTAAGGGGAAATGTACACTGATCACCAATGTAATGAAGAATTTACACTGACCACCAGTGTAAGGGCTTCACTGGCCACTAGTGTGAATGAAAGGATTGAACACCAAGCCCCAATGTAATGAGAACATTTACACTGACTACCAATGTAACTGAGATATTTAGCCTGCATTCAGATTGTGTCGGGAACACATGCAAAATCGCTTTCCCGACACCACAGAAATGTGCTGCCCTTTAGCAGATACACAGCAGTGCCATTAATTGTTAATGACATCCTCACACATCTGCTGAGATGTGCGTATTCATATCCACCAAAATTCATGGTGCTGTAGCGACATGTTTTTTTGAAAAAAGGGTCCACCTCCAATTTGCTTACCTTTGCAGAACAGGCTGATGTTGGGTTTTAATGACCACAGTTGTAGGCAGGACTTTCCAGTATGCCCCTTTCCCTCCCCAGTGGGCAGCATTCACCAGAGGTGATGGTGGATATGACCTCAGGGTGTAATGATATACATATAAATGCTGTCTCTATTTACATATCAATGCCACAGGTCTGCAGCTATTTATGTATTAATGCCGCCGCAATTTACATATCAATGCCAGTCATTGACATCTAAACACAGGGTCTGCAGGTGAGTCATCTGTACACAACAATAGGGCAGAGCTGGGCAGCATTGGTAACAGACTTCGCGCTGATAAATCAGTACACAGCACGGGACTAAAACTTCAAGGGACGAGAGAAGTTAAACTGATATATTTGGCAAGTATGAGGCAGCTGCTTTGGGCCCCACAACAATGATGGGGCCCAGGGCAGCTGACCCTTTTGCTGTGCCTTAAAGACGGCCCGGGCTTCAGGCAATGAATTTTGTGTATAGTGCTCATCTTGGTATGTGATGTAATGAGTGAGTTATATGCAGGTGCTGTACAGGGGGTGCCCACTATGACAGACAGGGCAGGACCAGCTACGTGTTTTTTGTCCTGTCATGTTTTTTCTCCTTTAAAAATAACAAACATTGCACAGAGCAGCCCAGATCCTCTTCTTCTTGGGTCCCTCTTCAGAACTCCTGGCCCCTCCCTCCTTTTGAGTGCCCCCACAGAAAGCAGCTTGTTATGGAGGCACCTGAGCCAAGCCGCAGCCCCCCTTTGTCCACTCAGACACAAAGCCTTGGCCCGGCCCCCCTCTCTTCTCATTGGCTCCCTGACTTTGACAGCAACGGGAACCAGTGGTGTTTTGCTGCTGCGTCACCTAATGAGGAGGGAGAGTCCAGACAGCCGGGTCACAGACAGCTGTGTGCAAGTGCACACAGCAACAACTTATAGGGTAATCTACACTTTGAGGGATATTACCTTATTATTGTCTAGCTGACCTGGTCTTATCTGATCTTTTCTGCCAATGCACTACTGAAAGTTCCTATCTGTATAATGATGTATTACTCGTAAGACTCTAACTGCGCATTTCCAGCCACCAATTCTGCTGGTGAATCGAGCTGATTGTTGGCCATCTCACCCGTTAACTGATGCCTCAGAGACTCAGCCACAGGAACTCGGTTAGCACCTGGGTTACTGCAATTCCTTCATACCGGCATGCTCAGCTCCTAAAAACTGCATGCATTCCATGAGTACTCCGCAGGCAAAGATCCTCACTTAACAATGGCGGGTTACAGGTGCTCGGGAGCCAGGAGCACAAAGGACAAGCAGCAGGGATTTTACTTTGGGCCCTAAGGAAACTCCCAAGTGCCTCTGAGGTTAATAGCTGTTTCCTTGTTCACCGACACCATTTCAGCCCCCTAAACTAGGTTCCCTCACAGATCTGCAATATGTGGGCTGTCTGACTAAAGCAGAATTGTCTAACACTTTGTTGAAACTATTCCAACGGCTATCACCAATTCTAAATCCTAAATACACAAAATATAACTAATATTTACTACCAATATTTATAGGAAAATAGATCCAGGGAATATCTGATTGCCTCTTGGAGGATCAGGAAGACATTTTTTCCTCCACTGGAGCAAACTGGATTATCCTTTATTGTTTTGTTTTTTTGCCTTCTCTGGATCAACTGCCAATATAGGATTGTGTATATGGAGGTTTTCGATTAGTGTGATTAGTGTGTGTGTGTGTGTGTGTGTGTGTTGTTTTTATTTTTTTTCCTGTGTCAATTGAACTGGATGGAATTGTGTCCTTTTTTTCAACCAGACTAACTATGTAACTCTTGGCCTCGGCAATGCTCTTCTATGTAAACTTTATAAAGGGCGTCATTCTGCAGATCTTTAGGATGTCCTTACATTCTGTTTATATGGGTATTTTATGGCCTAAAGCTTGGTCGTTAGACCACCCTTGTGAATGAGGCCTTTTAAGCATACTCTTCGAAGGAAAGCTTCTCTTTGGGAATCCCCTTGGGGAATACAATGAACACAAAGCCCCTGAGTCAAATCTTTGAACTATAGCCCCAAATACTTTTGCTTTCACTTTTAATACATTTGATACTGAACCCTTCTCATGCTTCTCCCCCAATTTTGTACTGTTTGGGATTTCTGAGTCTAATCCTGACATCATTATCATTCACATTTCTGTTCAGTACAAGATTTTGTTTATCACTGACCTCATGTTCATGAACATACTGTTATTGGCACCATTTGCCTCAAATCTGCTGGTGGACTCCTTTGGGACACCCAGTGCCCAGCTTCTCCAGTCAAGGTCATGAGAACTCTACTGTTCACTAAGTGTGGAGGTTAGGTCCATTACATTGCCCCACCCCCTCCCCACACTTTTTTATTTATTTTTTTATTTTTTACACTGGTCTCCCTGGCCTACAACCATTAGACTCTGGTCTAAGGTTTAATGTGCCCTTCCTCCCCATATCAGGGTCAAAGGTCACCAGGCTGTCTCATCTCCATAAAGAACAAGTCTTTGGCATCGGTTGACTTTTTTCGCCAGCTTAGTACTGGAAATGGTTTCATTGCCCCTGTTCTCAATACCTTACTTATTTATTTCCCCTCCTTATCTGGTTTATTGGTGCCACAGAACTTGCCTACCTCCTTCACCTTACATCTTCAGTTAACTATGTGACTGGTCTGCAGACCCTTACCCAGAGATCTCCTAGCATCTCCATTTCCCTGATAGTCATTAGTTGGGCACATTCTGACCTCTGGTTCGGGTATCCCTTTTCCTGGGGGTATGCAGATCGCTATGCAAAACTCTTTGGTTCCACAAAATCCTGATTAAGAAAGGTTGGCCTAAGAAGTTTAGCCAGGATCACTACGGAACAGTTGCTGTGGTGTACAAGTATAAACACTGGATTTACTGTATGATGTTTTTACTCTGTCTACACAGATAGATATGCTTGCACTGAGAGAAGGGAATAATAGAGCGCAATACCTGTCGGGAAGCTCAGCCTGTTTAAGTAATGATCAAATATGGCTGCGTCGATGATTACATAGCCTTAAAGGGTAACTCCAGGAAAAAATATAGTAAATAAAAATAATATAACATACAATTGCTTCACAAGCCATACTGTAATTTAATGTTATTTTTTAAAAAAACTTTCTTTTTCAAACTGCAGCACTGTTATTTTCTGTAAAGTTCCATGCAATATGGCAACCTGGAAGCATCCTATACATTGTGTATGAAATGCCCCTAGAAATGTAATTGCCTGCTTGAGTGAAGAACTCTGTTTGGATGTGGAGAGTTTTGAAGCTTCAAGCCTAAGAGCTATGATTGAAAACAGGTTTTGATACTCCGGCCGCCAGTTCTGTGTCATGTAGTGATGTAGGAGCTGGCTTCAGGAACTACAGTGTGCAGCGGGGAGCCAAAAAATGAACATTCTCGATCCTCCATTGCAAGTCTAAATGACTAAAGTCATCATACTTGCTTTCTCACGAACGGTCTAAAGTCCATGAGGGGTCCCTCTCTGGTGTCAGCATCTTCTCCCTGGCTCCTTCCAGGTGCCAATCTTTGGGCATTTTTATTGGCTGGTGCAGGATGATACAACGCCTGGAGTTCCAGGAGTCCGTCATCCCAGCACACACGGACCATGCCAGTGATGTAAACCAAGCTGCAGTTTACATGCCATAGAAAACTGTGAGCAGGCAGATAGGTGTTTTTATTGCAAGAAACATTGCATTTCTTTTCTGCGATAAAAGGCCTGGCTTCTGGTAAGTTTTTGTATGATGCCTTTAGTTCTGCTTTAAGTCGTGGACATTTTTAAAATAGAAAAAGTTGTTTAAAAAAGAAACATCTCCTTTTGTGTGTACCCTCTCTACTGTTAGATACTGAAAAATATGAACAACATGTTGAAATAATGTAATTCACACAGTTTACATCATCAGTGGCTACCCAGTGGTCGAAGAAGGAGGATGTCAAATGTGGAAGAATGGAAGTGGCAAGAAAGAGCACGGAGTTGGAAGAGGGCAAAATGAGAGATAAAGTGTTACTAAACCCAGGAGCCTGCATTCACTGTATCGTGTCTTCCACAGTACACAGAACATGGAAATGCAATGGTTTTAGTAAAACGAAACCACTAAATACCTTTTCTCATCAGCAGTATATGGCAGTCTTGTGACTTATATCAGTGTCTGGTTAAAGCTTGTAGGAGGAGTTTTCATTTTCTTGACCCTCTATATGGACAGTGCTGATTGGCCCTGTGCTGATTGCATGCACTCTCCCAAGAAAAGAAAACAACTCTATAAATACACACCAAACTGAGCATGTGCAGCTTGTCCCCTAGCCTCTATATCAGGGATATGCAATTAGCGGACCTCCAGCTGTTGCAGAACTACAACTCCCATGAGGTATAGCAAGACTCTGATAGCCACAAGCATGACACCCAGAGGCAGAGGCATGATGGGACTTGTAGTTTTGCAACAGCTGGAGGTCCGCTAATTGCCTATCCCTGCTCTATAGACTATCAGAAGATATATTGAGGGCTCTGCAAGAATGGAATGATTAAAGGATACAGGATCAAAAAGTATTTTTACACAATGCAGAGGAATAACCCCTTAGGTTCCACAGTGAGTATAACAAGCATGGTTTACTGCATATACAGACTGATTTTACTGTTGTGGGCAGGGTGGATTTGATTTAAATGAAGTGGATTTAAATCACGATTTAAATCATGATTTAAATCACTAGTAAAAAGGCTTGATTTAAATCAACTCAATTTAAATCAGAATTTTTAAAGAGCAACATTAAGTTTTATCCGGCAGCGGCTCCTCCTCTGACCCGCTCTTGACTCACCGACAGTCCCATTCACTTTAATAAGGCGGCTGGTAATGAGGCTGTGACACAACATGGTGAGGGAATTGGCAGCAGTAGGTAAGCGGATGCCCACTAACAGGCGCTGCCATGATGTACCTGAAATGACAGGTTCTCTTTAAATGTAAAGATTCATTCTTGCTGGTAGTTAGAATCTTTAAAATTGAAAAAAAATTAAGGTTTTCTATTTAGAATAATTAGCTGTCGGGTTAGTAAAACAGCGATTACAGAACCAATTCAATCATAAAATTTGTAGTGTACATAGATTTGCAAAACATTGGGATAAAGGAATATTCCCAAACTGTTTTATGTCATGGTTACTGTGACATTGTATGAATGCATCAATGCAGCACATTTTATCTCAGCTTGGATTCATTGAACGAGTTTACCAAAAATTTAAATATTCCAAAATATGCAGCCTCTTGCTACATTAGTAATCTCAATTTCATTCTGAATTAACTAAATTATTAATGTCATGTAGCACTAACCCCCGAAGGAGCTGCTGATTATTTTTGGGCTTACCGTTGCCTTTAGTTCTCCTTGTAACAGGTCTAGAGGATGTCCCGTGGTAGATGGCCCAGTAACTTGAGACTGACAATAGATCCAGTTGAATGGATTTTATTTGCAAACGTCAACCATTGAACAGTCTTTTAACTTGGAATCAGAGGGTTGGAAAGGAAAGTTCAGGTACTCTTAATGTCAAAAGTCTATAAACGTTAAGGAACTTGCTTACTTTGACTACATCCAGAGAATAGCCATTCACAGCTGGATGAGCACTCAGGTTGGACATTCCCTCCCTCACAAGGCCTAGCAACCAACAAGGTGCTTACTCTGGAACAAAGTATTTTATCACTGATGTTGTTGCAGAACACGTAGGGAAACTAAGCTGTAGAACACTTGTAGGATATCTGGATCTTTCAGCCCACTTGACGATATCCCCCAAGACTGGATTCTCTCAGCTACTTCCAGGCTCTTGTTAAGAAAAACCAACCTCACAAGTGGTATTCTTCTAAAGAGTCCTCCCCTGGAATGCTCGAAGTACACTGGGTCTCTCCCGGACCGGAGACAGGACCCATCCACCTCAGAATCCTTCCTTAGTTCCTCTGCCTTGGGCTAGCCAGCCCCGAGGCATCACAGTTGGGTGGAACCACACCCCAGGCCATAGCCTTCCCGGGGGCTGGTAAGGAGGACCAGGACCATACACTCAACACAGCATACTGGACCGGAAGACCGAACCACGTGATGTCTGTGTCTTAAATACCCTCTCCCAGAGGGCACAACGGGAGGGCCACTCCCACTGACCTGACTCCGAAAGGGAATAATCCAAGCGCCTAACCAGACCATAGTTCCACGCCTGCCACCAGAGACAGTGCCCCCTGTGGCCAGGCTGAACATCTCACAGTCCAGTCAGACTGACACAGAAGCCAAATTTAGTCAAATAGGCCCAAACCAAATTGTGGTTTGGGTAAAGCTTTAATTTTGAAAACATAGCGTGCGCTCTTCAGGAGCCTGCCACTACAGTATCTTAAAAAGAACACTATATTTAAATAGATTTTCACTCCAAAAGAGCATTTTCTTAAAATAAATTTGATAAAAATAAAAATAAAATCAGATTTTTTTTGATTTTTAGCCACCCTGGTTGTGGGTTTAGTAACACTTTAAGGCTGCCGCTCTTAAAATCACGGTTTAAGGCTGTTCACACTAGCGCAGAGAGCGTCTTTTTGTTCTATTCAAGAAAAAGGCAGCGTCCACAAGGGCACAAAAAAACAGCGGTTTTCCCTGTGCACTGTTCACATTGCGGTGTAACAGTTCTGCCTTTTTGTGCACCTCTCCACAGCCATCTGCACGGCAGATGAGCTGCCATGCATAGAAATGAATGAAATGTCACTTTAACTCTCCATTAAAGTTTAGGTTAAAAAAGTGTGAAACGGTGCCTTGCGCTATAAGAGCACAGGGCACCATGCCTCAGCTGCGATTACTACCTGCTGATGTGTGCTGAACTGATAAAACGAACCAGTGCCCACAGTGTTCATTTATAATGGTCATGTGATGCCAGTAGTTGTCCTCACCAACGTCTCACAGGATTTCAGAAGCAGTGGGGGCTCGCTGAAAATAGAAGAAAGCTCTCTATGGATAATTAAATATGGCAGAATACAATTACACAGGGAACTCAGGGAATATGTGGACCAGAAAATGGCATTAGCAATGCTGGTATTTAATTATGTTAAAGTGAAATGTATGCAGTGAATCTTAATGTAAAGTTCCTTGTCAATATGTTCTAGTTGGATCCAGTATTCAAGGGGTATCAAATTGTGCCTGATGAGGCTATTTGATCCTTACAACCTCTGTCCAGTCTCTTTTTTTTTTGTTTGTTTTCTTCTTTGCTTACTAAACTTTATGTCACCCATTGTGCCTAATTGGTTGCTGTAACAATTCAGTGATGATTACGAACATAGAATACCGTACATCATCTCACAGCATTAATTTGATTAAAATCATCGTGCATCATGCATGAAGGATGCACATTACAGTGGAAAGGGCAAGAGTGTGTCTCAGCTGCAGGCTCCATGGTTACGGGTGACATCAGCTTGTGCAGCGCAAACTGATGTGCAGGGTGGTGCGGCAAGTATTGTCCTAAGCTAAACCCAGTTCTGATTGCTGATACAGTCATGTTTCCAAGGTAACAGATGAAGTACACTGGTTCTAAAGTGAGAGTGAAGCCTGGAGTTTGTGACTCGGGCAGTGGTGAGGAGGAGGATGGGAAGAGTAAGCCATATCACACATATTGAGAGTCGTGATCTTTCCCAGAAATAGATCTTGAGGCAGTAAAGGGGGTAGGGGTGTTTGGGAATACTTGTACTATCCAGCAGCTCTTTTACGAGGAATTGATATACAAGTACAGTGCTTCGTTTTTCTTTAGTTGCATCTGTAAATTGTACATTCTGAAGGGGTAGTCTAAAAATTAAACTATAAGCTGCTTAAAATTTTGTGGCTGGCTCTTTAGGTGCCTATATACATGCAAATTATCACTATAGATCAGTGGTCTCCAAACTGCAGCCCGGGGGCCGGATTTGGCCCTTTGCTTGTTTTTATCCAGCCCTTGGGGCACGATTCCTCCCACTGACATTAACAACGGGGCATAATTCCTGCCACTAACATTAACAGTGGGGCACTATTCTTCCCAGTAACACCAACTATGGGGCACTATTTTTCCCACCGACACCAACTATGGGGCACTATTCTTCCCACTAACACCAGCTATGGGGCACTATTTTTCACACTGACACCAGCTATGGGGCACTATTCTTCCCACTAACAACAACTATGGGACACTATTCTTCCCACTAACACCAATTATGGGTCACTATTCTTCCCAATAAAACCAACTATGGGGCACTATTCTTCCCACTAACACCAACTATGGAGCACTATTCTTCCCAATAAAAGTAACTATTGGTCACTATTCTTCCCACTTACACCAACTATGGGGCACTATTCTTCCCAATAAAACCATCTATTCTTCCCACTAACACCACCTATGGGTCACTATTCTTCCCACTAACACCAACTATGGGTCACTATTCTTCCCAATAAAACCAACTATGGGTCACTATTCTTCCCACTAACACCAACTATGGGTCACTATTCTTCCTACTAACACCAATTATGGGTCACTATTCTTCCCAATAAAACCAACTATGGGGCACTATTCTTCCCAATAAAACCAACTACGGGGCACTATTCTTCCCAATAAAACCAACTATGGGTCACTATTCTTCCCACCAACACCAACTATGTCATCATTACTGTCATCTTCCAAATCTAAGAGATTGATCAAGTGTCAAAGAACTGGGTTTGAAAGGAGCAATCCTTTTCAGAGCTGCATCAGCATGCTTATATGGCTGGCATATGATGGTCCCCATTGTTGCCTGGATGGTGCAATATCTAATATATCTCAGCTTTGGCCATCACCTTGCATAGCCATTGTTTCAGTAGATGTCTGTAGAGCCTAGAAAATGACTTGGATGGCAGACTGTCTGTTTTAGATTGCAGAGTTCACATATTGGATATCCTTTTTCCTGGACAGCGAGGAGCTAATTTATTGACATGTGGGGCCCATGCTCTCCGGAAGTACTGTGGACCCAAGCCGACATGATGATACACCCCCTGTGGTAATAACAAGTGGGGATCCCATGACACCTATGGCTAAACAGTCTCTGCTTTAATGAACCTCACAATATTCACTGCAGCTGTCAGTAGCAGCTAATTGCTATGTATGTGTGTATTATTCTAACCTACAGTATTTTTGTTTGTTTACCAATGCATGCTAGGGCAAACCTGAAATGTTTGTACAGTCCTTTTTTGTAGCTTTATTAAAAAAGGAACAACAAACAAAAATTAATTTGTAAATAACTTTGCAATGCTTTATATTAAAAACATATTTGTAGTCATGATTAAAGGGAGAAATTGCAGAATAAAATGAGCGCTTTGGGTCCCCGTTCAGCATGCATTGGTGAACAAACAAAAATACTGTAGATTGGCTATGCAAGGTGATGGCCAAATCTGAGATAGATTAGATATTACATCATCCAGGCAACAATGGGAATCATCATATGACAGCCATATAAGCATGCTGATGCAGCTATGAAAAGGATTGCTCCTAACAACCCAGTCCTTTGACACTTGATCAATCTCTTATGCCGCGTATACAGGACGGCTTCCTGACAGACTTTCTGCGGAGTTCCGACGGACTTCTGAACGAACGGACTTGCCCACACATGAACGGACTAAGTTTGTTCGAAAGTCTGTTCGTTTTGAACGTGATGACGTAAGACGGGACTAAAAAAGGAAGTTTAATAGCCAGTAGCCAATAGCTTCCCTTGCGTCGTATTTTGACGAATGGTTTTTCCGATAGGAATTGAGTCCGTCAGATAGGTGTGAAACATGTTCTATTTCTAGGTCTGTCAGATTTTTATAATGAAAAACTATTGGATTAGCCCACACAGGATCGGAATGTCCGAAAGACCGGTCGTGTGTACGTGGCATTAGATTTGGAAGGTGACAGCACTGATGACATAGTTGGTGTTAATGGGAAGAATAGTGCCCCATAGTTGGTGTTAGTGGGAAGAATGGTGCCCCATAGTTGGTGTTAGTGGGAAGACTAGTGACTAGGGATGAGCTTCGTGTTCGAGTCGAACGTACTGTTCGTCCGTTCGGCGAAATCCGAACTCTTGGTCCGTTCGCGTCAAAATTCGTGTGGCGCGCACGGCCCACAATGCACTGCAATGGCGCAGTGCATTGCTGGCTCATGATTGGCCAAGCATGCACTGTGAGCCCGCATGCTTGGCCAATCGCAGCGCCAGCAGCGAGGAGAGCAATGATTGGCCACAGGCAGGATGCCTGTGGCCAATCATAGCTCAGGCTGTGTAGTGCACACCCCACACTATATAAGGCCGCCTTTGAGGCGGCCTCGTGTAGTGTGTTGGCATCTGAAGCAGTGGGTGTTCTGTGTACCTTCAACACAGTTACACACCGATCGTTTTTGGCTGATTTCCTATCTTGCTCTTGTGTAGTGGTTATTGTCTGTGCCCTGACCGCAGTATACACCACTATATTCACCTCACCTATATAGCTAGTGATCTATCTTTAATAATAGAGCTTGCAGTCAGTAGTGTTAGGAGATAGTGCGTGCTGTCTGCGTGCTCTGTACCCAGTACATACCGCTATAATCCACCTACATAGCTGTTCTCTATTTGAGCCCAATTGCCATCTGCAGGAGTTATTGGAAGTTGTGTGTGCCTCCAGCACAGCACAGTATACATCTGTATATACCCCTTTATCTCTGCTGTTTTCTGGTTATTGTCTGCGTGCCCTGACCGCAGTATACACCGTGATATTCACCTCGCCTATATAGCTAGTGATCCATCTTTAATAATAGAGCTTGCAGTCAGTAGTGTTAGGAGATAGTGCGTGCTGTTTGCGTGCTCTGTACCAGTACATACCGCTATAATCCACCTACATAGCTGTTCTCTATTTGAGCCCAATTGCCATCTGCAGGAGTTATTGGAAGTTGTGTGTGCCTCCAGCACAGCACAGTATACATCTGTATATACCCCTTTATCTCTGCTGTTTTCTGGTTATTGTCTGCGTGCCCTGACCGCAGTATACACCGCGATATTCACCTCAGCCTAAGGCCCAATTTTTCTGCCCCTGTTTAACAGGGGCGTTTAAGTACAATTTTTGATGCAATGCTTTGCAGCAGGGCTAATTCCAGCAAAAAAACTAGAGTATATGGAAGAGGTTGCAGTGTGGTGGCACCAGCAGCAGTGCCTAAGGCCAAATTTTTCTGCCCCTGTTTAACAGGGACATGTAATTACAATTCTTGATATAATATTTCACAGGAGGGCCCCTTCCTGTGCCCACCCAGAGTAACGGTGAGGACTTATAGTGTTGTGGCACCAGCACCACAACCACCAATTTTTCTACCACTGTTCAACAATGGCATGTAATTACAATTCTTGATATAATCGTTCACAGCAGGGCGCTCCAGCGCCCACCAAGAGTCACTTTGAGGGCTTACAATGTTGTGGCAAAACCAACACCTTGTTCCGCCATTTCTGCAGAGCATATAGGGCAGGCCCCTACTTTCAAACATCCAACTTACAAACATCAGACAGCAGCAAGTGAGATGAAAAAAGATGGACGACAAAACAAATTATACAGGGGTGATAACCCTTCCCTATGTTTTCCAAAAAGCTTAAAAATAGTTTTTTTGACTGGAGCTACACTTTAAAAATGTACCAGTTGAAAATTACAAACAGATTCAACTTAACACAACAAACCTACACAGTCCCTGTCTTGTTTGCACCGCCTGTATACTGCTGTTCTGAGTATATAGGGCCTGGGGGCCACACGCATTTCCTTTTTTTAATATGGGTACAGGGTTCCCCTTAATATGCGTACAAGACCCAAATAGGCTGGTAATGGGCAGGGAGGGCTACCCATGCCATTTTTCTCAATGATTTTCAACCATATTGCAGGAACCAGATATAACATTAAAACCGCAAGCAGTTTTAAATGGTGTTATTTCCGTTTAATGTCATTTTGTGCAGGGACTGTTCTAAACACGGGAAACACGTGGCACTTCACAGGCATACTACAGACACCCCCCAGGCACCATATTTAAAGGAATATTTCACTTATTTTTCACTTTAATCGTCATTAAAATCAGTGCTCCCGCCAAAACGGCCGTTTTTAAAACTTTTTTTTGCATTGACCCATGTCCCCTGAGGCAGGAGTCAGGTCCCCAAACCCTTTTTAGGACAGTATCTTGCATATTAGCCGTTAAAATTAGCACTTTCCATTTCGAACGTTCGAGTCCCATAGACTTCAATGGGGTTCTAACGTTCGTAACGAACGTGGGGTCCGCTCGAAAGTTCTGGTGCGAACCGAACCGGGGGGTGTTCGGCTCATCCCTACTAGTGACCCATAGTTGGTGTTGCTCCAGGGCCCCTGTCTGGACAGCTCTGATTTGCCCTGTGCTGATCACATGCACCCTCCTAAGAGAAAATAAATTCTCTAGTGATTCACCAGAAACTGAGCATGTGCATGGTTCCCCCAAGGCTCTGTTCTATTAGCAGATGGATTGGGGACAGTGAAAGAAGGGGACGATCAAAGAAGTCAGGATCAAACAGCCTTTTTAAACAATGCTAAGGATTAACCCCTTAGGTACTACAGTGAGTATAACAAGTATGCTTTACTGCTTATACAGACTGATTTTACTGTTGTGGGTTTAGTAACACTTTAACTGTATTTTAAAGCGGTCCTCCACCCTGAAGTGGAAGTTCCGCTCATCTGATCCCTCCCCCCCTCCGGTGCCACAATTGGCACCTTTCAGGGGGGAGGGGGTGCAGTTACCTGGATAATCCAGGTATCTGCACCCACTTCCGGGACAAGACCGCTGCAGACCGCCGCAGATGCCCCCCCCCCCCCCCATTGTGTTCTGGGAAACACACAGTTCCCAGGACACAGCGCGACTCGCGCATACGCAGTAGGGAACCGGGCAGTGAAGCCGCAATGCTTCACTTCCCGATTCCCTGACAGAGGATGGCGGCGGGGGCAGCAGAGAGACGAGCGATTGCTCGTCATCTGCCGCCGACATCGCTGGACCCTGGGACAGGTAAGTGTCAATTTATTAAAAGTCAGCAGCTGCAATATTTGTAGCTGCTGGCTTTTAATACTTTTTTAAAGGTGCAGAACCATTTTAAATACAGCTTTGACATTAGGTCATACAGTAATATTGTAGCCATCCTCAACATACAAAGTGTTTTGTACGCTTAAGCTTGCAGGGTTATTTATGCTGTCATAACAAGATTATCTTGATGCAGGGTGTATAGGAGAAAAAGCAAGGTGAGCAGGCAAACACTGCAGGCTTTTATTATCGCTGGGTAGAACAACCATAATCAGGACTAGTTTTCTGATCGAGCGGGGGCTGGCTGGCCTTGAGTTTTTTACACCTTTTTAAAAGGTGCCATCATGAAAATGGGGAGAAACTTTTCAAGACTATGCTTTAAAGGGCCTATACAGGCATACCCCTCTTTTAAGTACACAATGGGACCAGAGCATGTATGTAAAACGAAAATGTATTTATAGTGAAGCAATACCCTTTGTCACTTCTCAATGCATGTACTGCATTGCAATAGTCATTTACAGGCATAACTGATTGGTCAACCCCAAAATCAGATAAACCGGTAGAAGTGCCATGTCAAGCTGACAAAAATTTCCCATAGACACCAATGTTAAAAACCAGGAGCAGTGACATGTCAAGCTGACCAACATTTTCCATAGACACCAATGTGTTTATGCTCCTGAGTGTACGTAAAGCAGGGTATGCCTGTACTCTTTGTTAATTACTTTGGGTCTTACCTTCTCTGCTTCAGCCAACTGACAGGACTTGCTTTTTTTAAGCAACAGGTTTGTTTATGTGTAAACCTTTTTGGTCTGTTAAATGTACCTTTGAAACATTTTCTCAAAGAAATATATCAGGAATAGTTATGACAAAACAAACGCCTCTCTAGTTACTTTTAAAGTGAAATTATTCATTTCCAAAGATCCTGCCAAGATTCTGTTCTTTAAAAAAAAAATTTCATCATACTGGCAATGACACAGTTAATTGCCTATATGCATTTACAGGACATCAATAAACACATAAATGCATTTAATGATAATATTCGGTATAATCGACACTGTGCTTATGCCTGTGTTAAGGTGCATTCAGTTTTGCTGAGTTTAGAGAAAATAAAATTCTGTGCATCCAGGGGCAGATTAGTAACTCCAACGCCAAAATGTTTATAGATCCAGAGATGAATGGTGGTTTACTGCTTGTTCAGAATAGGTAAATACTTTAATGTAAATGGTTTGGGATCAGGTTCACTTTAAGAGTCAGCAGCACTATAAATATGTACTCCAAACAACACAGCTGCATTCTTCTCTTCTCGGTTGGCTAATGCAATAGTGACCATTAAGTAAATTACTATAACTGCCTGAACGTGGTACCTTCTCCTGATCTATATCAGCACGCAACAGAGGGTGCAGAAAGCAGAGTGAATGCAATACATTTGACGTCAGATTTAATGAACACAAAAGAGTCATTAACAGAGCCCAGGCTGATTCTGGCTGCAAAAGGAGTGGGTTGCTGCTAGCATGGCTTTTTATTTTCCCCAATTATTATTATTATTTTTATTCTGCATGTTGGCAGCTGAGCTCGAGTCACACAAGTGGGAGAGATTCTATATTTATATACATGCGTGCGCTCGAAACAGATTTGATGGTTTGAAACAGTGTGTGTGTTTATTTAGTGGTTCAGGCGGCATTGGTTTTAGAAAATGAGTTGGATGGCAGCCTACATATGGGCACAAGGGTGCCGAGTTGCCTTTCCTGGACGCTGCTCTTCCAATTAGCAGATTGGAATAGAAATAAGAAAATATGTCCAGTTTCCAAGGGAAAATGGAAAGGGAGGGGAGAGGGAATATTAACATACGGTAGGTTATTCAGCAAAAAAAAAAAGGGAAGGGAGTTAACCCAAAGAATAAAGCGTAAACATACGTAGGTCCTCATGTCTGCTTTCTTTCAGTTTTATAGAAGAACCACTGAAAAAAGATTTAGGGTAAAACTTGTGTGTTTCTTATTGCAGCGCAAATCAATGGTTTCAATTAATAAATGCCCTGTCGAGCTGCACATGCATTTCCTTGTCTGCCCAATGGTTCTGTCCAGCTGGTGATAAATGCCTGGGCCCCATGAATGTATAGGAAGCACTCCCATTCCTCCCATGTGACAGTCACATCCCATCATAATCACTGTCACATGGGAGCGACATGAGACACTCCTCAGTATTGTTAAGTGTTACTAAACCCAGGACCCTGCATTCACTGTATCTGGCCTCCCACAGTACACAGAACATGGAAATGCAATTATTTTAGTAAATGTAAAAGACTAAATATCTTTTCCCACCAGTAGTATATAACAGTTTTGAGACTATTATCGGTGTCTGGATGAGCACTGGTTAAAGCTTGTAGGAGGAGTTTTCATTCTCCTCTGACTGTCCTATGAGTCTGCATAACCCCGACTTTCTGTCTGGGCAGTGCCTTGTGCCTTGTGCTGATCATATGCACCCTACCAAAAATAAGAAAACTCTCTGCACATGCTCAGTTTGGTGTGTATTGCTAGAGTGCCTCCTAGGACTCTGTTGTATAAGCAGATGGATTGGGAACAGTGGAAGAAAGGGAGGATCAGAGAAGACCGGATCAGACAGACTTTTTACATAATGCACAGGATTAACCCCTTAAGTCCCAGAGTGAGCAAACAAACATGGTTTACTGCATATACAGACTGATTTTACTGTTTTGGGTTTAGTAACACTTTAAGCTCCATATTGATGACTTTGAGCTTACTCAGCTTCGCTTCCCTTTGTTTTTTGAGTGATTGTAAATGATCACCTTGTAAAGCAACCCATTCCGTTTAAAACTGAATTGAAAGGGAAAAAAATGATGTATAGATTTAAAAAAATAAAAATAAATTAAATACCTTTTTATAATATATGTGATCACATTCCCTCTATTCTTAGCTGCATACGAGCTAGGGGAGGAGAAGCAACAGGACACTGATCTTCCCAGTGAAAGGCTATGCAGGGGAGGTATGTCAGGCCAAGTCTGATCATTGGAGGAGAGCAGGCTAAGTTACATAGTTACATATTAGGTGAGGTTGAAAACAGACACAAGTCCATCAAGTCCAATCTAGGTGTGTGATTATATGTCAGTATTACATTGTATATCCCTGTATGTTGTGATCATTCAGGTGCTTATCTAATAGTTTCTTGAAACTATCGATGCCCCCCACGCTGATACCACTGGCTGTGGAATGGAATTCTACATCCTTGCCGCTCTTACAGTAAAGAACCCTGTATGTAGTTTAAGGTTAAACTCTTTTCTTCTATTTTATCCCTTGAAATAAATATATTTTAAAGTATTTTTACCTTCCAAAATAATTGGAATTGATTTCAGACTTCACACAACAATGCTGATACTATATAACCAGGGAAGTGATACCACTATTCATAGCCTGCAACTAACTTTTCCACCTCTCCTACATTATGATCACTGAACACTGATCACTGGATGATTGTCACCATAATTCTGTGCGCCTTCCCCCCAAGCTTGCCTAAACACTTTTAATAATAGTCCTGATTATCCAGTCCAACACGTATAGCACCTTTTCTTGAATATTCATTCAATGCTTGTTGGACACGACTCAGCCCACTGATTAATGTTCCATCAAATTCTATGAACTAGGCAGAAATGCTGTAGGCAAATGGTCCAAGCAAATACATAAGGTATCAAGGATGTTGTGCATCTCATTGACTTAAATTGGATGTCTTATGCCGCGTACACACAACCGGAATTTTCGATGGACTAGGTCCGACGGTCTTCCCGATGGACTTTCGGTGGAGTTCCGATGGACTTTCCAAACGAACAGACTTGGCCACATACAAGCACACCAAAGTCCGATGGATTTGAACGTGATCACGTACGACTGGACTAGAATAAGGAAGTTCATAGCCAATAGCTGCCCTAGCATTGGTTTTCGTCTAATGGACTAGCATACAGACAAATGGATTTTTCGACCAGACTAAAGTCCATCTGATTTTTAGACAACAAAGGTCTGATGAAGCCCACACACAATCGAATTGTCCGGAGGATTCGTTCCGTCTGACCTTGCCCGTCAAAAAAGTTCGGTCGTGTACAGTCAAAGTGTAAAATAATTTCTTCACTTCTACATTGTATTTCAATTATTTCTTGCCTACTTCAATTACTCTGAACTATCCTGATGTTTTTTAAGCTATCTTTGTGATGATCCCCACACATTTAGACCCCTTTCACACTGGGGTGCTTTTCAGGCCTTTTTGCGCAAAAAATAGCGCCTGTAAAGCCACCCCAGTGTGAAAGCCCAAGTGCTTTACACTGGGGCGGTGCGCTTGCAGGACAGGAAAAGAAAGTCCTGCAAGCAGCATCTTTGGGGCGGTGGGGGAGCAGTATATACACCACTCCTCCACTGCCCCGCCATTGAAATCAATAGGCAGCGGTGCCGAAGCACCTGTAAAGCACTTTAGGAGCGGCGCTTTGCGCCCACTTTTAACCATTTATTTGACCGTTAGCGGGGGTTAAAAGTGCCCCACAAGCTGCCAAAAATCTCCGCTATAACAGCAGTAAAGTGGCGCTAATACTAGCAGTGCCTTACCGCTAATAAAAGCAGTGCTTTATCGCTAATGCCCCCCCCCCCAGTGTGAAAGGGGTCTTACATCTTTGAATGAATAATAATAATTTGAACTAATAACTTATCTGCAGGATGTGGAAACCTTGCAAAAAGATCTGAACAAATTAATGGGGTGGGCAACTACATGGCAAATGAGGTTCAATGTAAAATAATGCATTTGGGTGGCAAAAATAGGGATGCAATGCCAAGCTGCTGATAACAAAGCAAACAGAATATTGGCATGCATTAAAAAGGATCAACTCCAGTGATAAAACGATAATTCTCCCGCTCTACAAGACTCTGGTCCGGACGCACCTGGAGTATGCTGACCAGTTCTGGGCACCAGCCCTCAGGAAGGATGTACTGGAAATGGAGCGAGTACAAAGAAGGGCAACAAAGCTAATAAAGAGTCTGGAGGATATTAGTTATGAGGAAAGGTTGCGAGCACTGAACTTATTCTCTCTGGAGAAGAGACGCTTGAGAGGGAATGTGATTTCAATATACAAATACCATACTGGTGACCCCACAATAGGGATAAAACTTTTTTGCAAAAGGGAGTTTAACAAGACTCGTGCCCACGCATTAAAATTAGAAGAAAAGAGGTTTAACCTTAAACTACGTAGAGCGTTCTTTACTGTAAGAGCGGCAAGAATGTGGAATTCTGTTCCACAGGCGGTGGTCTCAGAGGGGGGCATTGATAGTTTCAAGAAACTATTAGATGAGCACCTGAATGACCGCAACATACAGGGATATACAATGTAATAATGACATATAATCACACACATAGGTTGGTCTTGATGGACTCCCAAATAGCATGTATTTTTTCAACCTCACCTACTATGTAACTATGTCCTGTAAGTAGGCACTGCTGTGTCACCATGCTCACAGAGCCTGCCTTCTGAGCTGCAGAGTTTCAGGAGGCGGTCAGGAATTACTGCTTGCAGGCAGCAAAGTACCATGGGATACATAGTCCTTTAGAAACTGAACAGTAAATAGCGGAGTAGAAGCTGCATACTATGCAGGGAATCTAGGTAGTTGGTGAAATAAATGGGCAGCAGACATGCAGAACTCACAATATGAAAGGTTTCAAGTAAGCCAATATTGTATTGTCAAAAATGATTGTATTGCAAGACAATAAAAGTGTATAGATAGATGCTCCATATGCTGAATCAAACCCAGGGTGTATATATACAATAAACAATATTCCGTGCACTTAAAATTGTACAGCTGGCACCTAACTTTTTAAGTCTCCTTGGAGTTAAAGTCGTACTGTACATACTTTTTTTTAATGCGTATAAAAATGTATGCCCAAAGAGAACTCTAGCTAGCACAAGGCAGACCAGCTTGATGGCTGTACGCAATACATGCTCTGTACTTTGCCAATGTTTGATGAGGGTTCAGTAGCCCACTAAGATTTCACTGTTATACGGGTCAGTAGTGGGATCTCCCTCGCCATTGCTATAGCAGTGACAACTGGATGATAACTAGTTTAACTCTGGTCTGAGTACATTTTCCATATATACTCATGAACAATCCATAGAGGAGCCAAGGCATATTATTACTTTTTATTATATAGCCCAAAGTACATTCTAAACTGGGTGGAATCCTTTGATAGGTTATTTGTTTTGCTTTGTACTCGAGAAACCATTTTTTTTAAAGGTGTTACTAAACCCACAACAGTAAAATCAGTCTATATATGCAGTAAAGCATGCTTGTTATACTCACTGTGGAACCAAAGGGGTAATCCTGTGCATTGTGTAAAAAGACTTTGATCCTGGCTTCTCTGATCCTCCCCTTTGTTTACTGTTTTGTGTGTTTTGGTAAGGTGCATGTGATCAGCACAGGGTTAATCTGTTCTGTCCAGACATAGGGTCAGGGGTCATGCTGACTCCTAGAACAGCCAAAGGAGAATGAAAACTCCTCCTTCAAGCTTTAACCAGTGCTCGACCGGACACTAATAGAAGTCACAAGACTCCCAGATAGCAAGGATAACTTGCCACAAATTTGTGGCAGTGTTGAATTGTAAGTCTGTTATCGTTCGGCATATTTTCACTGGCAAGTTGTACACTTGCAGAGCACTTGAAGCACAAGTTCTAGTTGACACTTTTCCAATTTGTAGCAAATTTGTGAGGCAAGTCTCTTGCAAGAGCAAAGTTGCAGTGGTGAGTCTACAGCAAGAGCTCTGCAAGTCTACAGCATGACAATTCAGCCACAGTGACCCCTGTGGTGGGATGACTATTGCACAACATAGCCGAACCAGAACTTGCAGCAGACTTGCAGAATGTTTGCAAAGAAATTTGATCTGGAGTCATGCAATGTGGACTTGCTGCAAGTGGCGTCACTAAAGTTGGTGTCACCTGGTGCGGTAAAACATGGTGTCCCCCGGGGCACTGAGCAGGCTAGTGCATCTGCATGGCTCTCCCCCCAGCCTGCCACAGTGGATGGACCTGGGATGGGATTGGAGTGGTGGATAGAGCCGGGATGGTGGATGGAGCCGGGATAGGATCGGGGTGGTGGATGGAGCCGAGATAGGATCAGGGTGGTGGATGGAGCTGGGATCGGGGTGGTGAATGGAGCCAGGTGGGATTGGGGTGGTGGATGGTGCGGGGATGGGATCGGGGTGGTGGATGGAGCTGGGATGGGACCGGGGTGGTTGATGGAGCTGGGATGGGCTCAGGGGGAATGGATGGGGGTTAAACTTCAAATCTGCCCCCTCTTTCTAGCAGAAGTACTCTCTAACCCAAAACAAAGCACCCCCTAGCACAGTGATGGCGAACCTTGGCACCCCAGATGTTTTGGAACTACATTTCCCATGATGCTCAACTGCAATGAAGAGTGCATGAGCATCATGGGAAATGTAGTTCCAAAACATGTGGAGTGCCAAGGTTTGCCATCACTGCCCCCCCTAGCACATATCATCTAACCCCCATCCCCCTCCCTAAAATCACTCCTGGCAGCATAATTGTTACCTGCCCAGGCTCCCCAGAACCCCCCCCCTTCAGCCTTCCCAATCACCATGTAAGACTCGTAGGGAAGATGCCCCTCCTCCGTCTCCTCCCCTGCTCTTCCTCCTGGCCTGTGTACGTGAACGTCAGAGCTGAGGAGGAGGCGGATATAGTCCAGTTCCTGCAAGCATCAGCTGAAGAGAGATGTGATTGTGGGGGGTGTGTGGGACGATTGGACCCAGGCACCCTGTCTGTCAGTGTCTCTGTCTAACTCCCTCTTTCCCCACCCTCCCGCACGTCGCATGGTGCTAAGGGGATAGCAGAGATCCCGGAAAGGAAAGAGAGAGCCGCGGCACCACTTTCAATGCAGTGGCCCAGTGTCAGTCCGGGCCTGGTGTCATCCAGGTGCGGACCGCACCCCCTTGATGCAATTGTGCAACAAACTTGTGAAGCCTGGCAAGTCTAGCAATAGCTTAGCAAGTCATTTTAAAACTTGCAGCACAATTGCTTGCTATCTGGGTTGCTATATACTGCATTTCCTGTATTTCCATGTTCTGTGTACTATGGGAGGCCATATATAGTGAATGCAGGGTCCTGGGTTTAGTAACACTTTCCCTTTCTTCTTTAGTTTTTTGCAATTTTAAATTTAGTGGTTTGCTTCTATTTTTTTTAAACACAACCTACGGTTTGTTCATCAATGTTTACTATATCTAAGCACTCTTACGTAGACACCATTTGCCCATTTTTTTTTTTTTTTTATCCTTTGTGATAAAGAAAAACAAAACAACAACCCTATTTATTTTTCCCCATGTTGACTTCACATTAATCCAGACCAGTTACACTGGACCAATTAGCCTTTCATAATGTCCCTAGAGATTAATAGAGATAATAATAAAGCAAACACTCCAGTGCTACAGCTGGAACAGCTGACATAATGCCAGAATTATTCTACCAAAAGATTTAATGGTCATTTTATTTTGGGCTATTTCTGTTATGTAATGTTTATTTCTTGTGGTGTAATAATTTTGGAAGCACTCTTTGTATATTTGACTTAACCCATAGCTCTTGTTGAGGGCACAGTGAGCTGTGATGTGTGCCTGTCCAACCCTTCACAATCTATGTATGTGAGTGGGGCTCTGATGACTATTCTTTGCCAGTCAACGCAGGTAAAGCTGTTTTGATCACTATCGGTTTGAGGCAACACGCGCTGTGTTGTAGATGATATTATTCAGTAATAAACACTAACAAGGATCTAATGAATCACAAGACAGGGTTTGCTTTACTTAAGCTCCGGTTCACACTGCCTCGACTTGTCATGCGACTTGAGAGTTCAAAGTCGCATGACAAGTCGTGCCCCTTTAACGTCAATGATACCGTTCTAATCGGTTACGACTCAAGACACTTCAACTTAGAAAAAGGTTCCTTCCCTACTTTTGGTATGACTTCAGTATGACTTGCATTTATTTCTGTTGACCACTTCAGCCCCGGAAAGATTTACCCACTTAATGACCAGGCCATTTTTTTTGCAATACGGCACTGCATTACTTTAACTGACAATTGCGCGGTCGTGCAAAGCTGTACCCAAATAAAATTGATGTCCTTTGTCCTTTTTTTCCCACAAATGGAGCTTTCTCTTGGTGGCATCACCTCTGCGGTTTTAATTTTTTGTGCTATAAACAAAAAAGAGCGACAACATTGAGGCGTTGGCGGTAAATCGCAATATTTATAGCGACACTTTATCGTTGTTTTAGCGGCACTACTTGGCCACTAGCGGGGTGCTTTTAACCCCCGCTAGCGGCCAAAAAAGGGTTAAAACCACCAGCAAAGCAGTGGTTCAGCGGCGCTGCCCATTCATTTCAATGGGCAGGGGTGCTTTAGGAGCGGTGTATACACCACTCCTATTGCTCTGCAAAGATGCTGCTTGCAGGACTTTATTTACCGTCCTGCAAGCGCACCGCTCCAGTGTGCAAGCACTCAGGATTTCACACTGGAGAGACAGGAGAGGCTCTTTACAGGTGCTATTTTTAGCGCTATAGCGCCTGTAAAGCGCCTCAGTGTGAAAGCAGTCTTAGGCCGCGTACACACGGGCGGACTGTTCGCCCAACTTTGTCCGCTGAACAGTGTTTGGGCGGACAGTCCGCTCGTGTGTGGGCTTTCAGCGGACAGTTTCAGCGGACAGTTTGACGAACAAGGTTTTTCGGAATTTCCGAAAAACTCTCCGCTGAAACCTTGTTTCAGCGAACAGTCCGCTCGTGTGTAGGCTTGTTCGTCAAACTAAGTTCCGCGCATGCTCAGAAAGGATTTACACGCCGAAAGTTATAATGCAGTGTATAGGACGTCATATTTTTCGTCCCGTCGTACGTGCCGTTCACGTCATCGCGCACGGTTTCAGCAAACTGTTCGTCCGTCGTGTGTGGCCATGTCCGTCCATGCTAAGTTTGAGCGGACTGTTTGCCGAAACTGTTTGACGGACAAAGTTGGGCGAACAGTCCCCGCGTGTGTACGCGGCCTTAGGGTATTTATTGGAAGAGCAATGTACTCAAACAAAAATAACAATTGTTGCTTGAAAATGGATAAAAAGCTGCAGCACAATAATAAAAGACTTGCGGTGATTGCTCAGTGTATCCTTGCCCGATCGGTTTCGTCACAATTAGACTTCGTCTGGGGATACACAGAGAAGTAAATTAAAATAACGCAGTGTCGTATCGCAAAAAATGGCTTGGTCTTGGTGTTTCTTCCGGAGCTGAAGTGGTTAATAACCACGCGTGTTGCTACAAATAAACTGAGCAGATTTTTGTCCACCCTACCTACAGACATGTCCCTGTTACAGCACATTCATGTCTTATGGAACCCATGTGTGTGTTGGAATGGTCTCTACCAGCTGATTCCAATATGTTGTCTGGTTGATTAGTGAATTGTGTCATCCACAGACTATACTGGGAGTTGTGTTGATGTGCAGCATTAAACCCTGGCTTCTCCTTACAGTCTTGTACTGCTTCCAGGAAATAGTTCTCAACTACTTAGAAGGCTTGAGTTATGCCATTACTGCTCTGGCATTACACACATGGCAGTACTATGCAGAGCTACAGGAGTAAAGGCCGAGTAATGCTATGAAATACTTGTTGGATCTGTGATTTATATCTAATTCCAGTTTAGAACTAGAGTCCTTCTGTGTTGTTTACATACATAGCATACCAACTGGTAGAATTTGCTTTGCAATTGAAAATTAAACTCCCAATAAGCATTTTCAGGATATGTATAAAAGTTTATACAGTTACAGAGAGGTTTGACTGGAGGCAAATGGCATGGGAATTACTGGTGCCACGTATGTAAGTTAGTATCAGAGAGGACAAGTACCGTAAGTAAAATATATCCTGCAGATGCTGGTGAATGTGTTCATGGTTCTTTGCAAACTGTCAAGAAGCTCATCCTGCTGATCCTGTTTATAAAGAAATGACAACAAAAAGGTTTGGATCTCCTTCCACTCATTATTGGAAGTCTGGCAGAGGTGTAGATGATTTGACGGAGCTTTCATTTTGATTGAATCCAGTCATGCAAAAGCAGAGAGAGCATTGCTGGAGTTCAGAGTCGTTATATAGAGAACAGTTGTGTCAGTAGAGAAAGCACCTTACCTGCGTGTCTTCACGTCAAAGCAGGTCCACTAGATCTCTCTAAAGTCTAAAGTCAATCCATCTGTATGAAGGTGAAAAAAATGAAAAAGAAAACTTCGCCAGTATATATCCCTTAATTCCCAGACCATTGTTTTAGTTTTTAGTGCTGTGACAATTGGTCATGCAACTATGTACCCAAATTAAGATACAGCTTTTTCAGACAGTGCTTTTTTTTGCTTTTATTTCATAACCAGATCAAAGATCAAAAATTTAGAAAAAAAACTGATGTTCAGAAAGCCTCTTGAAGGCCCGAAATGTCAGGACAGTAAATATACCCTCAAAATTGTTTAGTTTAGAACATAACGTATACAGGGGTTGATTTACAAACACTGTAGAGTGCAAAATCTGGTGCAGCTCTGCATAGAAACCAATCAGTTTCCAGGGTTTTTGTCAAAGCTTAATTAACAAGCTGAAGTTAGAAGCTAATTCTCTACCATTCACAGCTGCACTAGATTTTGCACTCTCCATTTTTAGTTATTCAACCCCCATAGTGAAGAAGAGTGCAGAAGTTAGAGCTGGATGGAATGGTAACAGAACAGCTTGAAGGTTTCAGTGATCAGGAGTTAGTTCCCCCTATGGTGGTGGTTACCGGTGATTTACCTCTATAATGTTGGTGGTCAATGTGCCTCCTCGCAAACTGAATGAAAATGTAACACTGTATGGTCAGCTTAAAGTGGTTGTAAACCCTTACAAACCACTTTGACCTACAGGTAAGCCTAGATTAAGGCTTACCTGTAGGTCCAAGAAATATCTCCTAAACCTATATGGTTTAGGAGATATTTGCCCGAAAACGGGCACCGCTGTCTACGGCGCATGCGCCGTAGACAGCGGCGCGCAGGCGCACTGAGCGCGGCATTCTCAGCGACGGAGCTGCCGCGCGTGTCGGCTCCCGTGCGCATGCGCGGGAGTGACGTCATTGCTGCTTCGCCGAATGACAGCGGCGGAGCTGCGAGACCCCACCAACAAGATGGATGCGGCGGACTACAGGGGACAGTGGCTACTTCGCTGGCTCCTGTGTCAGGTAAGGCAATGCATAGAAGTCCATTATGCTTTGCCTTTGCAGGGAATGAAAGATAAAGTAAACTCATCAGGGTTTACTTCCTCTTTAAAGGAGAAGTCCAGCCTGAGCTTGTTTGGCTGGGCTTCTCCTATCGGTCACAGAAGTGCAATTAGCTTTTCACTCCTTTGACCCGTTTTCAGCGTATAGCGGTCTGAAGTCTGCTCTCTGCTGACCTCACTGGAATCAGTTCAGACACTGCGTGATCACGACAATAAAGTCTGGATCCACAAGGTGCCTGGCCTGATGCCTGTCTCAGTGAGCCGCTGAGAGACTGAGATGGCCGCTCCCCGCCCCTCCATAGCTCAGCGCTCCAATGAGCATTGAGGAGCGGAGAGGAGATGACAGACAGCAGCTCTCCTCTCTGGGATCTGTGAAAACCGAGCCACTGGCGGTGTTCGATGGCTCAGTTCTGAGTGTAGAGACAACGGGGGACAGATTGGTCCCATGCTGCATTCAAATAGGTAAGTATAAAAGGGGGGGGGGACCCTTACTTTTCTTTTTAACTTTTTCGTTTTAGCTGATCAAATGTGGTTTGCTTAAATAAAGTGTATCTGCAATGACTGCTGTCTAGAACTGTGTCACTATTGCTGTATCTGCTGTCTAAGCTTCAACATACAGCACCTCAAACCACTTGGTTGTTCTTGAAATTTTTGAAAGGTCTTTGTGTAGCTATTTGTTAATCTTCTTTCAGATGTTCAAATTAAGTGATCAGTGGGGAAAAAAACAGCATAGTCTGTAGTTTGAGAAAGTCTGCCATGTTCTGACTAATGGACATGCGAAGACCGAAGTTGTGAAAGAAATCTGATTTATTTTTATGAGGAAGTAAGCAAAAACATAGATAAAGGAGTGACTGTGGACATATTTTGCCAAAGCTTTTGGCACGGTTTGAATCATAGTGTGTAAATTAATGTCTACAGGCTTAGAAAATTCAGTTTGTAAATAGATAGAAAATTGTCTAAAAGATCGTATTCAGAGAGTAGTGGTTAAGGATTCTTACTCTTAATGGTCTAAGGTTATCAGTGGTTTACCCCAAGGTCCAGGGTTGGGACCCTTACATTTTAACATATTTAGAACTTGAACTTTTTGGCCTAAAAGAAAAACTCTGTGTGGCAGAAAACTAACACTGCACATCACCCTGAACACACCATCCCCACCGTGAAGCATGGTGGTGGCAACATCATGTTGTGGGGATGATTTTCTTCAGCAGGGACAGAGAATCTGGTCAGAGTGGATGGGAAGATGGATGGAGCTAAATACAGTCAACCTTAGAATAAAACCTGTTAGAGTCTGCAAAAGACTTGAGACTGAGGCGGAGGTTGACCTTCCAGCAGGACAACGACCCTAAACATACAGCCAGAGCTATAATGCAATGGTTAAGATCAAAGCATATTCATGTCTTTGAATGGCCCAGACAAAGTCTAGACCTAAATCCAATTGAGAATCTTTGGCAAGACTTGAAAATTGCTGTTCACAGATGCTCTCCTTCCAATCTGACAGAGCTTGAGCTATTTTACAAAGAAGAATGGGCAAAAAGCTCATCCTCTAGATGTGCAAAGCTGGTAGAGACATCCCCAAAAACACTTGCAGCTGTAATTGCAGCAAAAGGTGGTTCTACAAAGTATTGACTCGGGGGGCTGAATAGAAATGCACGCCATACTTTTCAGATATTTATATGTAAAAAAAAAATTGAAAAACATTTATCATTTTCCTTCCACTTCACAATTATTTGCCACTTTGTCTATCAAATAAAATTCCAATAAAATACATTTACGTTTTTGGTTGTAACAAAATGGAGAGAAGAGTAGTAGAATATCGGTGGTTTATTAGGAAGTCTTATTTTGTGCTAAATCGGTTGGTAAAATGCTTCCTGTACTTTTTTTTTTTTTTTAATCCTCTACATTCATCTCCCACATCCTCATCAATCCCAGCCAAAGAGAAATCTTTTTATAGGCACTGTCAGTTTGGAAGTATATGTTTTCCCCTCTGTTATGATAACTTGTCAAATTCTCCTCGGCTCAATTGAATCCGGAATCTGCAGCAGAACAAGTTTTGACAAGTTACAAAAGTCACTTATTAATAGAGGGCTAAGCAACACATCATCACTCTTGGTTTAAACTAGACAGAACAATAATACTACAGAAATAATTTGTAACATGTTAGAACATTTGGATCCATTGTCTTAGTCCCTTGGAGTCTGATGGTCTTATTCTGTAAGGCAGTTCAAAGAGCAATATGTGCAAAATGGAGTGGCAGCCAATTACAGCTCGATTTACTGAAGTTCAATCACAGAAAATTGTATTTTGATTGGTTGCTATTAATGGTTGCCTTGTGCACATTTGTTCTGACTTAACTACAAGACCATAAACTCCAGCAACATATAGGGCTTATACGACCTCCTGTTCTATTTATCCTTTGCATCGATTCAGACAGTTTAACTCAATGAATAAACTCACATGTTGAGGAAGTCAGACGATGAAAGCCTTTCCAATATTCTGTTTAATGAAGGATACTCATAAGTAAAAAAACATTACTGTTGTGAGCCACATGGAAAGATGTCTACACCAAGACAGGATATTGAAGAATGACTCAGAGAGAAGGAGTATACACAAGTACGGTGAGAGAAAGGGCTCAGCTTAGACAGGAGGGAACAGCTTAAAGACACAGGGCAATGAAAACCAAGTTATGGACACAGAGAAATAATAATAAATCACATAGTGTAACACAACATTCATTGCTATTGAGCTTGGAGAGCTTCTGTACAAGTGAAAGGCTCTATGCAGCCTGTAAATTGGCTTTTACCTGTGCGCGTGCATACAACATATTTTCCAATCATGAATATCCACAGTCAGTAAATACATTGTACACGCATGCACAGGTAAATGCCGATGCAGTGGGCATCATCATTTACGAGAGTAAGTACAGCTTCTTACAGACATTCACTTGTATGGCAGACTGTACGCGGCACCTGCATCTTCCTAGGTAAGGGAAAATGCCCGGATTATTATGTTTAGCATTTTTATACCTCCTGCTGTCTGTTTTCATGAGGTCTTAAAATGAGAATAATGGTTGTGGGTCAGATTTAGTTGGTATGGTGTATCATGTTTTTAAGATAGATTTAGAGTCTTTGCATTTATAAATATTTAATGCATGAGTAAGGATTCCCAAAGCACTGTATGGTTGCTAATAAGGTGATAGAGAAGGTGAAGCTTGCTTTTCACCTCCCTTTGTCTGAATAAAACCTGGTACTGGGCCATCTGATAAAGGATTAGTCTCTGCTGTGCTGTGATAAAATGACACTTCAGTAAAGTTTGTGTACAGCAGGGTGTTGAAACACGCTATAATTACTTGTGTTATGCGAAAATGCAGCATGTCTACATTTTAATGAGGTATACTGCACCTCACCACATTGTTGTGGTGTTAAAAAAACAAAGAAACGTAGAAATCACTTGTTTTGTATGTACCTGAGCAATAAGGCTGTGTTATTCTGTGCAGATCAACGCAACTGAATGCAGATGGTGTGAACAGGCCCTTTCTGAGTTCTGTAAACAATTGACATCTTTTAACGCAGCTGTGAAAAGAAATCTAGAGCTCCACCTGCTGACTGCTTAGAAGACTTATTATGCTGGCCATACGTGGTTGAACTACGAAAGAATTTTCTTTTGAAAATCAGAAAATTTGTTTTGTGATCCGATGGTGCCACCATTGATTTTCGAAATTTGGCCAACCAAGCCTTCAATTTCACCTCATGTTGCTACAGAAAATAATTTTCGTGGTTGGGAATCTTCTTTTCTTTTCTGGAATTTTTTTTTCTTGCACATGCGCATTTCTTTTTTGATTACATTTCTCGCATGATTCTCCCATCATTGATTAGAAAATCGTTTGATTTTCAAAAAATTTCCAACATGTCTGATTACGCAAATTTGATTGCCGCACGAAAATCGGCTGTTGCTGCAACCAACTAATGGTGCGAAATACGAATGAAAATTCTTAGATAAGATTTTCGAAAGAAAATTCTTTCGAAATTTGACCCATGTACTTCCTACATTAGAATAATATGAAATGTGTTTTTATTTTTTTATTTTCACCTTGGCTAACTAAAAAAAAGATATATATTTATAATATATATTTTTTATTTTTGACGTGATGATGCATATCTTCCATTACTATTGTACGAATATTTGGTATATTGCTTGTTCAAAATTCTATGGGTCTTCTTTTTTTTATTTTATTTTGCTGATATATAAATATTGGGAGTTTTGTTTAGAATATGTTAATGTATGTGTATTAATCCATTGTCATTTGTAAGCTGTATTGTATAAATGCAGCTGTTATATAAACCTACTATGTTGGAATCACAGTTTTATAAAAACTCACCTGGGTAAACCACATCAAACACTTCAGTTCCTTTAGACCCCTTTCACACTGGGATGTTTTCCAGGCGCTTTTGGGATAAAAATAGCACCTGTAAATCGCCTGAAAAATGCCTCCCCTGCAGCCCCAGTGTGCTGCGCTTGCACGACATTAGAAAAAGTCCTGGAAGCAGCATCTTTTGGGCGGTGGAGGAGCGGTGTATTCACTACTCCTCCACCGCCCCTGCCATTGAGATCAATGGGCATCTCTGCTGAAGCGTCTGCAAATCGCTTCGGCAGCGGTGCTGTGCAGGCGCTTTTAACCCTAGCTATTACAGAGGTGAAGTGCCGCTAAAACTAGCGGCACTTTACCGCTGACGCCCCCCCAGTGTGAAAGTAGCAAGTGAATGCAAAGACCTGCTGGCAGCTGTTACTTCTGACTCCCATGCAATTTTAGTGCAACAAACTCCCCGCTGAGCTATTGTGTTATCCTGACAAGGGGACGTCCCCCCACCAAAACACACCAGTCAGCGCTCGCAGCCATTGGTGATCGGATGCTGATCGGCAGATGTTTTTCTGGCATGCCCATTCTACAGAAGCAGGACAGGCTGCTGTACACCAGGCTGAATGTCAGCCAGTTTCTGTTGAATGGGCAGGTATTCGGCCCATGTGTACCAGGCATAAGACAGAGAGAGGCAGTTCTATCGTTTTTTTTTTTTTTACATTTCTATGCCGCTCTAGTTATACATCGTGTACATTTGACTGGCTGTGATTGGAGGTATCCTATTTCAGATACTTTCATATTTATGAACCTCTAATAATAGAGTCTATTTAAACATATCAGTTGTGAGCACTTCAAAGCTATGATGGATGGTCCTTTGCCCTTGAGATTCTACATGTAACAGAAGAATTTCAGTTTCTAGTCCTAATTCTTTACCATTTGCCAAGAATATTTGATTGGACCAGCTTGGTTTTAAAGGATCTGTCATGAATGGTTGTATGCTAGTTGGCTGTGTCAAACGTATTCACTTTGTGTTTTAAAGTGGAAGTAAACCCATTGATTTAAACAGTTAAAAAAAAAGGCATGCCGGGAATGCTAACTGCACATTGGCTGTGCTCTCAGCAAAACTATCAAACCATCCAATGGCTGGTGTCATAACGAATAACGTGCAGCACCATAGCAGTTGAAGATTAAACAGAGGCAAAGATGGCAGCTTCCTTGGCTGAAAACTATAGGGGAGTTTACTTCCACTTTAATGGGCATCAAAGCCAACTGTTCCATTTACTCAAGTATAATTCTTAGGCCCCTTTCACACTGGGGTGGGAGCGGCATCGGCAGTAAAATGGTGCTATTTGGTTACCCCCCTGCTAGTGGCAGAGAAAGGGTTAAAACCACCGCAAAGAGCTGCTGCATTGATTTCAATGGGCAGGAGTGGTGACGGAGTGATGTATACACCGCTCCAAAGATGCTGCTAGCAGGACTTTTTTTTACCGTCCTGCCGGCGCACCTCACCGAGACACAGCAGCGGCTCTTTCAGGGCGCTTTGTAGTATTGATTACAGTTTTCTTTTTCTTTTTTTCTTTTTTTAATACTGTCGAAGTGGGGGCAGATGGAGTACATATTTTATTTCTGTTTCAAAACATTTTTTTATTAGAAATAAATAATATGTGTACCATCCAACAATGTCTAATTTTTCACAGATAACATTTTAGTGATGTCACAGAAAGTACAATATCCACCATTCAGTTCATTTTTTTACACATATATACAGTAAGCAAAGTTCAATTGGTAAAGGACACCTATCTTTCAAGAAACATAGCTCAGTATCTGGTATCAGAAATGTCAAACAGACAATGTACACAACTGAGGTAATTCTCCACACTACAGACGCAATAAAAGTAACAGCATGGTAATATGTATTGTGGAGATTCACCCCATTATAGGACACCTAAAGTTCAGATTCAAACAGGGAGCAAAAGTAAAGGGTAAGAAATGTTTTTTTTTATATATAGAAATAGAAGGGGATACCAGGTTCAGGAAGGGAAGGAGACACCAGGTAATGAGCTCCCTTGCACAGCCAGTTGGTATCATAGCAGGTCATTTCAGTAGGTTATAAAAGTAATAAAGTATTTAAGATAGTACTCTTATCTGTGGAGCATGTTTCAATTCCAATCGTTAAATCTTTATTCAGTAATGAAATAGTAATTAATCGTTTGGTTTGCCTCTTTAGTTAAAAGTTAAGAGCACTTGAAAGCTAATAAGAATACAACACTTTTGGATTTGTCATGTCTTAGTAACCATGGCCCCCTCTTCCACTGTGTCCAGGACAGCTTCAGAGAGAGATGTTCTCTGGAGCTGTCTGCGACACATGTTAATGCAGTTTTTGATAAATCTGTCTGCAAGCCACTGTCTGCCTGCTGTACAGGTTATGGAGGGTCGAGTAGGAGAGAGCCAAGGTTTGTCATCTCTGCTGGCACAGAGTCCGACATTTTAACAAAACTTTTGCTAACAAAGGCTGTGAGAGAAGAGAACAATGCAGAATGTTGAGATAACTACACATGGCACTAAACTCTTACCTTTAGACCTCTAGGAGTTTCGCTACAGCACAGCCACACAGGGTAGAGATGACTGGAGCACCAAGGCTGACACAGAAAGCTGTGGCTTTGCTGTAGCATGACTCCTAGAGAGCTCTTCAGCAATTTTCAAGCATTCTTGTGACAGATCAGAGCAGCAGCGTAGTGCATGAAAGGCAAGTACATCCTGCCTTTGGTCTCTATACATTGAACATTAAAGCAACTGGCCAAAGAAACCCTCTTCTAATTGTGTCAGCTTCCTGTGTCCACCATTGTGTATTGTGGTTCCACCTACCTTATATCAATACAGGATAAAGTAATGAGAAGCCCTTCTGGTCTTGCCCTGGGCTCACAGCCTTCTGGACCCTTCTGGAAACTTCGGTTTACATGTGGTTTGCCAGGACACAAGAGAATCGCCATGTGAAGACTTTGGTGACCTCTGCCAACCATTGTGAAGAACACTGTATTAAAAGCTGGTTGTACTGGATGGACTTCATGTGCTCTCCCAAATATCGAGACGTCATGGGCCTTCAGGCATACAACACTTTTTAGGTCTTGCCTGACCCCCTTGAATTATGCAAGCTGGACTCATATTCATGAGGCTACCTGGATTGCACACAGGGCTTTTTTTTTTCCTCTTCTTCTTTTCCCCTCCCACCCTAAAGAACCTTGCCCTGGTTGTGGGCTTATTAGGTTCTATGTCTGTGCATGCAGGTGTGTTCTCAATCAGGCATGGAGGCTTTACAATTGAGATCTCTCAGTGAATTTACTACCTACACTATATTACCGACAGTATTGGAAAGCCTGCCTTTACATGTGCATGAAGTTTAATGGCTTTCCAGTAGAGCTGCAACTAACGATTAATTTGTCTGTCGACTAATCTATCGATTATTTTTTCGATTAGTCAACGACTATCCGATTATTTTTTTATTTTTATTTTTAAATGAATCTAGTGGTTTTTTTTGATTAGCTAATTATTCCTTTGGATAACCTTGAGAGTATTGTATTGCAGAGTATTGTATTGCAGAGTATTGTATTGTATTGTATTGCAGAGTATTGTATAGTATTGGCTGGCAGAGTATTGGCGGGCAGAGTATTGGCGGCAGAGTATTGGCTGGCAGAGTATTGTATTGTATTGGCTGGCAGAGTATTGTACTGTATTGTATTGCAGAGTATTGTTTTGCAGAGTATTGTTTTGCAGAGTATTGTATTGCAGAGTATTGTATTGTATTGGCTGGCAGAGTATTGTATTGTATTGCAGAGTATTGTATTGCAGACTATTGTATTGGCTGGCAGAGTATTGTATTGTATTGCAGAGTATTGTATTGCAGAGTATTGTTTTGCAGAGTATTGTTTTGCATTGGCTGGCAGAGTATTGTATTGGCTGGCAGAGTATTGGCTGGGTATGGAGGGATGGCTGCTTCCATCCGACCTCTCCCCTCCACTGCACAGATCAGTACAGAGAGGGGAGAGAGAAACCGGCATCATGTCATGACGCCGGTTTGTTTACAAGTGATCGCTCCGTTGGAGCGATCACATTGTAAACGCCTGGGTGTAGAAAGATGGCCGCCACTTCGGAGCTAGGCCGAAGCCGCGGCCTCTCCTAAGGCCGAGACCGCGGAGCGCTCCACGGATCGCGGCATGTGCACTCGGATCCCAGATCGGTGACGAACCGTTGCACCCCTAGGGACAGCGGCACGGAGGGGGAGAAGAGAGGGGGATGGCGGCACGGAGGGCAGCGGTAGATACTAAGCACTGCCACCACTGTGACGCATCGACGCCCTGTGCGCACGTCAACGTATTTTTGTAGTCGACGTAATCGATTACGTCGACTCGTCGTGGCAGCTCTACATCCCAGGCATCCCAGTCTTAGCCCGTAGGGTTTAATATTGAGTTGGCCCACCCTTTGCAGTTATAACAGCTTTAACTCTTCTGGGAAGGCCGTCCAACTCTTAGGCCGCGTACACACGCGGGGACTGTTCGCCCAACTTTGTCCGCTGAACAGTGTTTCGGCAAACAGTCCGCTCGTGTGTGGGCTTTCAGCGGACAGTTTCAGCGAACAGTCCGCTGAACAAGGTTTTTCGGAAATTCCGAAAAACTGTCCGCTGAAACTTTGTTTCAGCGAACAGTCCCCTCGTGTGTAGGCTTGTTCGTCAAACTAAGTTCCGCGCATGCTCAGAAAGGATTTACACGCCGCAAGTTATAATGCAGTGTATAGGACGTCGTATTTTTCGTCCCGTCGTACGTGCCGTTCACGTCATCGCGCACGGTTTCAGCAAACTGTTCGTTCGTCGTGTGTGGCCATGTCCGTCCATGCTAATTTTGAGCGGACTGTTTGCCGAAACTGTTTGACGGACAAAGTTGGGCGAACAGTCCCCGCGTGTGTACGCGGCCTTAGGAGTTTGTCTATGGGAATGTTTGACCTTTCTTCCAGAAGCAAATTTGTGAGGTCAGGCACTGAGGTGGACAAGAAGGCTTGGCTCGTGGTCTCCCCTCTAATTCATCCCAAAGGTATTCTATTGGGTTAAGGAGAGGGTTCTGTGCAGGCCAGTGGACCAACTCAAATTTGAACCCTGCGGACTAAGACCGGGATGCCATTAAAGTTTGTGTGCGTCTCAATACTTCTGGTAATATAGTATATGTTTCATGCGCCGTACAGTTTGTGGTACTTGTTGGATGCATGTTTCTATGTACTGCTTTATGCTGCATTTGGAGAAACCACCTAGCCAGGTCATTCTCTGCTAGTGTATAAGATTTTTTTGTTTAGATTCTTGCACTTGATTTTGATTGGATCACCTGTGTGTACTTTTGAAACGTAAAAAAAAAACTAAAAAGTAATGGGAAACCACAACATGCTTCAAGGAATGTAAGCGTTTGACATACTAGAAAAGTTCTTGAAGATTCTTCTCTCACCATAGCTTTTCAACAGAGTAAATATAAGATCACTACCAAAGTGGTATTATTAATCTTAGTTTTTTTTTAAGTTGTTTCTCGGGCAAAATAGTCAGCCAGTCTAAACTCTGACCCTTCCCAATCGTTTGAGATAACATGACCAAATGCCTAGGAATTTTGGTTAAGTAAGCCACATAAAATTGATACCATACCATGTAGTCTGGTCATTGGAGGAGAGCACAGCACATCCAGAAAACTGACCATGCTGTTCTGTCATGCCTAGTGTGGTCCATTTTCAATAGGAAAGCAGAAGGGCTGGCAGGAGCACCAAGTGTTTTAGACAAAGGAAGCAAAACAAAGAGAACGGGATACTTTTTTCATACAAGCACATGGTAAAGCAGGCACATATCAGAAATATGAAATGTTGGGGTAACATATTCTTTAACTTCTGACAATAGGTCCACTTCACAACCACATAGAAAGAGGAGTGCAAAATGCAGAGGACACCCAATGTGTTATTCAGTTCGCCATCAACTACATAAAAAGGGTAATGAAAGGTGTTTTAATGCCCTAGAGCAGGAGTCTCAAAACATTTTGAACAAAGGGCCAGGTTACTGTCCTTCAGACTTTGATGGGGCCAGACTGCGCCAGTGGGAGTAGAGAATCCCCTGGCATCATTGGGAGCAACAAAAATTATCATTGGTACTAGTGGGAAGAATATTGCTCCATTGTTGGTATTAGGGGAAGAAATAGTGCCCTGTCATTGGTGTCAGTGGGAGAAATAGTTCCCTGTCATTGGGAGGAATAGCGCCCCATCATTAGTGTCATTGGGAAGAATAGTGCCCTATTCTAATGGACTGTGGCCAGTGGGAGTAGAGAATCCCCATGTATCAATGGTAAAGAATGTATGATTGGTACTAGTGGGAGGACTATTGCTCCATTGTTGGTGTCATTGGGAAGAATAGTGCCCCGTTGCTGGTATCAGGAGAAGGAATAGTGCCCCATCGTTGGTGTCAGTGGGGAGAATAGTGCCCCATAGTTGGTGCCAGTGGGAGGAATAGTGCTCCATCGTTGGTGTCAGTGGGAGGAATAGTGCCCCATCGTTGGTATCAGTGGGTGGAATAGTGCCCCATCATAGGTGTCAGCAGATGGAATTGTGCCCCATCATTGGTGTCAGTGGGAAGAATAGTGCGGCATCATTGGTGTCAGTGGGAGAAATAGTGGCCCATTGTTGGTGTCAGTGGGGGGAATAGTGCCCCATCATTGGTGTCAGTGGGAGGAATAGTGCCCCATCATTGGTGTCAGTGGGAAGAACAGTGCCCCATCGTTGGAGTCAGTGTTAGGACTAGTGTAGTATTGTTGGTATTTGTGACAGGAATTATGCCCTGGTATTGGGATAGAAGGAATAGTGCCTTGTATCAGTGAGAGGAATAGTATCCTAAGGGCCTGATAAAAGCAGGCAAAGGGCCATATCTGGCCCCCGGACCGCTGTTTGGAAACCACTGCCATAGAGCAAACAATTATATAGGAGATGTCACTCCTTAAGTGCAGTTCAGAAAATCCAGGCTAACATTCATTGCTTTTTATGTTTACATAATTTTTAGACCGAATATATGTTAGAGAGGGAATTTGAAATTTAATGAATGAATGCCATATAACTATTCTGTACCAGAGGGTATAAAGTGCTTCATTTTATTTCCATTAATAATATTGGCAAGATTCTCTTTTTAGGGCTTGATTTGGCTTGGCTAGTAACACACATGAAAGATTTTATTTTCAATGAACAGATTGTCAGGATCTTATTTGTACAGACATTTCCAGTAACATACTCATGTCATGGATCCCATCACAATGCACTGCCTGAATATGGTTAAAAAGTTAATCCTTTCATAACTCTTGTTGATTTTCTTAACTTTCCTTGACCTTTTAATATAGATGACAAAACCTGACACACCCTATGCTTTGCCTTGGGCGGACATAAGAGATTTTTAGGTTTAGGATGTTTACCAGCACCCCAAGCTCATTTAACAGATTTAAATACTGTCCAGCAGACCAAGGTTTAACGTACATGTGAGCCCTCACCTTATAACACAACACATTCATTTTAAATTGTTTCTATATACATATATATAAGATCACATATGCTCGGTTCTCATCTGCATAGGAAGCTCAGAGAGCTAGAGGAGGAGGAATGGCGGGACGCTGGTCTTCCCATTGAAAGCTGTTGGGGGGGGGGGGGGGGGCTGGAAATATCAGCACAAGTGTTATCACTAGCAGGCTGAGTTCACAGAAAACTGACAATGCTGTGCTCTCATGCCTAGCATGGTTATTTTTTATTTTTAACTAATAGGGAAGCGGATGGACTGGCACAATCACCAGGGATTTCACACAAAGGAAGCAATACAAAGAGAACAGGATACTTTCATACAAGCACATTGTACAGCAGGCACATATAAGGTATATGAAGTGTTAGGTGAAGATATTCTTTAAAGTAGTGGTCATCAACCCTGTCCTCAGCGGGCCTTTTGGGACTTTAAATGAAACTTATGGTTTGCAAGCAGCAAAAGGTGGATAAATAAACAGTTTAATTCATATATATACACACAAGTAACAAACATGTTCCTATTGATATTTAACAAGGCAACTAGAATAAGTGATAGCACTGGTGTACAGTGATCGACATACAAATTGCTAGTATCATATGGCAAGACTGGTAGGATAAGTAATAACAGGTAATAACATAGATAGAAACAATAGTACTTTATAAAAACCAAATGGCCACCAATAACTGGAAGAATAGAGAAATATTGCACAGTAATGCTTGTATAATTTCTGGCCTCTAAATTCCTGTAGTAAGGAATGTTCCGTAAACAGAATTCACTGTGGGAAATCTGGTAACTTGGCGCGTTTCGTGGTTCAGGACCACTCAGCAGGAGCAGACACACCATAGTTCTGAAAGTAACATAGTAGATCAACATAATTAAGGTGGGTACAAAAAGGGGCAAGTACCCCCCCCCCCCCCGCTGGATCAAGGTACTCACTGGAGTAGCTTTTGTTGGTGGTCAGGGGCCGAAAGTGGTAAGCCATCCGGGAGCTGAGGCGGGCGGTCCCACCGCGTTGACCAGACAAAGGCGCCCATTGAGGGGACACGAACCACCCTAGAGAGATGTGGTAAGTGTATCGTGAAAATAAGATATCTGTGAAGAAGTGAAAGGAAAACTTGGAAAGTGGGGCCAGAAAAAATGGGTACCAGAAAAAATGTGAAAATAACCAAAGTGAGGAAGTTATTACAAGTATGGTGGAAAGGGTGAGTGATAAAAAACCAGAAGAGGTTGGAGTGAAGGAATACTCGCCATAGTGGTGAAACAAGGGTCAATAAAAAGCTAAAGTGACTAATGTATTGCAAAATTACCTGGTGTTGCAAAATGAAAATGTAGTACATTGAGACACACCGACCACCGCAACAGAGTGTCCCGAGTGTCGCATCCCCCCCCAGAAAAGGAACAGACGCCCATAAATGGGTGCTGCCAGCGTAGGCAGCCCGCCTACATCACGCATGCCGAGCAGTAAAAAGTGGAGGAGGCCCAGGCCAGAGGCTCTCCCCCCCAGCCCGCTAGCCTTGCTTGCGTGCCTTCTATTATTATATTGATAGGGATGGAAATACACGACCTTACCAGGCCGTAATTTTGCTCAAAGTACCAAATTCCCCTTCCCCCCACTTACAACCCTGTCCTCAGGGCCCACTAACATGCCGGGTTTTCTGTATTACCTTGGGGAGATGCAGACTAGAATACTGCAATCACTGAGCAGCAAATGATATCACCTGTGATGTATTTCAGTTATCGTGCAACCCTGGCCTGTTAGTGAGCCCTGAGGACAGGGGTGATGACCACTGCTTTAAAGCATACGGCTAATTTGCAAAATATGTGATATTTGTAAAAGAGTTTATATGGGTCTAATTTGCATGTATAAATATTATAGTGCTGATTCATTAAAAATAAAGGAAGGAAATGCAATGCAGAATTGGATTTGCAGATCTCTATAACCGCTCAGAATTTCTGTTTAATTTTACCATAAAATGAAAGTTAAAACTTTGTTAGTAGGTAATGGGAGCATATTCACTTGTTTACTTTCTGATTTCCAATTTTAATTTGTCTTCGCTTTTGTAAGAAATGATTATGCCTCAGCAGCCTCACACTGGCCTGAATGGAGTTTGCAGGGCACATTCTTTAAAGGCAGGACTGCTTCAATTACAAAGCTGAGAATTGCAGCATTTCCCCTTGCTGCTTTTTAAGCCAATCTGCTCTCCTGGAGTAATTTGATTAATGCAAATCCGAAGCACACTTTCAGGCCTCTCAGCTTTGTAGACATTGAGATTGTTCTGCAGTCCTTCCACTGTGGAAACCATGCATGATTCTCTACTCCACCATGGACTTCAGTTTAAATTAGCCTCAATAAATCCCAACTAATCTCCTATTACATATTGTACATGTAAGTGTTTTCAAATTATTCAGGGTTTTTCGGGTGACCCCCACAATCCCTCTTCAACCTCTTCTCACTGGTATAAGTGAGATAGTAGTTGGTTGGTGTAGGGGAAAAAAATTGCCAATATATCTTGTTTTGCCTCGGGCTTAGGAATAATGTTATTCTATGGTGATGTACTACTCTATCCCATGAGTGTGTTTTCCCAGTTCTGCTGATTTATTTTTGCTTAAGGGTAACTGCACTTTCCCTTAAAGAGTGCAGATGCTCTCCCCCAGCATTCTTGACAAGCTACCTATTCACCTGCCACTGCTCTACAAAGACAGTATTAGCCATGCGGCCTGCTTAGCATTACACAGCCTCTCGAAAGATTTCACATTCATTCAAATATAAAGTCCTTGTTTTGCTACGTGTAATTAATTGAGATTTCAGTGAGCATGCATGAAGCTATGCAATGAAGGCCACACTGCAATCCTCTCAAAGGAGCTGGAAGGGTACATGTCAGGGATGTTGGGGTAGGGCATTGGGTGCACTAGTGCTTTTAGTAGGCCTACCTGTAAATGTAAACTGGAAAAAGATAATTTTATCTAGCACTGAATGTTTGCTGGTGGAATCTAATTGATGATGAGAGGCCCATTATTGTCAAGTCTCCATGGCCATCACTATCTAAGACTGGCCATACACTGTTCGAATCATTAATGGACAGCCTGAATGTACCAAAAATTATCAATCAACTTGGGTACAACCAGCCTGCCAGATTTGCTAGCGATAATCACGGTCTTCTCCAGGCGGGGATGACAACTGTATGGCTGAACTCGCATTGTGCAGAGATCGCATGTGATCGCCACCTGCGGTGCGGGTGCAAATCACATGCGATCTCTGAGATCACGCTAGTGTGAACCCAGGCTAAAGTTGGAAAAAATTCTGACATGATTTATCTTTGTCTCATTTTTTTTTACATCACAGAAACCTGACATTTTAACAGGGGTGTGTAGACTTTTTATATCCACTGTAGCATTTCAGATACGAGACACCAGGTAAACAGTTGCATATGCCAAAGCCTTGTATCCATCTTGCCAAAAAGATAAACTGAAATCCCTCAGCCAATTTTAGTTTAATCATTAACGATTTACCTCACATGAAAAGTGATTACAGTTATTCATTAGAAGTGTATAATGTATCATGATTTAAAATGCATTTTGACACATGCAGTATATATTTTTCAAAAGTCTTTCAAAAGTCTTTTTTATTCTTGCTTGCTATTTTAGATCCACTGTATGATAAACTGCCAAACTCTCAAAATTACTTTGATACATTTCCCTTTAAATATTGTAATCACTAAATATGTTTAGCACTAGATCTGGCCTAGGTGTATTTAGACAATGTGAGGGATTTAATAAAACAGGAGCAAACAGAATCTGGTGCAGCTGTGCAAAGGGACCAATCACCTTCTAACTTTAGCTTTTTCAGTTAAGCTTTGACAATAAAATCTGCAGATTCTGTGTGCTCAAGTTTTTGTAAATCTCCCCCAATATGTCCTTTAGGCTGGCCATACACGGGTCGAATTTCAAAAGAATTTTATTTCGAAAATCTTATCTAAGAATTTTTGTTCGAATTTCGCACCATTAGAGTGGGCTGCAACAACAGCCGATTTTCGTGCAGCAATCAAATTTAAGTAAACGGCATGTTGGAAATTTTTTGAAAAACTAACGATTTTCTAAACAATGATGGGAAAGTCGTGCGAGAAATGTAATAGAAGAAGGAATACACATGAGTGCAAGAAAAGAAAATTCCCGGAAAGAAAAGAAGATTAGACTAATGAGAAACAAAAATTCACCGCTCAAAGACCCCTTTCACACTGATGCGCTTTACAGGCGCTACAGTGCTAAGAATAGCACCTGCATAGCGCCTGTAAATAGCCGCTCCTGTCTCTCCAGTGTGAAAGTGCCAGAGATGCGGGACCTCTCCCACCATCCCATATATACATTTACGGGGGGGGTGGGATTTGGCACCCATAGAGGCCCCCCACTTTTGGAGATAGTCTCCATCGAACATAAAGACATTGTGGGTCAATAAGTACCCTAGGCAACATAGGATCAACTTGGTCAACTAAAGAGTAATTGCTGGTGTAGCTACTGCCTGAATAATCAGGGAGTGGGGGGTTGAAGAATATAAACTTGATACATCGCAAGTGATCCAAAATAAATCAGAGTCCCACTTGAAATTCTGGATATATGTGAGAAGCTGCTTGGTGTCCCTAAGGAAACCAGGCAAAGCAGAGACAAATGGTTGTAATTGGCGATGAATCCATTCACCCAACCGCTCATTAAGGGAACCGATACTGGCTACTATAGGCCTACCCAACAAGGGATTACACCCCTTGTGTGCTTTCGGCAAATTATGAAAAATGGCCATTAACGGAGCTTCAGTGATAAACATCTCTCTCATCTACAGAAAAAAATTCCTGCTGTTACTGCTCTGTCCAATAAAATACCCAAATCTCTTTTAAAAGTGGATGTAGGATCCTCCGTTAGTCTAAGATATGTGCTGTCATCCGATAACTGTCGGATGGCTTCACTTCTATACATGTCAGAATACAAAACTACTGTGCAGCCCCCCCTTATTAGCATTTCTTATAACAATATCTTTGGCCTTGCTTAGAATATTCAGGGCCTCTCTCTCTCTGAGCCAGTAAGATTATCCGGACCATAGTGATTTCTATGAGCCAGGTGAGTCAAGTCCTATTCTATCAAACTCTGAAAAAGATCCATGTCTTTGTCACGGGAGTTATTTGGGTAGCAGTCAGACCTCAACCAAAAGGGGATGATTGTACGACCACCCGATACCTCCTCCGGGTTAGACCCGGATTCAATAGCAAGATCCTCTAAATCACAAAGAGCACATAGCTTTGTAAAATCAGAGGAAAAGATATGAGACTCACCTGGGATGACAGTAGCATTATGATCACCCTCATCTGTGTCTGACATATCCGTTGAATCGATGAAATAATGATTCCTACGTGTAAGGTTGCGCACAAATTTATTTATATTCAAAATTGTCCCAAATAAGTAAAAATGTTGATCCAGGCAGAAGTTCAAACCTTTTGATAAAACGATAGTTCAGATGAACTCAGAACCTTCTTTGATATGATAATTCAAGACATTTGATGTTACTTCCAAGCCCGATCTCATAATTGGTAACAATGTTTGTTGTTTTCAGCACCCCTGTTTAAATCCTGTGGGCCCGTCTGATGACTCCTACTCATTGACCGATTAGTTTAAAGGGTTACTTTTTCCGATGCAGAAAATGATAGCGTCAATGGCTGCCACGGCGTAGGATTCTTCTCCCGATCCAGAAAATCGTCAATGTGTGGGAGTCATCAGACAGGCCTGCAGGATTTTAACAGGGGTGCTCAGGGCTCCAACAAAAAGAAAAAAAAGGCAAGAAGACGAGAAAGGGCGGCAAGAGACACAAACAAAACCAACAAAGATCGTTACCAATTACGAGATCGGGCTCGGAAGTAACATCAAATGTCTTGAATTTATCAAAGAAGGTTCTGAGTTCATCTGAATTATGACTTTTATCAAAAGGTTTGAATTTCTGGCCGTATTGACATTTTGACTTATTTGGGACAATTTTGGATATAAATAAATTTGTGCGCACCTTTACACTTAGGAAACACTATTTCAATGATTCAACGGATATGTCAGACACAGATGAGGGTGATCGTAATGCCACTGTTGCCACAGGTGAGTCTTGTACCTTTTCCTCTGATTTTACAGGGCTATGTGCTCTTTGTGATTTAGAGGATCTTGCTATTGAATCCAGGTCTAACCCAGTGGAGGTATTGGGTGGGTGTACGATCATCCCCTTTCGGTTGAGGTCTGAATTCTAGGAGTCACTATGGTCCAGACAATCTTACTGGCTCAGAGAGAAAGAAGCCCTGAATATTCTCAGCAAAGACAAAGATATTGTTATAAGAAATGTCAATAAGGGGGACTCGACAGTAATTTTGGATTCTGACATGTATAGAAGTGAAGCCATCCTACAGTTATCTGATGATAGCACATATCTTAGACCAAGGGGGATCCTACATCCACTTTTAAAAACGATTTGGATATTTTATTGGACAGAGCAGTAACAGCAGGATTTTTTTTCTGTAGATGAGAGAGAGATGTTTATCCCTGAAGCTCCGATAATGCCCATTTTTCATAATTTCCTGAAAGTGCACAAAGGGTATAATTCCTTGTTGGGTAGGCCTATAGTAGTTGGTATTGGTTCCCTTAATGAGCGATTGGGTGAATGGATTAATCATCAATTACAACCATTGGTCTCTGCTTTGCCTGGTTTCCTAGGGACACCAAGCAGCTTCTCACAGATATCCATAATTTCAAGTGGGACCCTGATTTAGTTTGGATCACTTGGATATTCAGGCAGTAACTTATTATTTGGAACACACCAGCAATTACTCTTTAGTTCACCAAGTGTTTATCCTATGTTGCCTAGAGTACTTATTGACCCACAATTTCTTCATGTTCGATGGGGACTACTATCTCCAGAAGTGCAGGGCCTCTATGGGCGTCAAATTTTCCCCCTCCCTTGCCAATTTATACATGGGATGGTGGAAGAGGTCCCACATCTTTGGCGCTGGTTGTCCTCATCGTTCCAAGTTCAGATTTTTCTGTCGCTACATGACCTGCTCTTTGTGTGCACCAAAGATGTAGGGGATATCAGCGAGTGGCTTTCATATCTTAATGACAATAGCCTTAACTTAAAGTTTACGGGTGTCATGGATGAAAGACAGGTTGAATTTCTTGATGTTGTCCTGATAGGTGAAGGAAATGGTATTTTGTCTAAACTCTATAGGAAACCAACAGCTGGCAATTTATTATTGAGGGCAGACTCGGATCACCCAGGCAGACTATTAGAGGGATTCTGGTCAGTCAGTTTTTAAGAGCAGTGATGAATCGGACTTCAAGGAGGAGGCACAAAAAATGAAAATATGGTTTTTGGATAGGGGTTATACCGAGCTCTCAATAGAGCCTTCAACACTGAGAGGAGCAATCTTCTTGGTTAAAATACAGGTAGATCCACAAATGACGGGAGACATCTGTCAGGGGCTGGTAATATTCCAGTGTTCTCTACTATAGCTTTGAGTTCAATAGCATTAGGGACATCATTGCGAAATATCTACCAGTTTTGTATAATGACCCCATCTACACCAAGGTGCTATCAAAGGATTTTAAAGCAGTGTCACATAGAGCCCCCACCATTGGTAGGACACCATCCCCCAGTCTTTATACCAGTAGATCCCATCACCCACATTGGTTGCAGTTCAAGTGATCCTATCGATGTGGGGATTGTAGATGTCCTTGCTGCCCCCATGTGAAACGGGGGACATCATTTATTCTACCTCCCTTAATTAGAACTTTAGGGCCTCTATGCTCATGAATTGCAATACTAGGTTTCTAGTTTATGTAGTTACATGTGAGCTGTGCTCTATACAGTATGTGGAACGCACTACCCACAGGCTGAGAGACCGGCTGGTGAGGCGGCAAATTTAAACTTTCATGTAAAATAGAAGTCTATTAGATTTTCCATCTCAACACTAGAAAACCCATTGGAATTAATTTTGAGTGGGGTATCTCACATTTTTATGAATAGACTGCAGCACTGCATTATTTGATGTTTTGATTTTTGCATTGTCTATTTTCGTATTCTCGTACTCTTTTTCATTCCTCCTCTGTCCCCATCCCATCCCCTCCTTCCCCCCTTGCCCCTCCCCTCTATGCCTTATGTTCCTATATGCCATCCTTAAATACCGGGAGATATAGTACACTGTACCTTTGTTATACAAGTGTTGATGGCATATTGATGCACATACATATTTATATGGTGGGGCTTGCTTTGGTCAGCTAGCCATCATATCCATGTGTATGGTTGAATTTGGCTTCCTCCAAAAATAAGGGATTGGGTGATTCCTGTAGTGCTATCGTGTATATGTATATGTTTATATATATATATATATATATATATATATATATATATATATATATATATATGATTTATATGTTTACTGCATATTTTTCATACATACACTATTTTGGGTTCTGCGATATTTGTTGCTCATGGTCCCTCCCATGGTTTTCTTCTTCTTTTTCCTTCTTTCTTCCACTTTCCTTTATTTCTTCCTCTTTTTGCACGGTGTAATTTTGCCAGCACAAATAAGGTTGGTTTTAGGATACATATATGGTTGTTTCTCCTCAAAGCCATGTATAAAGTTAAGTGGTAATGATACAGTGTGCCATATTATTACTATTATGATCAGCCAGTAATGTATATTCATCATCTATACATTATGGCGTGTTGTATCACAGGATTCCGTGGATGACAATATTGGCATTTTCTATTATTATTTTTACTGTTACTTGTTTTGTATTTGCTGATATATCGTGGCGGATGTTTGCAAACTTGACGCCATTATAGGCAGCTGTTTTGTAAGAAGAATTTTGTGTTCTAGGGGGATTCATATTTGAGCTGCATGCACAGACGCCTATGCTTTCAGAGGGAGGGTTATGTCCCCCTCCCTGTCCTTTAGCATGTACGTCCATGCATGCATAGTTTTTTAACTTAATGCATACATATTATATACATTGCACATAAATGTGTTTTGATTTATGTGTCATACTTTAACCACTTCAATACTGGGTACTTGTACACCTTCCTGCCCAGACCAATTTTTAGCTTTCAGCGCTGTCGCACTTTGAATGACAATTGTGCGGTTATGCTACACTGTACCCAAACCAAATTTTTATCATTTTGTTCCCACAAATAGAGCTTTCTTTCGGTGGTATTTGATTACCTCTAGGAATTGTTTTCCTGCTAAACAAATAAAAAAAAGTCAGAAAATTTTGAAGAAAAAACTTTTTTTTGTTTCTGTTACAAAACTTTGTAAATAAGTAAGTTTTCTCTTCACTGATGGGCACTGATAAGGTGGCACTAATGGTCACAGATGAGGTGTCACTGATGGGCACTGATGATGGGCACTAATATGCGGCACTGATGGGGCACTAATAGGTGCCACTGATAGATGACACTGATACGCGGGCACTGATAGGTGGCACTGATGGGCACTGAAAGGTGACACGGGTGGACACTGATAGGTGGAACGCATGGGCATGAATGAGCACTGATAGGTGGCACTGATGTACACTAATGGTACTGATGGGCATCACTGATTAGCAGGCATTATTGTTTGGCACTAATTGGCATCCATTGTGGGCACTGAGTGGCATCCATTGTGGGCACTGATTGGCATACCTGGTGACTAGTGGTGGGCGTCCCTGGTGGTCCAGTGTGGGCATCCTCGAGGGGCTGCGCTGATAAGTACTGACAGCCGATCAGCTCTCCTCTACTCGCGCCTGACAGACGCAAGTGAGGAAAAGCCGATCAACGGCTCTTCCTGTTTACACTGTGATCAGTCGTGATTGGACACGGTTGATCACGCGGTTAAGAATCTCCGTCAGAGACTCTTTATCTAGACAAGAGTTGCGGTGTGTCAGATGGGGTGGTGGGGGCGCGCAGCGGCTTGATATCCTGGCAACGTCATGTGATGTCTGGTCAGGATATCGCAACCATTTTGCCGACGTCCTATTGTTATATGGCAGGAGGCAAGTGGTTAAGATTCTAGTATGTGTGTTTTGTTTTTTGTTTCACATATATTAAATGCTGACTTCTGTGTCAGAATGGTATTAACACTCTCACTGATTAATGACATCTGTAGGTAACGGGTGTTTCTGATCAGAAATTGGTGTTCTACATGATTTAGTGCATTTGTCTTGATTATTCTGATGCATAGGTATGTATATATATATATATATATATATATATATATATATATATATATATATATATATATATATATATATATATACATATACCAGTATGTATGTGTAACTCTTTACCTGTTGGTGTGAAGCTATACGTGTTGGTACATGTGTACTTGGATGTTTTGGACCTCTGTCTCTTTTATGAAATAAAAGGGGAGTTTTTGGGTGTACGGCTGTCCAGCATACTTTTTGTTTTCAAGAAAAGAAGATTCCCAGCCACGAAAATTCTTTTCTGTAGCAACATGAGGTGAAATTGAAGGCTTGGTTAGTCGAATTTCGAAAATCAATGGTGGCACCATCGGATCAAAAAAACGCACAAAATTTCTGATTTTGAAAATGAAAATTTGCTCGGAATTCGACCATGTATGGCCTGTCTTACTCTGTTACTACATCTGTTTAATCAGCTGCTCACACAGTGCTTATGTTCAGTAATCCCTAATCATAATAAATAAGGACAGTGCTGGACATTACAATAAAATCCCAATTCTGCTATGCAGCCTAAAAGATTTCAAGCATTATTAAAATCATCAGGTGAAATCCAAAGGTGTCTCTTATTTACTCATATTAACTCTAATTCACACAGTATGTATACATCTACTTATGACTAGCATGATTCAAAAATAAGCAACATATGAACCTCTTCTGTGTCTGTAAACCTCAAGAGTCTTTAAACATTTCTATTAATAAATGTGTAACTGTATGCAAAACAGAAAATGGTCACATTTTTGTCAACATTAAGCAATAAGGCAGGATCCTTAGTGTATCCAGACTTATTGTCCTATTTTGCATCACCTTAGTTATCATTTATAATCTTGAAACATTTGGCACAGTAAAGACGTTTTTCTTTTCTGGTAACTCGACCATGCAGCAAATTTTTTTTCAAGTATTGTTGCATTGTGCTTCTTAAAAACAACCATACCATCTTTATCCAGAGCAGCTTGTATTTCTTCTGAGGTTACCTATGGGTTTTTCAAGTTTCATTACCTTGTTACGCAGGGCTTTTGAGTTATTTTCTGCTCCCTATAGCTCAGTATCTAGCCTGCTCAATGCATCCACATAAGAGCTAAGAGAGTCATTGACTATTTATACACAGACAATAATTGCAGCTTAAAAGTCACAGATGTGTGAAATTAACCTTTCTGTTTCGATAGTTTTTATTGTTTTTTTTAGAAAACAAGTAAAAAAAAAGGATTGTTTAGTGGAGCAGCAAACAATCCTCGTCTGCTCCAAACATGTAACGGGGAAACCTACAAATACAAGATGATATGAGGACAGATGAGGACCATAGCACATTGGTAAAATCTGCCGTGTGGCCCTCTAAAATACATAAACTTGTGTTTAAGGAAGACATCAACTTATTATATACTACTACTAGAGCGTTCGAATAACAATAACGCAGGAGGGTTACCATTAATTTTACCCCTCAATGAACCATATATACATACAAAATATCATGAACTTGGAAGCATAGCATTACTATAACTTATTCATAATGAAATAGTATTGATGGCAATAATGCCTCTTACTCATATTGTGCGATAATTAAGGCACTTGCAACTATCGGGAAATCAACCTTTAATTGCCATTTTAACCTGTGTATGTCATCTTATGTCTATACAGGCCATACATTCCAGGGTATGTAAACTTTTGATCAGGGCCATTTTGGGTGATTTTTGTTATCCTTATGAGTTAAAAAGGAGCCAAACAATTATGTGATAATAATTGTCTTCATATAATCACTATCCTTAAATAACCGTTTTTAAAATCAATGCCAAAATGTCACCATTTCAGACAGGGTATGCAAACTTTTGAGCACAACTATATTAAGATGGTGATATTTATGGGATCATTTTTCATTTAGCTACATATTATTTCTTAGCACAGTTCTCCACATAACCAATCATTTACTTCCTAGTAATAGCTGTTGTCCTATTGCAAATAAGTTTGGTGAATAATTGATTGTGTTTAGTGATTTTTGTAACTTTTCATTTAGATTTTTTTTTTGTTGTATACATTCTTTTAGTGCAGCTTTCTTATGTTTTTATATCCCAACTCATTAATTACATCCAGAAGATGAGTTGATTGGTGAATAACAATGGGATAAATAAAGGGTGAAGGTTCTACATGTGAATTTATCATCCTGTTCTGTGTGGGTAGCAGTTCTGATTTGTGTTGTGAGAAAATATTTCTACCATGGGGCCTAATTTTGAAAAATTTCACAGTTCTGTTCCTGACAGTTTCTGTAACACTTTGTTCTGCTAGATTTACCCATCATCTCTGCCCAGTAACTCATTTTATTTGACATTTATGCTTGCATGGTTAAGACGTGATGACTGTTTCAATAAGTGTACCAAAGTCCCAAATGTATATTTTTACAAATACAGTGTCAGAATTCTATATATATTATCCAATAAAAAGTGTTCAGCTTTCACCGTCCATCATTTGTTACCATAAAGCCTTCTGTTGACTCTAGAAAAAGTAAAGCAAATACGTGTAAGGTTGACAAATGCAACCCTTTTCAATTTAAAATCAGTATATTAGTATTTGTGTGTATATAAATAAATATATATATATATATATATATATATATATACATATATATTTATATATATATATATATATATATACACAATATATATGTGTGTGTGCATATATATATATATATATATATATATATACACACACACCATATACTATACTATACTTCCAGAAGCACATTTGTGAGGTCCCCAAGGTAATACATAAAACCTGGCCTGTTAGTGGGTTCTGAGGACAGGGTTGATGACCACTGGGCTAGCCTACCCAGAAGAGTTGAAGCCGTTAAAGCTGCAAAGAGTGGGCCAACTCACTATTGAACCCTACGGACTAAGACTGGGATGCCATTAAAGTTTAGGTGCGTTAAAAGGCAGTTGTCCCAATACTTTTGGTAATATAGATTGTGTGTGTGTGTGTGTGTGTGTGTGTGTGTGTGTGTGTATATATATATATATGCATGTGTGTATGTGTATATATATAAACAGGTGTGGTGAACAGCACTCATCAGGCCCTACCACAAGCCATATATAGAAACAAAGTACGGGATTTGCGGAACTCAATATTTATTAAGAGGTGAAAAAATATATATATAAAAATACAAAAATGGGTTCCATATCAACAGTTTCGGGCTTACAGTATATATATATATATGAGAGAGAGATTTCGTGTGTAGGGATATTGGACTCAGTGAACCAATCTAATAATGGGAATACATTGGTTTATATAATTCATGGTTCGTTGTTATCTTACTTCTGAAAATGTTAGTTGACTTGCTTATTCCTTGTCTTTAATATTTTCTGGGTCCTTAGAAATTCAAACTTATTTTTGACTATCATTAACTGCAGTCTTGTTCAAGGTCAGTGACACAAAAGGTTATATTTCCTGATTATTTATATATATATATATATATATATGAGTGTTTAAATTATAGACTAACACTGGCCCACCAGCTGGAGTCAGGAGCCAGGAGCCAGGGGACCCAGGGGCTAAGGTGGGGGTGCGGGGTTGGCCACACAACAGAAAAAAGAAAAACAATGAAAACCAAACAAAGGACAAAACTAAAATCTGAAAAAACAACCGGTAAAAAGGGGAGGGGGAGGGGGATGATAGGAAAAGAGCAGAGCAACGAGCAAGAGGCCCAGGGGCAGAGAGAGAGTGGGAAAGAGAAATGGGGGTCCTCCAGGCTGGAGGCGGGGTCAATTTGAATCTAGAGACCTAGGCTAAATGAATTTAGATTAGGGAGTGCAAAGGACCACCACAGGGCCCATACCTTAAGAAATTTTGCATGGGAGTCGTGAAACTTTGCACCTTTTTAAGCACAGATTTAACATGTGGAAAGTGTGTGAAGACCGAGTAAAGATTGGATGTTCAATTACTCAATGAAGTGGACTTTTTTAATGAATTTTATTCTCTGTTGGAGAATACTTGGCATTTCATGTTGCATATATGCACAGATAATCAGCATATGACCATGTATGATTTTGTTTGATGGCATTAGTTGTATTTATAGCACATCAGAGTGTTGCTTGATATTGGTATTCATTATATAGGGACATTTTGGGTGGGGTAATACTGCAGCTGCATTTGTTTGGGTTTATGTAATAGTTAAAAAAAATATGGGTTTGTGCAATTTTTTGTTTGGTGTATTTTTTAATATTTAAAGCGTGGGGGGGGGGGGGTGTATTCTATACTTTTACATCCAAGGCACTTATGGACAAGTTTGTAATTTGTATTCTAACAATTACATGTAAAGTCTTATGACGTAAACCGTCTAGTTATACACTTTAGTATATAGACTTATATGTTTCTTTGTTTTCAGAAAAAGAGCAGAGAAGAGACATGCGGGGAGGGCAGTGGAGTGGAAATCTTGGAGAACAGACCATACACAGATGGCCCTGGTGGCACTGGTCAGTACACGCACAAGGTTTACCACATTGGTATGCACATCCCCAGTTGGTTCCGATCCATCCTGCCTAAAGCTGCACTACGAGTGGAAGAAGAATCGTGGAATGCTTATCCTTATACAAGAACCAGGTATCGGTTTGCTGTATTGCTTTGTTAGGAACTGACAAGAAATATTCACAGCAGTCTGATTTTGCCACTTTAAGGCTGTTGCAAAGTATGAGGTTATACCAGTTTTTTTTTTTTAACATTACCAGCGGTTCATCATTGCAAAGTTGTGAGGGATTGAAAAATACAGGCTGAAAACTTTTTGGAGCATTTTATATTGTCAGTGGAAGACAATATTCTTTAACCCCTAAAAAGTGTGTTCTGGTTTCTAGGCTGTCTATCGTTTGAAATCACCAAGTATGCTTTCACCCAGACAGGTTGGATCTAGGTACAAATATAAAATGCATTTTGTTCAGGGGTACACTATTGTTACTATAGTAACACTATGGTCCAGAGAACATAAAATCCCAGGTAGTTATTTTGCCCCAGATATTCAGCCGGTGCCTAATATTGCTATATACTTTCTCTGTTGTCGGTAGAAACTGAATCCCTGCCTCTTATAAAGTACATGATGCCTCCAGCACTGGAATGACTGCCCGCTGAATTGTATGTTGTCTTCTCCACCTCTTTTGGGGAGTTTAATGGAGATTATAAAATGTATATATTGTTTTTAATTCAGGTACACCTGTCCGTTTGTGGAAAAATTCTCCATAGATATAGAAACCTTCTACAAATCTGACTCTGGAGACCTCGCCAATGTCTTCAACCTTTCTCCTGCTGAGAAGCGACAGACGGTATTGGGTAAGTGGCCCCATGAATCTTCATTCTGCTGCTTTTATTTTAAATATTGCAGATTGCACACCATCCATTGCCCTCCCAATCTGTCCATCCACTGTCAATCATATACATGGGGCGTTATGGACAGTTATTACGAGCTTGTATGAAGGACATTTGAAAAGATTGTGCAGCCCTAAAGCCATGCACTTTCTGAGCTCTGTATTCACCCTGTCATGATCCTTGGAATACTGAAGTATTTCTCCTTGATTCTATTACACAGTGGTGGGTCCTTCGCCCTGTCTTAAAGCTAACCCCCTCCAAATGGCTCCGTGGTCTGGAATGAAGGCATTGTTCTGCGTTTGACCGTTTGTTTATGTACATTAATTATCTCCCGAGACTTCTCTGTGTCATTACACATATCATCCCTTCTATTCAAGCTATCGGACCAGTCCCTGCTGACCCTATTTCAAGTCCTCATTTGCATGGCCAAGAGGACCTAAGTGAAGACTAGAGTGTAATTTACAATTGACCAATAGGAAAGTGGAAAGTGGTTGTTTGGCGGGGTGATTAAACTGTTATGTATAAAAGTGTATTGTGTGCATCCAATAAACGTAAGATTCCTGTTTGAGCTTACATACAGCTTGCCTGGTGTTTGTTCTGTGCTATAACAACTAGATTAGAACGGCACAAAGCTGTAGTTCAAATCCAGGAGCATTGGACGACCAAACTATCAGGCATTGTAATCTGCAATCTGATCCAATAGCAGCAGAGGAGTGTAGCCGAGCGAGCAGGGGCTCGTTACACACCCTAAAAACACAATATTTCCTTACTGTAGAAAAAAGTAAAAATTTTAAATTTAGTATTGTGTTTACAAATCATAACCCCCCCTTATAATAGGATACACATGGTGTGGTAACAATGTGCATTGTGCTGAGATTTCCCTGTTTTCAGACTTCACATGTTAAGGACATCCTCAATACCATAATTTTTATTGCTTGTTCTGATCTTCATAGTGCCTTTTGTCTGTCTTGCATAGCTGTTATGCAATCAACCATTACATGCATCATTCACATAGGACTTCCAGAAAGCAGTTATCTCCTGATTGTTTTGCACGTTTATATAAAAGCTCTTCAGCTCCCTTGCAGACTGTACCAGGCATAAACCCTCTTATAGATGTTTATACATGACTTGTGAATTATCACACTGTATCTTTGGAATGAAACAAAGACAAGTGGATGATTGAGAATTGAGGCAGTTCTACCTTCACTGCTAACCTAGTTCCAATGTGCATCATTAAACATAATACTCCTTTATTTTTTTAAACTCCAGCCATGCCTTTTCACAAAATAAACCATAATTATATAATTCAAATAAAGTATATAATAGAACCTGATGCTTGATACAAATTGGTTAATAAAGTAACATATTGCTTCTTTACACTAATATAATGTAGTGTAATGACAGTGTTCTTACAAGATCTAATGGTAATACCGTCCTTCGTTATTTTAGTTCATGTGTCATCTGAGACCTAGACCAAATGTATAACTGGGTCCTTGTGTTATCGTTTTTTTTTTTCCAATTCTTGATTTTCGGCACAAGGCAATGATACATGTACAGTCGTGTTGAACAAAAGGGAACCATTTTCCCACATAGTCAGATTGCAATACACCACAATGTCTATCAGAGCAGCGAGATCCCAGCTAAGAGGGATAAATAGTACATACCAAATTACCCCAGGGGACTAGGCAGTCGTTGTCTTTGTTCCTTGTGTTTTTCTGTTTGGATGCAAGTAGAAAGAGAGGGGAAAGGAAAATAAGGGGGGGGGGGAGAGAAGGGACACAAGAATGGGTACTCCTCAGAGTTTGTAAAGTCGTGCCAGTCAAACCACTGTTTGAGGAATTTTTCTCTAAGACCTCTCTCCATGGACACCAGGTCCTCCATCTCATTTATTTCAGAGACCCCTTTAAACCAGATTGAGATTGAGGGTGCTTGTGTCTGCTTCCAGAAAAGCAGGATACAGCTTTTCGCTGCAGTGAGCAGTAATGGTAAAATGAAGCTTCTGTAGGTCTTCCCAGAGATATGATGATGATGCAGAAGAAAGAAAAGAACACTGGATTCGATAGTATTGCATAATCAGTGAATTTCTGGGTAATCCAACCTACCTCCAGCCAGAAGGTATGCAGAGAATGGCAGGACCAAAAGATATGAAGAAGAGAGCCAATCTCCTCCCCACAATGCTAACACACATTGAGACATTGGGGAAACATCTTATTGATCCAAACATGTTAACAGTTTGAATCACGACTCTTAGTACCTGGAACCGATAGATGTTTTGTAAGTGAACAGGAAGGTCCGCTCTTCCTGTTTGTCTGCGATTGTCTGCTCCAGGTCACCTTCCCATTTTGAGATGTATGGTAAATGATAGGCTGGGGCAGGGATATGAACATGTGTTAGGTCTGGAAAACCATGTGGCGCAACAGAGAACTGTATGGAGGGTATGACATCAGAAAGACAAAACAGAGGAAATTACCAGCTCAGCTTACCAACCAGTCTGCTTACTGACTGAATTAACCTGTCCAACAGTCAGTGTTAAAAACAGGGGTTTAGTTAGCACACATTGTGTATTGCTTGTAGTCCTAACACTACTGAATTCATGAGCGTCTCCACAGTGGAAGCACATGCATTCTAATGAATAGATAAGGGGCAGGTGAGCCTGGAGGTAGCCCAATCCTCCTTAAAGGAACAGGAGCACACTGGGCACAATGGCAGCAAAAGTGTCCAGTGTTTCCTATGACCAAATTTACACCAGTTACAAAAGAGGTGGCCCCTGCCCCACCTATAACTGGCCTTCACAGCAATGAGCACATGGAAGGGCAAACGCATGAAAGACAAAAACAAAGGAAATTCCCAGCTCAACTTACCTATCAGTTTGCTTACCAACCAAATTAACCTGTCCAGCAGTCTGCATTAAAAACAGGGGTTTAGCTAGCACACATTTGCAAACGCATGCGTAAGATGCAAGGCCTCGTCATGGCACCCTGTGTATTGCTTGCAGTACTAACACTACTGAATTTATGAGTGTCTCCTCAGTGGAAGCACATGCATTCTAATTGTTTTGAACGTAGACTGTTGGATAGGTTAATTCGGTTGGTAAGCAGACTAGTTGGTGAGTCGAGCTGGTAATTTCCTCTGTTTTTGTCTTTCATGCATTTGGCCTTCCATGTGCCCCTTGCTGTGAAAGCCAGTTATGGGCAGGGGCCATCTCTTTGTTATAAGGGTATGACATCAGGCAGTATGTGCAGGGGACGAGTATGGAGGGTATGACATTAGGCAGCATGTGCAGGGGAGATGTGAGGAGGGTATGATGGTGGATAGTATGTGCAGGACAGAGAAGCAGAGAGTATGAACGCGGGCAGTATGTTTGGTAGAGCAGCTCTAAGGTTATTAAGGCAGGCAGTATGTGTGGGTGGAAACTCCAGATGGTATGATGGCAAGCAGCATGTGCAGGAAAGAAATGCTGTGGGCAGTATGGGCAGAAGAGGCATGTGGAAGGTATGACATAAGGCAGTATGTGCAGGGGAGGAGTGGCAGACGTATGGCTGTGACAGGATACATAGTGTAAAGACAAAGTGAGTAAGGCATAGGGTAAAGTGAGTGGATAGAACACACTTTTTACTAGCTTTTATTACTTTTTTTTCTTTACTGTGATGAAAGGTCATCATTATGGATACATCGGAGACCTATTAGAGGAATGCTCTCTTAGGCTATACTCACACCTATTAGAGGAATGCTCTCTTAGGCTATATTCACACTTTCGCTGTCTCCAAAAAGAAGTGCATAGGATCTCCAAGTGCATTGGCGGCAGAATCCCCTATGTTCAAGTAGCGCTTAGCTTTACAATATATGGGATAGGGTTGCTTGATTACCCCTCTCTGCCTGTCAGGACAGAAAATTGAAAAAAAGCTATCCAGGGAGGACAGGAAGGTTAGAGCTTCGGAAATAGTTTGTATTGTCATCCATTCCTTTCTATGTCAGGGACACCCCCACTATCATTTATTTATGGAATCATAGGCATAGGATGTCAGTGAAAATCTCCCCAGTGGAGTCACAACCAGAAATAATAACCTCAGAGCAAATGTTGTCCACTTGTCTTGTGACCGCTTACCTTTCCAGCTTCATCCAATCCACAGGCATGTATGGCCTAAGGCAGGGGTGTCCAAACATTTTTCAAAGAGGGCCAGATTTGATGAAGTGAACATGCGTGAGGGCCAACCATTTTGTCTGACATTCTTTGAACCATTAATATAAATGCAAGTTAGCTAATACACTTCTCAACAAGAATTATCTTGCCTTTGTGGCTGTGTGTGGTGAAGAGTCTAAGGATGAGCTTGGGCGTGTACCATTTGGATGTACCGTATTTATCGGCGTAATACACGCACATGCGTACAACACACACCATCACTTTAAGAGGGAAGTTTCAGGAAAAAGCTTACATTTTAAATAAGGAACTATAAAGAAAAATAAGGGTCGGTGCCCATCTGCAGCCTCATCATTGCCATGATTGCAGCCTCACCATTGTCATCAGTGCAGCCTGATCAATGCCCTCAGAGGGGACAGGGAGGGGGCGGGACGAGCGCCAACAGACTACACACAGGAGAATTTCCTGTATACTCGGCGGACTTTTTAATACAAAGTCCTGCCTCCTATGATAGACAGAAAAATCATCTAATGCCAGCCCAGGAAACGGGATTTCCTATCACAGAGGCCGCCGAGAAAACAGGACATTCTCCTGTATGTAATCTGATGGCACTCGTCTCACCCCCTCCATGTCCCCTCCGAGGAACGATAATGATGGTATATATCTTTTGTGGCCCCCCAATGAATCAGGATTCATTGGGGGCCACAAAAGAGATATATATATATATATATATATATATATATATATATATATATATATATATATATATACACAAATTATCAGTGGGGCCATATGAAACCTTTTACCTTGTTACAGACACATCGTGCATCACATCAGCATGGTGATTGTAGTCCTGATTAGGAGCTGAGGGACACAAACTTTACTTGCCAGCATGGAACTGCTTCCATGCCTGATGTGGTCAGAATGCTGAAGAGAAGACAAGGTGACAGGCAGGATCACCAGGTATTTGCTCATAATGGACAAACTGGCACAAAAAAAAGTATACTCCCACTTGTAATTATGGGCAGATACATGCATTTAAGGAATTTCATTATAAGGGTTTGCAAGCTCTTTAGAATACATTGAAAATATTTAAAGACTTTAGATAATACTTTCCAATTGTGGCTAATAAATTACTATAAGAAGACACCACTGGGCAACCACTTAGATTAGTCTTAGCTAGTCACTGTTTTACATTGCCCTTGCTAAGGCTTGTACTGACAGTGTCTGCTTAGTGTAATGCCATGCATGTTCAAAACAAATGTGATCAGCTCATACAAAGAATGTTTAGGCTCGGAGCAGACACCCTTGGTGCCAGCTTTATTGTGAGAGAGAAATAGGATAAAATAACCCCCCATTTTAAAAAAAATGGCCCTGCTAACATAGCAGTCAGCTGTGTGAAGGTCACACAGCATAGTGTTTTTTGTTTGTTTTGTTTTTTGGACAAAACTGAAAATAATTCTTTGATTTTGATACACAAAGTGGCCATATTATATTGTACACTTGCTTGTAAGGGCCCTTTCACATTGATTGCTTTACCAAAAGCGGAAGAAAATAACTCATGGCCATTAAATCCTATGGAACATTTCACACCAGTCAGTTGTGGGTCAGTTGTGTTTTTAAAAGTCCTCCATGCTGCATTTTTGGTGCATATTTGGTAAAAAAACACACCAAAAATGTACCTTCCCATTGAAATGAATGGAAAACACAGCAAAAACGCACCCGCGGTTGAGTTTTTGGTGCGGTTTTTTGAGGGACATGTCCTTTTTTTATAGGTGTAAAATGCACATGAAACATGGCAAAAACGCATGTGTGAATACAGCCTTAAAGGCTAAGCTTCCCTGGAATCACACCATGCTTTCATTTGCCTGGACTCCCCAGGGTCCCTTCAGACATGCTCAGACCGCATGTTAAACTCCCTGGGGCTGCATGCAGCCCATGGGACATCCCTGATGTAGTGTAAGGACCTGCCTGATTGGATATAGAGTAAATGGATAAATGGTGTGTCCTCCTAAATTTAAAGGAGATTGTACAATCAGATTGTATAGTGTATGGCAACATTTATACACCTAAAATTACCTAGTTGTGCTTTCATTGTCATTAATTGTTAGCAGCCTACCAAACACAGAAGCAATCACACACATTTTGCCACATGAAAAAATGGGTTACAAATGCAGAAAAATGTGCAGTAAAAAACCATGCAACTCTCATCACGCCAAAATGTTCCATGAGCTACTTTGCCTTATGTGTGTCACTGGAAAAACGAGCCAAAAAATATGCACTCCCACTATAGGTGTGAATGGAGCCCGAAAGTGGAATTGGTGCATTTACACAAGAACATTGAGGCTCATTCACATATGTGTGTTTTCGAATGCATGGCAAACAGCACAGCACATGGCTTTGCCATGTGTTTTAGAAACTCTGCAAATGGGCATCATGCTTGTGTTGCCATTACATGTTAAAGACTCCTCAAGTGCAGCAAACACACCAAAAACTGTGGTAACCTACCATGCTGCACTCCAAAAAAAAGTTCTCAAGCTTTTCCTAGGGGCGATTGTCAAGGGTAGAGGAACTCATTCAAGTAAATGGGCTGCCCTATGCGTGACAAGTAAAAACGCTTTAAGACACCCACAACAAACGCATGTTGGAATGTGAGTTCAACTGAGTGTCTCTGTCCACTCCTACTCCCTCCTATCTACTTGTATAAAGATGGCCATACGTGATGTACAATCTCTGTACAATTTACCAGAACTAGGGAATAGGATGACCCACCTGATCAATCCATTCAATTTCTAAATCAAATGAGGAAAACCCTTGTACTACATCTGGTGGGAGATCTAAAGGAGATTGTATAGGAAGTGGGTGGAAGTTAGTATTGTAATGAGGGAGGCATGGTCCATAGTGGTGAACTCACTCTATCACACTCTCTTCTCTGATGCAACAAGGAAGTGAAGGCTTCTGAGAGATGACCTACAGGAAGTGAATGCCGAGAGACGATCTGCAGGAAGTGATGGAATCTCAAAATCATTTTACAAATTCAAATAAACTGGCAAGATTTTAAAGGGTAAGTTCACCTTTACAGAAAACTCTGTAAGCTGAACCTACACAGGTCCCCCTCCTCGCCCCCTGGGCTTGCTGACCTGTACTGCGGTAATCTCCTGTTCTAAGCCCTGGTACTCTTGGGGCTGGGCCAGAAATTGAATTAAAAAGGCTTCTATTTATTGAAGTGAATTCTGCCCGAAAAGGTGAACTTCTGCCCGAAAAGGTGAACTTATCCTTTAAAGTAAACTCAAAAAGGTATTTTTGGATCAAACAACAAAATCAAATGTTGCACAAGTGTAATCAAAATAAAATACCTGTGATACAAGAACCATTGTTTTAGAACAGGCTGGCCTGCAACATCCAGGCTACTTTAAAAACCATGCAGTGGTTCTGTTTTCCTCGCCCACCCCTAGAATGGATTTGGAATACAGGAGATACATGTAGTTTTTGGAGATGAGCTGTACATTCTCCACAGTAAGGTACCACATCACAGTCTCTTCTAATACTTAAATTGCACAAAAGCATGGACAGGGATACAAAGAACTGAGCCATAACTTGTATGTGGGCAGGATGTTGCTGGTTGGCCAGTTCTAGGCCAGTGATCTTGACACGGTAGGTATTACACTTGTTCAATATTAAAGCAGAACGTTACTTTAAAAGAAAAAATAACTTTTTGTTGCAGAAAGGACATACTATATGTCTTCTGCAATAAAACATCTTACCTACCTGTTTGCAAACTTCCCTAGAATTCACACTGAGCTGCGCATGCACAGGCAGAGAGTACAGATAGTTATCATGATCCCCTGACTATCCCCGGGGGAGTGGAGAAAAACGTGCTGGGGGCATAGCCTGGTCGAAGTCCAGGCTGAGGTTGCCACTTCACTCATCTCTGTAGGACACTATGGATGTGGGGACATTGAGGGGTCCCCCTTCTTTGCTTGAGCTATTGCAGGAGCCAGGACAGGCTCCATCCCTTGCCAGCACTCTGAGCAGCAGCTGCGGATGCATTGGTTTGCATACCCCCTCTTACTGAGCCTGAGTGGCACACTATCCATTCACAGGTCATAGGTAGTTACTCAACGGCCACTTTATTAGGTACACATATTCATTTGCTTAGTAACACAAATTGCTAATCAGCCAATCACATAGCAGCAACTGAATGCAGTTAGGCATGTAAATGTGGTGAAGACATCTTACTGAAATTCAAACCAAGCATCAGAATGGGGAAGAAAGATGATTTACCGTATATACTCGAGTATAAGCCGAGATTTTCAGCCTCTTTTTTGAGGCTGAAAGTGCCCCCTCGGCTTATACTCGAGTCGCCGCTGTCTGACTGCTCGATCAGCGTATCGAGCAGACAGACGGCGGACATTAATTTTCAAAAGCCGCGCCTCCTTCTCCGCCTCCGCCTGTGATAGGCGGAACACTGAATTTCCCAGCAGTCAGTGTTCCGCCTATCACGGACATCCGCTCATTCTCATACTACGGACGAGTATGAGAGGATGTCTGTGATAGGCGGAACACAGGCTGCTGGGAAATTGAGTGTTCCGCCTATCACAGGCGGAGGCGGAATTTTGAATTGTAGAATGGCCGCCGAGAAGAGCGGCGATCCATCGGCACGGGACGGAGGAGGCACGGCACGGCACGGGACGGAGGAGACACGGGACGGAGGAGGCACGGCACGGGGGAGGCACGGCACGGGACGGAGGAGGCACGGCTCGGGACGACGGCGGCTCGGGACGGAGGCTTGGGACACAGGTAGGCTGGACACACACACAAGGCTGCACGGACACACACACACACACACACACACACACACACACACACACACACACACACACACACAGGGATGGATGGATGGATGGATACACACACACACACACACACACACAGGGATGGATGGATGGATGGATACACACACACACACACACACACACAGGGATGGATGGATGGATGGATACACACACAGGGATGGATGGATGGATGGACACACACACAGGGATGGACGGACACACACACAGGGATGGACGGACACACAGGGATGGACAGCCATGTCTCACCCTCGGCTTATACACGAGTCAATAAGTTTTCCAGTTTTTTGGGGGTAAATTGGGGGCCTCGGCTTATACTCGGGTCGGCCTATACTCGAGTATATACGGTAAGTGACTTTAAATGTGGCATGGTTGTTGGTACCAGACAGGCAGTGAGTATTTCAAAAACTGCTGATGTACTAGGATTTTTCACACACAACCATCTCTAGGGTTTACAGAGAATGGTTCAAAAAAGAGAAAATATCCAGTGAGCGGCAGTTGTGTGCAAGAAAATGCTTTGTTGATGTCAGAGGTCAGAGAAGAATGGGCAGACTGGTTTGAGATGATAGAAAGGCAACAGTAACTCAAATAACCATTTGTTACAATCAAGGTATGCAGAATACCATCTCTGAACGCACAACACATCGAACCTTGAAGCAGATGGGCTACAGCAGCTGAAGACCACACCAGGTGCCTCTCCTGTCAGCTCAGAACAGGAAACTGAGGCTGCAATTCGCACAGGCTCACCAAAATTGGATAATAGAAGATTGGAAAAATATTGCCTTGTCTTATGAGTCTCAATTTCAGCTACGACATTCAGATGGCAGGATCAGAATTTGGCATAAACAACATGAAAGCATGGATCCATACTGCATTTGTATCATTGGTTCAGGCTGGTGGTGGTGTAATGGTGTGGGGTATATTTTCTTGGCACACTTTGGGCCCCTTAGTATGAGCATCGTTTAAACGCTACTGCCTCCCTGAGTATTATTGCTGACCTTGCCCATCCCTTTATGACTACAGGGTACCCATCTTCTGTTGGCTACTTCCAGCAGGATAATGTCACAAAGCTCAAATACTCTCAAACTGGTTTCTTGAACATGACCATGAGTTCTCTGTACTCCAATGGCCTCCACCGTCACCAGATCTCGATCCAATAGAGCATCTTTGGAATGTGGTGAAATGGGAGATTTGCAGCATGGATGTGCAGCTGACAAATCTGCAGCATCTGCGTTATGCCATCATATCAATATGGACCAAAACCTCAGAGGAATGTTTCCAACACCTTATTGAATCTATGCCACGAAGAATGAAGGTCAGAGTGGGTCCAACCTGGTACTAGCGAGGCGCACCTAATAAATTGGCTAGTGAGTGTATATACAAAATGCTTTCCATGGTATACTTTCACCATGCAGCATCCTTCATATCTTGTATGCTGCTGTCATTCCACTGCTGATAATGCAAAGAAGAAGATGCAGCGATGACTCTGGATTGGTCAGATGTGGGTCAGCTATTTTCTGATCGTGCTAATAGGATCCAGTAACACTAAATGTGATCCCATCCTGTTTAGAGAGCTTTGTATTGTCCTATTTAGGTTTATCTCTTGCAAGCTTTGGACATGTTCTCTATGGTCTCCGTCTGGGTTTTACTCTTAACTGTGTTCTCCTTGCTGTTTTACTATAGCTGTATATTTGGCTCATTTTGTGTGGTCCGCACTATACCACCATGGGCTGTAAATCATCAGGACTATATAATGATGTGGAGTTGATCTTTATATACCTAATTTTTTTTTTTTGTGTGATGCTTGTGTTGACTGATTGACTGCCGTTTGTCCCCAAGCAGTAGCTGTAACAGGTCACACTGTAGCATCTGCAGCAGCCTCAGACCCCAGAGAACCGGCTAATGACCATTTTATCGACTATGGGTTGTGCACCGTTTTTATTGGCTAGATGTCTTCATCCCTGAAAGCACCATTCAGATAGACACTAATTAGCACCGAAGCAGGCAGTCGTAAGAAAAACATTATTCCCTCTCCCTAAAGCTAGTTGCCATGGCAGGAGATAGATGCACGCTGACTTAAAAAAGGAATGTGACGCAGTCGGCTAAACCCAGTAGCACAGTTTGATAGGAGCGTTCTGAATTATTCTCTCTTTAGGTGACAGTAGAAAAGCAAAGCTGTACTTCAGCTGGCTAATTTTAGCCCACGCTGCAGTTCTAGTGGGTGGGCAGGTGAAGAACAGGCTGAAGATAAAAGAGAAGAAGCAAGAAGAAAAATGAACCTCGGGAAGGAGAAAATCTGAATGATTCCCATAGCATGTTAAAAATAAAACCCTGGGTCCTTTTGAATTATGCGGTGTGAAGAGACGGGCTAACAGAGCCAGGCTGGGCCTGCGCTGTGTTGTTAGGAGCTACGTTTCTCTTCCATAGTAAATGTCACCGTGTTATAAACAGTTTAAATATCAGTTGCTCAAACTAAATAAAACACCATGAAGCCCAAGTAATATTTACATCAGTTGCTACAGCACAATTGTATAAAAATATATTAAAATATATCTCGCTGCCCGGACACCATGGCATTAGGATTTTATTTAGGTGCTATGCAGAATTAATGCCTGCTATCAGGATTCTTTTGACATCCACTTAGATTCCTATTTATTGTGGTACCTTAAAGTGTTTTTTTAACCACTTCAGCCCCAGAAGGATTTACCCCCTTCCTGACCAGAAAGTTTTTTGCGATTCGGCACTGCGTGGCTTTAACTGGCAAATTGCGTGGTCATGCGACGTGGCTCCCAAACAAAATTGGCGTCTTTTTTTCCTACAAATAGAGCTTTCCTTTGGTGGTATTTGATCACCTCTGCGGTTTTTATTTTTTGCGCTATAAACAAAATAGAGAAACAATTTTGAAAAAAATTCAATATTTTTTATTTTTTGCTGTAATAAATATCCCCAAAAAATATATAAAAAAAAAAATTTTTTCCTCAGTTTAGGCCAATACGTATTCTTCTACATATTTTTGGTAAAAAAATCGCAATAAGCATTATTGATTGGTTTGCAGAAAAGTTATAGCGTCTACAAAATAGGGGATAGTTTTATGGCATTTTTATTAATAATTATTTTTTTTACTAGTAATGGCGGTGATCAGTGATTTTTGTTGTGACTGCGACATTATGGCGGACACGTGGGACAATTTTGACACATTCTTGGGACCATTGGCATCAATACAGCGATCAGTGCCATTAAAAATGCATTGATTACTGTAAAAATGTCACTGGCAGTGAAGGGGTTAACACTAGGGGGCAGTGAAGGGGTTAAGTGTGACCTATTGTGTGTTTCTTACTGTAGGGGATGGGGCTTGGTGTGTGACATCACTGATCGTTGTTCCCTATGACAGGGAACAGACGATCATGACAGGCTCACTAGGAAGCATGGGGAGAGGTTTGTTTACACTTACCTCTCCCCGTTCTTCAGTTCTGTGACCCGATCGTGGGACACCAGCGGCGATCAGGTCCGCGGGTCCCACTGACGCAGTCACGGAGCTCAGGACCGGGTCGCGAGCATGTCCCACGGCAGGGCTCTTAAAGGGCAATGTACCTGTACTTGTTTGTGCCCAGCCATGCCATTCCGCCGACATATATCGTCACGAGGCGGTGTTTAAGTGGTTAAGTGTTTTTTTAAAGGCTTTTTTTTTTTTTTACCAGTATTGCTATATGTTATACTTATCTGCTCTCTGCAGTGGTATAGCACAGAGTGGCCCTAAACCAGCACTGTCCACTCATCTTATTCTGTGTCTGCCCCCATAGCAACCCACTTGCTATGAGAGCAGACGTGCGGGCTCACATGCCAAGCCAAGCTGTGTGTGTCCATAGACACACTCAGCCCTGCCCTGCTCTCTGCTCACAAGATTGGACTAACAGCAGCAAGGGCCAATGGCTCCCCCTGCTGCCCAATTCTCTTGTGAAAAGAGAGAGACGGGAGAAGAACTGCAAACAGACACAGCACTGGATCGATACAGGACTCACGCAAGTGTTGGGGGGGACAGCAAGTTACAAACATGTTTTACCTTAATCCAGAGAATGCCTTAAGGTAAAAAAAAAAAAGTTTTAGTTTTAGTAACACTAAGGAGGTTGACGTGAATAGTTTCCTTTGCACAATAAATATACAGTATACAGCGGGTAAAATAAGTATTGAACACATTTTTCTAGGTAAATATATTTCTAATGGTGCTATTGACATGAAAATTTCACCACATGTCGGTAATAACCCATGCAATTCACACATGCAAAGAAACCAAAACAAATAAGTTCAGAAATTAAGTTATGTGTGATAAAATGGAATGACACAGGGAAAGATATTGAGCCTGCTAACTGAAATTCATTTAATACTTCGTACGAAATCCTTTGTGGGTAATGACAGCTTCAAGATGCCTCCTATATGGAGAAACTAGTCACATGCGTTGCTAAGGTGGGATTTTGGCCCATTCTTCCACACAAACAGTCTTCAAATCTTGAAGGTTCCGTGGGCCTCTTCTATGAACTCTCATCTTTAGTCTTTACCGCGGGGCAAAAGGGGCAGCTGCCCAGGGCCCAGTCATTGTTGGGGGGACCAAAGCCCCTTAAAACCCGCAGTGCCCACCAGGGTTTTTTTTCGTACAGAGTTCAGCCACCTCTGGCGCTGCTCAGTTCTGTCACTTGTAAATACAGAAGCGCTGCCTCTGTATTTACGAGTGACAGCGCTCCTCTCCCCACGGCCGCTCAAACCCCTCCCTCCTCTATACATCGATCTCTATGAGAGAGCAGAAGAAGAAGGGTCGGGGGAGCTACATGAGCGCCGAATGTTATAGGAGAGCATAGGAGGGAGGGGTAGGGAATCTACACAAGCGCCAAGTCCTATAGAAGAGTATAGGAAGGGAGGGGCGGGGAGTCTACACAGAGAGAAGCTCCTCCTGACTGGCAGCCTGCATGGACACACTGTGAGTACTCTTCAGCTCCACTCTCTGAAATTTTCTAGATGGGGGAGAGGAACTGGGGGGAGCTCTGAACTGGGGAGAGCTTTGTAGTGTGGGGGGGGAGATGTACACAGCACACTCCATACACAGGCACCCCTCCGCCCTGCACTCCGAGCACCCCTCAGCCCTGGACTCCATGCACAGCGCACCCCTCAGCTCTGCACTCCGTGCAGCCCTGCACTCAGCGCACCCCTCAGCCCTGCACTCCACACACAGTGCACCCCTCAGGCTTGCACTCCGCACAGAGCACCCTCCACCCTGCACTCCACACACAGTGCACCCCTCAACCCTGCACTCTGTGCACAGCGCACCCCTCAGCCCTGCACTTCACGCACAGCGTGCCCCTCAACCCTGCACTCTGTGCACAGTGCGCCCCTCAACCCTGCACTCTGTGCACAGTGCACTCCTCAACCCTGCACTCCATGCACAGCGCACCCCTCAACAATGCACTCCGTACATAGCGCACCCCTTATCACTGCACTGTACTGATATGCTGTTACCGCTAGCAACCAACCAGTGAGCTGTAATGATGTGCTGTAACCTCTATCACCAGTGAGTGGTAATGATGTGCAGTAACCTTCAGCAACAAATCAGTGAACAGTAATGATCTCCTGTAATTTCTAGCAACCAAGTAGTGAGCAACAATAATGATGTGCTGTAACTTCTAGCAACCAATTGGTGAGGGGTAATGATGTGCAGTATCCTCTAGCAACCAATTGGTGATCGGTGTAGATGTGCAGTAACCTTTAGCAACCAATTAGTGAGCAGTAATAATGTGCAATAATCTCTAACAACCACTCAGCAAGCAGAAATGATGTGCTGTAATGTAAGCTCTATCAACTAATCACTGAGCCGTAATGTGTGCTGTAACCTCTGGATACCAATTGTTGCCTGATCTGCTGCTATTTATTGTATGTCTCAGAGTGGGGACTTTTTTTTTGGGGGGGGGGGGCAAACAAATGTTTGCCCAGGGTCCAATGAATATTAAAGTGGAGGGCCACCCTGAAAAAAAAATACATTAAAAATCTGAAAAAAAATCTGAAAAAAAAATGAATTTTTTTTTTAAACTTACCAGAAATGCCTGTTGCTAGGCACATCATCTTAATCTGCCTCTTCCTCCTCCACTGAGATCTTCTGGTCTTCTCTCCTCCGTGTGGCGTCTTCTGGTTAATGGGTCGCGCTGTGTTCTGGGAACTGTGTGTCCCAGAACACAGAGCGTCCCATTCACAAAGCGCTGCGCGACTCGCGCATGCGCAGTAGGAAACGGACAGTGAAGCCGCAAGGCTCCACTGCCTGTTTCCTTTAGCCAAAATGGCGGCGCCGGGACCCAAGACCGAGGGACGGGTCAGCCTCGTGCGGTTTTTAGATGTGATGGTTGCAGTAGTTTTCTTTTTTATATTTCTTTATTTTATTCTCACCTAGTGATCTGGCCAGTGCTCTATTTTAACAGAAAAAGCTGCCCTGCAGATATAGCAGTTAGAGGGTTGAGACAAACAATTTACCAATAACAGGGGTGCTTACAATGATCAGCTCAGTTTGGCTGCACTTTGTTATTGCATTTAAATCTGCTACTGCATTTAACACTACATCCCCCCCAGACTGACAATGCTGCTGTCCAAAGGTGTCTCTGTTGCTCCTCCATCCATGTGCAGGCATTCTAATACAGGAGGTGTGCTACTGGGAAGACTACCAGCTTAAAACGGAAGCAAAAAAAGCCTTTAAAAAATCCCATAAGAATGCAGCTAACAAACCTAATGATTGGCAAGCAATACAGTTCGGTCCATATATATTTGGACACAGGCACAGTTCTATTTTTTTAGATAGTTATCAAAACATATTTGAGCTATGTAATGGATATGGCCTGAAAATGCACACTCTCAGGTTCAATTTGAGGGTATGTCCGAGGAAGGTTTTAGGAATTACTGTACAGCTCTTAAGAATAGAACCCCCACCCTTTTTCAAGGGACCAAAAGTAATTGGACAATTGAATCAAAAGCTGTTTCATGGCCAGGTGTGGGCTACTCCTTCATCATTTCTTCAATTAAGCAGGTAAGAGGTGCTAAAGGCCTGTGCTCACGCTTTGATTTTCAGACATCCATTGTTTTACAACGACCGATCGTCCGCAGATCTTATTGTTAGTACAGTGCTTTCGACAGCCGATTTTACTTTTTTTGTCTGACAAAAGCTGGATGTGCAGACTATAACATTTTTGTCGGATGTGAACTCAACGTCTGGTTTTCGTTTCATCAGCATGGTTTTCGTACACAAAAAATTGTAAGAGCAAGACTACGCATGCTCAGAAACGAAAGAATACATACAAAAACTATTCAATGCGTTACGTCACTTCTGACATTGTATTCTGTCAAACAAAAATTCTCGTATTGTTAGTAACCTCTTCACTTTTGACATGAGACTAGCATGCAACAAAAATCGGACGTTCTATCTTCCGAAAATCAAAGCGTGTGTACGAGGCTTAAGTGTGTTACTTCCATTTGGAATCTATTGCTGTGAACCTACATCATGCGTTCAAAGGAGCTGTCCATGCAAATGAAACAGGCCATTATAAGGCTTCAAAAACTAAACAAATCCACCAGAGAGATAGCAGCAACATTAGGAGTGGTCAAATCAACAGTTTGTTACATTTTCAGGAAAGAGCAGCAGAGCATCAGCAGCATAAAAAGGCCTGGACGTCCACGGAAGGCAACAGCGGTGGATGATCGCAGGATCCTCTCTACGGTAAAGAAAAACCCATTCACAAAATCCAGACAAGTGAAGAACACTCTCCAGGAGGTGGGTGTATCATTGTCAAAGTCTGCAATCAAGAGAAGACTTCACAAGAACAAATACCAAGGGTTCATCACAATGTTCAAACCATTCATATGCCTGAAGAATAGAAAAGCCAGATTAGACTTTGCCAAAAATCATCTAAAAAAGCCAGACCAGTTCTGAAAAAGCATTCTTTGGACAGATGAAAATAAGATTAGTCTGTACCAGAATGACGTGAAGAAAAAAGTGTGGAGAAGGCTCATGATCCAAAGCACACAACGTCACCTGTAAAACATGATGGAGACAGCGTGATGGCATGGGCATGCATGGCTTCCAGTGGCACTGGGTCAATGGTGTTTTTTGATGATATGACAGAAGCAGCTGGATGAATTCTTCAGTGTTTAGAGATATACTATCAGCCCAGATTCACCTGATCTCAACCCAATTGAGCATTTCACTTGCTGAAGGCAAAAACAAAAGAAACAACTGAAGACAGCTGCAGTTAGAGCCTGGCAAGGCATCAGAAATTAGGAAACCCAGTCTTTGGTAATGTCCATGGGTTCCAGACTTCTGGCAGTCATTGCCAGTAAAGGATTCTCAACAAAATATTAAAAATGAACATTTTATTTATGATTATATTCATCTGTCGAATTACATTTGAGCCCCTGAAAATGGGGGGACTGTGTATAAAAATGATTGCAGTTCCTAAATTTGTACTTTATTTATGTTCAACCACTTGAATTAAAGCTGAAAGTCTGCACTTCAAATTAATTTGGATTGTTTCTCTTTAATTTTATTCTGGTAGCATACAGAGCCAAAAGTAGGAAAATTGTGTCTGTGTCCAAATATATATGGACCTAACTGTATATTCCATTTTTTGGGTTTAGGTTTAATACTGCTTTGAGTTTTACATTGAGGATAAGGGTACATATATTTATGTAAAAGGATCCAGAATAATTTTTTTGTTTTGCTGCATAATATTATATCATAGCTTGGGGTAAAGCAAATTCGTTGATATAAGATATCGGGGGATTATAGGATACCTAGAAATAAGGAAGGACTGTAAAATAAAAAATGTGGTGGGGGGAGGAGGGAAAAGAAGTAATGGGATGGTGGTGTAAGGCAAGGGGTTGGAACTGAAAGATATACCTTAATTTTTGTTTGACTGTCCATTTCCCACAAGCTTCTTTTCACTTTGTCTGTTTAGAATGTACCTGTTTCTATGGAAATCAGTACATGCAGGCAATCATCTTAGTGTTCTGATAGTGATGTGCCTTGTCATGGTGTTGAAAGATTTTTGTCTCACCCAGGGTGCTGGTTTTAGGGCATCTTCATTGGCCGGCATGGGATGACGTACCCCCTGCGCATACGCAACTCAGTTTAGATTCAGCAGAAGACTGCGAGTAGGCAGGCAGGTGTATTTTATTGCAGTAGAGACATTCTATGTCTCTTCTGCAATAAATAGCTTGCCCACTCATATTTTTTTATAAAATGTCTTCAGTTCTGTTTTAATGCTTCACCATTTGAAGTTGGTGCACTGTCAGAAACCATGAAATCAAACCGAGACCAAAGTACAGTTAAATCACGCTTGTTTAATAATAAAAGTAAATAGAACAAAGTAGTCAAAACAGGAACCAGAATGGATAGTCAGACAAGCCAAACGTCAGGGAGCCGGAGATGAGCGTAGTAAAACAGCAAGCAGGATCTGGAGTCAGAAGGCATGTCAGCCAAGAAAGTCTTTTAACAGGAATGCAGGAGAGCATCTCTGTGATGTTGACTAAGGTGAAGGCAAAGATCCTCTGGGCTGGATGGCTTAAGTAGGCAGGACTGACAAGCAGGATATCATCAACAGCTGAGTATCTGTTGAGAGTTAGGAGCTGACAATTAGCCGACAGCTGAGCAGCCAGCTCAGAGAAGGAAGGGCTGAGCCCAGCCCTGACATTCGCACAGTACACAGAAAAAATGGCAGCACGTTAACAGTAACTGACATTTATGTGCACAGCAGCTTTCTGCACCTTGGGTAAAAATTACTTTAAGGCCGCGTACACACGGGCGGACTGTTCGCCCAACTTAGTCCGCTGAACAGTGTTTCAGCGGACAATCCGCTCGTGTGTGGGCTTCAGCGGACTATTTCAGCGGACAGTCTGACGAACAAAGTCTTACGGAATTTCCGTAAGACAGTCTGTCCAAACTTGGTTTCAGCGGACAGTCCGCTCGTGTGTAGGCTAGTTCGACAGACTAAGTTTGGCGCATGCTCAGAAAGGATTTACACGGCGAAGGTTGCATTGCAGTGTATTGGACGTCGAATTTCTCGTCCCGTCGTACGTGCCGTTCACGTCATCGCGCACGCTTTCAACGGACTGTCTGCTCATCGTGTGTGGTCAAGTCCGTTCATGCAAATTTTGAACGGACTGTTTGTCGGATTGTTTGACGAACTTAGTTGGGCGAACAGTCCGCCCGTGTGTACGCGGCCTAAGAGTCCTCTGCTTTTTAGTAGTCCGGTGACCTGCAGACGGGGCCATTCCTTACACCGCAGCTTCCATGGGCTTGCAGGGTGGTTTAGAGATGAGTTTTATGGACACACAATCTCCTCTCTACCCTTGTGAGAAAAGCAATACTTTAGGAAATATCTGAAGAAGCCTTCTATAGTTCAGCTCTGCCCAGACATCACACTCTAAAGTGAAAGATGGAGTTTAACAGCAGAAGAAACAGATTAGACTTGATATTGCAGAGATTATTGGTTATGTCAAAAGGGTACTTTACTTTTGCTGCAAGAAGTGTTTTATGGGGAAATTTTGTAAAAGTTTTAAAGCTTAAAGTGGAACTTTACCCATAACAACTTGATAAGAAGTAATGTATGTCATAAATCTATACCCAGGCATGCATTTTATTTATTTATTTTAAGACACCTGTCAGGGCAGAACTGTGGGAGCTGCCTGTGTATTCTGTCACCCTTATCCTTCCTTCACTACTTGGTAGGTCAGTGACCTGCAATGAGTATGTTAATATTAGTTGCCAGCTTCCTGGTATGCTTTATAATAAGCCAATGACTTGGTAAATAGTATATGGGATAAGAACTGCCTATGTTTTAGTCATAATTGTCAATTTGGATCAGAATAGATATGAGAAATGTCCGAAAATAGTGTAGTTTTTGTGAAGACACAACAGACTCCTGACCAGAACTGGTCATGTGAATCCACTAATGGGGAGGGTCACGATTAGGGTCAAGCCACTGACTAGGAGGCTTTGAAGAGTATGCTTTGTGCTGTTTTGCACATTAGAGCTCCACAGGATTTGGGGCTAAACATGTCTGAACTTAATTTCAGGCTCTTTCTTCTTGGGCCTGCTACACAGTTTGATATATTTAAAATCAACACAGAATCACTTTAAATATAAGCCGTTTGTGCACCAGAATTACCATGCAGATGCTATTCCACTCAAACATAAATCCAACATAAAAACATGCAAAATAAATTTTTGAGGACACACAAAACAGATACAGAATGAACGTTACAACTTGTAAATGACTTGAATTTGGTAAAAATAAGTGTAAAAGCAAAGATAGAATTACCGGTAAATGGGGAACAGATGCCTACTCATCATGACTAGGCAAACTGCTGAAATCCTCTCTGGCAGATATCATACATACAAAGTGTAGACAGATATAAACATATACGCCTTCAAAAGAGGCTTTTTTTAATTAATTCCCTTTTTGTATTTGACTCATGTGAACCTTAATGAAAACCTTGAATTAAAAGCAGTTCAAAAGTAAAATAATCCAATACAGGGGCCATGAACCAGGCAAGCTCTCCGAAAAACAGATGTGCTGATACCTAGCTGTCCTTCTAATGCCTGCAGCGCTCCACATGGAAATAGCAAAGTCACTGCTAACTGACATAATTCACTTTGCTTTGCTTTTTCTTTCTTGCCTTGTTATGGACAGTAGCAGTTAAAGTGGACCTTTCATTAAGATTCACACTTCACATAAATCAGTAGGGCTCATGTCAATATCACCTAATCACATTATATTGAGCAAAAATAAGTAACATTTTTTGCTATTAATAAAAGGAATGCTGTTTTCAGAATGCAGGATGTCAGAACAAAAGTCATTATTACAGAGCAGCACAAAGGCATTCTTCAGGTTCAAAGCACAGTTGTAGATGCTTTCACTTATTTTCTGTACCTGTGTGGGAGTGTTAAAAAACAATAAAAAATCTTGTACAGATACACATTCATAAACTGATGTTTTGGGTAAATATACATTATACTAGGCTAGAATTTCTTATTCAGTAAGTTCAAACCCTTCTTTAAAACAACCAGGCCAAACAAAATGAATGTTTATATTTTGGGTAGGTGCCAGAAGATGGAATCGCCCACTGATTTTGCAACGCATCCCATATATATTAGAGGGTGTATTGAGTCTGCATAGGGTTGGCCATTGGGTCCATGAGTGACCAAGGTTGGCCACTGAGTCCATGAGCGCTGCCATTGTGCTCTGCATGAGTTTTCTAATGTCCTTGATTAATATACTTTGGGTATAGAATAAATCACACACCCCCCCCCCTTTTTTTTTAAATAACCACATTTTGTTTCTTTGCAGACTAAAATGAAGACCCACCATTCTTGTTTTATCCAGCTGAATTTGCAACTTATAACATCCAAGTGAAAGATATAATACCAATATGTCAGAAAATGTTTTAAAAAAACAATCACTCTGTTGGAAAAAGGATTACCCCTTTGTGTCCATATTTTGTTGAACCACCTTTTTCTTTCATTACGGCCTTTAGTCTGTTGGGAATGGTCTCTACTAACTTTGCACATCTAGACTTTGCAATATTTGCCCACTCTTCTTTGCAGAACTGCTCAAGTTCAGTTAGATTTGATGGTGACTGTTTGTAGACTGCAGTCTTCAAGTTAATTCCACAAATTTTCAATGTGGATTTAAGTCTTGGCTCTGACTAGGCCATGCAAGGGCATTCACCTTTTTCTCCTTCAACCACCGTGTGGTCATTTTTTTTTTTGCTGTGTGCTTTGAGTCATTGTCATGTTGGAAGGTAAATATCCTTCATAAATTCCTGCAACTGCTTCAGAGTTGCTGTAGGCCTCTTGGTAGCCTCTTCCTGGCTCTTTCATCCAGTTTGGAGAGTCCTGATCCAGGGAGTAAGTGTACATATTCGCCAGCACACCATGGATCAACAATCAACGTCCAAAGATTTCTTTATTGTAGAGAGATTACACCACAGAGATAAATGCATCATTTCAGGGCCAGGCAGGATCCCTTTGTCAGGCATGTGATGATTACTTGCCTGACGAAGGGGTCCTGTGCAGCCCCAAAACATTGCACTTATCTCTGTGATGTGATCTCTCTACAATAAAGAAACCTTTGAACAGTGATTGTTGACCCATGGTGTGCTGGTAAATATGTACACTTGCTTGAGATTTCCAGCACCCAGCTGGTAATCGCTACAGCCCCCAACATTGTATGAGCCTTGTTTGCCAGGAAGGTGTGCGATAGGATTATTGATAAGACTGACCCAGGGAGTGTCTGTGTTGTACCAAATATCTTCCACTTCCTAATAATAGATTTCACTGTGCTTCTAGGCATTGAGAAAGCCTTTGAAATGTTTTTGTATCCATCTCCTGACTTGGGCCTTTCCACAACTTTATCCTGGAGATCTTTTTACAGTGCCTTGCCACCCATAATTGATTTTTTGCTTTAGTTGCACTACCAGGGACTAAAATGCTACAGGAAAGCTCTTTTCATGCTGAGCTAATCAAAATTACCACAGCTGATCGCAGTTGAAAGCCAAATGGCTTTGTGTGCCTTTGAGAAGGTGATTAGCTACACCTAAATTGAGGGGGGTGATTATTTTCTATACCCTCTGTATAACAGTTATGGCGGTTCTCCCTTTTGGATCTTGTGCCCACTGTCTAACGGTTTGCATGTGTTCTTTCTTAAACAGATCCAATTGATATTGTGAAAGATCCAATCCCCCCACATGAATATAAGCCAGAGGAGGACCCCAAAATATACAAGTCTTTGAAGACCAAAAGAGGCCCCTTGTCTGACGACTGGATAGAGGAACATAGGAATAACCTAGGAGGATACCCCATCATGTGTGCATACAAGCTGTGCAAAGTGGAGTTTCGGTATTGGGGCATGCAGTCCAAAATTGAACGCTTCATTCATGATGTGGGTAAGTCTAGAAACGAAACCTGTAAAATGCTATGATGTACTTCTTTTTTGGTGCTTGATTTGTACAGAGCCAGAATGTAAATGTATAAGCAATGATTTTTATGTTTATAACTTCCATATAAAAGGTTACATCCAATCAAATTTCTGTTAGGGATACATTTGTTTTTTTGCTCTCAGAGACCCCGGGGCTCTCATGATTGCTACAGCTGTCACTTTACTTTCTTAAGAGATTCATGAAGAATACAATGCTGGCTAACTGATGCTATTGCTTTGCAAAAAACACTAGTGACCATTTAATCCACAGTCTTTTTTCCTTCAACCACAGGTTGAAGGAAAGAAAATTGCTTGGTTCCCCCATCAACACAGTCAGTGTTGATGGGTGAATCCTTCCCGCTTCGCTATTGTGTTCTGACAGCGGAAGGTTTCCCAGCCGTCAGAATACAGTGATTGCTACTGGCTGCTATAGCTGCCTGCCGTAGTCGGCTGAGAAACTTCCTGCTTTCAGAATACCCTAAGGTAACAACAGTTCTGAAGTGTGGTTCTTTGTAATGACTGCAAGTACCTGAGTGATCTTCAGATCATTCTTAGTATCCCTGTGGAGTCCCTTGGGCTTTTGCTTGCATCAGACGGGTTTTGAATTCTCGTACAAGGCTATGGGAATGCAAAACCTCCAGGAAGCATGTCAGGAGGAGGTCAACAGCAGGTCAATGCTAATTAATTCTGAATGATCTCATAAGTGTCTCAAACTGATGCCGTGAACACACGCTCAAAATCCTTTGACACAAGCCCTTAGTGCCGGTTCACACAGGAGCGACTTGTCAGACGACTTAGCCGCCTGACAAGTCATGCTCCGTTCTGTACTATGGAACCGTTCTAATAGGAGCGACTCAAGTCGCTCCGACTTAGAAAAAGGTTCCTGTACTATTTTTGGGGCGACTTGCATTGACTTCTATACAGAAGTCGTTTTGCAAGTCGCTGCTGAAGTCGTGTGCAGGTCGCGTCTGTGAGCCGCGCTGCAAGTCGTGTCGCCCCTGTGTGAACCGGCACTTAGGGCTCATTTACACTTGTGATTGGTGTGGCGATAAAAACAGGTGGTTGAGCCATTACTGCCCCCTCCTTCTTAACCACTACAATACAGGGCACTTTCGCCCCCTTCCTTCCCAGCCCAATTTTCAGCTTTCATCGCTCTAGCGCTTTCAGTGACAATTGCGCGGTCATGCTACACTGTACCCAAATGAAATTTTTATCATTTTGTTCGCACAAATAGAGATTTATTTTGGTGGTATTTATTCACGACTCCGTTTTTTATTTTTTGCGATATAAGCGCAAAAAAGCGGAAATTTGAAAAAAAAACAATATTTTCTTTTTTCTATTTTAAAAGAAATCCAATAAAATCAAATTTTGTCATAAATTTAAGCTAAAATGTATTCTGCTACATGTTTTTGGTAAAAAAAATTCCGTTAAGTGTATAATAATTGGTTTGTGTGATCACGGACATATGTACGCAAATGATCATGTACATATGTGTGCAGGTGATCACGTACATATGTGTGCACATAATCATTGGGACAAGTGATTTTAGTGGGACATATGTGGGGGACATGTTTTTATTATTAGGGACATGTGTTTTTATTTTTTGGGGACATGTATGTTTTGGGGACATGTGTGTTATGGGGACATATGTGGGGACTGTGTTTACACTGTGTGGTGTGTTGTGTGTTTACACTAGACTGAAGATCAGTGAGTAAAAAGCTGTAAAAAACAGCTCATACTCACTGATCATCAGCCGGCTGCAGCAATCTGCTCTCCTCTCCTCAGCGATGACTTCTGTGTGGGGAGAGGAGGAGCCGATTGCCTAGCAACCGGCTGTTTGTTTACATCACATGACGGCCGTGATTGGACACGGCCGTCATGTGATCAGGAGGGCCAATCACAGAGCCCTCCTGCCGATCTGAGATGCGCCGTGTCCCGGTGACACGGGCGCATTGGGAGCGCGCCGCTGCGCGGGTACGCACGCGCGCGATCCCGCTCCTCCTGATGGACGTTCCTGAACGTCCTATCAGGAGTAGACGGCTCCCACCCGGCCGTATATGTGCATTGGCCGGGTGGGAAGTGGTTAAGCTGCAAAGGCAGAAGCTGAGGGTGTACACGTGCCGTGGTTATTTTTCTTTGAGACTGCAGCGGAAGTTAAACGCCCTTTTGTGTTCGGTGGGCACTACCACCCACTGAATACAACCCTTTCAAGTGGAGCCGCATTTGCTGGATTAAAACACGCTTCTTTGCTGACTGCAAACTCCTCTGAAAAGCGATTTGAGTGCGAATTGGTTTTTCAGATGCGCAGCAGTCCTTGCTGCATGTATAAACAAGAAACAGTGTTATTAATTTAAACACTTTTTAAGGCTGGGTCAGGTACACTTAAAAAAGTTGACTGCTCAATGACTGCTGCTGGTTTCAACTGATTTTGCCCTCTAAGGCTGGGTTCACACTATTGCAAATTGAATGCATTCAATTTACACAGCAGGAGATTGTGACCGGCTCTCTATGGAGCCGGTTCAGAGGCAAAACTAGAATCTTCAGGGCCCCAGTGCAAGAAACCATGAAGGGCCCCCACCAGGGGTGTTGCTAGGTCTACAAAAGATCTTAGGCTAGAGCCCATAGCAGTGAAGTAAAGAAAGTCATACGGTTGGGCGGGCATACACATGTATATAATATACATGTGTGTGTGTGTGTGTGTATATATATATATATATATATATATATATATATATATATATTATCGTTGCGGATTCCCCCTTACATCAGGGTCTCCGGAGAGCCTCCTCTAACATTAGGATCCTCAGAGAGCCTCCCTACTTACATTAGGGTCCCCAGAGAGCCCCCCTTACATCAGGGCCCCCAGAGAGCCCCCCCCTTACATCAGGGTCCCCAGAGAGCCACCCCTTACATCAGGGTCCCCAGAGGCCTCCTGCTTACATCAGGGTCCCCAGACAGTCAGTCCCCCACCTTCCAGAGGTTCCCTTGTAGACCTGACTGGTCTCCGCTGTGCATCTTGGACCCCCAGCACATCTCTGTACCCCCCACCCCCACCTGGGGGGAGGTGGGAGGCAGCGATCGGCAGCTTTATGTTATCCACGGGCGGCTGGATGTCCCTGGGGCTTGTAGTTCTCTCCAACTGTATCCACTGGAGAGGGGAGAGCCCTCTGACCCAGGCATGTATCATCAAGAGTGTAGAAGCAGAGGGACTCGCTGAAGAGTAAAGCTGAAACATGCCCAGGTCAGAGACCCCTCCCCTCTCCAGTGGATACAGTTGGAGAGAAAACTACAAGCCCAAGGGAGATCCTGTGGCTCGCGGGCACCATAGAGCTGCCGATCACCGCCTTCCAGCTCCCCCCCAGTAAATGGACAGCCAGGGGTGCAGGGGGAGATGCCGGGTCTTGGGACACCCCCACAGTGTCAAAACAACAGGGCCCAGTCGCAAGTGCGACTGCAGCAACCCCTATAGTTCTGCCACTGAGCCGGTTCACACATCTCTGGAGCTGCTCCAGTGTGAATTGCACAGAAGTCCTGTGCATCTTTTGACTTGTTTCAGTTTCGAATTCAGCCAAATTTTTACTGGCCAAATTTCAGCCAGCAAAAGATTGAGAGCATGTTCTCAATTTTTTGGTCGGAAAAAGTTCCTATCCGAAAATGCGTTTGCGTGTATGCAATTCCGACGTGCAAAAACTCACGCATGCTCAAATTCAACTATGAGACAGAAGCTATTGGCTACTGGCTATTGAGCTTCCTTTTTCTAGTCCGGTCGTACGTGTTGTACGTCACCGCGTTCTTGGCGGTCAGAATTTGGTATGATCGTGTGTATGCAAGACAGCTTGAGAGAAATACCATCGTAATTCCGTTGGGAAAACCATCAGAGCTTTTTCCGACCAAAATTTCCGATGTGTATGCGGCATAAGTTACCGTTCCTTACCATACTTACCATGTGAACTTTACAATATGTTCTATTTTAGAGCTTGGAGAGCACAATGTGTGCTCCTAGTTTTACGATTGCACTGTCACTAGCACCCACTGTTCTAAAATAAGGCCTCATGCACACTGGATGTTAAAATAACGTTACAAAAACACCAGTAGCTTTGCAGTGAGTCTTTCAGCATTTTTTAACGTTTTTGCAATAGAGTTTATTAGGGGTTTTTTTTCACGTTAGCATTTTTTAGCATTTTTTTAAAAAATTTTTTTAAGAAAATACATTTTTTTTTCAATGAATCAAAAATGTTAAAAAATGCGTTTTTGAGCGTTTATCGACGTTTATTAGTGTTTATGCACGTTTAACGTTTTTGTGGTAAAAATCTGCTCCTGAACGTGATTTTAGGGCGTTCAGACAACAGCCCATAAACTCCACTGCTGATAAACATCCAATAAATGTCCATGTGAAGTTTACCAATGCATTCTGATGCTGCTCATTTTGGTCTGGGCAGCTGGGCTTATTCATGAAAGGGTTAATGAGCTAAATGGCAGCATCAGGTAACTGTAAACTGGTGAACTGCTAATGCCATCCAGGAAACATAATTACTGAAGCCAGAAAGAACCCAACTGTGACACCACTCGCACAGAGTTTGCTTGTTCTCCCAGTGCTTGCCTAGGTTTCCTTCAGGTACTCGTTCCCTCCCACACTCTAAACGCATGCTGCTAGGTTATTTGTCGCCTTTCTAAATTGTCAGTATGTGTGTGTGAATGTGAAATCGGGGACCGTAACCTGTAAGCTCCTTCAGGGCAGGAACTGATATGAATGTTCTCAATGTATTTGTAAAGCACAACGCTATATAGATACCTGTAATATAAAAATTCATACATGTATACATACGGGAGTAGTTGGGAACTTGACACTTCCTAACCTGCATACTTGCAGGCTCTCTTATACAGGAGTTGCTAGCCTGCAATCCACAGGCTATTGAACAAGTGTTCCAGAAAAGTGATACACAAATATAGACTTCCAGCGCTGCACAGCCTGGTAGTTGGGATCACTGCTCAAATTAGGGCCTCTTGCAATTAATACTGCTGTTTGAGTATCTACTTTTTTAGACTAATTTTTGTATGTATTTTCACATATATATGCGTTTGTGCAATTTTGACCCACATGCGCAAAAACGTGTTCTCGTTCTGCACAATATGTAAATGGATATTTGCGCTCATTTATGCGTATTTGCGCATGTTTGCACACATGAAGCGTACATTACTGACAAAAAAAGCTGATTTTCTATTTATTTTTTTAATTAAGAATGCACGGTGCTTGTTTACACGCCTGTGTGCATAGGCACATTACAATTAATGGGCTGTATTTTAGCTATAGGAAAAAAAAGAGCTGTACTCGGCTGTTTTAAGCTGCAGTGTGCAAAAGGTCTAAGCCCTTGTACACACGGTCGGACATTCCGACGGAAAATGTCCGATCGGACCATGTTGTCAGATAATCCGACCATGTGTGGGCTTCATCAGACTTTTTCCATCGGAATGTCCGACCAACAAAGTTTAAGAGCTGGATATAAAAAAATTTCCGACAACATGATCCGATCGGACTTTGTCCGATCATTTGTAGAGAATTCCGATCGGACAAAGTGCAACGCATGCTCAGATCAAATTCCTAGACCAAAGCTATTGGCTACTAGCCTGAACGTAGTCCCTTCGTAACTAAATAACGTCATCACGTTCTGAACGATTGGATTTTCCGACAACTTTGTCCGACCGTTTGTATGCAACACCAGTTTCGGAAAAAATCCGACGGATTCTGACCGTTTGTACAAGGGCTAAAGCAGTATTAAACCCCCCCCCCCCCCCCCCAAAAAAAAAAAAAAAAAAATCTTTAATTGCAGCTTACCAATTCCTCTATGTAGTGACTGCTTTGCAGGGTGGATATAAATCAATGATTTTTTTTATCCAAAAAATTGTATTTTATTTTATTTAACCACTTGCTTACTGGGCACTTAAACCCCCCTCAGTCCCAGACAAATTTTCAGCTTTCAGCGCTGATGCACTTTGAATGACAATTGCGTGGGCATACAACACTGTACCCAAATGAAATTTTTATCATTTTTTTCCCACAAATAGAGCTTTCTTTTGGTGGTATTTAATTACAGCTGGGAGTTTTATTTTTTGCAAAAAAAAAAAAAAATCATGTTTAATAGTTTGTTATAAAATTTTGCAAACAGGTCATTTTTCTCCTTCATTGAAGTGCGCTGATGAGGCGGCACTGATAGGCTGCACTGGTGGGCACTAATAGGCTGCATTGGTGGGCACTGATAGGCTGCATTGGTGGGCACTGATAGGCTGCACTGGTGGGCACTGATAGGCATAGTTAAGGCGGCACTAATAGGCACAGATAAGGCGGCACTGATGGGCAAAGATGGGCACAGATAAGATGGCACGGATGGGTGGCACAGATGGGTGGCACGGATGGGTGGCACGAAGGGGCATTGATAGGTACCACTGATAGATGGGACCGATGGGCACTGATAGGTGGCACTAATAGATGGCTCTGATAGGTGGCACTGCTGGGCACTGATGGGCGGCACTGCTGGGCACTGATGGGCACTGGTAGATGACACTGATGGGCACGGATATGTGGCACTGGGGTGCAGCACCTTTGTTGAGGCAGATTGTGGGCACTGCTGGGTGGCACTGTGGGCACTGCTGGGTGGCACTATGGGCACTGCTGGGTGGCACTGACGGGGGCACTTATTTTTTTATTATGCTTAGTGATGAGGGGGCAGGTGGGCACTGGCAGGGGGCAGGTGGGCACTGGCAGGGCTGGCCGTGATCGGGACTGATGTCCCGATCACGGCCGCCGGTGATCGGCTCTTTTTTTTTCTCCTCGTGCTGTCAGCGCGAGGAGGAATAATAGCCGATTACCAGCTCCGTTATATCACATGATCAGCTGTCATTGGCTGACAGCTGATCACGTGATAAGGGGTCGGGATCGACCCCTTGCTCGGATCGGTGATCAGGCAATAGACATAGTCCCGGCAAAGGAGATCCGCGCTGTAGCCGTCATTCGGCTATAGCGTGGGTCTCAAGTGGTTAAATCAGATTTTTTTTATTTTTATCAAATACATTTTAATAAAATGCTTTTGGAGTAAAAATCAATCTGAAGATAGTTTTCTATTTAAGATACATTAATCATTTCATTTATTCAGCATGAAATGGAGCTTAGTTATGTAGCATGAGGCTGTATATTCTGCAATATTTACATTTTTGGTAAACTCATTCAATGAATCCAAGCTCTGTAAACTGAGATAACATGCACTGCATTGATGCATTCACACAATTTCACAGTAAGCATGAGATAAACCAAAGTTCAGGAATAGTCCTTTATCCAATTGTTTTTCAAATCTATGTACACTACAAACTGTATGATTGAATCGGTTCTGATATCGCTTTTTACTAATCTGACAGTTTATTATTCTAAATAGGAAACCTTCATTTTGTTTGCAAATATTAAAGATTCTAACTATCTGCAAGAATACGTCCTTACATTTAAAGAGCACCTGTCATTGCAGATCCATCATGGCAGCGCCTGTTATCGGGCATCCCCTCACCTGCTGCCGCCACATCCCTCACCTTGTTGTGTGCTGCATCACCAGCTGTCCCATTAAAGTAAATGGGACTGTTGGTGAGTCAAAAGCGGGTCAAAGGAGGAGCCGCTGTGGGACAAAGATGACAATTGTTCTTTAGAAATTAGGATTTAAATCAATTTGATTTAAATCAAGCCTTTTTACTAGTGGTTTAAATTGTGATTTAAATTAACTTGATTTAAATCAAATACACCCTGCTGCTTTGTTCTTTGATCCTGCTTTGATCCTGTTTTTAGGATTTTTTTCCTTTATTTTACCTTGTGATATGGTTAGTTAGTCTGGTGTAATTCAAAAGAACAAGCTCTTTTGCAGATGTAGCAGTTACAGGGATGAGACAAACCATTTACCATTAATAGGTGTGCTTATAATGATCAGCTTTTATTTAATAATGTAAAACCCTTATTCCAAAAGGAAAAGCTGTCTCTGTAACTGCTTGTAAAGTGTTAGTGTGGCTTCAATTTGTTAGTGTATCTAAATCTGTTAGTCCATCTAACTTTCCCCTCTCCTCAGACTAAGCCCTTGTACACACGATCGGAGATTCCGACGGAATGTGTCTGATCGGAGCGTTTTGTCAGATATTCCGACTGTGTGTGGTCTGCATCGGACTGTTTCCGTCTGACCAAATTTTCCAACTTGCCGGAAATATTTTCAGACAAAATGCTCCGATCGGACATACTCCGATCATGTGTAGAGAATTCCGATCGGACAAAGTGCCACGCATGCTCAGATCAAATTCCTACACCAAAGCTATTGGCTACTAGCCTGAACATAGTCCCGTCGTAACGAAATTACGTCATCACGTTCTGAAAGATCGGATTTTCCGACAACTTCGTCCGATCGTGTGTATACAACAGTTTTGGACAAAATCCGTCGGATTTGGTTGTCGGAATCTCCGACTGTGTGTACAAGGGCTAACAATGTTACTGTTTAAAGATGCCCTCAGTGCTCTTTCGTTCAGAGTGGGGGCACTTTGAGGCAAGCTATACACTGCAACACCGGTTGAAGGAAAGAAAATTGCTAGATTTCCCTATCATCACATTCAGTGTTGATGGGGGAATCTTTCCCACAGAACTATTGTGTTCTGACAGCAGGAGGTTTCCCAGCCATCAGAATACAATGATCACTGCCAGCAGCTATAGCCACTGGCAGTGATCTAATGCAAATACACCATTGTACTGAAATTAATTGATAGATCAATTTCAGTACAACCAGCATGCCCTTAAATAGATCTAAATATGTCTGGTTTCTGCTGAACCGGACAATTTTCTATCTGTGTATGACTGGCATTTGGTGTGTTACTGGACAGATCAGATGAAAAAAGGCTTAAAACAGAAAACATATGCAGCCTTCACATCTAAGAATTGATAAGCTGCAATAGATTAGCCTCCATTAACAGTTGATGCCTTCTGAGAGGAAATGAGCTGAATAGGAGCCTGTAGCGTGACGTCCACACGGACAGACCATTCTGCAGGCGGCCATGCACTATTGATGTTTATTTGCTCCATACAAGCAACTATGTTGTATATGCATTTTTTGTTTTTAATAAATGAAGTTTTATACATTAATGCACTATGAGTCCTCTTTTTGTCTTCTCGTATGTGTAATCTGGAACCACATATTAACTTAATGCAAAGAGATTATAGGGGTTATTTACGAAAGGAAAATCAACTTTGCACTGAAAGTGCACTTGGAAGTAAAGTCGCTGTAGATCCGAGGGGGACATGCAAGGAAAATAAAAAACAGCTTAGCTTAGCTTGCACATGATTGGACGATAAAATCAGCAGAGCTTCCACTCATTTCAGATCTACCCTTTAGATTTAGAGCGACTGCACTTCCAAGTGCACTTTCAGGGCAAAGTGGATTTGCCTTTCGTAAATAACCCACTATATGAACTATTGGAGCACTTTTTTATATGAACTCTGGAACACGTTTAATCAATTGCATTTGTTGGAGCACATTTTTAACCATACTAATTCTGTAATATATGTTTAATTAATTGCAATTATAGCACAGCATATAAGCAATTATTGCACTTGACACTTTACATGGAGTATGTATTTTTACAATTTTTGAGACTTGATAATGATTTGACATTCAGCATGGTGGTTTATTTTTTTTATATAGCTTTTATATTCACTTTATATCACTAGATCACTTATGATTAACTAAAAACTAAACAACGCACCATACAGTTATATATATTGAAATACTTCCTCGGGAATTAAAGGAATTTTTCAGTGCAGCAGTTTCCTATATTTTTAACAATTTGTGGCCAAGCGCAACCTTTTAGAATCTTTAACAGCTGTACAATATATTACATTTTTGAGTTTGATACTGCTTTAAAACTAGAGACACCGTGTAGGTAGACTGTTTCCTATTGCTGAAAGGAAATGTTTCAACCTTAATTGAAGTATATGTTTAACATCTGAAAAATAAAACCTGAGTGAAAAAATGCAGTAGCTGAAAATTTAATCCCATTATCCCCTCAGTGTTTGCTTTTTTTAATGACTATATCAACATGAAACACCTTGCTTTCCTGAACTGAAAAAGACAAAAGCCTAGCCATGTTCTTTCACATGTAGTTAAAAAACAAACAAGCTGGGAAACATAATGGTCCAGTGACACTCCATAACAGAAACAAGCCAACTATATAAGGGCCAGTGTTGACTGCAGGTCAAATGACCTGTAGTAAATTCTGAATGATCTCAGAAGCCTCTCACACTGATACATGCTCAATTTTCCCCATCAAAGCCCTTTGACACAGTCCCTAGGCATGCCTCCCAACAGTCCCAGAATTAAAGCAAATTCCTGATGTGCTTCAGATCTTAGTTGTGTCCTACTACTGGCTCGGTGCTGAAGCACTCATTGTTACACCTGGCTTTGGCTTCTTTGTTGCTTTGTCTCATCTTCTGCCTGACGTGAGCATTATCGTTTTGGCAAAGGGAGGCAGCAGTGCAGGACATAGGTAAGTAGTCCACTGAACACCAATGTTGTACACAAAACACCAGTAACCCCCTACCCACCATGGCCCCCATCCCTAACCATACCATGCACCAGTGCCCCCTCATTCCCTTCACAGGCCACCAGTGCCTCTCCTCCTTCCACCAAGTTCTGGTTTAATCAAGCTTGTTAAATATACAGTAATATTATTATTATACAGGATTTATAGCTTTCTTTCTTTTATTAGAGCAACACAATGATTGTGCTTTGCTCCTTCTCTTATCTCTGTGAATGTCTCATAGATGTTAAAATCAGTACGTTTTCAAAATGATGTGACCTATAACTGATATTATCTCTGCAGCTGTTTAGCATTTCCAGCACATACTAATAAACTGTAATACTCAGCCCATATAAATATAGTGTGTGGAACTAAAATTAAAAAAAAACCTGCCAGGACCATCATTTTCTCACGACTCTAGTATTATCTCACGTCTGGCTTCTGTCAAACAAGCATGCTAGAAAAACTGCAGCAAATCCGCATCCGATCAGCACTGTCAGCCAATGGCTGTGAACGTTGACCGGTGTATTCCGGTGGGGGGGGGGGGGGTCACCCTGTTGGATCACAATAGCACAGCAGGGGGGAGATCACTGTACTAACACTGAATAGTTTGTATAGGGATCTCCTTTTGGGCCAGACCATGTGTACCAAGCTTTATCTTTTTCACCACTGCTACCTTTCATTTTCAGGCTTGCACTGGAAATTAACAGTTTTAAACTAATATTTTGAATACAGTTGGTAATTGCAAGAAGGCACGTTTTTATTTTATTTTATTGAACCTGTTACAGTAAATAGTGTTACTTAACGATACCCTCCAAAGTGATGATAAACTCATGGATGTGTATTGAGGGCCTAGTACAAATGGTTATATCACTTAAAGCGGGAGTCCGCCGGGACTCCGCGTTTTTTTTTTTTTTTTTAAAGTCAGCAGCTACAAATACTGCAGCTGCTGACTTTTAAAATTGTGACACTTACCTGTCCAGCGCGCAGATCGACACTCGAGTGCTGCCGCCGCCATCTTGGGTATGGGAATCAGGAAATGGAGCCTTTCGGCTTCATTTCCCGGTTCCCTACTGCGCATGCGCGAGCCGCGCTGCGCAATGAGGACGGTCCCCGCTGCCTCTGGGATCTGTGTGTTTCCCAGCAGGCAGCTGGGCACTTGCGGAAGGGGGCGGGCACTTGCGGAAAGGGGTGTAATGTACGCCCCTTTCCGCAGAGAGCTAGCCCGGAAGTGGGTGCAGTTACCTGGATTATCCAGGTAGCTGCACCCCCCTCCCCCCTGAAAGGTGCCAATTGTGGCGCCGGAGGGGGGGAGGAATCCGATGAGCGGAAGGTCCATTTTAGGGTGGACCTCCGCTTTAAAGGTCTTTTTGATAAGTTTATTGCTTAACAGCATTAAACACAGGTAATACATTTTGGGGGGAAAAGCCTTCCCCTTCTAAGAGCTTAAATTGTGGGTTGATTCAAGGTAGAATACACTAGACTAGAGGAGCTATGTTAAGGATTTTTCATTTTTCCCTTAAAAAGCATTGGCTCTGTTTGATGCTCTTGTAGGCCTTCCCAAAATGCACCCCCTACCAACTAGGATATGGCATTAAACCAACATAAATATGAGAACCAGAACCTTTGCTAAGTGGAAGAAAAAAAAGTTGGCAGTGCCTATAATCAGAATAGGGCCTCTGTGAACAGGGGGATTTCATTCCTGGGGAATTATTAATTAACCACATTGACTCACACCAGTATAAAAATAATGCAAGCTTTATTTAACAAAAGAATAATATTAGTACATGCATCTAATTTAGAAACAGGAATTATCAGCAGAGGGCCTAACGAGAGTTCTGGTGGAATTGTGCACATATAACTGAGTATATATATATAGTTATTAACCACTTACCCACTGGGCACTTAAACCCCCTTCCTAACCAGACCAATTTTCAGCTTTTCGGTGCTCTCACATTTTTAATGACAATTACTAAGTCATGCAACACTGTACCAATATGAAATTTTTGTCCTTTTATTTTCACACGCATAGAGCTTTTTTTTGGTGGTATTTAATCACTGCTGGGTTTTTTATTTTCTGCGCTATAAAAGAAAAAAGACATTTTTCTTTGTTTCTTTTATATAATTTAGCAAATTTGTAATTTTTCCTCATAAATTTTGCCCAAAACACTGTTACATATCTTTGGTAAAAATAACCCAAGTTGGTGTATATTGTTTCGCCTTTGTGACAGTTATAGAGTGCACAAGCTATGGTGCCAATCTATGAAAATTGATCATACCTGAAGTACTGACGGCCTATCTAATTTCTTGAGACCCTAATAAGCTAGGAAAATACAAATACCCCCCAAATGACCCCTTTTTTGGAAAGTAGACATTCCAAGGTATTTATTAAGAGGCATGGTAAGTTTTTTGAGCAGGTTATTTCTCACACACAGCATATACAGTGCCTTGTGAAAGTATTTGGCCCCCTTGAACTTTTCAACGTTTTTCCACATTTCAGGCTTCAAACATAAAGATATAACATTTTTATTTTTTGTGAAGAATCACCAACAAGTGGGACACAATTGTGAAGTGGAATGAAATCTATTGGATTTTTGAAACTTTTTTAACTAATAAAAAAATGAAAAGTGGGGCGTGCAAAATTATTCGGCCCCCTTGCGTTAATACTTTGTAGAGCCACCTTTTGCTGCGATTACAGCTGCAAGTCGCTTGGGGTATGTCTCTATCAGTTTTGCACATCGAGAGACTGAAATTCTTGCCCATTCTTCCTTGCAAAACAGCTCGAGCTCAGTGAGGTTGGATGGAGAGCATTTGTGAACAGCAGTTTTCAGCTCTTTCCACAGATTCTCGATTGGATTCTGGTCTGGACTTTGACTTGGCCACTCTAACACCTAGATACGTTTATTTGTGAACCATTCCTTTGTAGATTTTGCTGTATGTTTGGGATCATTGTCTTGTTGGAAGATAAATCTCCGTCCCAGTTTCAGGTCTTTTGCAGACTCCAACAGGTTTTCATCCAGAATGGTCCTGTATTTGGCTGCATCCATCTTTCCCTCAATTTTAACCATCTTCCCAGTCCCTGCTGAAGAAAAGCAGGCCCAAACCATGATGCTGCCACCACCATGTTTGACAGTGGGGATGGTGTGTTGAGGGTGATGAGCTGTGTTGCTTTTACGCCAAACATATCGTTTTGCATTGTGGGCAAAAAGTTTGATTTTGGTTTCATCTGACCAGAGCACCTTCTTCCACATGTTTGGTGTGTCTCCCAGGTGGCTTGTGGCAAACTTTAGACGAGACTTTTTATGGATAGAAATGGCTTTCTTCTTGCCACTCTTCCATAAAGGCCAGATTTGTGCAGTGTAAGACTGATTGTTGTCCTATGGACAGACTCTCCCACCTCAGCTGTAGTTCTCTGCAGTTCATCCAGAGTGATCATGGGCCTCTTGGCTGCATCTCTGATCAGTCTTCTCCTTGTCTGAGATGAAAGCTTAGAGGGACGGCCAGGTCTTGGTAGATTTGCAGTGGTCTGATACTCCTTCCATTTCAAAATGATCGCTTGCACAGTGCTCCTTAGGATGTTTAAAGCTTGGGAAATCTTTTTGTATCCAAATCCGGCTTTAAACTTCTCCACAACAGTATTACGGACCTGCCTGGTGTGTTCCTTGGTCTTCATGATGCTCTCTGCGCTTTCAACAGAACCCTGAGACTATCACAGAGCAGGTGCATTTATACAGAGACTTGATTACACACAGGTGGATTCTATTTATCACCATCAGTCATTTAGGACAACAATGGATCATTCAGAGATCCTCGCTGAACTTCTGGAGTGAGTTTGCTGCACTGAAAGTAAAGGGGCCGAATAATTTTGCACGCACCACTTTTCAGTTTTTTATTTGCTAAAAAAGTTTAAATTATCCAATAGATTTCGTTCCACTTCACAATTGTGTCCCACTTGTTGGTGATTCTTCACAAAAAATAAAAATGTTATATCTTTATGTTTGAAGCCTGAAATGTGTCAAAAGGTTGAAAAGTTCAAGGGGGCCGAATACTTTTGCAAGGCACTGTACATACCACAAATTAAACCCCAAAACACATTCTGCTACTCCTACCACATGTGTGAGACTTTTACACAGTGTGGCCACATACAGAGGCCCAACATTGAGAGAGCACCATCAGGAACGCATTTTTTTTACACAAAGTTGTCCATTTATACAATAATTCTAACACATAGCATGTACATACCAAAAATGACACCCCAAAATAGATTTTCCTACTCCTCCTGAGTACGGCGATACCACGTGTGGGAGACTTTTCCTACAACCAGGCAACATGCAGGGAGCACCGTCAGGTGTTCTAGGGGCATACATTTCGAATCTGATTTGGCTACCTATTACACTTTTGTGAGGCACTGTAGTGGCATGGATGAGCATGAATGGGGATGGATGAGCTGTGGATTGGGATGGCTGAGCAAGGTTGAGCCATAAATGTGGATGGCTGAGTATGGATGGGATGACTGATCATGAATGAGTTTGGCTGGGTATGGCTGGATATGGCTGGGTATGGAGTATGGATGGGGGTGGATGGCTGGATGAGTATTGCTGGGTATGGATGGCTGAGCATAAATGGATGGATGAGCATTGCTGAGTATGGATGGCTGGATTAGTATGACAGAGGGATGGCTGAGCATAGATGGATGGCTGGATGAGCATGACAGAGGGATGGCTGAGCATGGATGGATGGCTGGATGGGGCTGCAATGGGAACAGATCAGCGCTGCGGGCACCACAGATCCAGCCCACAGCGCCGCTGCTGCACCCGATTTCTCCCTTCTCCGTTCACACTACACAGATCGGTACAGAGAGGGGAGAGAGGAACTGGACAAGACGCTGGTTTGTTTACAAGCTATCGCTCTGTCATTTGACGGAGCGATCACGTGGTAAACGCCCGCTTATAGCGCCAATTTACTGTGATCCAGAGGACCCCGTGGTCACGGATACTCCCGTGTGCACGGCCCAGGGGGCGCACAGGAGCGTGATTTTGGGAGGATGCCAATGTACACCCTCCCATAGTTATCAAGCCGCGCTGTAGTCACCAATCAGCTATGGCGTGGTTGTTAAGTGGTTAATCAAGATACCTCCAGATGAATGTTGTAGCAAAGTTCACTTGCAGGGGCCTCTGAGGATGATTGCAACGCAGTATCCATTTTTCTTTTTGCACCTCTACACACAAACAGAAGCACAGACCTAGCTATCATACACTATGCATGTGAGTGAGATAACAACAAGGAGATCTATAGACAGACCCAGAAGCTATGGGCAACAATAGTAAACTATTAATCATAGGAGCACGTGCCTATTAATCCCTTCTAATCTGGATTTAACAACAGTTCTTCCATAGTCCGGCCATGTGATCTCACACTTTCACCTGCCACTTCCCCTTTCTGGGGTTTTCAACCCAACATCCCAGAGGCAGGAAATACATACATACTATATCAGCTTGCCAGGCATTTACAAATACAGATAGTAGAGAGCAGCAGATCCCTACACATTTTTTTTTTTTTTATTTTTTTTTATTGAAAGTTTTTCAACACATTAATAACATACAAACATAGCCTCCCCCCCCCCCCCCCCCCCCGCCCATCCCAACCACTCCCTCCCCCCACCCGACAAAACTCCTGCCCGTGCAGCCCTCCAGTCTCCTTCCGGAGCTCAGTCTGTAATCATCGACAGTATCATACAGATAAGAAACACATTATTTGTACCGTTACTGAGTATTCAGCTACCCGAGATGGGGATGTAATCCAATCCAAGAGGTAGCACCTTCCCACCCCGCCCCTCACCCGACATACAAGGAGTATGCCACCAGTCGAGCAATCAATTCACAGTGTCTGCGGCATCAAGCCAACACCTCCACACCCTCTCAAATTTGTTAGGACACCCTCTGCTGAGATAAGTGGCTTTGTATAACGGTAAAGCTTTATTAATTAAACCTTTCCAATAGGAAACCGTAGGAGGTTCGGGTTTCTTCCAACATAGCAGGATAGATTTGCGTGCATAAAACAGCGCCAGAGAAATCAGAGTCCTCTGCGCCTTTCGAGGTGCCAACTCCTCCACCAATCCGAGCAAACAGATCCCTACACATTTAACCAATACAATTTGAAAAAACACCTTCAGTATGCATTCAGGAATTGTCGTGATCAGGGAGGTAGTAACCAAGGAACAGAACAAGGTCAGCACACATTTTACTTTATTACAAATCTGCTTCCTTGAAGAAAAAGGTATCCATCAGAAGCAATTCTCACTTCTTTTGATCCAACTGTCACATACCCACATCAGACTCTTTAACGAGAGAAGACTTCTGTTCCTTCATGTGCATGCAGCTGGGTCCAAACTCTCTTTACTGCTGCATGGGATGCCTGAAAACGTAGCTGAACTCTGCATGCAAGAAACAATCACTTTAGCTTTTGCATCTCTAGCATGCTCCCTGATTTCAAATAACCAAAAGGGGTGTATTTCTATCAGCTGTTAAGGTCCCCCTTAGGCACATCTGAGCTTTGAAATTTTAGTAAAGTTTGTTCTAACTTATTGGTCTGGTGTATCGACATTTATAAAAAAAAAGTACAAAATACTACATTAAACCTAAGTTGGCGGTTGTTTACTCTTTTCAAGTACATTCCAATGTTCACAATAATCACAGTCATACAGTGCCTTGCAAAAGTAGTGGTGAAGTAAAACTAGAAAATTATATACCGTATATACTCGAGTATAAGCCGAGATTTTCAGCCTCTTTTTTGAGGCTGAAAGTGCCCCCCTCGGCTTATACTCGAGTCATCGCTGTCTGCCCGCTCGATCAGCGTGTCGAGCAGACAGACAGCGGCCATTCTATAGTTCAAAAGCCGCGCCTCCGGCTCCGCCTTCGCCTGTGATAGGCGGAACACTGAATTTCCCAGCAGCCTGTGTTCCGCCTATCACGGACTTCGTATCATCCTCCTACTACGGACGAGGATGATACGATGTACGTGATAGGCGGAACACAGGCTGCTGGGAAATTCAGTGTTCCGCCTATCACAGGCGAAGGCGGCGGCGCAGCTTTTGAATTTTACAATGGCCGCCGAGGCGCCGACGAACGAAGAGGGCACGGGACGGAGGCAAGGCAAGGCACGGCACGGCACGGGACGGGACGGGACGGAGGCAAGGCACGGCGGCGAGGCACGGAGGCAAGGAGGCTCGGCACGGGACGGAGGCTCGGGACAAAGGCTCAGGACACAGGTAGGCTGGACACACACACACACACACACACACACACACACACACACACACACACACACATGGATACACACACACACAGGGATGGATGGATGGATGGAGACACACACAGGGATGGATGGATGGATGGATGGAGACACACACACACAGGGATGGATGGATGGATGGACACACACACACACACACACAGGGATGGATGGACGGACACACAGGGATGGATGGACGGACACACAGGGATGGATGGACGGACACACAGGGATGGACGGACACACAGGGATGGACGGACACACAGGGATGGACGGACACACACACAGGGATGGACAGGCATGTCTTACCCTCGGCTTATACACGAGTCAATAAGTTTGCCAGTTTTTTTGGGGGTAAATTGGGGGCCTCGGCTTATATTCGGGTCGGCCTATACTCGAGTATATACGGTACATAAAACTATTTTTCAGAAATTAAAACTGATAATTGGCATGTATGTATGTATTCAACCCCTTTGTTATGAAGCCCATAAAAAGCTCTGATGCAACCAATTATCTTCAAAAGTCACATAATTAGTGAAATGATGTCCACCTGTGTGCAATATAAGTGTTGATACCTTATCAAAACAATGCATATTTCTTTAAATAAATAAATAATATTTCAACTGAATTTTCAATAGTTTGATTCCAGTACCTACCAGCACTGTTAATTTGCACCCACTGTGTGGGAAGTCCTAATGTTATATTGTGAAAAAAAAACCTTAGAGACTAAAATTGTCATGAATCTTCAACAGTTTATAACCCACTTCATACAGTCCTTTAGTCTTATTTCTAACTGAATCCATCCTATTTTTTTGTATAAGAAAACACACATTCAGATTATATAAATGAAAAAGTGATCACATTAGTAGGTATATCTGAAATTTCTGGTGCATATCAGAATGTAAATAACTTAGATGTCTTTTCTCACAACAATAATGCTATCTGTGTATATGAGAGTCCATAGCCATCTATTCCAGTGATGAATGAAATAGGCAATCTTTTGGTAATCGATTTTTAGTCAGACATGTAATATAGGCATATTGCAGATATATTGGCAGGTTGAAGGCCAAACTGAAGAGGTAAAAAGCTCAGTGGCCTAAGAGAGGCATGGGATATTTTTTTTCCCAGCAGTCTTATGCCTCGTACACACGATCAAACAATCGGGTGGAAAAGTCCGGCAAACTCAAGTCTGCCGGACAATCCCCCCGTATGTAGCCTCCGACGGACTTTTTTTACCCGAAAGTACGGCGGACTTAGAAAGTATTTTTGCACTCCAATCTTCCCGCCGGACTTACATTTCGGCGGACAATCCGGCCGTGCGTATGCCAATCTGCCATACTTTTGAAATGAACGGACTTTTCCCGCCTGGAGAAAAGTCCTCTCATTTTGAGCACATCTCCAGGTAGGCGGGGCCCGCGAAGGATGCGTATGGATCCTGGTATGGACTTAAAGGGGAACCCCAAAGCTGAAAAAACGGCGTGGGGGTCCCCCCCAGGTCCACATCAGACCCTTGTCCGAGCACGCTACCTGGCCGGCCAGGAAAGGGGGGGACGAGCGAGCGCCCCCCCCCCCCCTGAGCCGTACCAGGCCGCGTGCCCTCAACATGGGGGGGTGCCTTGAGGAAGCACCTTGTCCCCATGTTGATGAGGACAAGGGCCTCTTCCCGACAACCCTGGCCGTTGGTTGTCAGGGTCTGCGGGCGGGAGGCTTATCGGAATCCGGGAGCCCCCTTTAATAAGGGGGCCCCCGGATACCGGCCCCCCACCCTAAGTGAATGAGTATGGGGTACAATGTACCCCTACCCATACACCTGTAAAATAAAGTACAAAAAAAACACAACACACAAGGGTTAAAATAGTTTATTGCACAGCTCCGGGGGTCTTCCATCTTCGGGGGGCTTCTCGCCGGACTCCTCCGCTATCTTCTTCTAGCTCTTTTACTAGCGGAGGAGCCCGGCTTTCTTCCTCGCCGCCGCCTTCTTCTTCCGACTTCGGGGTCTTGTCCCCCTCTTCGGTTCTTCTGCCGGGCCACCGCGCCTTCTTCTAGCTCTTTTACAGGCGGTGGCCCGGTCGTCTGTCGCCGCTGTCGTCGCCGCCTTCTGTTCTTCTCTTCTTCTCTTCAGATGTTGCCTCGTTGCATCCTCCACTCACAATGGCACCGACGCAACGTGCGGCGACTTATATAGGGACATCACCGGATGATGTCCCCGCCAATTATGGTGTCACAGTCCCAAAGGGGCTCCCGGATTCCGATAAGCCCCCCGCCCGCAGACCCCGACAACCAAAAGCCAGGGTTGTCGGGAAGAGGCCCTTGTCCTCATCAACATTGGGACAAGGTGCTTTGGGGTGGGGGGCGCGGCCTGGTACGGCTCAGGAGGGGGGGCGGCGCTCGCTCGTCCCCCCTTTCCTGGCCAGCCGTCTGCTGTGGACCTGGGGGGACCCCCACGCCGATTTTTTTCGGCATTGGGGTTCCCCTTTAAGTCCATACCAGGTGGTGGGGCCAGCGACGCATCCTTCGCGGGCCCCGCCTACCTGGAGACGTGCTCAAAATGAGCGGACTTTCCTCCGCGTGTGTGGGTGAGTCCGTTCATTTCAAAAGTACGGCGGATAGGCCGGCGGACTTAGTACGCCGTATTAGTCCGCTGAAAAAGTGCCGTGTGTGGGCAAGTAGCCCGTTCGCAAAGTCCGGCGGACAGTCCGGCGGGAAGTCCGCCGGATAGTCGGCTACGTGTGTACGTGGCATTAGTTAGAAATTCTAATTAGATTGTTTGTTATAATGATGGTTTTAATATGAAGATTTGTTTTTCTGACCTTGTTTTGTAATGTTTAGTGTACCACTTACAGTAGAAACTTGCAGAAGAATAGTGTGGATGATACCAGAACTCTGTCACATCTTTCACACTTATAATGGCCTGAACTGATTTGTGCTGAACTAGCTTTTCACACCTTACTTTTACACTGCACTTTAAGTTTATTCATTTTCTGAACCAGTACTAATCATAAAGCCAGCATATGGCTCCCAGACTACAAATGTCTGATCCTTGACATCAAATGAGGACATAGGTGGAGTTTTTTAAGCAAATTTGATTATTTTTTTTCCTTCATCGATAGAAACAGGAAGTCTTTAAAGGGATAGTTAACCTTTACCACAAAACTGCATATGCAGGTAAGGGGCATCTGTAAATAAAAACAAACTGCAGCGGTAACTAAAGTTGAAGAATACCCTTGCTATAGGTGTATGCCATTTATATACCTTATGAAGCCTGACTGGAATACTCCCAAAGCATTGCTAAGAACTCCCAGGATGTTGCTAAGTGAGGCCTAGTCATCACTTCTCACCTCCACCATCACAGGAGTGAGCTCTCAAATGCTGAGCTCAGAGCTACTGCATCAGGAGAGAGAAAAAGCATGTGGGGGTGTTTGAATTAGATAAAGAGCTCACTGCTGTGATGGTGGAGGTGAGCAGTGATGACTAGGCCTCACTTAGCAACGTCCTGGGAGTACTTTGCAACATCCTTAGAATATTCCAGTCAGGCTTCATAAGGTATGTAAATGGCCTACACATATAGCAAGGGTATTATTTATCTTTAGTCAGAGCTGTTTTAATCTACAAACATCCCTTACCTGCATAGGCAGGGATTTTGATTATAATAAAATGGGTCCAGGATCCTGTGTCGCTGCTGCCTCCCTCACTGCGTCTTTAGTTCCTGCCATGCTCCTTTTTGGCTATTGGATGACCACTGATTATATTCTTTTGTGCATGCTCTGCTCAGTATGCACAGAAGACAAAAATCACTAGGAGTTGGGAGTAGAGGGTTTTTTGGCTTGCACGTCTCTCCTGCCAAAACTTCTACCTCTTTCCATATCCCCCCTTCCCTTACCTTCTACATTGCATTCCCTATGGCTGTTACTATAATTTAAAGGTGTGCTTTCAGCATCAGTTTACAAGTTTAATAGTGGTGAAAACCTTTTAATTTGAGGTGTATGCCGCTGGTGCATACCTTTTGTACGTGTTATGTAACAGATGGTTCTGAAGTCTTATGTCGGGAATGTTTGTACTGTCTTTTCTGGAAAAGAATGTAAATAAATATTTTGCAAAAAAAAAAGCAACTTCTACATCCTAGTGATTTTTTGTTGTGTTTACGTTCTGCTACAGTTTTGGGGAAATATGTTTTTCCCTAGGGTTTTATTTATTTTGAAACATACTTATGTGTTAGCTATAGTTAGTGTGACATAAACATTATTGCAGTAATTCTGCCGTACAATTACTGTAGATGGTTCTCCATTTCATTTTGCTCCATTCTTATGTTGTGACCTTTCTGCGCTGACATCTGACTTTAACCAGACGTAAATACCTCTCCAGGTGCTGTATCCTGTACATCAAACAGTTATCTGCTATGGGTGTCTGTTCCATTAGGAAATGGACACCATCCTTCCATAAGGTAGCCTATTCTCCAGACGCATATTATTTTATTTTAGTGTTGTTATCCTTTCCAGGGTTATTTACCAAGATATGAAATCATGTAATGTGTTGCAAACTGGAACATTCATTTCCTATTATCTTAAGAGGATTTTACCAGCAAGAATCAACTCATGGATGTCTTCAGTATCCCATTGTCCAGGTTTACCTAATAAGAGCAATTTGCAACCTTCAGCCAGACATAGCACTCAGAGTTTGTCTTTCACTGTCTAAAGTAAGCTCACATCTGGTGAATGTTATGGCACTTTGCTTGTACTCCTTGCTGTTCTGCATTGTCTTAAAGCTAAACTCCAGATGGTTATAAAATACCACTAATGAATGCATTTATCTCTTGCTGTTTTGGGGTGCCTTAAAGCTAAACTTTACACACATAAAATAACACCAATGAATGTAGTTAAGTATTCTTCAAAACATACTGAGATGTCATTTTAAATGCATGCAGTGAGTACCTGAATTTCATTTGATATCAGTCGCTTGTATTACCCACTCTGTACAGCGGCACGCAGACTAAAAGGAAGTTAGACAGTACTTGGAGCCATTCAGGTATGCAGATAGGGCAAAAATGCAGTGTAAGCAAACTTTACTGTTCAGTCACAGGCCGTGGGCAAGGAGGTGACCCATCTTTATTGTTTAACTGAAGCAGAGAAAACTAAGGTCACCAACCTGCTTCTTCTGTCTGACACAGCTATGTAATTCTCAGGACTGGGTGAACAGAAATCCTTTGGCAGATTTATATGTGTATTCAGCTGTTTTCCTGCAGTTCAGTTTTATTGTATACAGAAATTAAAATACCATAAATGTATATTTAGTTTTAGAGACAAATATATCTTTATTGTTTTATACATAACATAGAAATAGAAAGACATGTCCACTGTAAAATATGGAATGGCCATAGATACAATGTACAGATAAAATATATAAGTAAAACAACTAAGCATTAGAGTGGAGATAACAAAAAGGAAATATTTGCACGACTTGGAGAAACCACCCAAGTGGTATGAGGTATGTGGAAGAATATAAGAGAATACATAGAGGAGAAATAAGGAAAGGTGACCAGAGATGGTCGAAAGAGGAGAAGAGAAGGGAAAGACTAGGGGAAAGTGACAAAGCATGAGCTAGACAATGAGATTGGGAGGATGATCATAATAATTGGAAAAAATAATAATATAGGGATGTAAAGGTTTGCTATTTAAAGAGGGATGCTGGAGACAACATTCTAAGGGATCTCCGAGGGTGTCCATGCAGCCCAAGGCCATCTTCTTGGGAGACTAAGGTGTTGGAGTGTAATTTCAGTTTTAACCTTGGATATGTATTTTGATTTATATCTGCTGTTTTGACATTATAATAGTCATGAAATCTGACCATGTTTAATAGTTTATTGGTTTTCCCTGGTAAAAAGACACAATACTGTACTTTCTATGAGAGTAACTGTGCTATAACCTTCATGTCTGTTAGGTCTACGGAAAGTTATGGTTAGAGCACATCGGCAGGCCTGGTGTTGGCAAGATGAATGGTACGGCTTAACCATAGAGGACATAAGACAGCTGGAGAAGGAAGCACAACTGATGCTGGCACAGAAAATGGCACAATTCAGCTTAAGCGAAAATGAAGGCGAACAGCATGGTGCCAAAGAATCTCCTGGAGAGAAGGATACAGAGACTAAGGTCATCACCTCTATAGAAACAGTAGATGAGCCAAGCGGCATTACAGAGTCCTTGACAGGAAGAGGCTTGACCAAGCAGTGGTCTACATCTTCCAGATCATCTAGGTCTTCAAAGAGAGGAGGTATGAGCTGCAAAAAATGTATTTCATCACATCTTTGTCCATGACATCGGTAAGACAGAAAAAAAATACATTAATGGCAATAACCAATCATATTCTGTCATTCGCCCAGTGCAGAATTCTGTCATCAGTAGTTCTGATAAATAGTCATTGTACTGCTTTACCTTTCTCTTTAATTTTACCATTTTCACAATCCAAATCTCTGCATTTATCTCTCTATGCTGTGCTCAGAAATACATGAACCTCTTATTCTAATCCCTTTTTTCCTCTGTAATGTATTTTCATTTCACATTACTGCCGGTAGCTCAGAATAAGTGGTATACATGTTGCTTCAATCGGTAATTAAATCTCCCAAGCGAAATTAAACAGTGTAAACAACCCAGTCATCATACATCAGTTGGACTGTCGTTAACATTGCAGGGGATACATAAATGCAAAACAATTCAAAGCAAAACTCTAACTTAGCTTGCATTGAATATCCTCCTTGTAGAGACTAATCCAGCAGCTCAGCTCATGACCTGTATTGTATAGGCTGCATCTGAAAGGTGAATTATGATTCAAAATTGATATGCATGAGTGGAGAAGTAGAGCACATCGCTTGCTCCCCGCTGCTTTTTTTTTTTCTTTTAAACCAAAGAATAAACTCTACGATTGCTGGAACATAACAGCATGAGGCTTATGCAAATAACCAGGACAGCCCAACAGTAACCAGCTCACTGCTGGCTGCCTATGGAAAAAATCACCATATTTGGGGGGCATTTTTACTTAGGTTGTCACCTGTATGAAAATAAAATGCAGTCGCAGAATTATCTGCATTTTTACATTTAAAAAAATTTACAGGGATATTTTGGAGCAGGTTGTGGTTTGGCAATAATACCTGAAGTTGTATTAAACCCTCCAAACAAAGAATTATTACATTGCAGCTTACCAATTCTTAATCAAGGTGGGTGCATTCCTTCTTTTTATTTTTTTTATTTTTAGGTTTTCAACTTCTTTTAACAGACCAAGCTGTTGGACAAAAGTGACAGGACTCGTTCACACAAGCAGTTGAGGGGCACTAAAACTTGTTTTTACCACCCCACAACCTCTTTAGAGGCAGCAGGCGATGTGCACAAATGCAGTGACTGAGCTACTTTGCTTTGTGGCTGCGGCAGAAATGATACTCTTTGGCTTTTAATGAAAATGGTCAATTTGAATGAATGAATGAATGCTCTGTAAGCACCCCGCAACTACATGCAATGCACGTGGATGCTGGGTACTAGTGTAGGGTCTAAGGGGTGAAAGCAGGCGGTGAGGAGGTGATAGAATTCTTCTTCCTGCCTGTAAAATGCTCACTGAAGTGTGATCACGCCAATGAATGTGGATCACTCGTCAGAGGCCAAAGCTAGTGTGAATGAGGCCTTAGATTGTTGAGACCATTGACAGAGGTACTTATAATGGTCAGCATTTATTCATGTGAAACCGTTATCCCAAAAGGGAGAATTGAACTAAATGCAGTTTGAGTTCAGCTTTCTAAAGCCCCATACACACCATCAGATTTTCTGCTTCAGATTTACCAAAACCATATAATATGAGGTCAAACCTTAGGAGTTTCAATGTGTATGCAATCAGGCAGGCCCTTGCACTACATGGTTTTGGTAAAATCTGATAGTGTGTATGGGGCTTAAGTCTGTCTAAATTTGCTAGTACAACACAAGCCTCTCCCCAGACTGATTATACTGATGTCAAAGGGTGTCTCTGTTGCTCCCCTATCCAGAGTGAAGACAGGAAGTGTGTTGCAGGTTATATCACCAGATGAAAATAGAAAAAAAAGCTTAAAAAGGGAAATCTATGCAGCCAGCAAATTTATAGATTGATGAGCTTCAGTATATAATTTTTTTTGATTTGGGGTTTAATACCACTTTAACATCTTGAATAAAGTCTGCAGTGGTCAGGTATGTGACAGAATACAATGCACCCCCGTCCTCACCCTTGGTATTCCTACATCTACTCTGCCGCAACATTGCTAACATGCCAACTAAACCTATGTAAGCAGCTGCTATGTCTCATAGCACCAGAATACAGACTTTAACACATTTTTAAAATGTTGAATGCAAATATCATTGTAATATGATTGGATGATATCAACACACACTATTTCAATTTAAATACAACTATGAAGCTGTTCTTGCCCATATTGCCTAATATTTTATGTTTTTTTTTTAAATGCGCATTTCCTCTTTCTTATAAATACCCCTGTTACTTTTGTTTCTGTATGTATCTATAGTGCCACACAAGGTGAAAGCTTGCTCATATTTGAAGGTACCTGACTGTTGTCAACTAAGGTGTGAATTATGACACTCGGCCCATCTGTGCCGTCTATTTACATCCATAACCCGATTTGGCATATTGTTTCTTTACATGCTTCAGCTTAGTGACCATTGGTCGCTCAAGTTTGATGCATTCTTTAACAGATGCTTTGATGCACATGCTGATTAGCTGCTGACTACTGTCGAACAGGACTGACTATAGATGGATCACCATTCAGCCGATCCCTGCTGAACTAGACAAATTTCGATCCATCTACATAGGTAAATTACTACAATGTAGAACAGGGATATGCAATTAGTGGACCTCCAGCTGTTGCAAAACTACAAGTCCTATCATGCCTCTGCTTCTCTGTATCATGCTTGTGGCTGTCAGAGTCTTGCTATGCCTCATGGGACTTGTAGTTCTGCAACAGCTGGAGGTCTGCTAATTGCATATCCCTGTTGTAGAAGAAAGTCAGCAGGTTATAATGTGTATATATAGCTCAGACTTTTCTTTAGCTCTGGATAGAGTAAAACCCTATCCTAAAGTGGTTCTAAAGGCAGAAGGTTGTTTATCTTAATGCATTATATGCATTAAGATAAACAACCTTCTGTGTGCTGCTCCCCCCTCAGCCCCCCTAATACTTAAGTGAGTCCCATCTCGATCCAGTGATGTTGAACGAAAGACTTGGCTGTTTGTCTCTCCCTCCTGTTTGGCTGAGACACAGCAGTGGGCAACATTGGCTCCCGCTGCTGTCAATCAAAGTCAGTGAGCCAATGAGGAAAGAGGGAGCGGAGCGAGCCATGGCTCCGTGTCTGAATGGACACACAGAGCAGCGGCTCGGGTGCCCCCATAGCCAGCTGCATGCTGAGGGGGTACTCAGCAGGAGCAAGGGGCCAGGAGCACTGGCAAGGGAACAGAGGAGAGGAGCATCTGGGCTGCTCTGTGCAATACCACTGCACAGAACAGGCAAGGGAAAACATGTTTGTTAGTTTTATACAAATAAAAAAAACTTTAGTCTCAGTGTAAAACCCCTACTGGATTTTTTTTTTATTTCTATCGGTTTTCCAGTACTTCCTATGACTTCCTGTCCCACAGATGCAAGAGGAAGTTAGAGGAAATCTCTCAAAATAGGGAGAATTCACCTCTTAGGCATTTGTCCCTGGAACAGGTCTCCACATTTGAAGACTTCACTTTACCTCTTATTCTGGGGACAACTCTAAAATTGTATATTTCCCATCATTTTCTTTCTTGATGATGGTATTCACCAGTGCAAATAGAGAACATAGCAATAAAAAAAATTCACTCTATCCAAAAAATACAAGGTTTTGCCTAAAGATAAACTTTAAACCAGGGCTGAACAAAATCACATGAAATACAGGTGCCGGTCCTACTATTTCAGGAGCTAGAATGTATAGTTTAGGCAGAACTAACGTTTTTTTTTTTACAAGTAAAAAAAAAAAGTGCACATGCATACTTGCAAATCTGTGTTACATTTTGAATTATCCAAGTTTCATATTGTCCATATGACAGCTTGTAAAGACTTCATCGATACTAGCGTGAGGTGATGAGGACAGTATTACCATCTGGGTGATGTGCAGTGGCGGCTGGTGTTTTTTTTTGGGTGGTGGCAAACAATCCACCCGCGGTGGCAGCTTCTCTCCAGGCTGCGGGCTTGTCTCAGTTCCTGAGCGTCTCCTCCTGGTGGCCAATCCGATCGGATCTCCTTTCGGCCAGTTGGGTGACAGGTCCCCTGACCCGCTTCCTGATTGGCCAGGAGGAAAATCAATGTTACAAAAGCGAATATTCATTCGCTGTTGTCACACAACTGGGTGGGCTTTGGAGTGCTGGAGTGCCCACCGAGCCCACCCTTTTTTGAAACCTATTAGAGCCTCTGGCTCTAATTACATGCTTCAAACCCCCCCCATTGGACCCCATGCGTCTGGTGCCCTGCATGTCGATCAGGGGGCCTGACGCATGGATATGGGGGGCTGCGCCCATGCTCCCCTAATGGACAGGTCGCCACTGGTGATGTGCTGCATTTGTTCCCTCCCTGGAAGTACTCTGTAATAACCAGGCATGTGACAGGGTGAGTTAAAAGTTTTGTGAGGGGCTGCATTGTTCTACGCAGTGATAGTCTTTGCCTCTTATGCAAATATAGGAGCATAATGACATTTTTTTTTTTTTTTTTTGCTTTTGAACTTTTCTATTGAATTTTTTTTAGCGTTTAATATACAAAACAACAATACCAAAGAAAAGGGAAAAAAAAGAAAATCTGGAAAAAAAGACAAAACAGTACGTTTCATAAACATATCTCACTAATGCATGTAAGATAATTGACAAAATATGTCACTTCAGCCCCATATGCCAGTACACAAAATCAAGCCATATATCATAGCATTACATAAAAAATAATAATAAATAAAAAAAAAAAACTCCAGAAACACATATGGATGAGTAGTAACACAAATAGAATGTCATAAAATTAGGTAACGGCATAAACCAGCAATCGATAAACAGCAAGTCAGAGGGATCATATTTTATAGAATTTTTGTACACAACCCCTATGTTGGAATGCTAATTTTTCGCTAATTTTTTTCTTTCAAGAGTTTTTTGAACCATATTATGCCATTGAAAAATTGTTGGTGGATAGGGGACAACCAATTCTGGACTATTTGTTTTCGAGCTACAAAAAAGTAAATGTATGGCCATTAATCTAAGGATTGGGGATAATGATGACATAACTATATGGAGCTATGAACTGCATATGACCTTGGGGCTATGCAGCCAAAATATCTGAAACCAACAGGTCCTGCTAGTATGCCCACACAAGAGCTGGGGGACCTGCTGGATAAGCCGAAAGACACATAGAGGGGAATTTATTAAAACCGGTGCAGACAGAATCTGGAGCAGCTGTACAAAGGCAACCAGTCAGCTTCTATCTTTCATTTTTGATGCTTATCTGAACAAGCTAAAGAAAGAAGCTTATTAGTTGCCATGCACAACAGCTTCAAATTCCGTCTGCTCCCGTTTTGATAAGTTTCCCCCCATAGTTTTGCAAGTGTGCATGCATGCACCATTTTTAACTTGCAATTATTGAGTGTTTGCTTTAAGAAGAAACAACAAATTTAGTTCTGCTTTTAGGGAGTCGAGGGCAAAAGATTCCATAGCTATTTGGTTTCAGTTTTTTTCAGCCCTCGCTACAACATTGTTCATCATCTTTACCTGTATAAATAGGTTAATGGAGTTTGATATATTTAAAAAAGATATAAAATTAACTTTCTACGTTGTGCATTGCATACATATAATTCTAGTTTCTTTCACTGACAGGTAGCCCTTCTCGACACAGTATATCAGAGTGGAGAATGCAAAGCATCGCCAGGGATTCAGATGAGAGCTCAGATGATGAGTTTTTTGATGCTCATGGTGAGTACTCCAGCATCCTTTTGTTACCCAAAACGGTTATTCTACATTTTATTTCAATAAGGGGTTACAGTTTGGTTGCAAATGTTATCAGATCATACTGTATGTAAATTACACATCTATTAACACTTTTTCTGCCAGGAATGTATTAAGTATATCATGTCTGTTTCTGTCCTCAACAGCGATAGGTGCATCAGTTATATCACAACCCTTAATGGGTTTTATGGGTTCTGCAGAAATGAGCTGCTGTGTAGAAGGAACTCCGAAATGCTGCACATGTCCTTGTTCTTCTACAGGAAGACACTTGAAGTGTCTGACTACTCAAAAAACCGCTTATACTAAAATTATCAACTGTAAACACAGCACAGGTGTCTTTTAAATACAATAATAATATTAAAGTGGTTGTAAACCTCAGTCATGAAATCTGAACAAAGCACATTCAGTATATCTCGAGTGTTTACTTCTGTCTCCAAAGTTCTAAGTGTCCTTTCTCTCTGGTGCTTCGTTCCTCTGTTATCAGCATGTGTCACTTCTGAGAATTTTTCCTGACAAATGAGATAAGTTTGTGATGGGGAGGGAGCTCAGCACACAGCTTGTCTATTCTGAACACAGCTTTGTATTCCTCCTTAACCACTTAAGCCCCGGACCATTTGGCTGGCCGAAGACCAGAGCACTTTTGGCAATTTGGCACTGTGTCGCTTTAACTGACAATTACACAGTCGTGTGATGTGGCTCCCAAACAAAATCATCATCCTTTTTTTTCCCACAAATAGAGCTTTCTTTTGGTGGTATTTGATCAGCTCTACAGTTTTTATTTTTAGCGCTATAAACAAAACAAAAATGACTATTTTGAAAAAAAAATGCATTTTTTTTACCTTTTGCTATAATAAATATCCCCAAAAAACATATAAAAAAAACATTTTTTCCCCTAAGTTTAGGCCATCAAGTATTCTTCTACATATTTTTGGTAAAAAAACACGAAGCTCCCGTGAGCATGATCACGCAAGTCCCTCTTCAAGGGCAACGTACAGGTACGCGATTCTGCCTGTACGTGCCCTTCTGCCGCAGTATATCTGTGCGAGGCGGTCAGGAAGCGGTTAAGTCCTGTGCAGTGTGGGGAGGGGTATGTGTCCCTTTCCTCCACCCCTCCTGTGATACTGACAGATGCAGAATGATTTTATCACAATTGTGCACTTTTGAAGGTACTGTATGTAGAGAAGAGAAGACTGCAGATAAACAAGTAAAACTTATGTAGGATGATTTGTGTCATCTCTGTGTATCACATAAAGCTTCACTTCACTGGGTATATGAGAAGGTTACAACCACTTTAACCACTTCCAGCCTAGGCCAATTCTGGCATTTTATATATATAGAATAAAATGGTGTTTGTTGCAATTTATGTAATTTTTCAAACAATTTCTTTGGAAAAAACATACTTTAATAAATTTGAATGCAAAAAAACACAATATATAACCCAATTTGTGGTACAATATAAAAGATGATGATACCTGGGGTTCAACGGGCAGGCCCTCAAAGCCTTCAACCTGGAAGCAGAATGGTAGATTGCACCGCAAGACAGAAGGTCTGTGTGATCTGAAAGAGGCAAAGGGGAGTCTGCTAGAAGCCGGAGTATGTCCGAGTACCAAACCCTCCTGGGCCAGGTGATGCGAGAAAGATCACTGGAAAAAAAAAGCATCCATCACTTAAGGAAACTAGCAAAAATTGAGGATAATGATCAGTGGGAGGGCTATATAGGGATCCTTCTGTTTGCCTGTGTTCAATAACCCGAACATAGCAACGTATAACCCAGTCTTCTGAAACTGTTGCTTAAGACAATGCCTGTGTCCTGTACTGTAAGATCAAGAAATAAACTTTTTAGCTATAGATACTTTGTAGCTGCAACTTTAGCATGGAGCAATTTAGCTTGCAAGTTACTCAGCCCGTATACAGTGTTATGCCATGTACACACGACCGGACTTTCCGGCAGACTTTCCGAATGAACAGACTTGGACACACACAATCACACCGAGCCTGATGGATTTGACTGTGATGACGTACAACCGGACTAGAATAAGGAAGTTTGTAGCCAATAGCTGCCTTAGCGTTGGTTTTCGTCTGTCGGACTAGTATACAGACGAACCGATTTTTCGACCGGACTCGAGTCCATCAGAAAGATTTGAAACATGTTCTAAATCTAAAGTCCATCTGATTTTTTGACAGCAAAGGTCCGATGAAGCCCACACACAATCAAATTGTCTGATGGTTTCGTTCCGTCGGACCTTTGCTGTCGAAAAGTCCGGTCTTGTGTACACGGCATTATAGTCTAAAATGGTTTCTTAGATATTTAGTTATAGCATGCTTTGACTGTGTGAAGTTCAGGTTGCTTGGGGTATTCTCAGGGAAATTCTCATTAAAAAGCATGTCCAGATATTTTACTTTGTCTTTTTTATTCCTTGCCATCCTTGTGTTTAGAAGATTTGTCAGACAATGAGGAAATGCTACCAAAAGAAATCACAAAATGGAGCTCGAATGACTTCATGGACAAAATTGAGACAGCTGAATCTGATGAACTGCAAGGTGAGTGTAAGATTTCCATGTGTATGAGCTGCAATTGGCTAAGGCATACAGTAAATGTTGAAACTAATAGATAATATGTACAGTGCCTTGAAAAAGTATTTGTAGCGATGCCCCCGTAGGAGCTGCTGAGTCTACTCGCCCACCTGTCACCCAGCCCAGCCCAGCATTCACTTCCCAGGCACTTTTGAGACAATAAACAGTCCATGTGATTGTTTTGTATTTTTATTGCGGGATTTGAACTTGGATATGGATAGGAATATATGGGATGCCTGGTAGAATGAACAATTAGTTGATTGTATATCAATCAGTTGGGACAACTGTACACTTAGCTACTTCAGTCTCCTGCAGCACATCTCTTGCTTGCTGACTGTTACTCTCTCTATCTCTCTAGAACATCACTTAACCCCAGGCACAGCTAGCATGTGGTTAGGCCAAACTCTGACTCAGTCATGTCTCAGCAACTGCCTTTTGCAGGCAGGGACTGCGAGTCCCCTTTGATATAGCAAAAATAGGATAGGAAGTCTTTAGTGCTAGCTGTCCTGTGGTGGACTGCTGCTCCCAGTAACTCCTCTTCAGGCCCTGCCAGCCCTCCTGGCTCCAGCTGCCTGACTTCACTGCCTGTGACATTGCAATCCTCACTGGCTCCACACCCAGCTCTGACTGTTTCCTCTCAGTCCTCTCTGGCATTCCCATGTCACTCACCAACCCTCCTGGCTGCAAACCGGTGGTTCCCTCCTGAAGACTTGCCCGGCAGTACTAGCTCCCGCTGTCCTCTCTGACTCCTCTCTGCGCCTCCTGTTTAAAAGAAATTCTGGTTCTGGATGGCCATCCTTGGTTAATTCAGCAAGCCACTTTGAACCCTCTGTACCGGAGGCCCCCCAAAATACAGGAAGCAAACAAGATGTATATTCATAGGGTCTCTGGGGATTGGTCAGGGCTCCCTGAGACACCCCAGACAGCTGCTTCCCACTTCCCCACCTCTCTTCTAGAATCCTCTAGAAGAAAAGGGGAGGTGACAGTGGAGTGATGCTGTCTGTGAGTCACCAGCCTACTCTGAGCCACTCCCAGCCCACACAGATCAAAACAAATCTGGCCCTTATGGAAGAGTGATAAGACGAAAGCCATTGTTGAAAGAAAGCCATAAGAAGTTCTGTTTGAAGTTTGCGAGAAGCCATGTGGGGGAACACAGCAAACATGTGAAAGAAAGTGCTCTTGTCAGATGAGACCAAAATCAAACTTTTTGGCCAAAAAGCAAAACACTATGTGTGGCAGAAAACTAACACTGCACATCACCCTGAACATATCATCCCCACCATGAAGTGTGGTGGCAGCATCATGTTGTGGGGATGCTTTTCTTCAGCAAGGATAGGGAAGCTGGTCAGAGTTGATGGGAAGATGGATGGAGCCAAATACAGAACAATCTTGGAAGAAAACCTGTTAGAGTCTGCAAAAGACGTGAGACTGGAGCAGATGTTCACCTTCCAGCAGGACAACGACCCTAAACATACAGCCAGAGCTACAATGGAATGGTTTAGATCAAAGCATATTCATGTGCTAAAATGGTACAGTCAAAGTCAAACTTAAATCCAATTGAGAATTTGTGGCAAGATTTGAAAATTGCTGTTCACAGTTCTCCATCCAATCTGATAGAGCTTGAGCTATTTTGCAAAGAATAATGGGAAAAAATGTCACTCTCTAGATGTGTAAAGCTGGTAGAGACATCCCCAAAAAGACTTACAGCTATAATTGCAGCGAAAGGTGGTTCAACAAAATATTGACTCAGGGGGCTGAATACAAATGCACGCCACATATTTATTTGTAAAAAATATGTGAAAACCGTTTATCATTTTTAAACATATTGTATGTCATTCTATAACTAATTGTACACACGGGGGTATATTTAAAGTCCCAACATCCATTCTACCTCCATGCATTTATCATTTTCCTTCCACTTCACAATTATGTGCCACTTTGTGTTGGTCTATCACATAAAATCCCAATAAAACACATTTATGTTTTTGGTTGTAACGTGACAAAATGTGGAAAATCTCAAATCGTATGAATACCTTTTCAAGGCACTGTAAATGTGTAAATACCGTATTTATCGGCGTATAACACGCACCCCAAGTTTAGGAGGGAATTTTAAGGAAAAAAACTTTTAGGAGGGAAGTTTAAGGTAAAAAACGTACATTTAAATGCCCATCAATGCAGCCTTATCAGTGTCTATCTGCAGCCTTGTCCATCATTGCAGCCTTGTCCAGTGTCCATCTGCAGCCTTTTGTCATTGCAGCCTTGCCCAGTGTCCATCTGCAGCCTTGCCTTTGCAGCCTTGTCCAGTGCCTTTGCAGCCTTGCCAGTCTCTTTGCAGCATTGCCCAGCCACTAATCATTTAAAATTGGTGCTGATCTCCGCTGACTGTGAGTGGAGAGGAGTGAGCATCGCCGACATACAGAAAGCAGAGTGGACTCGGCTAGACTCGGCTCTGCTCACAGTCAGGGGCGGGACTACGAGAGGAGCCAAGTCTAGCCGAGTACACTCGGCTTTCTGTATGTCGCCAGCGCTTGCTCCTCTCCTCACAATCAGCGGAGATCGTCCGTGATCGGCGTATAACATGCACCCACGATTTTCCCCTGATTTAAGGGGGAAAAGGTGCGTGTTGTACGCCAATAAATGCGTTAAGTAAAACCGTTCATCTCGTGCTTAGATTTCACATCTGTATTGTTTAGTCTCCTAGTCCCATTCAGTCTGTAGGCTGAATAATTGTCACAGGATATATTGACATGGTAGGAAAGCAGAACAACAATGAAATGCTATATTGTTTTATTTTGAAAATCCTCATAGTTTATAAATTAGATTAAAAAGTGGCTGTGCCAAATACTAATGTGTAAGTTATTCACGTTTAAGTGTAGACCTTTTGGCTGCTAGTGAAAAACAACATTCAGGTAAAAGTGATATGAAAGTGGTATGAATAAGTTGTAGTGATGATGTTAGGTTACAACAGAATATTGTTTACACAGGTAATATTCAGCATTTATCCATTTCATTTGAGGGTCCTATAATTGCAAGTGTACCAGGGACAGCTAACCAAAATCAGTGCTCAAATAGCTCTGCTTATGATTCCAATTGCAAGATAGAGTACTGATACCTTAAGCCACAACTGTGACGGCACTGTGCTAATATTAGCTGAAGGAGTAGAATTTGTAATCTCATACAGAATAATTTGATTATAATTTAAAAAAAATATTAGAAAGTTCATGACAACTTTTATTTCTGTAATAATTTTTCCTTTGTTTTCTTTGCCTTTAGATGATTCCTATCATGAACCAGCAGAATATACTGGCAGTTCCAGTGTGGAAGGATTAAGTATAATGGAGGTATGTGATGTGACGTAAATGTCTTTGTAACACATGAGCTTGATGGGACTGAATATTGGACTTAATAGTGGCTAAGAATCCACTGCACTGTCAATAAACTGCCCACCCCTAGTACAAAACTCTTTGGCCATGCGCTTGTCAGTGTGACGGGTGCAGTGGCCAGGGACGGAGCACACTGCGGAAAGAGTGCAAATCCAGATATATAAGATGGTCAGTCTACCGTCCGCACAGAGAGAACATTTACAAAAATGAAAAAAGTTCATGAAATGAAACGTTCAAAGCACCAATCTTAAAGATTGTGAATGATCCTAAAGCATAAAGATGTTCTTGTTTATTCCACAGATAATATTCATATCCACCACGCCAATTATTCCAATGAAAAACATACTCACCACAGGGAGTTGTCTAGTTAAGTAAGTATTATGTGGTACATGAATGGAGCACAAACACCATCACTTTTGGTGCTTGGCCCAGACGAAATTGTAAGGGGTGTCTGACACCTTTTATGAATTCCCCACCTATATTTTTGACAAGTCTGTAAACTTAAAATAATATTAAACCCTGATCATTTTTAAGTTTAACATACTGAGCACAATAAAATTAACATTCCCCAGTAAAGGGATTTGCAGTTTACAACTTTTAGTGCTGCTGGCTCCTGCTGTCTCAGTGGTGCTTCCCTGTACTTCCTATCTTCAGTTAAAATCAGACAGTGCAGTCTCCAGACAGTCTTTTAGCTTGGAGGTGGGAGCATGGGAGTGCCTTGCCATCCTAAGCTATGGAGTTGTTTCTTTCTATTGATGCACGCAGTGTAGCGAGACACAGCTGCTGAACGTGCTTAAAATACTGAGGGTTCAATATCACTTATAGTTGTAGCTGCTGAGGCTACTATTTATTAGGATCTGGGAATCTTTATATGAAACAACTGTGCTTAACTTTAATATTTCTTGTGATATCCTTTTGTAAAGAGGTTCATGAGAAACTTTATAGTTCATAGGAGCAGCATGTAGATGCTTGAGACTGATCTTGTGGAATCAGAAACTAGCAGTGTCAGAGGAAAGGTCAAACAGGGCAGCCTCCATACTTACTTACCACAAGATTTTGGTAAGCAAGTGGTTACATACTGTTCTCCAGTTTACCTCAGCAAATGCCCCCTTCTTACAGCATCTCTTCATTCTGACCTCCGACCCTCCCCAAAGCCTCTTCTAATCAGCATCAGCTCACCTCCCCACCTGTAGTACTTCACATCCCTCAGCGGCAACTGAACTACTGTTTTTTTTTTTAAATCAAAAGGCTTTTATTGTAAGAAAAGCAAAAGGCACTTCCAATACAGATATGCAAATCTACAGTCCATACATATATAAGGAGTATTTATTTAATCTTTATACTGTATCTTATATAAATTCTCCTTGCATCCTCCATATTTCCCTTTGCTGAAACCTCAAAAAAGAAAGAAAAACTTAACAATGACAGTGTACTCTTCTTCTGATATGACCCGTATCTGTGTACACTCCATAACAAAAGCATCTTGGTCACTGCTTCTCGCCATAATGTGTGTCAGCTATTGCTTGCCTCATTAAACTGTAAGCTCATCTTACCAGAGCCAATAATATTGTAGCAGCCTGTTGAGGACAAGTTGTGGAGGAGCTACCTCGGGGGCGCCCAGCCAACATTGCCATATTTTTTCAAACTTCTTAGGAGACTTTCTATGATAAGTTATTTTTTCTTGAATAAGAATGTTTGTAACTGCTTGGATCCATTGTTTGCTCGTCGGAAACCTGGCTAGACAGCCAATACCTCACTATAAGCTTTCTAAATAAAGTAATCTAATAAGAGCAAGGTATACCGGAGAGGAGTACAAGTCCTCGTCCAGACCGCCCAGCAAGCACACCAAGGGATCCACTGACAGTTGAACCTGATAGATATTATTAATGTTCCTGATGACATTATTCCAATATCTAACAAGCTTGGGACATTTCCAGAACATAGGTATGAGGTCTCCCGGGTGAGCCTGACACCTAGGACATATGGGTGAGTCTCGTCTTTCCCATTGGTGTAACTGTACCGGAGTCCTATACACGCTATGTAAAATAAACAGCTGCAATAATTTTTGTGCTGCAGACACTGACACTAGGGGCCCCGCTGCTAGTATTTGCTCCTATTGTTCTCCATCAATTGGACCAATGTCTCTTTCCCACTTCTCCCTGAAAGGCAGAAGATCAGGCACCTGTATATGAGTCAACAGTTGTGTAAAGATTTTAGGCCTAAATCATCAACAATTTGATACAGATATTTAACTCCTGCAGCCTCCCACCATGTATAACCACTAAGTTTGGCTATCTTGGTGTAAAATCTATTCTGCCCATCTCCATATGGGATAAGGCAGAGTAGGTCGTATGAGGATTAATAAGTAAATCTCTAGAGGGATTCGGTACATTGGGCAGATTCCATCCTGTGAAATGTTGTAGTTGTGCAGCGAAAAAAATACGTTTGATCATGAGGGACTGCCATTCCTCCTTGATCCTTAGGGTACTGTAGGGTAGTTAGTTTTATCCGGGCCACCTTGTTTTTCCAAATTAAGGTTCTAAACTGGGAGTCTATACATTGGAACCAGTACTTGGGTATCCAGACCAGGGGCATTGTGAAGTATATACAACAATTGTGGGGTCCAGATCATCTTAGTTAAATTAGCTCTTCCTGTGACTGTTGATGGCAATTTACACCAAGTTATACACTTGTTTTTAAATGTTTGTAGTAATGGTTTTATGTTATTAAGAGTTATATAGTACTTAGGGTCTTTTGTCACTACTATTCCCAAATACCTAAACGATGTGACTACCTGTATCTGGGGCACACTATCAGGCAGAGCCATGGGCAGCTCATCCAGCGGGAGGAGCACCGATTTGTGCCAGTTAATGGCAAAGCCAGAGAACTCGCCAAACAACTCGATGAGCTGTGTGGCAGCAATTAAGGAACCAGCTGTATCCCCCAGATACAATAGTGCATCATCGGCTGAAAGCGATATTTTTATCTTCCCTTTGTGCTCTGCTCTGATCATAGGGCTCCAATGCCAGGGCAAAGAACAGGGGTGACAATGGACACCCTTGTCTAATACCTCGAAACAATGGAAAGTCCTCTGATAGGGAGTCATTTATTTAAGCCTTGCTGCTGATGCTGCATATAGGAGTTTTATCCAGGATATAAACCCTTCCCTTAATCCGAATCTAGCCAGTGCTGCCCACAGATCCTTCCACAAAAGCTTTGGCAGCATTGAGGGAGAAAACTGCTCTATTTCCTGGGTTCTCTACTGGAATTTGCATATTCAGGAAGAGCCTCCTGATGTTCAATGCTGTAGATCGTCCTGGGATAAAGCCAGACTGGTCTATATGTACGAATCCAGAAATAACCCTTGCGATTCTAGTTGCCAGCACTCAGGCCAGTAGCTTGGCATTTGAGTTGAGCAGCGAAATGGGTCTGTACGAGTCAGGCTGTAGAGGGTCCTTGCCCAGTTTTGGAAGCACCACTAACTGAACTACTGTTTGATTGCCCATTGATAAAACAGGGCCTTAGCACTAGATGAGTGTGCTGATCTAGGAAGTGGAGAGGAAATAGTAGAAGAAATGTAGATTTGTTTAATCGGGTAATGCGCTTAGGAATGGTGACATTACAGTGCTTCATATTTACTATGGAGGCATTGAGGCTCCCCTTTTGTGTCAGGGGCTACAAGACTGCATGGTGCATATTGAGTTAGATGTGTTACTGATAGAGACCTAAGAGATTAAATGTATGAAATATCAACTTTGGGTAATTTAGACTTTAGAATATTACAGTTATTAGGTAAAATAAAAGATGATAGTTTGTCTATACCACTGTCATGTGAATAGTAAAGAAACTTTGAACTATAGAAGATTTTGGGCTCTAAACTGAGTATTCTTTTCAGCTATTAACAACAGACAACAGATTTGCTATAAAGGGTTTAACCTTGCACTACTTTTATCTAAATCTAAAAAAATATACAAAGTTTTGTTATTAGGTATCCTGGGGATAGTAATGACTTATTAAACATTCAGTGCAGGTGAATCACTCATTGTCATTTAAAACAGATGCACCAAGAAGATTCACCTTCAGTGAAGTGAAGTGTTACAAGTTCTTTTTAAGGTTAATAAGCTTTGGGTGATGTTAAAGGTCCTATTTTTTTTTTTTTTGAAAATTCCCTTTTTTAATTTTTAGAGATAAAGGTCAAGTGTTAGGGTTAGGTTAAAGTTAGGGGCAGGGTAACAGTGCCAAAATTCCAACACAAAGAACTACCAGCGGCAAATTCATGATGCCAAAAAACAATGTATTGTAAAATCATTGACTGCCACTAGACACTTATTAAAAACTAAGTCTGGCCATACATGGCCTGATCCCAACCTGTGACAGTGAGACAAATATTAAACCCTGTAGGACTTCCCTAATAAAAAGACATTTAGAATGATATTTATTTCTGCACAAGCCACATTCAATCCAATACACTCCATGTAGGGAAGAAAAGTATGTTTTTGGCACGTTTGCAGCTAGGCCATTTTGGCTGAATCATGAAGGTGGTATAGGCATGTTCCGAGACAGGCACATTTTTAACTTTTCACCTCCTTATTTCCCTGTGAGTTTTTTGCCAGTCCTAAACACCATGTATAGCTAGCCTTAAGCTCGCCATAGATGTATCAAAATTTGGCCAGTTCAGCTGGAACCGTCCAAATTTTGATCCATCTATGGCCATTCCCATTCAAGAGGAGTCGACCTAATGATCAACTCTTTTGAAGCCAGTCGATTGAAGCACTGATCCGTGTATTCTAGCAGTGGAGAAGTTTTGCTGTCAAAATACTTTAGTCCTTTATCCACCTTGAATGCATGGATGGGGGAATCCATTTGTTTGTTTTTTTGTTTTCGGTCCCTTCTTACCCTGCTAAAATAGTAGAGGGCAGTTCTGATTGAGATGCAGTTTAGAAGGTGAGTAAGTAATCAAGCACATCAAGAAACATTCTGGAATACAGATGACCATCTTAAAGTGGGTCTAAAGGCAAAAGGTTTTGTTTTGTTTTTTACAGTAATGCATTCTCTGGTAAAAAAAAAAACCTTTTAATAGCATCTCCCCCACCAACACTTACCTGGGTCTTCTCTCAATTCAATGCTGTCCCATCTTCAGTAGCTCTTCTTCCTAATTCCTGTACTCATAGGAGGCTCTGATGGCAGCGGCTCCTGCTGCTGTCAGTCAAATCCTGTGAGGAGGAGGTGGGGCCAAGCGGAGCTGTGCCTCAATGGACGCACACAGCCTGGCTTGGGAGTGTCCCTCACACAGGGGGGTGGGGGGGGGCACCAGAAGAGGAGGTTCACATTTCACAGATCAGGTAAGTATAACCTCTTTTTTTATTTTAGAAAAAAATAAGGTTTGCAACTGCTTCAACCAATAGTTTTTACTTGTGTGATTTTACCAAAAATGTTACAATGTTATCTGAGCTAGCAAATTACTGTTTCTCTCTAGAGAGAATCAGAGTCCGTTATAAGAAAATAATAATTTACTTGTATCTGGTCAAGATCATGATTTGTCAAGAGTAACATAGAGTGACTGGCTATGTTTTCTCAGCCCTCTGGGTATTTACTACTCAGAACCATACTTGGCTGTATAAAAGGGAATTCAGATGACTTCCTGGGAGTACAGAATATTAGTATTTTTTATGTACTGGAATCAATAATTTAAATAAGTTGTGCTTATTTGTGCTTTTTGTGAAGTCAGTTGCAACCCAGCAACTTGCAACTGGACCACTGAGATATAGTGCTGCTGAGCTTGTCACTTTCCAGGCACAGATCTATACTTCCTGCCACCTAGGACAAGGGTCTTGTGCTACTCTACTACCCCAACAACTGCTTGGTATTGGTATCATACCAACAAGATCAGATGCCATAGCCACACAACATGCACAAAGTCTGTGGGTAGAAAGGGCTAAAATAGATAGTCTGCCCACTCTGCCTCATTACACCTAGATCCACCCTCAAGAAGAGCAGAATAGACTTTCATCTTTTATTCTGCTAGCAGAGTACAAGGACAGACAGCAACATTTTGTGGAACAATAACGACCAAGATGAATTGGTCTGCCAGGTGAGACATCAGTATCAGACCTTTTATTTTACATTGTTCTGTTCCTGACAGCTAGCAAAATGATTTGTGTATGTATTCACTCCTTGTAGCCATGGCCTATGCTGGCTATGCAGAAGTCTCACCCTGACTGCTCTATCACCTGGCAAGCCTATATGGATTAGTGAATTTGAAGCCTTTCTGGTCTTGTTCCACATACATTCCTAAAGTTGAATTAAAGACCATACCTTTTATTTTTAAATCTTGAATAAAGCAAAGGATGGTTATAACCTCTATCAATTTTTTTGTGCCATCTTTTTCCAATTGGGGAGATATCTTTTTGCTTTCTGTCCTATAGTGAAAACAGGAATTGAGAAGCAATCCCTCCAAAGGTTTTCACCAAGGTCAGCAGAACTAAGGTACCCGTTGAAATCTTTCCCCTCTATTACTATTTTGGTGACCACTGGAACATAGGGATTTTCTATAGCTTTCAATTCTAAGGTCTTACACATTTACAGGCCACTCTGGTCTGGTCATGTGATTTCCCCTGTGTCAGCCAGCTGTGCTGCAGGGGAGCGGAGAGAGCACTTTGACAACGACTAGTAAAGCCTGGAGTGGTGATGTCAATTAAAGGCTTCAATGGCCTATTCATTGTCGGCATCCCTTCCTCTACCCTGCAGCTGTGCTGGCTGACGCAGGGGAGCTGGATTACATGGCCAGACAGAAGCGGCCTGAAAAAGGGAAGGATATATACATACAAGTTGGTTAACATAGGTGTTCGGTGGGGGGGGGGGGGCAGTTTTATTAGGTGTAAGACGGGAATTAACTTTAAAGGACAAGTTCAGCCTGAGCTCATTTGCCTGGGCTTCTCCTAAGAGTTACAGTGGAATTCGTTTTACACGCCTGTGACCCGTTTTCATCAGAGAGCGGTCTGAAGTCGGTTCTCTGCTGACGTCACCAATATCAGTCCAGGCACCACATCATCCCGACTCTGGAAGCCTGGATCTGCCAGGTGCCTGGACTGATAGCCCTCTCAGCGAGCCACTGAGACAGCCATTCTGCCCCCTCCACAGCTCAGCGCTCCAGTGAGCGTAGAGGAGCAGAGCAGGAGAGCTGCTGATTGACAGGCAGCAGCTCTCTGCTTGGGGAGCCCAGAGAACTGATCCATCAGAGATGTTCAATCGCTCGGTTCTCAGTGCAGAGACACCGGGGGGACAGATGACCACCTAGGTACGTATACATCTGCAATAACCCCCAGACCTATACCTCTCTTTTAAAGAAAAATACTTTTTTTAGTTTTGGATAAAATAAGGAAGGGTTAGAAATATTTTCAGGATTTTATTGCTGCCTGTGACCCCACTGAGGAAAATGTAACACTTCCTGTTGCAGGCGGAATAATGCAGACAGGAAGTGAACCCAAATTAAATATCTCCCCAAAGGGTGACAGGCAGTTTTTAGCCTTTTTCAAAGTTCATCTGTGTTTTATATACAGTTGTGCCCATAAGTTTACATACCATGGCAGATTTTATGATTTCTTGGCCATTTTACAGAGAATATGAATGATAACACAAAAACTTTTCTTTCATTCATGGTTAGTGTTTGACTGAAGCCATTTATTATCAATCAACTGTGTTTAACCACTTCAGATCCGCGCTATTGCCAAATGACGGCATTAGCGCGGACCTACATTTCCGGGACTACGTCTATTGACGTCGTCCCGGTTACGAGCGGCCTGCGCGCCCCCTGAGGAGCGCGCGCGGCGCGCTCTGTGATCGGCGAGTCCGTGAGACTCGCCTGATCACCGATCCGTGTAAGGGGTCGATCCCGACCCCTTATCACGTGATCAGCTGTCAGCCAATGACAGCTGATCATGTGATAAAACGGAGCCGGTAACCGGCTAGTATTCCTCCTCGCGCTGTCAGCGCGAGGAGAAAAAAAAAAGCCGATCGCCGGCGGCCGTGTTCGGGACATCAGTCCCGATCACGGCCAGCAATTCAAGCGGACACCTGCCCCCTGCCAGTGCCCACCTGCCACCCGCAGTGCCATCCTGAAATAAAGTAAGTGCCCCCCTGTCAGTGCCACCCAGCAGTGCCCATAGTGCCCACAGTGCCACCCAGCAGTGCCCACAGTGCCACCCAGCAGTGCCCACAGTGCCACCCAGCAGTGCCACCCACAGTGCCACCCAAAATCTGCCTCAAAGGTGCTGCACCCCAGTGCCGCCCATCAGTGCCCAGCAGTGCCGCCCATCAGTGCCCAGCAGTGCCGCCCAGCAGTGCCACCTATCAGAGCCACCTATCAGTGCCACCTATCAGTGCCCATCAGTCCCATCTATCTGTGGTACCTATCAGTGCCCATCCGTGCCACCCATCCGTGCCACTTATCCGTGCCACCCATCCGTGCCATCTTATCTGTGCCCATCTTTGCCCATCAGTGCCGCCTTATCTGTGCCCATCGGTGCCGCCTTATCTGTGCCTATTAGTGCCGCCTTAACTATGCCTATCAGTGCCCACCAGTGCAGCCTATCAGTGCCCACCAATGCAGCCCATCAGTGCCCACCAATGCAGCCCATCAGTGCCCACCAATGCAGCCTATCAGTGCCGCCTAATCAGCGCACTTCAATGAAGGAGAAAAATGACCCGTTTGCAAAATTTTATAACAAACTATTAAAACATGATTTTTTATTTTATTTATTTTTGCATCTTTTTTTGTTTGTTTAGCAAAAAATAAAACTCCGAGCTGTAACTAAATACCACCAAAAGAAAGCTCTATTTGTGGGAAAAAAATGATAAAAATTTCATTTGGGTACAGTGTTGTATGACCGCGTAATTGTCACTCAAAGTGCATCAGCGCTGAAAGCTGAAAATTGGTCTGGGACTGAGGGGGGTTTAAGTGCCCAGTAAGCAAGTGGTTAAATCATAATGGAAACAGAAACTACCCAAATGACCCTGATCAAAAGTTTACATTTACGTTTAATATCGTGTATTGACCCCTTTAATATCAATTACAGCTTGAAGTCTTTTGTGGTATTTGTGGATGAGGCTCTTTATCTTCTCAGATGGTAAAGCTTCCCATTCCTCTTGGCAAAAAAGCCTCCAGTTCCTGTAAATTCTTGGGCTGTCTTGCATGAACTGCATGTTTGAGATCTCCCCAGAGTGGCTCAATGATATTGAGGTCAGGAGACTGAGATGGCCACTCCAGAATCTTCACTTTATTCTGCTGTAGCCAATCACAGGTCGACTTGACCTTGTGTTTTGGATCATTGTCATGTTGGAATGTCCAAGTACGTCCCATGCGCAGCTTCCTGGTTGATGAATGCAAATGTTCCTCCAGTATTTTTTGATAACATACTGCATTCATGTTGCCATCAACTTTGACAAAATTTCCTGTGCCTATGTAGCTCTCACATCCCCAAAACATCAGCGATCCACCTGCGTGTTTTACAGTAGGAATAGTGCACCTTTCATCATAGCCTTTTTGACTCCTCTCCAAATGTAGCATTTATGGTTGTGGCCAAAATGCTCAATTTTGATCTCATCACTCTGAATGACTTCAACAGAACCCCTCATTTTCCACTTCTTGATTAGAGTTTTAACACTGCTGATTGGCATTCTCAATTCCTTGGATATCCTTTTAACCGTTTACTATGGTTTAAAACCGTTTCCTGTTTTATACAGTTCAACTACCTTTTTCCACAGATCCTTTGACAATTCTTTTGCTTTCCCCATGACTCTGAATCCAGAAATGTCAGTGCAGAACTGGATGGAAGATGCAAGGGTCTGTCAGGAGTTCAGAAACTCATTGACCTTTTATACACAAACACTAATTACAAGCAAACAGATCACAGGTGAGGATGGTTATCTTTAATAGCCATTCAAACCCCTTTGTGTCAACTTGTTTACATGTCATCAGGCCAAAATCACCAGGATGTGTAAACTTTTAATCAGGGCCATTTGGGTAGTTTCTGTTGTGAAATCATAAATTCTGCCAGGGTATGTAAACTTATGAGCACAACTGTATATAGTGTATGTGTTTGTGTGCGTATATGTGTATAATATATATATATATATATATATATATATATATATATATATATATATATATATATATATACAGAAAAAAGATATATCTTTGCTCAAATCCCAATAGCTTGTACATGTATAGGGCTGAAACAACTAATCGATTAATCGACAACTAATCGATTATGAAATTAATTGATTGCTATTTTCATAATCGATTAATCGGCCAGTAACATAATGGGGTTAAAAAAACATCAAATGAGCCCTTTATAGTACAAAAAGAGCAAATCGCTACTGTAAATATTACTTTCACTGTTCTACAGTAAAAAAATGAACCCCTTACAGTAGTGATTATCTGTGTTTTTCTACTATAAATGGCTCATTTTCGTTTTTTTAACACCATTATGTTACTAAAGGTCTTAGACCTGGTTCACATCTATGTGTTTATTGGTGCTTTTTACAGAAATACACTACAGTTCATTTACATGGTTTCCTATGGGACACGTTCACATCTGAAAGGGTCAGGGACCTTTAACGGAAAATGGTGCTTTATTGGTTCAATATACTTCAATGGAGAAGCTGCAGAAAAGCATGTAATGCATTTTTGCAGCAATTTGTGTTTTTTAATCTGCCCCAAAAAAAATGCAAAAATGCAAATTGCAGTAAAATCACAAAAATCTAAACGCACAGCAAAAAGCACGGCAGAAACAGATCAAAAGCAAACTGCATATGTGTGTACTGAGCCTTATGCTGGCCACACAGATCAATTTTCAGATGAAAATATTCAAATGAAAAATCTTTGTACATTCACTGAATGAAAGAATTTTGCTTGAAATGTTCACTTGTTTTTAACATTGTTTTTAAAATTAATGTAATTTCTTAAAGAAAACCACATACATTGTCTGAAAATTCCTTTGACTAAGAAGTTTTCTATTATTTCCAAATGTTCCCGTCACTGTGGTTGAAAATGAACATCAATTTGACCCACTTTTTATTTTTTTAAGGCTATTAACCGACTAATCGATTAATCGAAACAATAATCGGCCAACTAATCAATTATGGAAATAATCGTTAGTTGCAGCCCTATACATGTATTTGAACTATCAGGTGCTAAAGGGGTGTGACCACATATTAACACTACAATTTAACACTACAAATACTTTGCCACAGTTGGTCAGCTTAAAAATATATTGCAATATATGTGAACTAAATATCCCTGTTTTTAGTTGCATAGTTTGCTGGGAAGGGTGTAGCAGTGTGCAGAGGGTCCATCTAGAATTTGTAATATATATATATATATATATATATATATATATATATATATATATATATCACACACACACACACACACACACACACACACACACTCACCGGCCACTTTATTAGGTACACCCATTCAATTGCTTGGTAACACAAATTGCTAAGTTCAAACTGAGCATTAGAATAGGGAAGAAAGGGGATTTAAGTGACTTTGAACGTGTATGGTTGTTGGTGCCAGACGCTCTGGTCTGAGTTAAAAAACCTGCTGATCTACTTGGATTTTTGCAAACGACCATCTCTAGGGCTTGTGTGTGGACAAAAATGCCTAGTTGATGTCACAGGAGAATGGGCAGACTGGCTTGAGATGATAGAAAGGTAACAGTAACTCAAATAACCACTTGTTACAACCAAGGTATGCAGAATAACATCTCTGAATGCACAACGCATAGAACCTTGAAGCAAATGGGCTACAGCAGCAGAAGACCACACCGCATGCCACTCCTGTCTATTAAGAACAGGAAACCGAGGCTACAATTCACACACTATATACACGCTTCTGTTGTTTTTATGTAATATATTCCCTACAGCATTTGCATAGTATGTATGTTTTATATATATATATATATATATATATATATATATATATACATATACAGTATATATATATATATATATATATATATATATATATATATATATATATATATATATACAGTATCTCACAAAAGCGAATACACCCCTCACATTTTTTAAATATTCTATATCTTTTCATGTGATGACACTAGAGCTTGTATAACAGTGTAAATTTGCTGTCCCCTCAAAATAACTCAACACATAGCCGTTAATGTCTAAACTGTGCCCCCCTCCCAGGGCCACAGAAGATATATACTGTATTTATAGGCGCTGCCTCGGAGGGGACAGGGAGGGGCAGGACGAGCACTGTCAGATTACATACAGGAGAATCTCCTGTTTACTCGGCGACGTCTGTAATAGGAAGTCCCGTCTCCTGGGCTGCCACTGGACGACTGTTCTGTCTATCATAGGAGGCCGGCCTTTGTATTAAACAGGCCGCCATGTAAACAGGAGATTTTCCTGTAATCTGTTGGCGCTTGTCTCACCCCCCTCCCTGTCCCCTCTGAGGCTGCACCAATGGCAATGGTAAGGCTGCATTCATGGCAATGTTGAGGCTGCATTCATGGCAATAGTGAGACTGCAGGTGGGCACTGATTAGGCTGCATTGATGGGCATTTACCCTTATTTTGCTTCACAGTTTTTTATTTAAAATTTAATTTTGTTTCCTGAAACTTCCCTCTTAAAGTGAAGGTATATCCAATACGGTATATCCAAATAACACACTCAAGCTCATCCTTAGTCATCCTTAGTCCTGAGATCAATGTGTATATATATATATATATATAACACAGATACATATACATACATACGAATAACACACCCAAGCTCATCTCTCCACCACACAGAGCCACAAAGGCAAGAGAATTCTTGTTGGGCAGAATATTAGTGCTTGGAGAAACACACTTAGAGCGAATTTTGATGGTTCCAAGAATGTCAGGCAAAATGGTCGGCCCTCATGCGTGTTCACTTCATCAAATCTGGCCCTCTTTGTAAAAAGTTTGGACACCTCTGGCCTAGGCTGTAAGAGGATTACCAAGACCCTAAGACCGAGCTACAACACGGTGGCCAAGACCATGCAGAGGTTTAACAGGACAGGTTCCACTCAGAACAGGCCTTGTCATGGTCAACCAAAGAAGTTGAGTGCACGGGCTTAGCGTCATATCCAGAGGTTGTCTTTGGGAAATAGACATATGAATGCTACCAGCATTGCTGTAAAGGTTGAAGCGGTGCGGGATCAGCCTGGCAGTGCTCAGACCATACGCCACACACTGCATCAAATTGGTCTGCATGGCTGTCATCCCAGAAGTAAGCCTCTTCTAAAGATGATGCACAAGAAAGCCTGCAAAAGGACATGGATTACTGGAACCATGTGCTGTGGTCTGATGAGACCAAGATAAACGTATTTGGTTCAGATGGTGTCAAGCGTGTGTGGCGGCAGCCAGACGAGGAGTACAAAAACAAGTGTGTCTTGCCTACAGTCAAGCATGGTGGTGGGAATGTCATGGTGTGGGGCTGCATAAGTGCTGCCGGCACTGGGGCACTACAGTTCATTGAGGGAACCATGAATGCCAACATGTATTGTGACATACTGAAGCAGAGAATGATCCCCTCCCTTCGGAGACTGGGCCTGCAGGGCAGTATTCCAACATAACGACCCCAAACAACGACCCCTGCCTTGCTAAAGAAGCTGAGGGTAAAGGTGATGGACTGGCCAAGCATGTCTCCAGACCTAAACCCTATTGAGCATCTGTGGGGCATCCTCAAAACGGAAGGTGGAGGAGCGCAAGGTCTCTAACATCCATCCGCTCCATGATGTCGTCATGAAGGAGTAGAAGAGGACTCCAGCGGCAACCTGTGAAGCTCTGGTGAACTCCATGCCCAAGAGGGTTAAGGCAGTGCTGGAAAATAATGGTGTCCACACAAAATATTAACATTTTGGGCCCAATTTAGACATTTTCACTTTCACTGTGTGCACTTTTGTTGCCAGCAGTTTAGACATTAATGGCTGTATGTTGAGTTATTTTGAGGGGACAGCAAATTTACATTGATATACAAGCTGTACACTCTCCACTTTACATTATAGAAAAGTGTAATTTCTTCAGTGTTGTCACACGAAAAGATAGAATAAAATATTTACAAAAATGTGAAAGGTATACTCACTTTTGTGAGATACTGTGTATATGTGTATATATATATATAAAAACACCCTATAAGACTTTTACCAGAGACACGGTCATGTTTTGGCCCATCCATGCTATATACAACTTTAACACTTGTCAGTATTCATCTTCAGAAATACACGGTACTGTCCTATCTTTATCAGTCTCATCAGTGGGGGGGGGGGGGGGGGGGGGGGGTTCTACTTCCCTCTAATGGTTTGTGGACATTAATGGACTTAGACTACCCAGCTGCAGAACTAAATGTGGGTTTATTTATAATGCAATATTGATAAAGCCGCAGAGGCATCCATCATGAATGCCCCAGTAGTGTGACTTCACAGAGGATTAATTCCTCCTTTCACATGAAAAGCAGCATATTTTGCATTCATCTGATGTCTCTTCCTCCTTTTTCTGTTTAATACTTCACTTGCCTGAGGAAAGCGAGCAGAGAACTTTTGCAGATTTGATTTGTTTGCAGATTTGTTCGCTGAATGTAGGTTTAGCTGGGTAACATAAAATGCAAGCTGTGTCATCACTACTAGGAGAGGTGCTGAGAGAAGCTCTCACATATATAATATGCTGTGAAGTCACATTTCACTCCTTTTTCATGTTCTGCGTTCTCGGGGGAGGGAAACAGATGTCATCTTCAGCAGCCAGTCAGAAGTTAGTGTACTTTTTGAAAGCCAAATTCTAATTAAAACTTTATTTTTAATGAAGTATAGAAGGAAGCACAGTGGTGTAGTGGTTAGCACTCTCACCTAGCAGTAAGAAGGGTCACTGGTTCAAATCCCAACCACGACACTACCTGCCTGGAGTTTGCATGTTCTCCCTGTGCCTGTGTGGGTTTCCTCCGGGTACTCCGGTTTCCTCCCACAATCCAAAGACATGCAGGTAGGTTAATTGGCTTCTGTCCAAAATTGTCCCTAGTATATGAATGGGGACCTTGGATGGTGGGCTCTTTGAGTGTAGGGACCGATGTGAGTGTGCAATGTACAGGGGGAATTGTAGACACTCACTCAGGTTGAACTGGATGGACTGGTGTCTTTATTCAACCTTACTAACTATGAAACTATGAAACTATGAAACAGTGGCCTCAATGGGGAGATTCCTATGCAACTGGTATCAGAGTACAAGAGGTGTGAAATCTTTTTTATTGGGTGGGAAAAGTCTAGAAAATCTTTTGGGTTTTCTGTCTCAAGCATTTCCTGTCCAGGTGACCGGTGTCAAAACAGGAAGTGAGAGGAAATCTTTTCCATTGACATGCAAACAGCATTTAAGGGTGCATTCACACTGGGCATGGTTGAACTGAACTGCGCCCAAGTTCAATTGCCCCCTTCTCCCAACTCCCCTGCTGGTCCTCACTCATACTCGGTTTTAAAATGGATGTTCCCAGGCAAAAGGGTGTACTCACACTGGTAGTTTTAGCCAAGCCTGGACACAGTTCAGCGTGTTGGTCTGTTTCATTTGTGAAATGTGGGTGCTCAGAACCGTGCCTGGCAACAGTTAGGTGGACTATGCCCAGAAACACTTTGAAGAGGTGGTATGAGGCATAGTTCACTTGTGGTCTGGTAAGGTTTGTTCAGTGTGAGTTCAAACCATGGCGGAACACAGATGAGCACAGGAGCAGGGATCATTGTATTCTGGTTGGTACAGATGATGATGGCAGGGTGTACTTGCGCTCGGGCCAGTTTAACTGAACCAAGCTTGAGTTTGATTGCTAACAAGACCAACTAACAAGACCAACAAGACAAGCGATTCCTGTTTCACTACACAGTCCTCTGTTGGGAGAATTGTGTTCCAGCATGGTTTGCACTCACACTGCAGAAAACTGTACCGAATCGCTGAACTACCTGTTCCAAATGGTCACGGACATGGCACACTTAACTGGTGCTTGGCACGGTTTGGAGCATTCACATTACACAAACGAACCAGCCCAAGGGAGCTAACCTTGCCTGGACTGGTTCAATTTGCTTTTGTGAGTTGACCATAAATGTGCCCATGAACACTTGCTTGTGAGTACAAACCAGCAGGGGAGGCAGTCAAGCTCAGTGCCCAGTGTAAGTGCACCTGTAGATCATTCAGACCCCAGTGATCCCTGATTCTATGCTCATTGATCTATAGAGAGTTCTTTGCAGTCCAGGCATGTTGTACATTTACATTGAAGTGAATTGTTCCATGCCACAAGTGAACCATGCCTGAGACCACTATTTCCAAGTGGTCCAGGGTACAGTTTGAAGCACTCACTCTAAACAAGGGAACCAAACCAAGGGAATAAACCCAGTTCAGGCACAGTTAAAACTGTCAGTGTGAGTGCACCCTAAAACTTGACAGGGGGTCTTACCCTTCTTTTTTCTACCTGAAACTGGAAGTGGACTTTTTTTTAAATCTCAAGGCTTGATAGTGTCCTTTTTCATTTGAATAAAAGCTTGTTTGCAATCCAAAGAATGCATTCAAACTCAAAATGAAGGAAAAAAAACTAGCTTGACCTGCTTTGCCTACATTGTGAATGTCCCAAACGGGCCCGCTGTTTCCAAAGAAATGCAAGCAAGCAGGTCAAAAATAACCTTAGAAATGTCAGCTATGCTGCACTACTGAAATACAAATCTGCTGTCCTGTGCTTGATGTGCACTTCTAAACCCATCTAGAAAGCATATTAAATGCAAAAAAACAACACCTATCTACTCAAGCCCAAAGACTATACCACCTAGTGTGTTTTTTTTCCATTTGACCCTTTTGCTTTATATCTGCAGTTCTTGTTTCCAGACTAATCTATGGAGACTGAGTTGTGTTTGTGCTTTTCTGTGCAGAGGCACACAGCTGTACTCCATGCACAAGTCATTCCTGGCATCCCAGCTGTCACTCTCACAAATGTCATTACAACTTCCACAGTTTTGGCTGCAGTAAGTACAGTAGAATGTGGCTTCTCTAGGTCAGATTGGGGTGTTTTCTGTTTGAAATAGTGAAATGGTTATCAAACGAACTCCCGGCATGAAACAATACTACATTAATCTCCATTGTGAAATGAAGGTTTCTTTATAGCCTCTAACAATGCATGTGCATTTCCTCGGGTGAGCTTTACAAATTTGTATACAACAATATCACACATTTGTTATTAAAGTCTTTTGTAGATTTGTGACATTATTGTGTATAAAGCCTTTTCGGTCATTTTTTTAGACATACATTGGTATTTGCTAAAACTGGAGAATGCAAAAACTGGTGCAGCTGTACATGGTAGCCAATCACCGTCTAACTTCATCTTGTTCAATTAAGCTTTAATAAGAAAAAAAAAATATGCAGAGCTGCACCAGATTTTGCACTAGTTTTAGTAAATTAACCCCATTGTGTGCTTGTGTTATAGTTTGTAATGCCATTTGAACACAAGAGAAATCATATATGTTCATTATATACTCAGACTTTACTTCCTGCTTTACAAGGCTACACAGTGGTTTTACTTTGCTGGTAAGCAGCCCGGTTGATTGAAGCTGAGTCAGGTACAGAGCTCCCTCAAGTGGTTAACCTACAAACCTTTATATATACTGAATGTATGGACAAGTCATAGAGAGCGTGTCACCCAAAAATCATCACCTCTTGTGGAGAAGACCTGAAATTTGGCTTATTATCTGAGAGCAGACTTCTGGGAAAATCACTGAGCCAATGATACATGCAGGAATTATGTGTCTGAGGGCATGCTGTACATCACATCAACAGTGTACACAACACCCTCCAGTTGCCAAATTGCAAGGTAGCAACATTTTGTGTGTGTGTGTTTTTTTTTTCTTCTAATAGCATCTGCAGATTGTGCAAAGATAACTTCTAATTACCATAATTCCAAAAGGGCTTGTATGGCATTTATATAAAAAAAAAATTTTTTTAGCCTAAACTATATGTAAACCCAATCACATAAATCTCAAAAGCTTTCATGTAATTTCAGCATTTTTCAGTCTTTTTATGTCAAGAATACTAAGTGATCCTGCCATGAAGATTCTTGTTAAGACACTTCCTCCTGAGGATGATATCCATCTGCCAGTTGTACCCTGCATTGTCACCCAGTTATGTTCTCACATGTTGGAGACTACAAGCAGCCATGCTTACAAACTTTGCACGGGCATGGTCACTCTTAGGAAGTCTGTCCAGAGTAATGTTATGCAACTGACCCTGGAGCAAGACTCTGGAGAAATGGGAAAGCGAATGAAAGATGAATAACATATTTTTATACTATATAAAATAGAATCACGGCAAATTTTTATGATGCACAGTGCTAAATTAAATGTCATCCAGCTGATACTTAAACTATTTTATTTAATTTGTAAAAATATAAAGTGATTTTATATATGTATATATAAGGATCTGAATATATCTGAGGATCTGAAAAAAAAGAATTGTTGCTCTACATAAAGATGGCCTAGGCCAGTGATGGCGAACCTTGGCACCCCAGATGTTTTGGAACTACATTTCCCATGATGCTAATGCACTCTGCAGTGTAGCTGAGCATCATGGGAAATGTAGTTCCAAAACATCTGGGGTGCCAAGGTTCGCCATCACTGGCCTAGGCTATAAGAAGATTGCCAAGACCCTGAAACTGAGCTGCAGCATGGTGGCCAAAACCATACAGCAGTTTAACAGGACAGGTTTCACTCAGAACAGGCCTCGCCATGGTCGATCATAAAAAATTGAGGTCACATGCTCAGCGTTATATCCAGAGGTTGTCTTTGAGAAATAGACATATGAGTGCTGCCAGCATTGCAGCAGAGGTTGAAGGAGTGGAGGGTCACACCATAGGCCGCACACTGCATTAAATTGGCCTAAATGGCTACCATCCCAGAAGGAAGCCTCTTCTAAAGATGATGCACGAGAAAGCCTGCAACAGTTTGCTGAAGATAAGCAGACTAAGGCCGCGTACACACGCGGGGACTGTTCGCTCAACTTTGTTCGTCAAACAGTTTCAGCGGACAGTCCGCTCAAAATTAGCATGGACGGACTTGCCCACACACGACGAACGAACAGTCCGCTGAAACCGTGCGCGATGACGTGAACGGCACGTACGACGGGACTAGAAAACGACGTCCTATACACTGCAATGCAACCTTCGGCGTGTAAATTCTTTCTGAGCATGCGCGAGACTTAGTTTGACGAACAAGCCTACACACGGGCGGACTGTCCGCTCAAACCAAGTTTCAGCGGACAGTTTTTCGGAATTTCCGAAAAACTTTGTTCGTCGGACTGTCCGCTGAAACTGTCCGCTGAAGCCCACACACGAGCGGACTGTCCGCCGAAACACTGTTCAGCGGACAAAGTTGAGCGAACAGTCCCCGCGTGTGTACGCGGCCTAAGGACATGGATTACTGGAACCAGGTCCTGTGGTCTGATAAGACCAAGATAAACTTATTTGGTTTAGATGGTGTCAAGCGTGTGTGACGTTTCTGGATTTTGAGTCATGGGGAAAGCAAAAGAATTGTCAATCTCTGGGAAAACTTAGTTGAGCTGTATAAAAGAGGAAAGGGATATAAAAAGATATCTAAGTAATTGAGAATGCCAATCAGCAGTGTTCAAACTATAATCAAGAAGTGGAAAATGAGGGGTTCTGTTGAAACTAGGGTTGCACCGATAATGCTATCGGTATTGGGGCTGATACTAAGCATTTGCACGATTATCAGTATACATGCAAATGCGCCGATACCTGAAACCGATACCTTCAGGTTCAGCTCTTTCATCTGTCGGCGCGATTCCCTCGCTGACAGATGACATGCCTGCATTTTTTTTGTATACATTTCATTAGTTGTTAAGGAGCGGGGCCGCCGCGTCCTTAACCAATGATGTTACAGCTGTCAGTGGGGATCTCCCTTGCCCGCAGTGGACCCGCCCCAGCCCTGTGCCGACTCCGTCCCCTCCTGTGTCGGCTCCGTCCCTCCCCTGAGCTCCATTTGTGTGTCCTCCGGCGATGTCTTCTCCTCCTCGGGCTCCTCTGCGGGCGGCTGCGGGGTGACAGATCTGTCTGCCTGGTGAGTAGTGTACCCTGATCTAAGCTAGGCTTTGCTGCTGCAGAACTTCTTGGAGGGGGAGGGCAGGTCTGCTGGGTGCTGTAGTGCAGTTATTGGCAGTGTGTGGAGTTCCAAATACCCCCTTCCCTCCCCCCTCTCCACCCAAAACAATAACCCCCTCCCTGCCCCTCCACCCTAAACAATAACCCCCTTTCCCCCTCTCCACCCCACACAATAATGCCCCTCCCCACCCTAAACAATAATACCTGTCCCCCTCTCCACCCTAAACAATAACTTCCCACCTCTCCACCCCAAACAATATCCCCTTTACAACCTAAACAATAACAGCCCTCCCCACCTTAAACAATAACCCCCCACCCTAAACAATAACAGCCCTCCCCACCTTAAACAATAACCCCCCATCCACCCTAAACATTAACACCCTTCCCCACCCTAAACAATAACCCCCTCCCCAGTCTAAATAATAACACCCATCCCCCCTCTCCACCCTAAACATCAACCACCCTCCTCACCTTTTCACCCTAAACAATAACACCCCTCCCCACCTCTCCACGCTAAATAACCCCCCTCTCAACCCTAAACAAGAACTGACTATCCACCCTAAACAAAAACACCCAACCCCCCTCACCACCCTAAACAATAACTCCCACTTCGCCACCCTAAATAATAACCCCCCTCCCCACCTCTCCACCCTAAACAATAACAGTCTCCCCACCTCTCCACCCTAAGCAATAACACCCCTCTCCACCCTAAACAATAACACCCCTCCCCACCCTAAGCAATAACACCCCTCCCCACCTCTCCACCCTAAACAATAACCCTCTCCCCACCTCTCCACCAAAAAAAAGTTATAAAAATGTAAATAAAAAAAGTAAAATGGGTATTGGTAATCGGTATCGAAAAGTACTTGAGGAAAAGTATTGGTACTCATACTCTGTCTTAAAAAACTGGTATCGATGCATCCCTAGTTGAAACCTAACCATGGTCAGGTAAACCGACTAAGGTGCAAAGAAAAACCCACAAATAACTTCAGGTGAAATCCAGGACTCTGAAAACATGTGGTGTGGCTGTTTCAAGATGCACAATAAGAAGGCAATTGAAGAAAGATGGGCTGCATGGTCGAGTCACCAGAAGAAAGCCATTACTACACAAATGCCACAAAGTTTCCCGTGTGTAATACGCCAAACAGCACAGAGACAAGCCTCAAACCTTCTGGCACAAGGTAATTTGGAGTAATGAGACCAAAATTTAGCTTTTTGGCCACAACCATATATTGTTCATTTGGAGAGGAGTCAACAAGGCCTATGATGAAAGGAACACCATTCCTACTGTGAAACACGGATGTGGATTGCTGATGTTTTGGGGATGTGTGAGCTACAAAGGCACAGGAAATTTGGTCAAAATTTATGGCAAGATGAATGCAGCATGTTATCAAAAAATACTGGAGGCACATTTACATTCATCAGCCAGGAAGCTGCACATGGGACGTACTTGGACATTTCAACATGATAATGATCCAAAACACAAGGCCAAGTCGACCTGTCATTGGCTTCAGCAGAATAAAGTGAAGGTTCTGGAGTGGCCATCTTAGTCTCCTGACCTCAATACCATTGAGCCACTCTGGGGAGATCTCAAACCTGTAGTTCATGCAAGACAGCCCAAGAATTTACAGGAACTGGAGGCTTTTCGCCAAGAGGAATGGGCAACTTTACCATCTGAGAACATTAAGACTCTCATCCACAAATACCACAAAAGACTTCAAGCTGTCATTGATGTTAAAGGGGGCAATACACTGTATTAAGAACTAGGGTATGTGAACTTTTGATCAGGGTCATTTGGGTAGTTCCTGTTGTGATTATGATTTAAAAAGAGTAAACATAGTTGAATGATAATAAATGGCTTCAGCCAAACACTAACCATGAGTGAAAGAAAAGTTTTTATGTTATCATTCATATTCTCTGAAAAAGGCCAAGAAATCATAAATTCTGCCAGGGTATGTAAACTTATGAGCACAACTGTATATATACATACACACACACCGGAGATCAAAATTTGAGAACAACCTACAATTTCCTAAATTTCAAGGTCACTGCTTAGTCCCATTTCTAATGAGTAAATAAGCAGTTTTGTTAAGCATATTAGGAGTTTCGTGTATTTTGAAGCACGGAATAAAAAACTTAATTGAGATATGAAAAAGAACATTGATCAATTAGAGAACACTTTCAGATACCTCCCAGTTATTGGTGTTAATCTGGCATCTTGTGCTAATTTCTCTCATTATCTGACAAACCCTATCTAACCGGCAGCCTAACTTTCCAGTTCTTACTGACTTGGCAAGCTGGTGAGCCGTTCTAAAGTGACTGATAACCTCCAGCAGCAGGTTGTCCAGATGAAAGCCAAAGGGATGACCCTTTCAGCCATAGCAAGAGAAATTTGTCATTCTAAATCGGTGATCTCTGGAATATTACATCTTTACAATGCCACAAACTCATTCAAGTCCTCCAAGAAGGCCGGTTGTCCACGAAAGACAAATGCAAGAGAGGATAGGATAATGTGGAGAATCTCAATGGGCAATCTGTTCAACACTGCAGCTGCGATAGCTTGCCAGTTTAGCCTGAACAGAGAAAGAATGTGTCTCGTCATACATTGTTTCACTGTTTAAGAGAATGTGGACTGAAAGCCCACTGTGCAGTGGCCAAACCTCTCATTAGCAGAAATAATCAAAAGGATAGAGTCAGATAAGCCTTTGCTGAGGAGCGTGTTGTGTGGACTGAGGAGAACTGGTCCAAAGAACACTTTAGTGATGCAAGTTTAATTTATTTGGATCCGATGGAAAACATTATGTTTGTCGTGAAATTGGGGAAAGACTGATCCCAAAGTGTAAAGAAATCAGTGAAGGGTGGAGGGGGAAGCATCATGATTTGGGGGATGTTTTCTGCAGCAGGAGATGGGCCTCTTATACAGCTACATGGCAAAGTGAATGCAAATGTTTATCACAACCTTCTTCAACAACATGCGGTCCCTTCCCTGCATTCACACCAAAGCAGTGTGAGAGACTAGTGATGACCTGTGGCTGCAGATGTGCTGAAGTCATTCAAAGCAAGGGTCTATACACTTCCTACTAATTGTTGATTGTTGTAACCTTCAGAAATTTTAGTTGTAACCTTTCTCTGTGCTACAGTCATTGCTGTTCTCTAATTTTGATCATTATGTTTTCTACAAAATAACACTTTTTTTGAAGTGCCTTGGTTATTTTGAAAAACACTGTTCTATTTAGGATAGTATCGCCACAACAAAAATTCCATCAAATGTTGAGTAATAAAGATTACATTATTTCTGACAAATCAAATGTTCATAAATTGTTCTATAATTTTGATCTCCTGTGTGTGTGTGTGTGTGTGTGTGTGTGTGTGTGTGTGTGTGTGTGTGTATATATATATATATATATATATATATATGTAAGAAGGCCAGTGTGGTGGCCTGAATTTATGGGAGGAGCCCGGAGGGTATTTAACCAGCCCGCTCGCCTGTGGTCTTTGTCGGTTTCCGGTGCGCGGCACTACGTCACTAGGCCGACGGCTCGTGTTTCGTTTCCATTCGGACAAAACGTCTCTCTCGTGGTTTTCTTTCCCGTTCGTTTTGTACAACGTCGCCGGCTCTGTACAACGTCGCCAGCTCGACTGCCGCAGGTAAGGGTCTCGATTGACCTTCCTGTACTATTTTTAGTGTCGTTAAAACCTGAAATATCGAATCATTCGTTATGATACCGGTTGTTATCACTCAATACGCTCCAATTTCGCAGCGCCCTTCATTTCACGGGCGTCATTTCGGTAGATATTGCTGGTAGGAAAATTGCACTGTTTTAGTACTTGTTATAGTCTCGTTACCGTGTTCCACAATCAAAATCGTTGCCAGTCGTGTCTCACAGCACAACGACTCCTACCTCTGCCATGGCTGGCTCACGTAGGTCATTTCATCATTTCACTCATTTTGTTACGCACGGCGCTCCGATTCGAATCCAGTCGCATCCGCTAAAATGCGCCGATTCATTCCGGTGTGCCCCTAACTGCTTGGCCACATTTCAGTACATGCTCCAGAGCTCGTTCGTGGCTAATCGATCGGGTCTCTGTCATGGGAATTCATTTCACTGTCACCTAGTACGTTCGAATCGAAACCAGTCGCAGTTCTCGAACGCACAGGTTCGATCGACGTGTCCCAGTTACGTTGGCCTCATTTCGGTACATGCTCCAGAGCTCGTTCGTGGCTAATCGATCGGGTCTCTGTCATGGGAATCATTTCACTGTCACCTAGTACGTTCGAGTCGAAACCAGTCACATTTCTCAAGAAAATGCACAGGTTCGATCGACGTGTCCCAGTTACATTGGCCTCATTTCGGTACATGCTCCAGAGCTCGCTCGTGGCTAATCGATCGGGTCTCTGGCATGGGAATCATTTCACTGTCACCTAGTACGTTCGAGTCGAAACCAGTCGCATTTCTCAGGTAAACGCACAGGTTCGATCGACGTGTCCCAGTTGTGTTGGCCTCATTTCGGCACATGCTCCAGAGCCCGCTCGTTGCTAAGCGATCGGGTCTCTGTCATGGGATCATTTCACTGTCACATATCACGTTCCGATACGAATCCAGTCGCGTCTACGATGCACCAATTCGTCCCGGCGTGCCCCAGGTATTTTCGGCCTCATTTCTGTACATGCTCCGGAGTCCCGTTCGTTGTCAGTCGCAATCGCGGCACGACCGATTCGGGCCTCCGTCATGGCATACTTTTGTCACTCATTTCACTGTCACTTACCGCGCTCCGATTCGAATCTAGTCGCATCCGTGATGCACCGATTCGTTTCGGTGTGCCCCAGTTGGTTACGGCCTCATTTCAGTACATGCTCCAGAGTCAGGATTCATTGTTGGTTGCAGGTTTCGGTTCTCTGATTCATGACTCTGTCATGGGAAATCAATTTCACTGTCACGTAGGACGTCCGATACGAATCCAGTCGCATCTACGAGGCACCGATTCGTCCCGGCGCCCCAGGTATTTTAGCCACATTCCAGTACTTGCTTTACAGCATGCACGATTAACGGATAGTCGCAACAGCGGCACAACCGACTCATGCCTCTGTCATGGCAATCAAAAAAAAATAAAAATAAAAAAAAATAAAAAAAAATTCACCGCCACGTACCGCGCTCCGTTTCGAATCCAGTTGCATACATGCACCGATTCGTTACGGTGTGCCCCAGTGCTTTAGCCTCATTTCAGTGCATGCTCCAGAGTCCGGTTCATCGTCAGTCACAGTCACGGCATGACCGGCTTATGCCTCTGTCATAACAGGTTTTCATTAAATGGACCGTAGTATACAGTGCCCCGTTTCGAGTCGGTCGCATCTGACATGCAAACACATCCCCAGGCACAGACTTCTGGCAATCGTTGCAAGCACGCATTCAAGCATAGACTTCTTGCAAATCTTTGCATACACGCATCCAAGCATGGACGCACACAAGCGTAGACTTCTTGCAATCGTTGCAAACACGCATCCAAGCGTAGACTTCTAGCAATCGTTGCAAGCACGCATCCTAGCATAGACCTCTTGCAATCGTTGCTAGTACGCAGTCAAGCATGGACGTCTTGCAGTTGGTGCGAGTACGCATACAAGCCTGGACTTCTCGCAAGCGTTGCAAGCTCGCATTCAAGTGTAGACTTCTGGCAACCGTTGCGAGCACGCATTCAAGCATGGACGTCGTGCAGTCGTTGCAAGTTCGCATACAAGCGTAGACTTTTTGCAATCGTTGCAAGCACGAATCCAAGCATAGACTTCTTGCAAATCATTTCAAGCACGCATCAAGCATAATCTTCGTGCAATCGTTGCGAGCACGCATTCAAGCATGGAAGTCTGGCAGTCGTCGCAAGCACGCATACAAGAATAGACTTCTTGCAATCATTGCAAACACGCATCCATGCGTAGACTTCTTGCAGTCATTGCAAGCATGCATCCAAGCGTAGATTTCTTGCAATCGTTGCAGGCACGCATCCAAACATAGACTTCTTGCAATCATTGCAAGCATACATTCAGGCATAGACCTCTGGCAAATCATTGCTAGCACGCATTCGAGCATAAGACCTCTTGCAATCATTGCGAGCAGATGTCCAGGCACAAACTTGTTGCAATCATTGCTAGCAGGCAGTTCCGGCTGGCTCAATAGATTGCTTTGGGAAAAACCTGGATACTTTCCTAAATGTACATTGTAACGGGGTACTTATTTTTAAAGTTGATCCAGGGAAAATCCGATTGCCTCTCGGGGGATCAGGAAGGAATTTTTTCCCTGCTGTAGCAAATTGGGCCATGCTCTGCTGGGGTTTTTTGCCTTCCTCTGGATCAGCTGTGGGTGTAGAATTGGGTGTGTCGGGTTGTGCGATATTTATTTGTTTGATTTGTGGTTAGGACTGGATGGACTTCTGTCTTTTCCGACCTGGCTACCCATGTATCTTACCATAACTTCTTGCAATCGTTGCAGGCACGCATCCTGGCATAACTCCTTGAAATCATTGCAGGCACGCATCCTGGCATTACTTCTTGCAATCATTGCACACACGCATCCTAGCATAACATCTTGCAATCGTGGCAAGCACGCATCCTGGTGTAACTCCTTGCAATCGTTGCAGGCACGCATCCTAGCATAACATCTTGCAATCGTTGCAAGCACGCATCTTGGCATAACATCTTGCAATCGTTGCAAGCACGCACCCAAACACATGTTCAAGCACAACTCCTGCAGTCTTCGCAAAGCACATGCGATAACACGAATTTCTCACAGTCACTATGAACACATTTCCAGTGACAAACTCCCACGCAATTGTCGCAAGCACACGTTTAAACACTACTTTTGTGGTCGTGCCAAGGCTCGCGACTTAGCATAACGTCTTGCAATCATTCTTTTGCAAGCACACATTCTCAGTGGCACACAAACTGGCTACACGTCGTTTTCAGCAGCACTTAGTTGGCCACTTGTCTCCTGTGGCTTTTCTTACAAGCCACTCACCGTTTCCTGTCTGTCGGTCTCTCCCTTAGGATAGTTGAGTTCAACTTCCATCCAGCACCTGGATCGTGTTGACACACGCAACTGGCTTCTTCCTGTAACACGCTCAGGCTATACCTAGCCAGCGTTCAGCATTTCTCATCCTTACAGGGCCCAGAGAGCCACCTGTCTTTATGGCTCATACAGCAAGATCCCCACTTCGAGGCATCCAGAGGCATCACCCATAGCCAACGGAAAACGCTCGCCCATCACAACTGCCATCTTTAGGGACATGAAATCCTCGCATATTCCCCAGTCTAGTCATCCAAGCGGCCATCTACCTGGCCCTTTGTGGTTTTCCCTGGCCTAGCCAATTTATCGTTGGTAGCACTGGCAGCCAGGTTCTACACAGACACTACCTGACGAATGTTCAAATCTGCAATACGGGCCATTCCCCAGGATCGATCTTTATGTCACGCCTCCTAGTCCTCCTCTCACGGACACAGGACCCTTCTTAGATCCTTAATTTAGATGCCGTGGCAATAGCAGACCTGTCAATGTCGGAAGGTTCCTTACTGCATGGATTGATGTATCGGTGTTTAAACCGTCTACGATGCCCCTGTCGCCCCTGGTAGCGACAGATGCCACAGCCTACACAGGCTTCGCGGAAATTTTTGGCCACCACTGGTTTACAGGACCATGGCATCAGGGATACTCCTAAACCCCGGTTACCTGGACTTCCTCCCACTTCAGACTATACTCGGTCATGACAGCCTCTCGTATCTGGGGTCATGTCAGGACAGGACAGACTGTGGCTTTCACCACCGACAACTGGGCCGAGGCTCATCTTGTTATTGAAGCCAGGTCTGGACCGATCTCGGTTGTGTCCTTCCTGCGCAGACCGCTGCAGTTAGCCCGGTGGCACCAGTTTAATGTCCATTGTATGTTCATTCCAGGCCTTCAGCAATCCCGCAGGCCAAGTTCTGCATAGTCGTTACTTGGCTCGCTACCAACTTCATTTCATCCTCCTCCTTGCAGTGTCTAAAACCCAGCAATCTGACTCCAGGATGGACGTCCATTTCTATAGAGAAGCAGGGCTTGGTATCAAGTAACCGCACTTGACTACCTACTGTCACTCCTACCGGAACGCGTAGACTCTAGTTCCCTATTGCTTTCGTGCCAACACTTGTGTACCTGCCAGTTTCCCAAACACATGGGGTTCTTCTACACAGCCTACACCTCGTCCCCGGTCCATACCGTGGACACTCTTTAGTATTTGAGCACCCTTGGCAGCATGTTGGCATGGGTCCCAAGTCACGTCATTGAAAGACTAAGCACTTGGGACCCTGCCTACCTCGCCCGGTACATTCCCAATCCTCGGGTGGAAATGGCACAAGCGTTCACCAAACTTGCTCAACTAATTATGCTAAAACTAATAAAACTGCACCCCTACCTGAATGTTTTGCCCCCTTATTTTGGTATACCGACCATCAGACCAGGGCACACTTCAGGTCCATTTCATGTGGTTAATCTTATGGTAGAGGCTACTTGTTCATATCCGTATCGGCCATAGGGCTTTGACCATAAGTAAGAAGGCCAGTGTGGTGGCCTGAATTTATGGGAGGAGCCCGGAGGGTATTTAACCAGCCCGCTCGCCTGTGGTCTTTGTCGGTTTCCGGTGCGCGGCACCCACCCTCCCTTCCCCTTTCCAGGGCATTTCTCAAATTCATTTCTCTTCACATATATTAATTTCTAATCTAGGGTATGCCCCCTTATTTTGGTATACCGACCATCAGACCAGGGCACACTTCAGGTCCATTTCATGTGGTTAATCTTATGGTAGAGGCTACTTGTTCATATCCGTATCGGCCATAGGGCTTTGACCATAAATATATATATAAGAGAAGGGGTTACAACACAGTAAGTATACACTTATAGCCAGTAATATAGCAACATCAGGCATCCTTGCTCTTTATAGTTCCAATCTGCACCATGCAGTAAAAATGGAGGTATGAATTCTCTGATCCTAAATAGCTTCAAATTTACAACACATGAGATACTGAGGAGGTGTTGCAACTTGTTAACCCTTACCTATAGATTTTTTGGAGGAGGGATCCACCTCATTACAAATTTCAGGCCCTGTATCTATCTTCCAACAAGGTATCTTTTGTTCCCTTTAGGCTGCTTTCACACTGCAGCGGGAGCGGCGTCGGCGGTAAAGTGCCGCTATTTTTAGCGGCGGTCTGCGGGCGCTAGCGGGGTGGTTTTAACCCCCGCTAGCGGCCGAAAAGGGGTTAAACCCGCCCGCAAAGCGCCACTGCAGCGGCGCTTTGCCGGCGGTATTGCCGCGGTGTCCCATTGATTTCAATGGGTAGGAGCGGTTTAGGAGCGGTGAATACAGCGCTCCTTCACCGCTGCAAAGATGCGGCTAGCAGGACTTTTTTCACCGTCCTGCCAGCGCATCGCTCCAGTGTGAAAGCCCTCCGGCTTTCACACTGGAGTTAAAGGGGCCGGTTTTTTTCAGGTGTTACACAGGCGCTATTTTTAGCACTGTAACGCCTGAATACCGCCCCAGTGTGAAAGCAGCCTTAATTTTGTACGGGGGAGCTTTCCAAAACGTTGGTTATGTTATACTCTTTGCCAAGATGTGGTTTTCTCATTCATTTCATTTCTTCAACATTTATTCAAATTTTTTTTAGATGTCTTAGAAACAGACAAATGTAGAGCGGCTTTGCTTTATTACCATGGTTCTAGTTTAGATTTCACCATTTGTGCTTTCTAAACAAGGTTGTTTTTATTAGCATTACTATCAACTATAAATGTTTAAAGTCAGTGGAAATATAGAGTCTGTTCCTTGTCTGTTTGTCCTTTCACTTCTTGTCCCGGAAATATAACAGATAGTGAGAAAACATCCCCCCTCGTAGATAGTTGTTATTGGAACAAGTTATCCCCATTGGAAGGTTCCCCTCTCCTCCTATTCTTGAGACAAGTGTAAAATCCCAAGGACAAATAGAGAGGGTGAATCTTTTTGCAACGGGTACACAGACTGCAATATAAATCTGACAGATTTTCTAACTCTTCTCTACACCATCTGAACTAAAGATGGCTTTGCATACACATAATACTATTTGAAATGCTTCAGACTAACAACATTATCAATCCCTGCTGTTTATTTAGGTTGTTTTTTTTTCCTTTATAATCTTTCTCATCACCTTCAGCCATATGACACGGTTTTCACATAACTATTGTCTGAATGCTGTTGTGCGTTGCCTTAGGGGAAGGATTGGTATGTGGCTTTGTCCATGTGCAGCTGTAAGAAATGAAGGGAATGCTGTCAAGCTTGTTTTAATAATTTTTTTGACTTGTTGATTATGTAAAAAGTATCTCACAAAAGTGAGTACACCTCTCACATTTTTGTAAATATTTTATTATATCTTTTCATGTGACAACATTGAAGAAATGACACTTTACTACAATGTAAACTAGTGAGTGTACAGCTTGTATAACTGTAAATTTGCTGTCCCCTCAAAATAACTCAACACACAGCCAATAATGTCTAAAATGCTGGAACCAAAAGAGAGTACACTCCTAAGTGAAAATGTCCAAATTAGGCCCAAAGTGTCAATATTTTGTATGGCCACCATTATCTTCCAGTACTACCTTAACCCCTTTGGGCATGGAGTTCACCAGAGCTTCACAGGTTGCCACTGGAGTCCTCTTTCACTCCTCCATGACGACCTTCCATTTGAGGATGCCCCACAGATGCTTAATAGGGTTTAGTTCTGGAGACATGCTTGGCCAATCCATCACCTTTACCCTCAGATTCTTTAGCAAGACAGTGGCTGTCTTGGAGGTGTGTTTGGGGTCGTTATCATGTTGGAATACTTCCCTGCGGCCCAGTCTCCGAAGGGAGGGGATCATGCTCTTCTTCAGTATGTCACAGTACATGTTGGCATTCATGGTTCCTTCAATGAACTGTAACTCTCCAGTGCCAGCAGCACTCGTGCAGCCCCAGACCATGGCACTCCCACCACCATGCTTGACTGTGGGCAAGACACACTTGTCTTTGTACTCCTCATCTGGTTTCCGCCACACATGCTTGACACCATCTGAACCAAATAAGTTTATCCAGTAATCCATGTCCTTGTGCCACGTACACACGATCAAACAATCGAGTGGAAAAGTCCGGCAAACTCAAGTCCGCCGGACAATCCCCCCGTGTGTAGCCTCCGGCATACTTTTTTGACCCGAAAGTACGACGGACTTAGAAAGTAGTTTTGTACTCCAATCTTCCCGCTGGACTCGCATTTCGGCGGACAATCCGGCCGTGCGTATGCCAGTCCGCTGTACTTTTGAAATGAACGGACTTTTCCCGCCCGGAGAAAAGTCCACTCATTTCGAGAGGGTCTCCAGGTAGGCGGGACCTGCGAAGGAGACATCGCTGGCCCCGCCACCTGGTATGGACTTAAAGGGGAACCCCAACGCCGAAAAAAATCGCAGTGGGGGTCCCCCCAGGTCCACATCAGACCCTTGTCCAAGCACGCTACCCGGCCGGCCAGGAAAGGGGGGGACGAGCGAGCCCCCCCCCTCCGAGCCGTACCAGGCCGCGTGCCCTCAACATGGGGGGTGCCTTGGGGAAGGGGGGGCCGCACGGCCCCCCCACCCCAAAGCACCTTGTCCCCATGTTGATGAGGACAAGGGCCTCTTCCCGACAATCCTGGCCGTTGGTTGTCGGGGTCTGCGGGCGGGGGGCTTATCGGAATCCGGGAGCCCCCCTATTAACCGGCCCCCCACCCTTTGTAAATGAGGATGGGGTACAATGTACCCTTACCCATTCACCTGTAAAATAAAGTACAAAAAAAAACACAACACACAAGATAAAATAGTTTATTGCACAGCTCCGGGGGTCTTCTCGCCGGACTCCTCCGCTATCTTCTTCTAGCTCTTTTGCTAGCGGAGGAGCCTGGCTTTCTTCCTCGCTGCGGCCTCTTCTTCCGACTTCGAGGGTCTTGTCCCCCTCTTCGGTTCTTCTGCCGGGCAACCGCTCCTTCTTATAGCTCTTTTACAGGCGGTGGCCCGGTCTTCTGTCGCCACCGCCGCCACCGCCTGTTCTTCTCTTCAGATGTTGCCTCGTCGAGTCCTCCGCTCACAATGGCACGGAGGCGACGTGCGGCGACTTATATAGGGACATCGCCGGATGATGTCCCCACCTATTATGGTGTCACAGTCCCAGCATCCTCTGGGACTGTGACACCATAATGGGCGTGGACATCATCCGGGCGATGTCCCTATATAAGTCGCCGCACGTCGCGTCCGTGCCATTGTGAGCGGAGGACTCGACGAGGCAACATCTGAAGAGAAGAACAGAAGGCGGCGGCGATGACAGAAGACCGGGCCACCGCCTGTAAAAGAGCTATAAGAAAGCGTGGTGGCCCGGCAGAAGAACCGAAGAGGGGGACAAGACCCCCAAAGTCGGAAGAAGAGGCCGCGGTGAGGAAGAAAGCCGGGCTCCTCCGCTAGCAAAAGAGCTAGAAGATAGCGGAGGTGAATGGGTAGGGGTACATTGTACCCGATACTCATTCACATAGGGTGGGGGGCCGGTATCCAGGGGCCCCCTTATTAAAGGGGCTCCCGGATTCCGATAAGCCCCCCGCCCACAGACCCCGACAACCAACGGCCAGGGTTGTTGGGAAGAGGCCATGTTGAGGGCACGTGGCCTGGTACGGCTCGGAGGGGGGGCGCTCGCTCGTCCCCCCCTTTCCTGGCCGGCCGGGTAGCGTGCTCGGACAAGGGTCTGATGTGGACCTGGGGGGGACCCCCACGCTGTTTTTTCGGCGTTGGGGTTCCCCTGTAAGTCCATACCAGGTGGCGGGGCCAGCGACGTCTCCTTCGCGGGCCCCGCCTACCTGGAGACGCGCTCAAAATGAGCAGACTTTCCTCCGCGTGTGTGGGTGAGTCCGTTCATTTCAAAAGTAGGGCGGATAGTACGGCGGACTTAGTACGCCGTATTAGTCCGCTGAAAAAGTGCCGTGTGTGGGCAAGTAGCCCGTTCGGAAAGTCAGACGGACAGTCTGGCGGGAAGTCCGCCATAGTCGGCTACGTGTGTACGCGGCATTGGTCTGCTTGTCTTTAGCAAACTGTGGGCTTTCTTGTGCATCATCTTCAGAAGGAGGCTTCCTTCTGGGATGACAGCCATGCAGACCAATTTGATGCAGTGTGCGGCGTATGGTCTGAGCACTAACAGACTGACCCCCCACCCCTTCAACCTCAGTCTGCAACAATGCTGGCAGCAATCATACGTCTATTTCCCAAAGCGATATGACGCTGAGCATGTGCACTCAACTTCTTTGGTCAATGATGGCGGTGCCTGTTCTAAGTAGAACCTGTCCTCTTAAAACGCTGTATGGTTTTGGCCACTATACTGCAGCTCAGTTTCAGGGTCTTGGCAATCTTCTTATAGCCTAGGCTATCTTTATGTAGAGCAACAATTCTTTTTTTTAGATCCTCAGAGAGTTCTTTACCATGAGGTGGTCATGTTCCTTTAAGGGGGCTTGGGCAGTCTCCAGGCTCACCTGTACCACATCTATCCATCCCATGCATGTGCTTCCACTGTGGAGACACTTATAAATTTGTAGTGTTAGGACTGCAAGCAACACAGGGTGCCGTGACGAGTTCTTGCAGCTTTCACATGCGTTTGCAAATGTGTGCTAACTAAACCCCTGCTTTTAATAGACGGTTAGACAGGTTAAGTTGGTTGGTCTGCAGACTGGTTGGTGAGTTGAGCTATGGAATTGTCTTTGTTCTTGGCAATCTTCTTATAGCCTAGGCTATCTTTATGTAGAGCAACAATTCTTTTTTTTTTTTAGATCCTCAGAGAGTTCTTTGCCTTGAGGTGCCATGTTGAACTTCCATTGAAAAGTATGAGTGAGTGAGAGCAATAACACCAAATTTAACACACCTGTTCCCCATTCACTTATTATAATACTGCCACTGCGCAAATCTCCCCATTCACACCTGAGACCTTGTAACACTAACAAGTCACATGACACCGGGGAGGAAATATATCTAATTGGGCCCAATTTGGACATTTTCACTTAGGGGTGTACTTACTTTTTTTGCCAGTGGTTTAGACACTAATGGATGTGTGTTGAGTTATTTTGAGAAGACATCAACTTTACACTGTTATACAAGCTGTACCAGGGGCGTACCTAGAGCATTTGGCACCCGGGGTGGATCCTATATCTGGCACCCCCCCACCTTAAAATTTAAAAACACCCCACTGTGCCCCCTGCATACCTCTGCATCCTTCAATATCTTTTGTCACTACTGTGTACCCCCCCTCCACAACTGCACCTCTGGACCCCTTTAAATTACATAGCACCCTACACTTCTGGACCCCTTTACATTACAAAGCACCCTGCAGGTCTGGACCCCTTTACATTACACAGCACCCTGCACCTACGACCTCTTTACATTACACAGCACCCTGCACCTCTGGACCCCTTTACATTACACAGCACCCTGCACTTCTGGACACCTTTACATTACACAGGACCTTGCACCTAAGGACCTCTTTACATTACACAGCACCCTGCACCTCTGGACCCCTTTACATTACACAAGACCTTGCACCTAAAGACCTCTTTACATTACACAGCACCCTGCACCTCTGGACCCCTTTACATTACACAGGACTTTGCACCTAAGGACCTCTTTACATTACACAGCACCCTGCACCTCTGCACCCCTTTACATTACACAGCCTCTCGCAGCTCTGGACCCCCTGCATGTTACACAGACCCCCTACAGTGCAGACCCCCCTCCCTACCGTACATACCCCCCATCTACAGTACAGACCCCTCCTACAGTACAGAATCATCCCCTACAGTGCAGACCCTCCTACAGTACAGACCCCTCCACCCTACAGCGCAGACCCTCCTACAGTACAGAATCCTCCCCTAAAGTACAGACCCCCCTACAATACAGTATCCTCCCCTACAGTGCCGAATCCTCCTCCACAGTACAGACCCCTCCCCCTACAGTACAGACCCCCCTACAGTGCAGGACCCCCCCTTACAGTGCAGGACCCCCCTTACAGTGCAGGACCCCCCACAGTGCAGACCCCCCCACAGTAAAGAATCCCCTACAGTGCACAGACCCCCCTACAGTAAAGAACCCCCCTACAGTGCACAGCCACAGACCCCCCTAACAATACAGGCCCCCCTACAGACGCATACCTCGGAACACACACGGAGAGCCCAAGGCAGTGGCATTGCAGGGGGGAGGTGCGAGCAGCACCCGAGTGATACCTGTCGGCTCAGATCCGGGACCCGGTGAACAATCCCCTTCTCTCTGTGGTCGCGTTGCGCCGTTCTGATCAGTCTCGGCAGTCGGCAGCGGCTGTCACTCACAGCCGAGCAGAATGAATCCGCCTCCCTCTCCTCCTTTATGTCTACACAGTGCTGTGCATGCAGGAGGAGGGTGAGTGAACGCGACCACAGAGAGAAGGGGATTGTTCACTGTGTCACTCCACTCGGGTGCTGCTCGCACCTCCCCCCACAATGCCGCCCACTGCCAGTGCCTCAGGCTCCCTCTGTGTGGTCTGCCTAACCTGCGGCGCTGTCTCCTCCTCAGTTGCAGAGGGGGAGGGCACTTGCCTGACACCCCCCCAGTGTGTGGCACCCAGGGAGGCCCACCCCCCACTTAGTACGTCACTGAGCTGTACACTCACTACTTTACATTGTAGCAAAGTGTAATTTCTTCAGTGTTGTCACATGAAAAGATATAATAAAATGTTTACAAAGATGTGAGGGGTGTACTCACTTTTGTGAGATACTGTATGTATGTGTGTATATATATATATATATATATATATATATATATATATATATATATATATATATATATATACAGTTGTGCTCATAGGTTTACTTACCCTGGCAGAATTTATGAATTGTTGGCCATTTTTCAGAGAATATGAATGATAACACAAAAACGTTTCTTTCACTCATGGTTAGTGTTTGGCTGAAGCCATTTTTTTTTTTGCTGCAGTGATTCCTTTGAGGGTAACTTTTATTTTTTATTGCAACTACTTTATATAGCGTCATCAATTCATGCAGTACATATATTGTTTATTCACATCAGTTCCTGCCCTCAAGGGGCTTACAATCTAAGGTCCCTAACTCACATTCATACACAAACATTCTAGGGCCAATTTAAACCGGATCCAGTTAACCTACCATCATGACTTTGGAGTGTGGGAGGAGTACCCAGAGGAAACCCATGCAGGCACAGTGAGGACATGCAAACTCCAGGCAGGTAGTGCCGTAGTTGGGATTTGAACTGATGATTCTAGTGCTGCCAGATGAAAGTATTAACCACTTAGCCCCTGTGCTGCCCATATTCCTTCTCTATGGTACCACTGTATGTAGGAATGTAGCCACCTTATATTGCTCACTATGGGACTATGGGATTTGTAGTGTGAACAGAGAAGTGCAGATGACCACAACCAATATGCCCTGCTTATTCCAAACAAAGGGGAGTGATGGGGAAAAGAAGAGGTTTAAGAACTCACAATAAAACTGTTTCATAATAAATATATTATAGGGTCAGTAAGTATTGGATGTGTGTAGATTCTTTTTGGAGAATAAGTATATCATGTAGTGTTACTTTATGGTATACGTTGAATATGCAGAGTTCTTTGACTGTGTATAGAAATCTGCACCACCAAGCCATTTTACCATAAAACAAGGAAGTAGTTTGGATTTTCTGCTCAACCTCTGTGTGAGATGAAAGGAAGATAATGAGCAGTTCCTACGCTGTATTACAGCCGCTGGTATGATAAGCGGACCATGATCGCCTTGTGTGTGCCATCATGTTCAGTTTCTGCAGAACACCAGATGTGTTTCTTCATGGCAGCAAATTTCTTATCTGCTGCTTTACACATTCTCTTTGTGTAAATTACAAAGCACGCTCCATATAAACACAGAAACTCACTTGCGCCAGAAAACGTTTAACTGCTTGGCCTTTGCTTTATCTAACAGCTGCAGAAAATTGCAGCTGGCTTTCTTTTGATCAACCCAAATTTTATGGTTCAGTTGTATAATAAATACGTATGTGTTCCCATGATGCTTTACTGGCGATATGGAGCTTTCTGTACCTGTGGTTATGATATTGGTTTTATTATATTTCTATAAAAGGGTTATGTACAGCACAAATTATATATTATATTTTGATTTTTACATGGGATCTCGAGGCCACGGGCTCATTTACATGGGCACTCATACAGCAAGAATAGACTACTTTTCTGTTCAAGCACCAATTTCGGCACAGGCAGCCCACAATAGTGAATGGCTAAGCATCAACGGTCCACGGCTCTGCAGTAGCCACCATAGAGAGCACCTCGCCTCCTCCCCACCGATTCCAACCACAATAGTGAATGGCTAAGCATCAACGGTCCACGGCTCTGCAGTAGCCACCATAGAGAGCACCTCTCCTCCTCCCCACCAACCCCAACCACCCCCCCGCAATTCATGTCTGAACTTGGATACCCAGAAGGACTCCAAAACAGCAAGATGATAATGAAGTATTCATAAATGGGACACAGTATCGGTCCTGACACAAGCCTGGTCCCTTTAGGACTCTTATTTTATCAGGCAAATATCAGGGGAAATGATCAATTCCTTCCATAGGATTGCAATTGGTGGTGGTCATTACTATGTTTATTAATGTTTTACATGTAAAGTACAGAGCTTAACTGTAGTTATCTTCCTGATGAAGCGGGCATGGACCCATGAAAAACATCAAATGTACAGCAAGCAATCCATCGCCCAAGTTTGATTAGAATAATGAGTAATGATATACAATACAAACCCATGTACTTGCAATGTTGACACATAGTACTTTTGTCTTTTTATATGTTTTTTTTATATTTTGTAAAATAAATCATTTACTTTTTTTTACATATATGCAGTACCTTTAAAGTACTCTATTCATTAGTTAGGGGGGGGGTTTTTGTATATATTTTTTATTTAATTACAGTTTTTAGGATCTATTGTAGTAGCCGAACATGCATTTCTGTGAAATATTTTGCTGAAAATTTAGGTTTTACCAATCTTGCTTTATAGCTGCATGTTTAATTACAGTGTGGTTAAAAGTCATGCTTTGTTGTGTTAAATGTCCTACATTGTTCTGTATTTCACTGAAAACAGAGTATGTTGGCAGAGCATGCTATGTTGTGTAGATTTCAAGCCCTAACACCACTTTTGTATGACAACTGTTCAGGATTAGACATTAAAAGTTAAATCTTGCTCAGAGTAATACAGGCAGCCGTTGTTAACCTACCTCTGAAGATGGTAGTTGCCGGGATATTATGCTGACTTGCAGGTTTCGGTTGTTTTGAAGTCACTGACCTTTAACAGTTTTGTGTATCAGGAATGTCAGAGGTCCTCATCTACATATTTATTCTGGGTTAGGCCTCATGCACACTGGGCCATGTTTGCCTAGCTTTTCTGAACATCTTTTTCCCCTGAAATGGGAAAAAGCAGCATAAAAAGCTTGCCTAAAGCCGTATTTTGCAAAAGTGTTCAGAAACGCTTAGATACGATTAGTCACGTGAATTGTTTGGGTGTTCATTCATTCCGTTTGGCCAGAATATAAATTTATACTGGCCATTGAAATGAATGATTAATTCAACGCTAAGCCCACCTAGCGTTTAATGCCGTGTACACACCACCGGACTTTTCGACGGACTAGGTCCGACAGTCTTCCCGACAGACTTTCGGCAGAGTTCCGGCGGACTTTCTGAATGAACGGACTTGGACACACACAATCACACCAAAGTCCGACGGATTCGAACGTGATGACGTACGACCAAACTAGAATAAGGAAGTTCATAGCCAGTAGCCAATAGCTGCCCTAGCGTTGGTTTTTGTCTGTCGGATTAGCATACACACGAACGTATTTCTCGGTCCGGCGGAGTTCCGGCGGGAAAATTTAAAACATGTTCTATTTCTAAAGTCCACCAAATTTTTGGCAAGCAAAGGTCCGATGGAGCCCACACACGATCGAATTGTCCGATGGACTCGTTCCGTCTGACCTTTGCTGTCAAAAAGTCCGGTCGTGTGTACACGGCATAAGTGTTTCAGGCGTATTTTCTGCCGAAACGCTCCACTTCTGAATGCGCAAGTGATTTCTTTCTGCCTCTAAACGCTCCTGCATGGACACTTGGCTAACATGGAGGGGCCTTTAAAGGCAGAAAAAAAACCAACAAATACACTTAAAAGTGGCGTTTTTGATGTCCAGTGTACATGAGGCCTTAGACTTTTTTTTAAAGCTTTGAGGCCAACCAGCATTTGTAAAATGGGAAGTTGGCAATGGTGGCAGTTCAAAGATGCCTCAGACTCAGTCTTTATTTTGATGTCAACAAACGAAAAATAATGAGAACACAATATTTTACTGGTTTTCCAAACGTCCCATAGTATTTTATGTAGGGTTTTCAAGTGAAGATGCATGTTATGGGTTCTTCTAAATGTGAATTATTTAGGTATATTTTTGTGTTGGTACTAAGCATTACAAAAATCATGCAAAATGTTGCCTCTGTTCTTTACAGGATGAATCGGCACAAACCTCCTTGCAGCCCTGTAAAGTCCATGTACTCATACTGGTGCTTCATGGCGGAAATATCCTGGATACAGGCAGCGGAGATCAGAATTCCAAGCAGGGTGACGTCAATACCATCAAGTCTGTGTTTGACACAGTGATGAGGGTGCATTACCCAGCAGCATTAGGACACATTGCAGTCAGGCTCGTTCCCTGCCCAGCCATCTGCTCAGAAGCATTCTCATTGGTATCCAAGTGAGTTACTTTTTTAAGCACTAATTTCTTGCCTGATATTTCTGCTTTTGTGTCTAATGTGCAGATTTTTCTTATGTTCACGTTTGCCTTCTTTTTTGGAAGAGTCTCAGTATATACTTTGTCCCAACTTGCAGCTGAAAGAGATTTTAAATACTTTCAGAACAAAGAGTTTCACAGGTGTTTCAGTCAATAAGGTTTTGGCAATATGCTAGCTGAGGGGTCTTCCGTCATGGGACTGCTATGTTCACTGGGCATACTAGCTGTAAAATGGATGTCACTAAAGTAGACCAATTTTTAACAGATACCACCACAATTTTTCATGTATTGAAACTGTCACAACCATAGCTGTTAACACTGCAGAGCTTTTAGGATTGCTTCTTCTGTAGACCACTGAGGTATTAACCTGTGAGAAGGAAACTTGCGTTTGTTCATTTATGGATGCACACAGCCCGGCTTGAGCGTGCACCTGTACAAGAGCCCCCACAAGCAACCTGCTTGCTATGGGTGCAATTGGAGAAGAAAATGTGCCTAGAGTGCTGGTGGGGGTCTCCTGTAGAGGAGGTAAGGGACCGCTTTTACAATACCATTGCACAGAGCAGGTAAGTTCAACCACTTTAAGGGCTAATTAAACCAGAAGTAGCCTAGGACCCTTACCCCCATAACTACTATTTGAGTAAGTCTACTTATTTGTTCATTGTGTGTGTATGTATAGAATTTTTTTCTGCCATCATTTTGTCTATGCAGACTATATTTCACGTGCCATTTATTCTCTAATTATAATTTATGTATGTATCCTTTGTTCTGCATTCAGGAGAAAATGCAAAACTCTTTCTCTAACTGCCTAAATAGTGTTGGCTAGAGATTTCTAGTGTTAGTTCATCAGCTGGTATGCCCTCTTGCTTATGAGCTAGTATGCCCAGCAATTGTATTCTGGCTCTCCCTTTTCGGTCTGTGGGCAGATTAGGAAACTATGTCCCACCCTAAAACTTGTTAGAACAGGTGAGCAGAGTAGCTGAGGTGCAGGAGGGGAGGTGCCAAGGTAACCACTGGTGTTTGAGGGGTACATAAATAAGCATTGGTGAAAAAAGTGTGGGGCAGAGGTGAACACTAATAAAAAACACTAATATTTATTTTAGCACAAAAGTATATAATTTTGTTAATGTTGGGGTGCAGAAATTAGCTTTGGACAGGGGTACTAGGGCTATCTTTGGAGAGGGGTACTGAGGCTAGCTTTGGACAGGGGTACATTGTTGAACTTTGGGCAGGGGTACAGAGGTGGACTTTGGAGAGGGGTACAGGGTTGAGCTGTGGGCAGGGTACAGTGGTAAACTTTGGACGGGAGTAGAAGGGCTAGCTTTAGAGAAGGGTACAGAGGCTAGTTTTTGATGGGTACGGAGGTGAGCTATAGGCAAGGGCACAGGGGTGAGCTTTGGACAGGGCTACAAGGGTTAGATTTGGCAAGGAATACAGAGGCTAGCTTTGGAGAGGGGCACAGGAGTGAGCTTTGGACAGTAGTACAGAATAGCGCTTTGGATTTTTGGGTGCAAAGGTGAGCTTTAGATGGGGTGCAGAGATGATCTTTGAACACAGGGAAAATTTAAGCAGTGGACAGGAGTTGCAGAAGTGAGTGATGTGTGTTGCTTTTTTAGGGGTCGGGGGGAGTTGTAAAGCTTTTACTAGGGAAGATTCTTACCTGGTGGGGAGGGACAGCACAACATACATACAACATAGCATACAGAGATCAGGGGTTTAACTGTGCCCCTTTAACTCCTGTTGCTGAATTATCACACCCACTCTGATACAGACCACATCACTATCCCCCACCCCCCAACCAACTTCCCCCCACAGGGTTCGAGTTCCTGCACCTATTGCTTTGTGCAATGGTCTTGCACAGAGCAGCACTAATCATCCTCTTCTTGGGTCCCCTGCTTCTGCTCCTGGCTCCTCCTCCCTGCTGAGTGCCCTGATAGCAAGCTGCTTGCTATCGGGGCACTCGTGCGCATGGACTCCCAAGCCAGCTCTTTGTGTCCATTGACACAAAGTGAGACCTGGCCCCGCTCCCTCTTCACTGGCTGTGATTGACAACAGCAGAAGCCAAAAGCTCCAGCTGCTGCCTCTCTGTCCAATGAGGGGAGAGAGAGAGCTGCTGCTCTCGTCGCTGGATTGACATCAGGCTCAGGTAAGTATAAGGGGGAGCTGGAGGTGAGCTGCTTGCAGAAGGTTTTTTCACCTCAATGCAGAGAATCCACTAAGTTAAAAAAACCTTGTGCCTTTAGAAACACTTTAAGCACATACAACAGTTTCATTTTTGTTTTTAGATTAATTAGGATATTTTTATAGTGGAATAAAAAAAAGGATATTTTTATAGTGGAATAAAAAAAAGGATAATTTTATAGTGTTTTTTCTCACGCGTCTTACTTCGTGTGTCCTATTATTCACACCTCTCCAGCTACTTGCTGCCCAGTAAATTGTCGGGAGGTCTTGTTTTAATTGTTTCACAGTAGCCCTGACAAGTGTAATGGCAAAGTAGAAGGAGATCTCTCTTAATAGCTGAATATATAAGCTGTCAATATGAATATGTGGTTAGAAAATTTAAATACAGTAGATATAAAAAGTCCACACACCCCTGTTAAAATGTCAGGTTTCTGTGATGTAAAAAATGAGACAAAGATAAAAGGGCACCTTTTAATGTGATCTGTAAACTGAAAGACAAACTGAAATCTTTTAGGTGGAGGGAAGTACAAATAAAAAAACTAAAATAATATGGTTGCATAGGTGTGCACACCCTTAAACTAATACTTGGTGTCTCACGAACGATCACGTGAGCCCGGCGGTCATCGTCCCTAGTGGCCACAGGGCGAAGTGACATAACATAACGTTGTTTCGCCCAGCCGTGCCATTATGCCGCAGTAAAACTGTGGCGGCTGGTTGGCAAGTGGTTAAATGATGGCAGATGTGTACTAACTCCTATTTAACATGAGTTTGAATGTGATTGTTTAATTCTGAACACAGCTACAGTGCCTTGCGAAAGTATTCGGCCCCCTTGAACTTTTCAACCTTTTGCCACATTTCAGGCTTCAAACATAAAGATATAAAATTTTATTTTTTGTGAAGAATCACCAACAAGTGGGACACAATTGTGAAGTGGAACGAAATCTATTGGATTTTTGAAACTTTTTTAACTAATAAAAAAATGAAAAGTGGGGCGTGCAAAATTATTCGGCCCCCTTGCGTTAATACTTTGTAGAGCCACCTTTTGCTGCGATTACAGCTGCAAGTCGCTTGGGGTATGTCTCTATCAGTTTTGCACATCAAGAGACTGAAATTCTTGCCCATTCTTCCTTGCAAAACAGCTCGAGCTCAGTGAGGTTGGATGGAGAGCGTTTGTGAACAGCAGTTTTCAGCTCTTTCCACAGATTCTCGATTGGATTCAGGTCTGGACTTTGACTTGGCCATTCTAACACCTGGATACGTTTATTTGTGAACCATTCCTTTGTAGATTTTGCTGTATGTTTTGGATCATTGTCTTGTTGGAAGATAAATCTCCGTCCCAGTTTCAGGTCTTTTGCAGACTCCAACAGGTTTTCATCCAGAATGGTCCTGTATTTGGCTGCATCCATCTTCCCCTCAATTTTAACCATCTTCCCTGTCCCTCTTGAAGAAAAGCAGGCCCAAACCATGATGCTGCCACCACCATGTTTGACAGTGGGGATGGTGTGTTGAGGGTGATGAGCTGTGTTGCTTTTACGCCAAACATATCGTTTTGCATTGTGGGCAGAAAGTTCGATTTTGGTTTCATCTGACCAGAGCACCTTCTTCCACATGTTTGGTGTGTCTCCCAGGTGGCTTGTGGCAAACTTTAGACGAGACTTTTTATGGATATCTTTGAGAAATGGCTTTCTTCTTGCCACTCTTCCATAAAGGCCAGATTTGTGCAGTGTACGACTGATTGTTGTCCTATGGACAGACTCTCCCACCTCAGCTGTAGTTCTCTGTAGTTCATCCAGAGTGATCATGGGCCTCTTGGCTGCATCTCTGATCAGTCTTCTCCTTGTCTGAGCTGAAAGTTTAGAGGGACGGCCAGGTCTTGGTAGATTTGCAGTGGTCTGATACTCCTTCCATTTCAAAATGTTCGCTTGCACAGTGCTCCTTGGGATGTTTAAAGCTTGGGAAATCTTTTTGTATCCAAATCCGGCTTTAAACTTCTCCACAACAGTATTACGGACCTGCCTGGTGTGTTCCTTGGTCTTCATGATGCTCTCTGCACTTTCAACAGAACCCTGAGACTATCACAGAGCAGGTGCATTTATACAGAGACTTGATTACACACAGGTGGATTCTATTTATCACCATCAGTCATTTAGGACAACATTGGATCATTCAGAGATCCTCGCTGAATTTCTGGAGTGAGTTTGCTGCACTGAAAGTAAAGGGGCCGAATAATTTTGCACGCCCCACTTTTCAGTTTTTTATTTGCTAAAAAAGTTTAAAATATCCAATAGATTTCGTTCCACTTCACAATTGTGTCCCACTTGTTGGTGATTCTTCACAAAAAATTAAAATGTTATATCTTTATGTTTGAAGCCTGAAATGTGGCAAAAGGTTGAAAAGTTCAAGGGGGCCAAATACTTTCGCAAGGCACTGTACATCCCCAGTTATAAGAGGTGTGCACACTTATGCAACCACATTATTATTATTTTTTTTAATTTTTACCCCCCCCCAAAAAAAAGATTTAAGTTTGTTTTTCAACTGAGTTGTACAGTTTATAGGTCACATTAAATGTGGAAAAAGTTCTGAAATGATTTATCTTTGTCTCATTTTTTTTACATCACAGAAAGCTGACATTTTAACAGGGGTGTGTGGACTTTTTATATCCACTGTATTTAATTTTTCTAACCACATATTCATATTGAAATACATTATTTGTGTTGGCATATTCAGCTATTAAGACAGATCTCCTTCCACTTTGCCAGGGGTGTGTAGATTTTTTATATCCACTGTATATAAGAAATAATTATGACTGTCATACAAAAATAAGAACAAAATCATAATATTACAGGGGAAAGATATATGAAACTTTTATTTTTGTAATAGTCATCCACCTTACATAACTATTACAAAAAAAATAAAAAAATTTCACTTTAGCTTTTTAATCAAATACATCTCTTCCTCATGAGCTCTACAAAAGGCCACCTCCATATGACATCATAGCCTGTCACATTCCCTGCAGGAATAGACTGTAATGTCAGGAATTTAAATGCAGCTGACGATAGTTTGTGACGCATTGGTAGAGTTCTGGTTGTATGCAGCACATATTCCGGCTATAGATGTAAACAGAGAATAAATGGCGATTCCAGGTTACCACATGAACAACTTGTAGCCAATAACACTTCAGATACATTGAAATGATAGAACAAAAAAACTGATGTTCAGTTAGATCATGCATAATATACTCAGTATGCAATCTGTGTGAATCTAATTCCTCTAGTGTAGCAACCAAAGGATTAACCAGTAGTAACAGGTCCCGGGATTGCCTAGTTCACTTTCCATTTTCTAAATTTCAAGGAAGAGAAGAAAAGAGAATATAACTGAATATAGCAACGAGGGAAAAAGAAAGAGAAGGAGGGAAATAAGGAAAGGGGGGAGTGGGGTGAGGGGGAAAGGGAGAGGGGGCCCTGGGAGGGAGGGGGATACCAAGTCATTGGACAGCTAGGCAAGATACATATGCTCAACAATCATGAGCTAGGTTTAGACCCTCTTAAGAGAGGATAAACATATTCCATAATCTCCACAATTCAGAGTATTTTTCTTGTTTATTTTGTGCTGAAAGTGTGAAATCTTCCATCTTATTGATTTCTTCCACCTTATGGAGCCAGCATCCAACTGTTAGGGGTGATACGTTTTCCGTTCTTTTGGCCGTGGGGTGTAATAATTTGAGGGATTTTGTTCTCTAATAGAGTGGGCTAATATTCTCCCGCATTTATCTCATAGCTGAGATAGCTTATTTTAATAATTCTGTTGTCTGTTTGCGAAGGCATAAGAGGTTTTGTTCAAGCGTCAGTGTTGGGGCATGTTTATGTTGTGCCTCTTTTTTATGGATGTCGTGGAGGAGAGAGGAAATTTTCTCCACACGTTGGTGTTTGAGCCGTGATCCGTGTTTGAGAATTTCCTTGTGGGCCTCCCATAGGATCCCCACATCATAGTCAGGTTGTTTGTTGATCTGAAATTACTGACTTAGCTCGCTTTGAATATCCTCTACCACAGTGGTCCTCAACTCCAGTCCTCAGGACCCACTAACAGGCCAGATTTATGTATTACCTTGGGGAGATGCAGACTAGAATACTGCAGTCACTGAGCAGCCAATGTTATCACCTGTGATGTATTTCAGTTATCTTGAAAACCTGGCCTGTTAGTGGGTCCTGAGGACAGGAGTTGAGAGCCACTGATCTACCACCTCAGGAGTCTGCAAGAGGTTTTCGTTCAATTTCCAGAATTTGGAACCTTGGGTGACCCTGAAGAAACAATCGTATAGCCAAAGAGTCGGTGTCAAGGGTAACAGTGGCTGCAGACAGCATATGGTCTCTCGATTATTCGTAGGTGGTATGAAAAATGGGACTCACATAGAAAGTGTACCACTATGGGGGCGAACAGAGTAGGGTTCTGAGGAAGTGCACCATCAAGTACAGCCGGTGGCATGAATTCTCTGCGGGGGCAGCTAACATGTCAAAATGAACAGCAGCTGTTCGGTCTGGCTTAACAGATAATGGCGTCAAAATAGGCAGATACAGTTATCTGATCAATGAACTTTATACATTTTTGTTGAGGTGCCGGCAGTCAGTTACAGGTAAGGGCTAGGTTTGGGGCTGCAATGAACTATGGGAGGATCATAGGGATCATGGTCGTTAGTGACCCCAGTGGGGTCTCAGGGAGGCAATGGCGTAAAAAGAAGAATGGACTGAGGGAGATGCCATGCACTTGTTGGTGATCAGGACTAACGTGAACCTTCTGCTGAGGGCGCCTGGGATCTCCTCCATGTCCTCCGCGAGGCTGGGAGGTCCGCCAGGGTGTTTCTGAACCCGCGCATCAGGTGGGCCAGGGGAACTGGAAAAGATAAGGCAATTCTCCTGGTTTTCACAGGGTGAAGGAACGCTGTAGGTGATGTTTGCACCACAGGCCAGATCCAGGACCGGGCGATGCATAGCGCGGCATTGCATTGTGGCCCTGAATAAGTCAGGGAGGATTTTGACTGGGGCACCGTCAAGCTCCAGTTCCCCATTTTCCCATGCCTCCCGCAGTACAGTCTCTTTGACCATGTATCTGTGCAACTGGCAAACCACAACTCTGGGTCTGGCGGAATCAGTAGAGCGGGGACCCAGGGCTCTGTGAATCCTGTCAAATTCCACCCTGTTCGGGAGGTCAGTTCCCGCGACATTCTGAAAGATTGCAGCCGCTGACTCTTCCAGGTCCACAGATCCTGTTGCTTCAGGGAGACCCTGGATTCGTAGATTGTTCCGCCTGCTCCGGTCTTCCATATCTTCGATATGAAGCTGTAGGGCCATCACGGCCTCCACGTGGGCATCCTGTCTGGATTCCAAGGCTGACACTCTTTAGGTTAGGGTCGCCATAGAAGATTCCCCGCCGTCTGCCTGGTGGTGAGAGCCTGGACATCTTTCTTGAACCCCTGCATCTCCTCACTGTGTTTTTTCTCTAGGCGTCCAATGAGTATTTCTATGTCCGATTTGGTCGGAAGGGTCTGCAGAAGGATCCGAAGTTTAGAGTCCATTTGGAGGGTACAAGGGTGCACTGACAGGCCGTGAGGAGTTGTATGGAGATCCGGTGAAGTGTCGAAATGTGCAGCTGAAGCAGTCGATGAGGTCGGGTGAGTATAAGGGTCTGAGACTCCGGGCAGTGAGTCGCATGGCTCTGCCATCTTGGAATCCGGGGAGGCCGCCTGGGAGCCCGGGAAGTACCAGTCAATACTGCCACCCGTCTTGACATTTTTAGCTGCTTTCCTGCCCCCTTTTCTCTTTCGCTACCTGACCGAAGGCATGCCGTAGTTATCAGAGATGGGATAGGTGGGTACAGGCCAGGAACTCAAGCTACATGCGTCCACCGGCTTCCATGTCCAGACCATGCCCCCCTAATGTATTCTTTTATTAGGGTCTAGTGTAAGCTTTTATTCACACTAATAATAAAGTAGGAAATTTAGACTTTTGGTTCACGTTATCAATTCTCAATGATGTCTGTTAGATCTCAGTAATGCAAAATGTTTGGATTATAATTTAAAAAAAATCAGTAGGCTATTTGTCACTTTTCTCAATTATTTTTATGTTTGAAGCCCCCTGCCTTTGCAAGTCTTGCAGCATTACTCTTGTGTCACAGCTGGTGGGATAAGATGATCACAAATTAGAGAGGGTGTTTTCAATCAGATAAAGAGTGAGAAACAGTAAGTTGCAGCCACTTTGCAAAACTATGAAGCAGAACCAACATAAACATTGGTGAAATATAGCTTTCCTCAGAACACATATCGCATATCAATATAAATGATACATAGTAATGTGGTTCTTAGAAATATCACCAAATAGTAAGTAATGCAATGGATTCAAAAGGGAGTTGCCTGGCACCACATTCCAAAACTAACATAGAAAAGTAGCTGTCTGAGAAGCAGTCAACAAAAGGTACTAGCGGGTTGAGTACACTGCTACTTTTCTTCTTCTATTTTTTTCTTAATTATTTTTTATTTTGAAAAAATAAAAGTGTAGGTACAAAACAGCCTATTGGGCATACCCAGGCTCGGTACATATACATCTAGAAAAAACATACATTTAATAACAACTCTAGTACCCTACCTGACACTAAACTAGTAGTACACTCCAGTAGCCACTGAAGGATTCCTATGGAAATGTTGTGATTCGTTTACTCAGAGTCTAAAGTAAATTAGGTAAAAATTTAAAATCTCCACCCTATAGATTAAAAATCCAGAATGATCTGTAGTACATGCTCTTGCATTAGTTTGAAACACAGGAGGGTTGAGTTAGCTCAAAGATCCTGGGTCTGCATTGATAGAGGGAGCCTCAATCCAAATATTCCACACTTTGTGAAATTTTTTCGGGCATCCCCTTGATAGGTATGTGGCTTTGTACAAGGGCAGCTGATTGTTAATTGTTTCCACTGAGTTGAAGTGGCAGCAGATGTGGACTTCCATTGGAGCACAATAGGTTTCCTAGCATAAAATAGAAGCAGTCCAACTAGGGTTCTTACAGGGCTCGCGGTCGGATAGGGGGTTTACCAGGCCCAGCAGACAGACCTCTACTGTCTGAGGTATCTGTATAGTGGTCACTGAGTAGATGAAAGATAATACACCTGCCAAAATAGTTTGAACATGGGGACAAAGCCAGAAAATATGAATAAAGTCTACCGAGTCTGTAGAGCACACAGCCGAGTTGGAAGGATAAATTCTGTGTAGTAGTGCAGGAGTGAGATAAATCCTATGCAGAATTTTAAATTGCACACGTCTATCCTTAGCCGAAACTAATTGCAGAAAGGAACATTCCCATAGCTCCTCCCAGTCCTCATCATCCATTTCAGGAAAATACAATGCCCATCTAGATTTAAGATTGTCAAGTCCTGAGTGGACTGAGGGGAGCGTAGCTTTTAGATATTCGAGAGGGGCTTAGTTAGAGAATCATCTCTAAGTACAGTTTTGAGGGTAGAGGTATAAAAAGCTACTGGTTACTTTTTAAATTGGGTATGAAATGCATGGCTGTGTTGCAAATCTCAAAAAAAAAACAAATATATATATATATATATATACCGTGTTTCCCCGATAGTAAGACACCCCCGATTGTAAGACGTATCGGGAGTTTCAGAGGGGTCGGCTAATATAAGCCGTACCCCGAAAGTAAGACGTATGTCTTACTTTCGGGGAAACACTGGGGTATTGCCGCCTCCAGTGACGTACGGTACTAAGAGTGGGGCGGGGGGTGCGGGCCGCACCCTGGGGGGGGTGCCAGGCCAGCGCCCTCCCCCTCCGACTGAAGAGACAGCGCCGTTTTGATCAGTCTCGGCCGAGCAGAGTGAAGCCGCCTCCCCCTCCTCTTGTATGGCTACACAGTACTGTGTATGGAGGAGGAGGAGGGGGAGGCGGCTTCAGTGAAGCCGCCTCCCCCTCCTTCTCCTTCATGGACAGCACTGTGTAGCCATACAAGAGGAGGGGGAGGCGGCTTCACTCTGCTCGGCTGTGAGTGACAGCCGCTGCCCGAGACTGATCAGAACGGCGCGACGCAACCACAGAGAAGCGGATTATTGTGCCAAGTCCCGGATCACTGCTGACAGGTGTCACTGGCTCTGTGCCCTCCCGGAAAAAGGTCAGTGCATACAGAGAGAGACCAAGGAGGGGGAGGGGGAGGGGGGGTGTGAAGAGATTCTCTGCAGCTCTTGTAACCGCAAGATGCAGCTGAGGAGGACTACAAGTCCCAACATACCGGGCTGTGTGTGCTTACAGTTCTCCTCTGCTGAGCATAGCAGCTTTGTATGCTTGGACTTGTAGTCCTCCATAGTGCAGCCTTGCATGCTGGGACTTGTAGGCCTCCTCTGTAATGCAGTGCAGCCTTGCTTGCTGGGACTTGTAGTCCTCTTCTGTAGTGCATAAAATGCATATACACTAAAAAACACATTTTACACAGTTTTTTTTAGCTGTCAGTGCCCCTTTAACTGTGGGATGCGGACGGTTAGAGCGGGATGAGCGGAGGGATGTGGAGGCCGCGGGAGCAGCAGTAATGTTTTCCGTGGTCCATCAGGTCCAATTCGACAATTTTTATTCCAATATAAGACATACCCCGAAAGTAAGACATAGTGGGGCTTTTGGGGATAAAAAGAAAGTAAGACACTGTCTTACTTTCGGGGAAACACGGTATATATATATATATATATATATATATATATATATATATATATATATATACGTTAGTAAGATTAAACTGTGCTTTTAGTACATCAAAGGTCTTTAATTTCCCTCCTGAGCAAATTTGATCAAGTTATATAATACCTTTTACTGCCCAGATCTGAGGGACAGGTATTGAGACAAAATTTGGTAGTGTCAGATTAAGCCATAGCGGCGTATTCCGAGATACATGCCCAGGGGGGATGGGTTGCCCCTGCCCGGGCCATTACCCATGCTCTCAGGACAGCTTTCATTGCTACTATCAGGGGAAAAGACGTAGTTAAACCTCTATATATCAGGTTCTTAAGGACCTCATATGAGCCCACATAGGATGCGTTCGTAACGATGGCAGCATTGGAGGCATCTGCTATCAACCAGTTGTGGGCATGCATTAGCATAGCGGCCATATAATATTTGTAGAGATCAAGACATGCTAATCCACCCTGTAACCAGGGCCTTTTTTAACATTGTAAGTTTAAACCTTGGTTGCTGGGAACCCCAAAGGAAGGAACCTAAACAGAAGTTGATTATTTTGAAATATTTCTTAGGAATCCACACAGGGGAATGCCGTAAAACATACAGAAACCCTTCATCTTAAATAAATTAATACATCCCACTAAGGAAAGTGGAAGGTTAGCCCAACTCTTCAATTTGGTCATGTTCCCCAGTAGAGAAACTAAATTTAGTTCACATTAATCTGTGGGAGTCAGAAAGATTACAATGCCCAGATACCGAATAGTGTCTGCCCATATGAGAGATAAAGTGGGGTTTCTCCCAATTGACCTTTAAACCTGAAAACCTATAGAATTCTGAGATAATGTGAAGAGCTTCCTTAAGGGAGGGCCCGGGTCATTTAAAAACAAGATGGAGGTCATCAGCATACATGGCTACTTTTTCTACTATAGTACCCACCCGGTTACCAGCCACCGCAGAAGCACGATTCAAAGCCAGTATTACTGGGTCCATCACTGTGGCAAACAATGCTGGAGACAGCAGGCAGCCCTGACACGTATCCCTCTCGACCCAAAAGGGTTCCGAGATTTCACAGCGCAATTTTATTTGGGCTGTTGGAAAAGAGTAGAGAAGCTTGACCAATTTCAAAAGTTCGAGCCCAAAACCCATTAATTCCAGGACTGTAAACATATATGGCCAGGCTACAGAGTCAAAGGCTTTCTCGATATCAAGTCCAGCTAAGACTCTGGAGGTGGAATCAACCAAAGGCAACTGTGAATACTCTACGTGTATTGATAGTAGTCAAATTCCCTGCCATGAAACCAGTTTGACCTATGCTAAGTAGATTTGGGAGTATCTTCATCAGTGTGTGGGCGAGAATTTTGAAAGAGATGAGTCTATATGAAGCATAATTAGACAGATCCTTCCCTGGTTTGGGAATTAACACAATATGAGCTTGATACATTGATGAGGGGAGGGTCATACTTTCCATACAGTCAGAGTATAAACTACGAAGCCTAGGTGCAAGGCTACATACATCCTGTACCATTCGTCTGGAATGCCGTCTGGGCCTGGGGTTTTTTTTGGGAGGGAAGGAGTGAATTGCTGCTTCGATTTCATCTATTGTGATGGCTTGGTCAACCATAGCAGCTTCCTCTGCCGTGAGTGGGGACAGATCCAGGGAACTTAAATTCCTGAAGAGCAACATCAGACGGGCATGGGACATTCTCATACAGAGTGCCAAAAAAGGCTGTAAATTCCTGCAATATACTAGAAGGGTCAGAGTTCAGGGTATTATCTGCACTTCTTATGGTCAAGATCAGAATCCTAGCATCTGCTACCAGGTTAGCCAGTATTTTCCTGTTTTTGTCCCCAGATTCGGAGACTCTGCCAGCCAAGGAACGTAGATCTAGGTGTGTTGCAGAGGTTATATGGAGAGACAAATAACATCTCGTCCGTGCAAGCAGAGCAAAATTTTCCAAAGTCGGGGATTCGGAAAAGGTTGCAGCCACCTCTAACCTCACTTTCCTCTAGCTGTTGTATCTGAGGAGAGCTCCGATCTGACAGCTTTAATTGCAGATATGTATTCTCTATGTACATGTGCTTTAAAAGCACCCCACACCACTGGGGGGGAATTTGAACCATTATTAAACTCCCAGTATTGTGTCATCTTGGAAGAGACCAATTCCCCAACCTTTAGGTCCTGCGCCTACTTTGGCGCTAGTCACCAGCAATTGGAATGTCTGGTGTTTTGCAATGTGACACATACCTCTAGCAGGGCATGGTCAGACAGGCCCAAAGGCAGGTAGGATACACTCTTGACAGCCAGCTACTTTTCTATCTTGGAAATATTACCACACACTGATTATTTGCATTGAGCCTTTCTTTGTCGTATCTTTAAAAAAACTGTTTTACTTTAGGCCCCTTTCACACATGCGAACAGTATGTCCGTATTTCATCCATCCGTTTGCGGATGAAATACGGACATACATGCATCCCTATGGGATAGCGGGTGTCTGCGGATGAACATCCGCAGACACCCACTATTGTCCTCCTCTGCTACTGTCCGATTCTGCAGACGGAGGAAAATCCTATTTTTCTATCCGTCTGCAGAGCAGATCGGATGAACATGGACAGACGGTCCGTGCTCATCCGATCCCCATAGAGGAGAGTGGAGAGCTGACAGGGGGGTCCCTGCACAGTGTGCTGAGTCCGCCCTGTCCGCCTCCGGCTCAGCGGGGAAAATGGAGCGATCCCTGCTGAGCGAGCGGATCATCACGGGGCGGATCATTACTGATCTGCCCCGTGTGAAAGGGGCCTTAGGGATCCATAAAAAGTGGATAGCACAGTGGTTGATAATAATGGTGTTTGAAACATTATTATTATTATTATTATACAGGTTTTATATAGCGCCAACAGTTTGCTTAGCGCTTTACAACATGATAACCCAATATATTATGTAGAGGTAGGCCAAAAGGAGCCAAGCCCTCAGCTGAGCAACAATAGTGCATTACTACAAGAGATGCCTTGCTTCCAAAAAATAAATAATAGTCCTTATTTTAGGATAGTGGGTGGAGCCAAGAGACATAAAAGGAACTATTTGTGTGGCTCAGCTCTATAAAGTTAGGTAGTATCTGTGCAATAAAACCAATGGTTCTTGATGTACAGTTTACCAAGTTTCAGAAAGGAATGTTCTGCGTAGTTCTGCCCACTATCCTAAAATGTGGAATAATTTCTTATTTTTGGGGTTGGTGTTGGACATGTGGCTAGATACTTTCAGTTCTGTGAAGGCTTTACTTTCTTTTGCATTGGTCTTTATATAACTTTTAGGATAAGCAAGACTGTTGCCCTATGAGTGAGAGCAATTTTATATATAAAATTTTTTTTTTCAGGATTTTAGAAATATTAATGTTGCATTTCTCAAATTCTTTCCCATACACTTTAGGAAGCATCTATTACCAGTGATAGCCATTACCAGTAATAATTATCCTTTAAATACAACTGAATGTTGGTTTTCTGTACTCTGGCCATAGGCTGCTAAACTCCAAGCTCCCCTGACATATAAAGCTTATTATAATGTGCTATACTGTGAAAACACATTACAGTATGTGTTATACAATAATGTATAATCAGTGTGACACACTGTAAACAACTGTACGTGGCAAGAATCCTGTGAATCTGGAAACCAGTAATCTGTCATATACAGTATAATGTGCTTATAACATCTAAATATTTAGGTTTTTTTTGTTTTGTTTTTTAAATAAGTTTTGAAAGAAAGAAATAAACTAAAGTTAGTGCTACTATAAAATCTATATCTACGTATAGATGCAATATAATAAACAAGATACATGTAGGAAGACGGAAACAACCTAAATAAAGAGATTCAGTAAAGTCAGCGTAACATTTGAAAACATTTGGAGAGTCGCTCATGCTATTGCAACAGTTTAGATTTAGAACAACTAAGAAGAGCAGAAGGAAGCAAATAAAATAAGGTAGAAAAAAAAAAGTTGGAAAAATAAGGTGGGCTGGACTAATTGATCTACATCACTCAGGGATGGGAGGGGATTAGATCTGGTTTCAAAGTGGAAAGCAGATTGCCTGTAAATAGATAAGTGATGAGGCCTCTTGGATAAGGCCTCCTAGAATTGTGGCTTTCTCAACATCTCAAGATTTTGCAGTGTAGGATAGATCATACAGGTTATTGTCTTGATAATTGGAAGGACATTTGCTTCCCAGAGATTGGGAAAAGGCAAATTCCATGAATCAGGGGTAGTTTGCTTGAAATATAAAGCAAAAGTACTTTGCGTTTTGCCCTAAACAGATTGTAAACTTCTAAATTCGGATGTCACAAAGCTAAAAATGTTTAATATTTTGCTGTTTAAATGTTTTGCACAAAGAGGAGCTTTGCAGCATAATTTTAGGTTGGTGCTGATGTGCTTGTTAAACATGCTGTCACAGTACCCATGGTAATTATTATGTATAAACTGAAAGAAGGTTAAAGGGATAGGCATAACCTGTAGGACTTGTCTGCTTGAATTCATGTTTTAAACCAAAGGTTTCCAAACTGCAGCCCGTGGGCCGAATGTAGCCCTTTACTTACTTTATCCGGCCCTTGGAGCACTTTTCCTCCCACTGACACCAACATTGGTAGGGTGCTATTCCCATCCTCTCACTGATATCAGAGATGGGGAACTAATTCTCTCACTGACACCAATGATGGGGAACTAATTCTCCCACTGACACCAATGATGGGGCACTATTTCTCCCACTGACACCAATGATGGGGCACTATTCCTTCCACTGACACCAAAGATGGGGCACGATTCCTCCCGCAGACACCATTGATTATTTTACTCCTACTTACCACCACGTCAATTTCATTTTATACTCCCACAGATGCCAAGGCATTCTCTACTCCCGCTGGTCATAGTCTTATCCCCCTAAAATATTTCAAGGGCAGTAAACTGACTTTTTTTGTTTCGAAAGTTTGGTGTCCCCTATTTTAAACTATAGTAGATAAAATAATTCATGCACTCTCTTTTTAATTATAAACAAGTATTTTATGTTTCTTGTGTTTTGCACGTCAGAAAATGACAAATTCAATTTATTGGATTTTTTAACTTAAACTGTATAAGCAATTGTTTGAGAAAGTTTTCTAATCTCATAATGGTAATGAAAAGAAGATTCTTTCTTTTTTGTATGTTTATATGAAAGCCATAACTGATGACCATTAACTGTAACTAATCATTGTAATATTTGTTTGCAGTTTAAGCCCATACAGTTATGATGAAGGTTGTTTATCTAATAGTCAGGACCACATCCCTCTAGCTGCTCTCCCTCTGCTGGCTACTTCATCACCTCAGTACCTTGAATTTGTGGCAACAGTCATTCATCGAGCCAACCAGGTGTATGCGGACTTCACTAAGTCACAAGAAGGCATGTCCTTCACTGGGCAGGTGAGTTTAGGGTTACAAGCATTGCCATGTTCTTGTGTATTTAAATTACACTCTGTCTCAGTGGTTATTATTGACAGTGTAAGGGGAGGGTTGTCACTAGAGCAGTAGGAGAGAGGAATTTCACAGTAGCATCTGTCGAAAATAGGAAATTTGCTCTCACTACCTGTTGTATCACTCACACAAGAAGTAAGGGGAAATCTGCCTAACAGGGTTCACACAATAAAACAGAAAAACAAACAAATACTCCTGCGCATAAGTATAGTGGCTAGCCCAATCCTCAATGAATAATATTTCCTTGCATGGCTGCCTTCTAGGACTGGGATGTCCTAATTACACTAGAAAGATAAAAGAAAAGTGGGCGCACGAGCCTTGTGCATTATCCCAAGTAAATTTATTTATATAAAAAAAGATAAAAACTACTCACAAGCATGTGAAAGTTAATACACATAAACGGGCTTCCACCCCGTGGTAAAACAGTCCTGCGACCTGTACAGATCATAGGGGAGACCATGTAGGGGTCCCTGTAGGGGATCCCTGCTGGCTAACACGCTTCGAAGATAAACCACCTTCCTCAGAACCTAGGACTGTTTCACCATGGGGTGGAAGCCCATTTATGCGTATTAACTTTCACATGCTTGTGAGTAGTTTTTATCTTTTTTTATATAAATACATTTACCTGGAATAATGCACAAGGCTGATGCACCCTCTTTTCTTTTATATTTCACACAATAAAAACCTGACTTTTTTGAACTGGAAATAAAAATGTTTTTCCTGGAGTATGTTTATTGAACACATTAAAATATGTTCTAGTAAGAGACTATTTTAAAATGGCATGCATATACAAGATTTCACTTTTAAGACCGGAGCAAGCATAAACAATGTTAATATTAGCGGAATCTTCATCTACTGAAGGTGCCTTGGTGTCTCGCAAGATGTTTGTGATGGATTTATCAAGAGGGACAAAGCAGTCATTATACAAAGTATGCTCTCAATCTAAAAGGTCTTCGATTAGAGAGCAGGAATTAAAAAAGGCAAAATAATTATTCCTCCAATTTTTATATATGGGGCTTATACATATGTGTGGTATGCAGTGTTGGTCATCTTACTTTAAAAAAAGTAATTCGTTAAGTTACAAATTACTTCTCCCAAAAAGTAATTGCGTTAGTAACTCAGTTACTACATTGGAAAAGTAATTAGTTACTCAGCAAAGTAACTGTGACTTTTTTTTAATATTCTATAGACGGGACTAGTGAAGGAAGTGAACGTTGCGGCCTCCATCGGTGAGATTGACACCTTGCGAGCCCCGTCGCCTGGTATGGATTTAAAGGGGAACCCCTACGCCGAAAAAGCGGTCTCCCCGAAGTCCATACCAGCATGGGGGGGTGCTTTGGGGAAGGGGGAGCCCGGCTCGTCCCCATCCCCTTTCCTGACTGGCCGGGCTACATGCTCGGATAAGGGTCTGTTATTGACTTTGGGGGGACTCCCACGCAGTTTTTTCGTCGTAGGGGTTCCCCTTTAAATCCATACCAGGTGACGGGGCTCATGAGGTGTCAATTTTGCAGATGGAGGCCGTGACATTCACTTCCTTCGCTAGTCCTGTCTACCCGGAGTCGCGTTAAAAATGAACAGACTTTTCTCTGTGTGGGCAAGTCCGTTCATTTCAAAAGTCCAGCGGTAGATGTAATTGCGGTAACGCCGCCCAAGTAATGGGAACGGCGTTACCATGGGGCGGCACAGTGGTGTAGTGGTTAGCACTCTCACCTAGCAGTAAGAAGGGTCGCTGGTTCGAATCCCAACCACGACACTACCTGCCTGGAGTTTGCATGTTCTCCCTGTGTGGGTTTCCTCCGGGTACACCGGTTTCCTCCCACAATCCAAAGACATGCAGGTAGGTTAATTGGCTTCTGTCCAAAATTGGCCCTTGTATATGAATGGGGACCTTGGATTGTGGGCTCCTTGAGGGTAGGGACCGATGTGAGTGTGCAATGTACAGGGACAATTGTAGACACTCACTGGAACTGGATGGACTGATGTCTTTATTCAACCTTACTAACTATGACTATGAGGGGAAGAGTAATCAGTTAGACTAGACGTTACCCTCTAAAGTAACTGCGTTAAGTAACTCCGTTTATTTTAACTGAGTTACTTACATCACTGGTGGTATGTGATATTGGGAAGTGTAATCATCATCAAAGCCAAGTGCCTTAAAGTTACTTTCAGTTACTTCAACTTTTAAGTGATGGAAGTCATTTATCATAAAGAAATTACCATGGAAGTCTCTGTGGGATTTAAATCATTAGGTAATAAATCAGGAAGCACTCTTCAAGCACTTAGTAATTACAGACTCGAGAGCATTGCCACAAATGCATTAACACTGTAGTTAAGCCCTGTCCTGGTGAAATTATCAGACAGATGTTGCTCTATGTAACTGCTATGGAAAGTATTATGTGTTATCCTGCAATTTTTCCACTTTGGTTAGGTAAGATTATTTCCTTTAGTTTAGAAGAAAAATAAAACTAGAACAGCAATATTTTCTGATAAGGAAGCGGCATTTCTGATTAAATTGCTTTAGGATTCAACATTTGTGGTTATAACAGCCATGTTAGCATCGCATTGAACAAGACTTGTTCTTTGAGATCCATGTTACTCTTTAATCACTAAAATTTATACAGAAATATATAAGACAGATTACTTATGCTGTTTCATTAGTAAACCCCAAACAAAGGTTTGCTTTACTACTAGGCTTTAACTTGAAGAGGAGGCCCAGCCAAAAAAAATAAAAAATTAAAAGTCAGCAGCTACAAATACTGCAGCTGCTGACTTTTAATATTAGGGCACTTACCTGTCCAGGGAGCCCGAGATGTCGGCACCCCAGCCAGTCTTCGGATCGACTCCTGGGTGCTGCCACTGCCATTACTGGTAAGGAAACCAGGCATTGAAGCCTTTTGGCATTACTGCTGGTTCCCTACTACACATGCACAAAGCTTGCTGCGCTTCCCAATTGGCCCGGCAGCACTTTTGTTATAATTATCCTGCTAAATTAATAGGGCCTCAAACATAGCCACTGATTTATTGTTAAGGGTTAGACCTTAAAGAGGAGGACCAGCTGAAGATTTTTTTTTTTTTTAAAAACACTGTAGCTGCTGACTTTTAATAAGCACACTTACCTATCCAGGGTGCCCCCGCGATGTCGGCCACCTGAGCCCGATCCGTCCCTCGGCTCCCGGGTCCCGGTGCCGCCATTCATACTTCTCTGCCAGTTTCCTACTGCGCATGTGCGAGTCGCGCAGCACTTTGTGAATGGGGTGTGCCGTGTTCTGGGACACACACAGTTCCCAGAACACAGCACGCCCCATTCCCCAGAAGACAGTGCGAGGAGGAGAAGACTGAAGATCACCGCGGAATAGGAAGAGGCAGATTAGGACGATCTGCCTAGCAACAGGCATTTCTGGTAAGTTAAAAAAAAATTCTGATGTTTTTTAATGTATTTAAAGGATTGTTTTTATGTATTTTTTTTAGGGTGGCAATCCACTTTAATGTATTTATATTACTCAAACAGCCCCCAATTATATACAGTAAATAGAGCTTAAAGTGATATTAAAGTTTTTGGTTTAAAAATAACAAACATGTTATACTTACCTGCTCTGTGCAGTGGTTTTGCACAGAGCAGCCCAGATCCTCTTCTTCTCGGGTCTCTTGCTAGTGCCTCTGCCCCCCCTTCTGCTGAGTGCCCTCATGACAAGCAGCTTGCTATGGGGGCACCTGAACTGAGCCACGGCTCTGTGTGTCCATTCAGACATGGAGTCGCAGCTTGGTCCCAGGAGCCAATGGCTGGTCAGCTACACCTCTCATCATTACATGGGACATTTATGATCAGTGGATTTTCTTTTTTGCCTGAACTTCGGCTTTGTCAGTAATCAGAGTGCAAAGCTGTGGTCAGTGTGACAGTTTGCATATGGATTAGAGTTAACTGTCAAAGTTGGAGTACAAATCGGGCCTTAAAATAAAGCCAGCGGACATGATACAGTGGAGACAGCAGATAATGGGATGTTAGAAATGATGATCAGACAAATGTACTGAGCCCCTGAGTTTTCACATTGTTTCTTTTACTCCTCTATCTGGAGTTGTAAAACCTAAATTCTGATCTTCTATTTTCTTTGCAGGTGTGTTTAGTTGGTGACTGTGTTGGAGGGATTTTGGGATTTGATGCCTTATGTTACAGCAATCAGACTGTGTCTGAAAGTCAGAACAGCAGCCGCAGAGGAAGCATTGTGAGTGTCCAGGTATTACACATTGTTCTATTGTTAATTGATAAAAGGTAGATTTAATATTTGTGTGCTAGACAGCCCTGACTTTTATCAGTCCTTTACAGAAAGTAAACTCATGTTGCTTCTGCATCTAAGGCTGGCCATAGACAGTTCTAATCGTATATAGGCAGACTTAATGTACGAAGTTGATCGATCAACTTGAGTACAACCAGCCTGACAAATTTACCTGCAATTATCGCTAGCGGCTGCTATAGCCACTAGCAACAATCACTGTCTTCTCCCAACGGGGACAGCTTCCCCCACCGGGAGAATGACAATGTCTCAGCAGGAGGGATTCCCCTGTCAGCACTGACTGTGTTGATAGGGTAATCATTTGCAGGAAAAAATTTGCACCGTCTATGGCCTGCCTAAGTTGACATGTTTCTTTGATATTTTCAGATTTATAAGATAACATGTCTCTAGCATTGTATCTTGCTGGGGTTTGAATATTCATGTGTGTAGTGTTGACATCAGGTTGTAAGTTATGTTGTAACATAGATTAATGTGAATGGTGCTGTGTTCTCTATATCGCATATGCTGATTATATAAATTAAGCCATATGATCATCTTTCTGCTGTCCATACAATCATTTATACAGTACATATTAAAATTGCAATGCCTGCCTGCCGTGGTGTGTATCAGAAGATATCACAGTCAATCTAGAAAAATATTGTGATCTGTCAGTTCCCCTGTAAAATTAGCAGCTTTGCTGTGATTATTTGGACCTCATATATAATTTTGTCCATATAGTCTGACAGTCCCTTTATGTCTATGGCCAGCATGTGGATGCATGACAAATGCGTTAAGGCTGCATTCATATTACAGTAGCTCATTCACAAACACGCCTAAAAAAAACAATCAATGCTTAAAAAGATACTTTTGCCACATTTGTCACATGTAGGGCAGCCTATTGAAATGAATGGGTTGCCCTGTGCATGGAGCGCAAAAATGTGCATTCACATGATGTGCTAAATAGTGTGAATGGGGGCTTAAGGAACATTTTTTTTTTGCACTTTAGCAGAAAAAGTAAATATTGTGTTACATATTATAACAAATGAGGACTTAAGGGCTTGACTTAGTCGAGTATTATCCTTCTTGCAAACAGATTACATTAGATGAAGCTGATTGAATTACTCCATAATAGCACTGTGGAAAATAAACATCAAGCCATTCTCTGAAAGCTCATTTGGGATCAATTCATATTAGGAGACTCATAAAATTTGCAGTATGGAATCACTATATGTTTATATGTTTTCTGACATGAATAAACTTTTAGACACAAATACCCAGACTTTCCCAAAAGGGTTTAGCAGATAATACTCTGTTTACAAGACAGCCTGAGTGGTTTTCCATTTTCTTTTTGTTTTTATTGCTTGTACTTGTATAATTGGTACCTGTTCTGTAACCTTTTGCAAAAACTTTAACAAAGATAGAATGCAACAAAAAAAGGTGTTTAGCAGTGGCATTTTACTACTATTTGTATATATAGTTGCTTATATACAAGAGCCAAATTCATATGGCAAGCAGAGTTGAGCTGTTTTAAAAAATTAAAATCTCAGGTATTTTGAACAGTGTTGTTTGCTAGCAGCTATAGCTCAGACCTTGCATGCTCCAGGTGTCAAACACATAATGGCTGCATTGAGAATGTCACATTTGAACATTTAAATATACATTTCTTGAACTGCTAAAATGTTTTCTATTTGAACTTTGCACAATTATTCTATGCTCTGCAAAACATTTTCCATCTCTCTAATATCTTGGTGGAGAGACTTATTGTTACTTACTGCACAAGAACTAGGCTGCTTGGTAAAACCTAAATGAAAATAATATATATACCGTGTGTGTATGTATGTGTATGTGTGTGTATATGTGTATGTATATATATATATATATATATATATATATATATATATATATATATATATATTCATCCGCTTTTTTTTAGTATCTAATGCCATCATAAATCTTTGGACTATTACAATCAAGCGAGACAAAACGATCTTTATGCTTCTATCCCCTCCTTGCTTGTTAATGAGATACCTATATTATCTAAAAATTGCTGAACACAAATGCAACAATGTGTCCTCAGTGATAATTCCATGCCGTAGACACATCCGCCAGGCAGGGTTTACATTAGAACAATGTCATAGTTGTATGGAGATTTTAACAGTGAGAGACAGAATAACAACAAAAATATACAGAAAAACTCATTTAAAAAAAAGTTATACATTGATTTGCCTTTTAATGAGTGAAATAAGTATTTGATCCCCTATCAATCAGCAAGATTTCTGGTTTCCAGGTGTCTTCCATACAGGTAACGAGTTGAGATTAGGAGCACTCTCTTAAAGGGAGTGCTCCTTATGAATAAAAAAAGGAAAGAGCACTCAAATTGCCTCATCCGTGAATAATAGAGAAATAAAGACAGTGAAAATATACAAAAATATTAACATTTATTGAAATATACATGTAATACAAAAAACAGAGACATGAAAGAAATATAAATAAAAATCATATATACAAAACGGGTCTATATATGATGTGAGCCCTAATGTGTCTACGCGTTTCATTGCACACTTCTTCAGGACACATTTGGGGTTCAGTAGTTGCAAGAAAAAGAAATGGGGCCTCACTATCTAAAGATAAAAACACACAGATTAAAACACTTTCATCAACTTACAAGGAATTCTTTAAAAGCACACCGAAGGCAGTGTCTAAATGTAGAAGCAAATGGGAAATGGAAGTCCTCGATATCCAAGGAGAAGACTGGGATGACCTCTGGACCCAGCCTTTTAAACATCTAGCGTCAGCTAGGGACTGACTAATACAATTTAAATTCTTACATAGAAGCTACCACACACCAGCTAGGCTTGGTAAAATATATGGAAAAGAAGTGGCGGAGTGCTGGAGATGCTCCTTCTGTCCAGCGGAAGCTAACCATGTTTTTTGGCAATGCCCACACATCCAAGGTTTTTGGATGGAAGTCACAGCGTGCATCTCGGATCTCATATCAGTACCCATCCCACTGATGGTGCGGGTGTGCTTGTTGGGATTAGTGGAGGAGGTGGTTCCTACAGGGGCAATTAGAACATTACTCACCATCCTTCTGTTCTATGGCAAGAAAGCCATTCTACTCAAATGGAAAAATGAACAAGCGGAAGAGGTTGGACAACTCCATGTTGCCCTACTATAAAACAACATACAGTGCAAGGGGATGTGGGAAAAAAATTGATAAGGTATGGAGAGCATGGTACGAATCTGAAAATACAGTGGGGTGAAAAATGTATGAGGTTTTTAAACAAAACTTAATTGTGTGGCAGAGGCGAATGATGGACCTAAGACAATGACAAGTTCTCCTAGCAATTGCTTTATCAGTTTGAATAAACTAATATAACACATAGAAAGTAGAACCACACAAATAATAGGGAAACTTCCATAATGATTATGCGTAAACTGAATGATAAGGAGCTCAACTATTTAAAGGTAACAATATTCGACAGACCAGTGTAAAGGGAGGGGGGAAGGTTGGGAATTTGTTAGTTAAGGAATTGTTTGGGCCCTGCGTGGCCGCCTTGCTGGGTTAATGTTATGTTGACATAACCCAGAGTAGTGATGGACGAACTTCCGACGGGACGTTTCGCGAAAGCGAAATGCGAACGGACCCAAACGTTCGCGAAACCGAACGTTCGCCGCGGGCCCCATTGACTTCAATGGGAGGCGAACTTTGCAAACCTTCATGTCGAATTTGCGGCCACGTGGTAATTATTAGGGGGTAAAACGTAGTCCCACCATCTGGACAATGACATAATACATGTATGAGGTGAATTTGGGATCGATAACTACAAGCATTTTTATTTTATTTGGGAAATTGTTCTAACAATTCAGGACTATGGAGCTAATGAAGGCAATGGAGGAGAGGGAAGGTCAGGGACCAGGGTAGGCAAAGAAGAGGGTGCAGGAGATGATCACCAGCAGCGTGACATACCGGAATGACACATGCACCGTGATAGAGGCATCTGACAGCAGCACCGTAATACAGAGCACTGACAGCAGCACCGTGACATACAGCGCTGACAGCAGCACCGTGACATACAGCGCTGACAGCAGCACCGTGACATACAGCGCTGACAGCAGCACCGTGACATACAGCGCTGACAGCAGCACCGTGACATACAGCGCTGACAGCAGCACCGTGACATACAGCGCTGACAGCAGCACCGTGACATACAGCGCTGACAGCAGCACCGTGACATACAGCACTGACAGCAGCACCGTAAGCAGCCCCAGGAGGAAGTCAGCACAGCACAGGGATGGTGTGATCCCCTCATAATAAGAACCCCCAGGAGGAAGTCAGCACAGCACAGGGATAGTGTGATCCCTTCATAATAAGAACCCCCAGGAGGAAGTCAGCACAGCACAGGGATATCATAAGCAGCCCCAGTAGAAATATGACACCGCTCAACCTCTTCAAAGAGGAGGGTAGGGGCATATAGTACGGTGTGCTTTTTTGGGTCAAGGAAGTGAGCAGACTGTACGTCAGTCCCTATACCGCTGAAGGACTGCTGCAGTATAGGGCAGCGGTCAGCAGTGGTGCACGTCAACCCTATCTATTGTGGACCTATAGCGGTCCTTACAGAACAGCAGACTGTACCGCACTCAAGCCTATGTACCGTAGCACCCTATACCAAGTTACCAGTCCTTATAAGAACTTTTGTGGACCAAGCAGGTTGTGTATTAGTGTTTAGCAGACTGTACGTCAGTCCCTATACCGCTGAAGGACTGCTGCAGTATAGGGCAGCGGTCAGCAGTGGTGCACGTCAACCCTATCTATTGTGGACCGATAGCGGTCCTTACAGAACAGCAGACTGTACCGCACTCAAGCCTATGTACCGTAGCACCCTATACCAAGTTACCAGTCCTTATAAGAACTTTTGTGGAACAAGCAGGTTGTGTGTTAGTGATTAGCAGACTGTACGTCAGTCCCTATACCGCTGAAGGACTGCTGCAGTATAGGGCAGCGGTCAGCAGTGGTGCACGTCAACCCTATCTATTGTGGACCGATAGCGGTCCTTACAGAACAGCAGACTGTACCGCACTCAAGCCTATGTACCGTAGCACCCTATACCAAGTTACCAGTCCTTATAAGAACTTTTGTGGAACAAGTGAGTTGTGAATGTTTAGCAGACTGCAGCAGAAGGGCAGCAGTCAAGTATAATATCCTTTCTATATTTGGAAGAAAGAATATTATACATGTACAAGCCTATTACTGTACCACTGATACCAGTCCTGAAAAGAACCTTTGTGGAACTAATAATAACAGCAAGTCTTTAAAATTACCCTCACTGCCTGACAACACTGCTTCCTTCCTGTCCCTATACAAATTGGCAAAAAAAGAGAACGATTAGTGGTTACTGGAACAGCTCTTTTGTGGACCTTGATAGTAACAGCTAATGATGATGATGATGATGATGATGATGAAAGACTAATCTGGCTGTCCCTGTAGCATACACCGTCCTTTCCCTTTCTCTAAACTAACAAAAGACACTCAGGCTGCTGCAAGAATCAGCAGCACAGCAAACCTATCAACACCTAACACCTATACCAGTCCTGAAAAGAACTTTTGTGTACCAAATAGCTAGTGGTTTATCTCTCCCTACTCCACACAGGAACCTGTCCCTATCGTAACAGAAGAAAGAATGTAAAATGGCCACCGGATCGGGTGTATTTATAGGTTAGGGGGAATGTCCAAGTGTCCATGTGCTGTCATGTCTCAATTGGCTGTCCTGTATCACATGATAAACGTGTCACCAAAGGTTAAAGTTCTTGTATACATTAAACACGTAAGTCCGCCGCGGCGAACGACGGAAAAAGGCGTTCGAACGTGCGGACCGCGAATGTCGGAAATTCGCCGCGAAACGACCGCCGGGCGAAACGTTCGTCCATCACTAACCCAGAGGAAGTTGTATGTTTTATATGAAACTTTTCAATAAACATTACACAAAATTTATAAAAAAAAAAAAACACACACAGATTACAATAACATATAATAAAAAGGAAAACACTGTTTATATCGAAACAAAAGACCACGGCACTTGTACACAGAGCCATGGCAGAGATAAGCATATTGTTACTTTGCAAAGGAGTCATGTATAAGTCAATCAGTGATCAAAAAAGTGGTTTCCAATAAAGGAAAAAAGGGGGTGGCTCAAAAGTCAAAGCAAATCACAAGGCGAGGACACATAGGAACCACCTGAAAGCCAATATAGAACCATAACTCAAATTGGTTACACAATACAAAGAGAGTGTATAGTACCAAATGGTGGGTATAAAAAGGAAGGCCTATGTATCAATGAGTAACTATACCTGTAAGCTAGTGATCACGAGTGTCTAAGTATGATATTTTCAGACAGGGGATACCGTATCAAAATAGATTCTCATAGGAGACATAAAAAAAAAAAAAAAAGATAAAACCATGGATCGTTAGTATCAAAGATGTAGAGATCCCTCAGTCAGAGGCAGCCACAGAACATTGGTTTGACTATATATCAGGTATAGTGGATCCAGATCTAAGCTGTTGTCATCCAGGATAGACTATAAATCAAACAGATATACATATATGTAGCAAATATTCAAGTGGGACCTCTAAGTGAGTATCAAACAGATAATAATCTATCGGTATAGATAGAAAGAATGTACTGAAGATATGATGGTATAACGAAAATCCCCTGGGAGAGAGCAGGACACTATTCAACTTGTGATAAACAAGTGAGGTAAATTAAAGCCCAAATTGGCGGCAAAAAATTCCCGCCGCGAAAAACTGCATCATAGGGCAGTGACCAAAGAATGAAACGCAAGCCACCGCCGCAATTTGGCGTCGGGAGCGTCACGGCGACAAAGTGCGGACGCCAATACTGGAAGCACGCCACCACAAAGGCATGTCGTGCATAAACTATATCGGAAACAAGGGTGTAGCACCGGAAACGTCCGCCGCATAGAGCATGCAATGCATAATCCATCCTGGAGACGGGAACAAAACAAACAATCCGCAGTGCAAAAAGCCCCATGCAGATCATAGGAGATATCCAAATGTGTCCTGAAGCTCAGCTTGTTACCTGTAACAAAAGACTAAAAGACACCTGTCCACAGAAGCAATCAATCAGATTCCAATCTCTTCACCATTACCAATCTCTTCACCATTACCAAGACCAAAGAGCTGTCCAAGTGACAGCATTGTAGACTTACACAAGGCTGGAATGGGCTACAAGACCATCAGTTGGTGTGATTATTTGCAAATGAAGGAAAAATAAAAGAACTGTCAATCTCCCTCAGTCTGGGGCTCCATGCAAGATCTCACCTCATGGAGTTTCAATGATCATGAGAACAATGAGGAATCAGCCCAGAACTACATGGGAGAATCTTGTCAATGATCTCAAGGCAATTGGGACCATATTCACCAAGAAAACAATTGGTAACACACTTCGCCATGAAGGACTGAAATCCTGCAGCACCCGCAAGGTCCCCCTGCTCAAGAAAGCACACACACAAGCTTGTCTGAAGTTTGCTAATGAACATCTGAATGATTCAGAGGAGAACTGGGTGAAAGTGTTGTAGTCAGACGAGACCAAAATCAATCTCTTTGACATCAACTCAACTCACTGTGTTTGGAAGAGAAGGAATGCTGCCTATGACCCCAAGAACACCATCGTCAAACATGGAGCAGGAAACATTATGCTATGGGGGTATTTTTCTGCTAAGGGGACAGGACAACTTCACTGCATCAAAGAGATGATGGACGGGGCCATGTACCACCTAGCTAGACCTTAATCCCATAGAAAATATGTGGAGGGAGCTGAAGGTTCGAGTTACCAAACGTCAGCCTTGAAACCTTAATGACTTGGAGAGGATCTGCAAAAAGGAGTGGGACAAAATCTCTTCTGAGATGTGTGCAAACCTGGTGGCCAACTACAAGAAACATCTGACCTCTGTAATTACAAACAAGGGTTTTGCCACAAAGTACTAAGTCATGTTTTACGAAAGGGGTCAAATACTTATTTCACTCATTAAAATGCAAATCAATTTATAACTTTTTTGAAATTAGTTTTTCTGAATATTTTTTATTGTTATTCAGGCCCTCACTGTTAAAATAAACCTATCATTAAAATTATAGACTGATCATTTCTCTTTTATTACTTTCTGACATTTCTACTTTTTCTTCTAGGATACCGATCTCTTATCTCCTGGTATTAGTGTTAACAACAGTTACTGCTCTAGCAGTTCAAATCTGGAGACTAGTCGACACTTAAGCCGCAGCAACATAGACATACCTCGGAGCAATGGTGAAGACCCAAAAAAACAGCTTCCTCGCAAAAGAAGTGACTCTTCAACCTATGAGCTGGATACCATTAAGCAACACCAAGCTTTTCTCTCTAGGTATCTGTACTGCATACACTGGTAGAGCATAATATATGGGTTTACTAGAAGAATATCTATAATGGTAGAGTGTCATGGGCTGCTCTCTAAATCTTGCTTAGGCATGGGAGCTCTGTCAAGTCTGTGGTTAACAGCTAATGTGATGATTAGGGTGGATTTTTTAGCCAGTTGCTTGTTTGTCTCTAAATACGATGAGTGGTGGGTGGATCTAGACCCCTGTTGCCCGACCTGCAGACCTTTAGTGCTTATTGTGGGGCCCTTGGACTCTAGCAGTTTTGTAGTGGGAGTAAGAAAATTAATTTGTAAAGGGATAATAACTGTGACCTCTACTAGCCATGTGTAACCTGTCCAAAGCCTGTTATCTGCCGCATGTCTCCAATATCCAACCAAACCTCTAGCATGTCGACAGTCTCTCACCAGCCTCCCTTTGGTATATACCCAGGCTCTGGCAGTCCTTTCTAGAACTGCATATACTGAATATTATTTGATCATGTTAATGTTAGGAACCACAGTTGAGGCCCCATATACCTCGTAAGCCAACAACCACTGGTCTAGACACTCTAAACATGTATGTTAATTGGATTGGCTTTTGTGAAAACAGTTGTTCGGTAATCAGAATGTCTATCGTACGTAGCGTAAACCTTGCCATAGACCATACATTTTTTTTTTTCATTCACGCATGGGAACGTTTTAATTTAAAATCATGATTTGTCATTGTAAGAATACACTGATCAGTGTCTGCAGCTGCTAAATTCTGAAGGTTTTCCAGCATGTCCCTTCAACAGAAAATGATCAAGCTATCAAACAAAGACGACCAGATGCTGATTGAAATTCATCCGGTCCTGGCTGAACTAGCTGAATTTTGTTCAATGTATGGCCAATGTATGTAAGGGAGATTTAAACACAGTTTTTTAAAAGTTTATTAAACTAACTTTAATTGCATGAACTAGGGCTCGACAAATTCCAGGTTGCCATTGCGGTTAGAAATTGCATCCTGGCGCCTGAGCTTTTGTCAGCCCATTCACTGTTGCAGGGATGCACAATTTGTATTGCCTGACATGCAGTTTCGGGCAATTTTTTTTTTCTACATCCGTACAAGCAGCAGGGCTCATTTGTCAGGTGGAATCATCTGCTGCCACCCGATTGCTTCCACACATGTGAGTAAAGTGCCCTTGCCCCCCGCTATGTATGCCAGACTTAGCTTGCCCATCTGCGGGCCAGAAACCGGTATAGCAGGCGCCGCAGGGTAGATGGGAGGGAGGAGAGCAGATGTCACTTCTGGGTCTCCATGACAGTTTCCCGGCCAGCACGGGTGGGAAGGAATGTAATGCAGTGCAATCTGCACTGCATTACACTGAGCGGAGCACACGGAAGACATGCAGGATGTAAAAGACCCTGCATGTCTCATTAAAGAGAACCGTCACCAAAAAAAATAATTAAGGAAAAGCAAAAGTTAAGTAAAAAATATATATTTTGTTTAATTGTAAAAAAAAAAAAGTTACACCCAAGCAAAATCGGCCCCTAGCATGTGCACAAGCTGGCTCCTATCTTTTTTAGCTGGCTAGAGTCAAAACAAATTTGTCAAGCCCTGGCTTAAACATTCTTTGCTCTAGTTTTGCATTATGTTCAACAATATTGTCATTTGGGAATAAATGTATTAATTAGTAGATGTAGAAAGATAGTAAACTGCAGACAGCAGGATGCAAGCAGTGGGAGCAGCCTGAGAAATGTTTTCCTTTTGTTACAGGTGAATATCAGCATGCTTTAAAATTAGGTTTTGAAAATGTAGTAACCATAACTAACAAATGTTCTGGAATAAAACTAGCAATTAAACAAATATTTCTGGTCAAATGTTTGTGCTTAGTTAACCACTTCCCGACCGGCACAGCCGATGTACGTCGGCAGAATGGCACGGGCAGGCATATTGGCATACAGGTACGTCCATTTTTATATGCCGCCCTGCCATAATGTGTGCCCCGCCGGTCGGGACGCCCGTGAGTCCGGTCGCGGGTCCCGCGGACTTGATCGCCGTGGGGATACCCGCGATCGCCTCACGGGGCGGCTGAACAGGGAGATGCCGTTGTAAACAGTGACAGGCAACAAGTGACACTGATCTCTGCGCCATGTGATTGGAGCAGAGATCAGTGTTCACTAACACAAAGCCCAGCCCCCCACAGTTAGTAACACGCTCCTAGGAACACTTAACCCCTACACTGCCACCCCCTGGTTAACCCCTTCACTGCCAGTGTCATTTACACAGGAATCAATGCATTTGTATAGCATTGATTGCTGTATAAATGACAATGGTCCCAAAAATGTGTCAAAAATGTCCAATGTGTCCGCCATAATGTCGCAGTCACAATAAAAATCGCTGATCGCCATTACTAGTAAAAAAAAAATATTAATAAAAATACCATAAAACTATCCCCTATTTTGTAAACGCTATAACTTTTGCGCAAACCGATCAATAATAGCTTATTGCGTGCAATTGTCAGTTAAAGCGATGCAGTGCCGAATCGCAAAAAGTGGTCTGGTCTTAAGCCAGCAAAATGGTACGGTCTCAAAGTGGTTAAACCTTGGAAGATCTTTTTTTTTTTCATTTGCAAATCAGTTCAATAAAGAAAGTGAACTGTGTTGTAACTGCAAAAATATTTGCAACCCGGTTATCCCTTTAGTTGTATAATGTGGCAGCCTAAACTTACTTCATATCTTGATGCTGGGCAGTTCTTTGGAGACCTGAGCATAAAACAATACTATCACACTTTATCCAGTACTTCCTGCACCCACTACTAAATAAACAGATCTGGTATATCAGGAAGGAGATATCCACACAACCCTGAACTTTCAAGAAAAACAATTGAGTGCTGTTCATGATACTTTTTACATACAACTTTTCAGAACAGTCTTTCGGGGTGTACCCCCTTCTTCAAGGTCCAAGCAGTACTAATACACAAAGTTTTATCAGAATGTTAATAAGATGATCAATGAGGGGAAAAAAACATACACAGCAATGGTAATTAAACTTGGATAGTTATTGCAATAAGGCATGGAGACACAACCCTTATGGATATAACGTGCTAATGCTCAACCGAGCTGTAAGGAAAGTGGACATGGAATAGTACAGCACCAGCAGTATTTCCATAAAGCATTTCTGTTTGTTTCCAGTTTACATGCAAGTGTCCTCAGAAATGATACCGGGTCTCGAAGGTCAAGCAGCTCTACAATGTTGGATGGAGGCAGCATTGGAAAATTTGACTTTGAGATTACAGACTTCTTTCTCTTTGGCTCTCCTCTTGGACTAGTGTTGGCTCTGAGAAAAACAGTGATTCCAGCCCTTGACAGTAAGTATGATATAAATACATTAATGCCGCTGGACTGCATTAGACCGTTTTTTTTTGTACTTTGCAAGTATTTATAAACTGTGCTCTATTATACTTTATTTATCATGGGTTCCCAATTAATGGTGCTGTCGATGTCTGTAGAGATCTGCTTCCAGTATAATAAAAATAAAGGACATGGAAAGGGTGAAACCATACACTGAGCTGTACTGATTTGTAAATCTGTGTCCCATGTACAATGTCAAATTTATGCTTGCATTACAAACTGGTTTACATAGTATTTTTCCAGTCTTTCCATTAACCATCCTGTCAAATGTTTTTTTTTTTCCTGCAACCATAGAAGCTGTACTACTGTTTATATACAGATGCCACAGAATCTCCATCTGTATCCCATACACTTATGCAATGGACTTTCTGATTTCCTAGAAATCTAATTACAGGCATACTTGGTAGTAGGGTCTTTATCTGTGAGTGATGCTAACAAATGGCAATGCTAAACTTGTCAAAATCATGAGATTCTATTAAACACAGGACTTCCCACTTGGGAAGGCCTACATCAATTTCTAATACAATACTGGCATGGCCTAAATCACTAATGTAACAGAGGGGTAAATTCCTTGTTACACTTGTTTATTTAACAGGATACTATGGTTAACCTTTCAGATTTGTGGGTGTAATGCAATAATTCAAACAATGCACAAATAATATAGTAATGAAAAAAAATGACTTCAGTCAGTTAAAGATGTAGTACAGATGATAAACTGGATAAATAATCCTTCAATTCAATCCAGGGAGCCCCTCAACTTCTGGAAACATCAGAAACTCCCAAAGTTGACAAATTTCACACAAGGTACTGGGCACATTCACCAAGATGTCCCAGATCAGGCTCTAACATGGGCTTCTTTGTACTTCTATATATATGTGAATCGTATTGAGGGGGCTCCCAGGTTAAAAGTAGTTTTAACAAGTTCTACCAAACGACTGGTTTTAACCAGTCATTTGGACTTAATTGTCTCAAAGTAAGGAATGTGACCATATGTGGTAAGGTCAGAAAGATCACAGTATACAGAAGTACCTTTAAACTATTATCGTTAATAGCATAACAGCTAACACCAAGTATTTTGTAAATCAATATTTCATATAGACCAGGGATATGCAATTAGCGGACCTCCAGCTGTTGCAGAACTACGAGTCCTATGAGTCATAGCAAGATGCCGACAGCCACAAGCATGACACCCAGTGGCAGAGGCATGATGGGACTTGTAGTTTTGCAACAGCTGGAGGTATGCTAATTGCATATCCCTGGTCTATATGAAATATTGATTTACAAAATACTTGGTGTTAGCTGTTATGCTATTAATGATAATAGTAATAATAATATCCCTGATATAGACCCACACTTCAATATCTTAAACTCAGATGATTTTTAAGATCTGCAATAAAGTTTGCTAAGATCAGTGCCAAGTATATAGCAGACCTGCAGGGTATTGTTCTTTTTTTTCCCAATAAAAATGGGAGTTTTACTTTTGATACTTACATGTTTGTCAGGGTACCCAACTACCCTGACAACTTTAATTCAATGATTGATCACAAATTTTTTTGTGGAATGGGGTACAGTAGAACTTGAGATGTTGATCATTTTTAGGTGAGCAGTTTCCATTTTTTGTGTTCCCACCAATACTAGTACCCATCCCTCTGGCATTATGATGAATGTGACTTTCTTGCCTTGCTAAAGGTTTTTGGTTCCACAAACATTTGTTACATGCAATACTCATTCTCTGATTTATTTGTCATCTTCAGTTTATCAGCTCCGACCTGGCTGCCAGCAGGTTTACAACCTCTTCCACCCTGCTGATCCTTCTGCCTCCCGTGTAGAGCCACTTCTAGAAAAGAAGTTCCATCTGCTGCCTCCCTTTAATGTCCCTCGATACCAGAGATTCCCTTTGGGGGATGGAAATTCTGCCCTCTTGGGTAAGTAGTGACTTTTGAGTGTCACCATGTTCTCTCAGTATGTTCATAATCAGGTAAGCTAGTGTTTGATCCTACCTTCGAGATGTTTACCAAAACCTAGGTTTAATAGTGTAACCAAGCAGTTAGTACTGATTCATATGTGCCCTCTTATAGATACTTTTTCATGTTTAGCACAAACTTACTATACATAGCTATAAAATAAATTAACTTTGAAAAAACACAACCGGTAGCTTGACTTATTTGCCCTAAACATTTCTTACCTAGAACTTTCTTCTCAGTAAGTAGGGTACAAAACATAAAAAGCTAATTATACTGCAGCCTATGCACAGTGAAGATACTTATGTTACTAAACCAAGCTAATTCTTACAAGGGAAGTTTAATTACACCCTAGCACTTAAGTCAATGCCTGTGTTTGCTTTAGAAATCTCACCTCATACAAATCTCAGGGAATGGAAACGCAGCACACGCAGGTCAAATGCAGATCAACTGCACCTGCAGTTAATTCTGAATGTTTTCAGAAGCAAATAACACTAAAATTCAGAAGCATGCTACATTTGCCCATGAATGCCCATCTACACAGGCCCTTAATCTGATTATACATGGGGGATATTATGATGTTTTTAAGATATTTCTTCTTTACCTGACATACATATTCATGCTTTTCAGCCCACCAAATCTCTAAGGGTGGCATTGCTGATATTTGGAGGGCCGGGAGATTAATCCATGATTGTACCAATATGTTATATACAACTGTATATGTGTTCTGGCCAAAATTAAACAGATTCCTCCATCCATGATATAAAGCGTAGATGTACAAATCTTCCATTGTGCCTGTTGTATTCTGACAGTCATCTACAGAATATTCAAACAGTGACTGCATCTGATTAGACACAGCTACTGTTTGGCCGCAAATTTTTCCATATGGCTCCTTTGATTTTTTTTAATCGAAGGATATCGAGCTGGAGTTGGCTGATTTTTTGAGGGCCAGTAAACATAAGCCATGATTGTGCCAGCATTGTTACATATAACTGTTCATGTTCTGGCCAGCCTTAGCCACTGTTAGCCTGAATGAAAATAATCAAACAGATTCCTCTATCGACACTATACAATGTTGGTGTTTAAATTTTCAACTCTGCCTGTATTCTGACAGCTACCTTTGAATACCCAAAAAGTGGATGCATCTGATTAGATCCAGCCTCTTTAAGCTGAAACTTTTTGTCCAACAATTTTTAAATTGCAGGACACCGAACAAGACAAGGTAAAAAAAGAGTGTTTTGATGCAGTACTTTTATCCAGCCAAATCTGATGAAGTGCATATTTGTTGCCCAGGATGGGGCCTTTTGAGCCCCTCACACCTATACATTTTAACATGTATATCAATTTACCATAAATGTTTTCCCAGCATCAAAAAAGTCAGTAATCTCAATTATTGTAAATACTTTAACACACTGTTACAATTTCATCAGCCAGCCTAGGGCCAATAAAGAGGTGATACTATCAGATGGGCATTGTCTTGGGTGCCAAAAGGTGCTTACAGACTGATGGAAATCGAGCTTCATTTCACTGCTAAGCAAAAACGAAAATATCAAGTTTTGGTGAGATTTAACTGATCCACTCTTGTGTGCATTTTTTGGAGAAACCAAAATGAACCAAAAATAAAATGCCATACCATTATTTTGCAATAGTGTAGCATGATAAATTTCTTTAAAGGGTTACCCACCTTTTAAAGACATTTTTTTTTTTTTAAACCTATGCATTACAGCTTCACCAGTATGTTAATATGCAGTCCTCCATTTTGTAATATAATACTTACTTTTCAAGCTGTGCTTTATCTTGTGGCCGTCTATCTCGAATGGCAGGATGTACCAGCTGTTGGATGCACAACCTCAGCACCTCACAATCAAGTACTTGACTTTGTTCCTTACCCATGCAAGTACAGTTTGCTTTCTCTTGCAACAACGGCTAAGCTCCATATTCTGTGAAAATTAAAGAAAGCAGACTGTACATGCTTGGGTAGGGCACAAAGCTCTGTCCTCATTTATGAGGTGCTGGAGAGCTAGGCAGAATAATAGGGAAGCCCAATGGAAAATGCAGCAAGTATGCATTATATTACAGATGACTGTATATTATTGTACTGTGATGCTTATGGATTTTTTTGGAAAATGTCATTAAAGGTGAATTAACCATTTAAACGAATTTCAAAAGACCCAATAGGCTTTTTTATACAGATACGGAGATTAGACTAGAGGGAGCTTTCATTAGCTCAGTATAATTAATTTGTCTCTTTCTTAACCTCTCTTGAGATAATATATCAGTCATGCTAAAACTGGCCATCGATGGATCAAAATTTGGCTAGTTTTGCATGGACCAGCCAAATCAGTGTGAGACCATCCCTGCTAGACAGAAGTCAGTCATTTGAACAAAGCCAATTGTGCATTAGTGCCCATTTGACTTTTTGGAAATAGTTCAACACGCAGAATTATATTATATATATATATATATATATATATATATATATATATATAAACAGTCCACTTTATTAAACATATGAAAATTAAAACCCTTTTCTTGCAGAGCTCAGTCATTGAGCTTGCAAATTAGGCAGAGGGATAAGTTGCATCACAAATCTCAACATGTTTCATGAACAATAGATCACTTTATTGGGAGTCGATGCCACTGTGTCTGCAGATTAAATACAACAAAATGAAATATAAATATAATAAATGGACATCATCTTAAACTCCCTATGAAGGTATAGTGCACACTTTCAAATCAAATTGGCAAAAACCATTCAGTAAAAGCCATATGAATTCCAGATGGTAACCATTTTAAAATGTCTGTCCCAGGGTCTGTGTGTTTTTTTTTAGGGTAGGAATAGTCATACAATTTGCATTTGTACAGAGTATATTGAGTCATTTAACTTAGACTTGCATCATGAACAATAATAAAGCACAACCAGTATGTCATTATATAGCACTACAAATCGGAGGGCATAGCCTGCATATGTAATGAGCAACTATAGTTGCTTACATACAGTTGTGCTCATAAGTTTACATACCCTGGCAGAATTTATGATTTATTGGCCATTTTTAAGAGAATATGAATGATAACACAATTTTTGTTCTTTCACTCATAGTTAGTGTTTGGCTGAAGCCATTTATCAGTCAACTGCGTTGCGCTACCTTAACAAATTATACTATACTACAGTGCCTTGTGCATAAATGTATATTAACAATTGTGCTAAATGATAAACTAACAGGGATACTGTTTCCTCCTACTAAGCAGGTGTAGCAGAATCACCCTAAGCTGAACAATTATATATTACACAGTGTATACAAAATAATTCAAAATATATGGAGTGCCTCAGGCAAATACAATCGTGAATAATCAAATAGGTGAGTAAAGTGTCCAGTGCTTAAATATAGCAGCAGAAATAAACAAATAACAAGGTGTCTTGTGCTTTAAAATAGCTCAAAAGTACTATGTAAATTTATTTAAACAAGTGTATTAAACAGGTACTCACAAAACAGGTAACAGAGACAGCTTTAAAAACAACCAAACTAACGTTCCACTCGTAGTATGGACCGGATACCGTATACTGGAAGTGACGTCCGTACTACGAGTGGAACGTTAGTTTGGTTGTTTTTAAAGCTGTCTCTGTTACCTGTTTTGTGAGTACCTGTTTAATACACTTGTTTAAATAAATTTACATATGTACTTCACTATCGGAGCATACTTCTCTCTTTCCTATGAGATCCTTGTGGAAAAACATTGAGCAGTAAGATCTGTGTGGAAGCTATTGAGATACAAAACATCAGTCGTGGGGGCCAGCACTTACCTGCCAGGAATAGGGATATAATCCCTGGATCTTGCCATTTGTTTGTTCTGCTGTTTACCTTACAGCAGTAAGGTAAGGGGCCTCTCCACCTGGTGTGCCGTGAACACTGGAAATAAGAATTAGAGACACGGTTTTTGGCACCTTATCTGGAGAAGCACTGAATAAGTCACTGGTCACTTTATTCACTTCAAGCCCACATAAAGACTCTATTTTTGTGCTGTTTTGTTTTTGTTTTTTTGCTTAGTTTGCACGGTGTGTTCCACGCTTGGAATTCTATATAGCTTCCTTGATTGTATTACTTTTGAGCTATTTTAACCACTTCCCACCCGGCCAATGCACATATACGGCCGGGTGGGAGCCGTCTACTTCTGATAGGACGTTCAGGAACGTCCTTCAGAAGGAGCGGGATCGCACGTGCGCGTGCCCGCGCAGCGTGGCGATCCCGATGTGCTCGTGTCACCCGGACACGGCGCATCTCAGATCGGCAGGAGGGCTCTGTGATTGGCCCTCCTGATCACATGACGGCCGTGTCCAATCACGGCCGTCATGTGATGTAAACAAACAGCCGGTTGCTAGGCAATCGGCTCCTCCTCTCCTCACACAGAAGTCATCGCTGAGGAGAGCAGATCGCTGCAGCCGGCTGATGATCAGTGAGTATGAGCTGTTTTTTACAGCTTTTTACTCACTGATCACCAGTCTAGTGTAAACACACAACACACCACACAGTATAAACACAGTCCCCACACATGTCCCCAAAACACACATGTCCCCAAAACATACATGTCCCCAAATAATAAAAACACATGTTCACATTATTGCTATTTGGGGGGGTAGGGTTTATACCCCTGTCGGTGGTCTGCTGCAAATAATTTTACTTTTTATCAGTCAACTGTGTTTACTCTTTTTAAATCATACTCATAACAGAAACTACCCTAATGACCCTGATCAAAAGTTTACATACCCCAGTTCTTAATACCGTGTATTGAACCCTTTAACATCAATGACAGCTTGAAGTCTTTTGTGGTATTTTTGGATGAGGCTCTTTATCTTCTCAGATTGCAACGCTGCCCCTTCCACCAAGTTCCTGTAAATTCTTGTGCTGTCTTGCATGAACTGCATGTTTAAGATCTCCCCAGAGTGGCTCAATGATATTGAGGTCAGGAGACTGAGATGGCCACTCCAGAACCTTCACTTTATTCTGCTGTAGCCAATGACAGGTCAATTTGGCCTTGTGTTTTGCATCATTATCATGTTGCAATGTCCAAGTACATCCCATGTACAGCTTCCTCCAGTATTTTTTAAAAACATACTACATTAATCTTTTCAACAATTTTGACCAAATTTCCTGTGCCTTTGTAGCTCACATATCCCCAAAACATCAGCGATCCACCTCTGTAACTTTCATCATAGGCCATGTTGACTCCTCTCCAAATGAAGCATTTATGGTTGTGGCCAAAATGCAAAATTTTGGTCTCATCACTCCAAATGACTTTGTGCCAGGAGGCTTGTGCTGTTTGGCATAATGTAAGCAAGATACTTTGTGGCATTTGCGTAGTAATGGCTTTCTTCTGGCAACTTGACCATGCAGCCCATCTTTCTTCAAGTGCCTCCTTATCATGCATCTTGAAACAGCCACACCACATATTTTCAGAGAGTCCTGTATTTCACCTGAAGTTATTTGTGGGTTTTTCTTTGCATCCCCAACAATTTTCCTGGCAGTTGTGGCTGAAATTTTAGTTGGTCTACCGGACCATGGTTTGGTTTCAACAGAACCCCTCATTTTCAACTTCTTGATTGGAGTTTAAATACCGCTGATTGGCATTCTCAATTCCTTGGATATCTTTTTCTATCCCTTTCCTGTTTTATACAGTTTGACTACCTTTTCCTGCAGATCCTTTGACAATTCTTTTGCTTTCCCCATGACTCAGAATCCAGAAACGTCAGTGCAGCACTGCATGAAAGATGCAAGGGTCTGTCAGGAGTCCAGAAACTCATTTAACTTTTATACACACACTAATTACAAGGAAACAGATCACAGGTGAGGATGGTTACATTTAATAGCTATTCAAATCCCTTTATGTCAACTTGTGTGCATGTTATCAGGCCAAAATCAACAGGGTATGTAAACTTTTGATCAGGGTCATTTGGGTAGTTTCTGTTTTCATTATGATTTAAAAAGAGTAAACACAGTTGATTTATAATAAATGGCTTCATTCAAACACTAACCATGAGTGAAAATTTTTTTTTTGTGTTATCATTCATATTCTCTGAAAAATGCCCAAGAAATCAATTTCTGCCAGGGTATGTAAACTTATGAGCACAGCTGTATACATAAATAATTGCAAAAATGTTGTTAACATAACCCACACTTATAATGTTAAAAAATGCATAAAAAATATACAACCGTCTAATATTTTTATTCATGATAAAAGTGTCGCAGGTTACTAGGTATCCAGTCAGGTATTTACTATATTTGGGTCAGGTTGTGGCTTGCTGATCTTTCCTTTCACTTTAGTAGTAGGCAGTTTATAACTTCAGTCTTTCATTCATAAATGAATAGCTTTAGCCTTGTTTTGGGGAAAACCAAATAAAAGCTTGTAGTAGGCCAGATGTGGTCCAATGGGGAGTAGTTTGGAGACCTATGTTTGAGTAGATTGTTTTGATGTTGTTGCTATTATATATTTTTTAAAGTATTGGTTTATACAGTGTAAACCCTGCTTGCTTCAAGGTAACCTACCAACCAGTAACATTTTATGTTTCCAATTGCAAAAGCATAATGCACCCATTTCCCTGTATGGAGCTGCGGATGTAAATGGATATATGTCCGTTTACACCCGTCGACATCTGAACCTATCCCCTAAAAACAGACGGATGGGGGATCTGTTCTCCATCCATCTGGCAGATCGCATGACAGTCGGATGTAAACAAATAGGAATTTAGTTTACATCCGACCACCCATAGAGAAAAGTTGGCTTTGTCTGTGTCCACTCTACAGAAGTGGAGTGGACGCAGACCTGTCATCTACCTGCTCAGCGGGGATTAGCAGACAGATCCCTTGCTGAGCAGGCAGAGTCTGCCCGTGTGAAAGAGCTCTAACATGTATAACATTGATGCATGGGGAAAAAAGACCTGTAGCTGTCCAAAAAGCAACTTACAGTACCTTGAAAAAGTATTCATACCCCTTGAAATTTTCCACATTTGAGCATGTTACAACCCAAAATGTAAATGTATTTTATTGGAATTTTGTGTGATAGACCAACACCAAGTGGCACATAATTGTGAAGTGGAAGGAAAATTATACCATATTTATCGGCGTATAACACGCACCCCAAGTTTAAGAATTAATCTGTTGTTAAGGACATGGCAGCCGGCTTCCCAGTCCGCTCCTTAACCAACTCAATGCCATAAATTATCAAAACTTTACCTCAGAATTTATTTACCTCACAACTCTTAGTGAATTGAACAGTTGCACAATTGTTTCCATATTTGCTATTTAACCACATTTTGAATAGTGTTATTGTGAATTGACCCCATAGAGAGGATGAATCTCCCTAATGAGGGCACAGACAGCAATAAAAACCTGACAGGGGTTCTAATCCCTCTTTAAAGGTGGAGTGCAGGACTAATAGTTGTCCTGTAGACCGATTCTCCCACCTGAGCTCTGGATCTCTGCAGTAGTTACCATGGGCCGCTTGGCTGCTTCTATGATTTATGCTCTCCATGCCTGGCCTGACAGTTTAGGTGGATGGCCATGTCTTGTTGGGTTTGCAGTTGTGCCATACTCTTTCCTTTTTTGGAAGATGGATTGATCAGTGCTCCATGAGATGTTCAAAGCTTGGGATATTTTTTATCACCTAACAATGCTTTAAACTTCTCCACAACTTTATCCCTGACCTGTCTGGTGTGTTCATTGGCCTTCATGATGCTGTTTGTTCATTAATTTTCTTGAACATACCTCTGAGGGCTTCACAGAATAGCTCTATTTATACTGAGATTAAATTACATACAGAGGTGGACTCTATTTACTAATTAGGTGACTTCTGAAGGCAATTGGTTCTACTAGATTTTAGTTAGGGGTATCAGAGTAAAGGGGGCTGAATACAAATGCACACCACACTTTTCAGATATTTATTTGTAAAAAAAAATCGAAAACCATTTATAATTTTCCTTCCACTTCACAATCATGTGCCACTTTCTGTTGGTCTATCACATAAAATCCCAATAAAATACATTTACGTGTTTGGTTATAACATGACAAAATGTGGAAAATTTCAAGGGGTATGAATATCTTTTCAAAGCACTGTAGATAAGGGAAATCTGATAAATGTCAGTACTTATTTGCATATTTGTTTTGGGTTAGAGACTCCAAGTACTGAAGACAGGTGATCATCGTAGAAGCCAGGCAAATTTAATTTTTAGATAGTGATCAGAAAAAGGCAATCTCTCTGTATTTCTCTGATGTATTGAGCGGGATACACCGCTTATGTGTTACACAAGGTTTGACAGAGCGATATATCTAAGTGTTTGTGAAAATGTCCAAAGGTATTTATAGACATTGTCCTCATTTAATACTGCCAGCAGGATTAGACCACAATAAAAATAATTTCCCTGTTGTATCCCCTCTGATCTTTACAGATTAATTCCAGTAGTTGTAGTTAAAAATCATATATATATATATATATATATATATATATATATATATACCTTTTTTTACAATGTATAGTCAAGTTGTCGTAGTGTAGAAAACATGAAAAAACAATCTATCCAGTTAACTGAAAACAAATGCTAGTATTTTTGCTTTAACACTGAGATCAGTAGTATTTCATGTATTTTTTTTTTATTTTTTTTTAGCTATTTGCTTGATCATTGTGTGGCATTAACATCATGCTGTTTTTTTTTAATTGGGCAAAAAACTAATTTAAATATGACCTGGCATAAAATATTTCTAAGGAAACTACAGTGCTAAAGTCCAGTTACTCTCCCTATGTCCCTTTTGGACCTCTTAGGATCTTATGCTCAGGTTTTAAATGGGGTACGGCTTAAATACGCCAGGGTTTTGTTGTCTAGTCTTGCTAGAAAGCCAGCATTTCATCATCGCTTAGAGCTAATGGCTGCAAGTGCTGATAAGTGTAATCGTACAGTGGGAGAGATCCCCACACTACACATCATTGTGTTGATGGGGGTATCTGTCAGTTTTGTTTTAAATTTTTTCCTTTCATCCAGTTTATATGCAGTACTAGCTACTGGTAAAAAAAAAATACCTTTTTTTTTTATCTCTTTCCTAATGTTCACATGACCACACAATTTTGAGTTCTGGGTGGCTGGTGTGAGAGCCGACAAGTGTGAGGAATTCCCAGAGCAGTGTCTAGCACCAGTGCATTGGGAATTTTCGAGATCTCCTCCAACCAGCCGCAGCAGCTGCCCAAGAACCAGAGCTTGTGCAGTCCTGTGTCCATTAAGAGGCAGATTATAAAAAAAAAGGTATTTACATTGCTTATTGTTACATACAAGGTGTAGCATTAGTAAAGACAAAGGGAAGGCAACATTTAAAGTGGTTGTTAAGCCACTGTAACCCGTATACACCATCAGCACTGTCTCCTATTGTAGTATCCCCCTCTGTGTGTGTTTATAAAAATAAATGCTGCAAATACCTAATTTCAGTGCCACAATTGCGATGACATGACTGGCCAGCTTTCTCCTTTCCTCCTCTGAGAGATGCACTGGGCGGAGCTGAGATTTCTCTGCTGTCAGTCTAGAGGGGAGGAGGAGAGAGCTGGCTGGTCATGTGATCGCAATCTCAGCTCTTAAATGAGGTATTTACAGCATTTATATTTATAAATCATTCACAGAGGGGGACACTGTAATATGAGGCAGTACTGATGGTGTATACGGGTTAGTGTTATGAGAGCAGCAGAAGGGGGGAGGGGTGGGTCACACACAGACAGAGAGGTGAGGGGGGAGGAGGATACAGAAGCAGAGAGGTGAGCAGATGGCAGACTGCTGATGACAGAGTTACATAAACTGACCACGGTGTCTGGTATCAACAGCCATGATACACCATGGTCAATTTACAGAGGGGTGGGGAGAAACTGTCAGGATCAGCTAGGTTTTTTAGGTGTTATGGGGGGCCAAATGACACAGGACAAGCACTGTGTCATATAACATGCTTTAAAGGAGCAGGATCCATTTTTTTATTTTATTTTTATTTTTTGGGTTAACAAACGCTTTAATGCTTACTAGTAGAGAACCTTCCCTTCCTCTTTAAGATGGATAAGAGGCTGCAGATGTTATTTCATTATTAGCATCCCAAGTTCCCCCTTCCCCCCCCATCCCAACCAACATATACAGTAAATTATAGAAATTACTTGGATGAATGTTTCCTGTTAACAAATTTAAAGGAAATTTAATTTAAAGCCTTAGCCAATTCTTAAAGCGTAATTCCAGACTTTTTTTTAATGTTTTTTATATTTCGTTTTGGATAAAGCAGGGAAGATTTCACATTTCTGCTGGGTTATAGTGGCTTTTTGTGACCACATTGGGAAGGTTATTTCCAGGTTTCTGTTCCAATAATACCAGGACAAAAATGGTTCCTACCAAAAGGAAGGCACGGCAACAATAAAACTTCGTAAGAAATTCTTACTCTGTCACTGAACCAAAATGTGTTTTGTATTTTTCTGTGTCCTTCTTGGCGATAAATCTCAATACTTAGCAGGAAGTGAGAAGTCCCTGTGATAGCGACACAGACATCAGTGAAATCCTTACAAATACTCTAAGGCCGCGTACACACGGGCGAACTGTCTGACGGACTTGGTCCGCTCGTGTGTGGGCTTCAGCTGACTTTTTCAGCGGACAGTCTGGCGGACTAAGTCTTTCGGAATTTCCGTAATATTGTCCGTCCAACTTTGGTTTCAGCGGACAGTCCGCTCGTGTGTTGGCAAGTTGGACGGACTAAGTATGGCGCATGCTCAGAAAGGATTTACACGGCCGAAGGTTGCATTGCATTGTATTGGACGTCGTATTTCTAGTCCCGTCGTACGTGCTGTACACGCCATTGCGCAAGCTTTCAGCGGACTGTCTGTTCATCGTGTGTGGTCAAGTCCGTTCATTCAAAAGTAGGACGGACTGTCTGTCGGATTGTCTGACGGACTTAGTTGGCAAGACAGTCCGCCGTGTGTACGCGGCCTTACTCTTTCTATCCAAAAACATAGTAAAAGTTTTGGCTGGAGTTGAGCTTTAGGTCACTATGTCAAATTTAAGAATATTTTTCAGATGCTTGTTTCAAAAAGTCTTGATGGTATTTATGTTCTTTGTGACATTGTCTGGTTATATGTTTGTAGCGTTTTTGTCTTGTTTTTGTTTCCCTCTCATCTCCATCCAGTCGAAGCTATACAGAACAATCCCATCCTTCTCATGGAAGGCAGCCCAGCGGTTGCTCTCCAGCGTCAAGATGGCATCATGGAAACCAGTATCCCAGTTCCTGTCCTAAGCTGCCAAGACACTTCCAGTAAAGCCACCACTTGTGCTGAATGTGTGTAACCTCCCCTTCTATTGTCTTTGCTCCTCTGTTGTGTAATCATGCACATCCTGAACTGAAAGCTTTTCTGAAAAGTGTTGTCAGTGAGAAAAAGAGAGAAAGGCTATACAACCTGTTTAACCCATTTTAGCTTCTTCATTACATATGTTTACATTATTGTGTTACCATTCAATGTATGAGGTGCTGCATAGGGACCTTGTGGCTCCTAATTATTTTAATGCACATAACCCATGCAATCAACATCAATTATAAACTGGTGTTAACAGGTGCTTCTGTGTACTTATAATGTTGCAGACTATTTGTAGTAGATGCTAAAATTAACACTTTTATGGAAAAGCTTTTAGTTTAAATAATCAAAGAAGCATTTGATATATTGCCTTGTCTTGCTCTATAACTTGCATGGTTTTAAATTGAAATAAACATGTAGGGCAAGCAGGAGAGAATAATGTACTTGCTTGGGTAGCTTTGTCTGCCCTTTTCTGCTGTAAAACGCTTGGCATTATCTGTTGCTTTCATTGTTCCTTCATATCCTTAATTTTTGTGTATAGGTCAACCTGTAGAAACAGCCTTTCATTTGTTCTGTGCCATCTCATTTATTGGCTATCACTGGTTCCTTCTAACATGCAAATATGTTTGTGAATTCTCAACTCAGCACTGTGTACTTACAAAAGAGTACTTTTATACGCTGTGATTCTGTCTAATGTTTTAATTTCAGTTTACAGGACCCTAAATCTTTAATTTAGTTTCTAGTTTCTACCTCCATGGTTCCTGATTTCCTTCTCATAATGGTTGAAATGTACTATAGCCACTAGGCTTACCATGAATATGTTGCCACAGAAGACTGCTAGCTGTTTTCTGGAACCATGCCTGTTTTCTTGATAAGCTGCAGGTCACCAGCCTGTCAGACAGAGCGTGGTCCCCACCACTTCCATATCCCTTAACAATGCAGAGGATATCGGGGGCTGCCACTTTATGGAGCATTGTAGGTTTTTATTGAGGTGTGAAGGGAAAGGCTTCTACCAGACGACCCATTTAATGTAAGTATGAAATTGGTAATAATGTACAGTCCTTCATAGGTGCCCACATTTGTCATTGTTTCAGGCGTTTCCCAAATTTTATCAAAATTTTTGTCTCTTTTGAGCATAGAAAGCATTTCATTGGACATGAAGTATTGATTTATACAAAGTAAACCCTGCCTGCCTCAAGGCAACCTGAAAAAATAAAAAGATAAAAATGGCCCGTGGGCTGTAGTTTGGGGACCTGTTTTACTAGATTTGTCTGGTTTCTAAGTTATATATTAAAAGCAATATTTTTATTTTTTAATGTATATTTTCTTTACTTTATTTATACAGTGTACCTTGCTGGCTTTAAGGCAGTCTAGCAACCAGTAGCATTTTATGTCAGTTTCCATGTTCAAAAGCATAACTTTTATAACATTGATATATAGGAAAAGAAGATCTAAAGCAGTCCAAAAAGCCACTTTTCATGCATGGACTTATTTTTATTATTTGCTTTTACTGTGCATTCCTAAAGTCAGCCATAGATGGTTCAAAATTTGGCCAGTTAAGCAGGGACCTGCTTAATTTTGATCCATCTACAGAAAGGCTGTTGTATAGAAGTTGATCTCTCAATCAACTTTTGTACAACCAGCCTGTTGGAAAATGTTTGCTCGATCAGTGCCACCAGCTATAGCCGGCAGTGCTGATAAGTGTATACTGATGTTGAGGAAGCCTCCCGCTGTCAGAATAAAGTAGCTCCATGGGAGGGATAAATGTGTGGATGGGGAATCTATAAATGTTTTTATTGTTCACCCTGCTTGTTCAACAAAATAAGTTCAATCATGTATGGCCAGCCTAGGTAACTGGCCTTAAGTAGGTTGGCTGGTCCAAGGTGATAAATAGAGCCGAGGGAAATCCTCTTCTGTGTTATGAGCGCCTCACAACTATCTTGAATTATTAAAAAAAAAAGCCAATAACTGTAGGGGCTGCTTAAAGTAAACTCAATATTGGAGAAATATGGAGAACTAGCTTTTTTGACCTCTTTGTATATATGGTAGTTGTCTGGTTGTTTTGCTGAACCTTTGATTTCATTACTTTGTCTCATTGACCTGGAAGGAGTATGTAGATAAAGAAAGTCTGATAAAAAAAATCCGTTCTTATTTGTATAATTGTTTTGGGTTAGTGATTAAAAGTAGTGAAGACAGGTGATCATCATGGCCAGTCATCGTTGTCTGAAAAGGCACCCTTCTATTTTTCTCTGATGGGTTTTCTTTATGGAGAGCAAAATATTTAAAGCATATCTAAACCTGAAACCACACATGTAATATATATTGCAGCTTATCAGCAAGTAGAGAAAATAGCTGTTGACCCTGCCAAACACTTGTAACTACCTGTAAGCTGAAAAAAAAAAAGCACAAACATCCTTATTTTTCTTGTGTAAACTAGTAGTCCCATCAACTACCATGTAATGATGAATCAACAAAGGCAGAGATGTTAGATCTTCAGTCTGTGTGACAACCATGACTTCTTACATAGTTACAGGGTAGAAATGAGGGTAGACACAGTAAGTGTTATTTACATTATCAGCAAGTGAAAATAAAAGGTAATTAGCCTGAAAAAAAAAAAGAAAACGAATGCAGCCACTATGCCCAAGGATTGGCAAGCTGCAATATATTAAATTTTTCTTTCTCATTTTAGATATGCTTTAAGAGCTTGGAGAATACATGAGAAGAACACATGCTTGGGTCCTTGTAATTTGCCTGTTTTCTAATGTCCAGGTGTTTCTGCCATACCAAAATAATTACAAAATTAATAAATTTTTCAAGTTTATGTCAAAAAGCTGCATTAAGAAACTGGTCTCAGAGAAATCTCATAGTGAACTTTATGTAGTTTATATAATGTAAATATGTCATATGTCATTATTTCCACCACATATGCAGATTTTTTATTTCTCATTAATATCGTGCTTACTGAAGAATAATTGTTCAATGGATTTCTAATTACGGTACATGTTTGAAGAAAGCATTGATGTACTTAATACACTATAGGGCTATAGAGTTTATTTTAGTCCATCTAAACTGACCACTTCAACTATTTTTTGAAGATGAATAGTTACCTGGGAAAGTGTTGTAAGTCCAAACAAACCAGAATACTGGGAATTATTTCAGATTTGTCATACTATATGGCTATATGTGTATGCTGAAGGTAATGCTGTGAATGGAGATGATTTCCTGAATGATGTTCAAGCACAAGCTAACAAGTGCATGTTGACATTGCATTCATTCTGTCATAAAATTAAACTGAATGATTCAGTATGAAAACAATATTACTTTTCATTAAAACCACATGTGCATGAGATGGAGAAAGTAGAAGGACAATTTCAAATTTTTATAAAAATACAATATTCCACCCTCTTCCACCCCTAACTTAAACTAAACTAGAAAACCATACACAGCTACTCTCTTACCTTAGCACGGAAGCTATGGCTTCCTCAGCTGTTTATTCCCTCCAGGCACAAACCTCCTTCAGGGCTCCCTGTCCCCCTAAACTTGAATTGGGCCATGCACCAATCTCAGCTTACTGCCCCATTTAAGCCTGTGGGCATGTTCTGCGCTGATGATTTCAGTTCAGAGATGACAAACAACAAAGGAAGCCACAGCTAGTTTATGTGTGTTTTTTTTTGTTGAGGTTTTCTAGGTTAGTTTAGGATAGGGGGCTAGAAAGGATGGTTTGGTGCCGTTTTTATTAAAAGTGAACCTGCCCTCGTAGCCTAATTTTTGCATTGGCATGAACATGGCATTCAGTTGGTTTGATGGGGAAAACAAATTAATTTAAATAAGAGTTATCTACACAGGAACAGTTAGCTGTTGTTTACCCAGAGGAATGTAATGTGATCTTAGTATAAGTCTTGTCCCTTCTGCTGCATCAAGTGATTTCCCATTCATCATAAGAAGCAAAAATGGCAACTCAAAGTCCCCATACAAATTTTGGAGTCTGCTGGTCTTTGCTTAATCTAAACTGAAAACCTAACACCAATATTACCTGTTTAAAAAACCTAAGACCAGAATTTCAGTCTCTACAAACATCAAATTAACAATAGTTATACCTCAAAAAAATCCAAAGCCATAGTTTATACTCTCAGTGATTTTTATTGCGCATTATACAGAACTTGGAATATATAACTGGAAAGCCATGGTAATATTAGTATGATCTCTGAACAGAGATGAAGCTTTCAATGTAGGAGACGGTACACACAATTAAGAGAGGGGCATTTATTTGATCTTTGTAATGTATACAGCGTCAGTGCAGTGACTGCCCCTGATGGCGCTGGCTAGAGCTACACATGTTGACCGTACACACTGTCTGCTAAGCTGAGCATTTTTATGTGAGTAATCAATTTGCTGGTTCTTATTTTGGTTTTTAAATTGTAATTTTTTATTAAAAAGAGAAAAAAAAAACAGTATCAACACCTTTGGAGCAATTCTCTTTTTACATTGCTGGGAGATATTGACTATTACTGATATGGATACTTTCTGATTTGTGGCTAAATTTCATTTATGCATACATTGACCTCCCTGCCCAATGTGAGTTCTGGATGTCCTGTTAATTTACTTCTTTATCAACGGGTGGAGGTGGTGTTGCTGACACATTTTTGGATTGATATTAATGTATTTATTGCTATCTGATGTCTTGTTATCTGGTGAGTGGTAGCACTAGAGAAGAGAATAATGGTTATTATTATTTGTAAAGCGTTCTAGAAGTCTCACTTCTAGCACTGCAACTTTGTCTCTGTCTATCATTAAAAGCCACATAGAATTGTTCACATAGGAACACTCCTGTACAAATTTTGGGACTGTCCTGATTTACAGACATCTCTCTGACAACCCAGCTGCTGTCCTTTTAAACCTGACTCTAAAGCCCGTACACACGAGCGGACTTTTCGACATCCAAAGTCCGACGGACTGAGTCCGTCAGACTATTCGATCGTGTGTGGGCTGCAACGGACTTTAGCTTCGCTAAAGTCTGACGGACTTTAGAAATGAAGCATGCTTCAAATTTTCCCGACGGAACTCCGCCGGACCCGGTCCCCTTCGAAAAATTCGCTCGTGTGTATGCTACTCCGACGGACTAAAACCGACGCTAGGGCAGCTATTGGCTACTGGCTATGAACTTCCTTATTCGAATCCAGTCGTACGTCATCACGTTCGACTCCGTCGGAGTTTGGTGTGATGGTGTGTGTCCAAGTCCGTTCGGTCGAAAAGTCCGCCAGAACTCCGTCGGAACTCCGGCGGAACTCCTTTGGAGGTCTGTCGGACATAAGTCCTCTCGTGTGTACGGGGCATAACTAGGTAACAATACCACAAATTGCCCCTTAAACCTAAATGCTGCTAGAGCCTGTATCCCCAGTGTGTGGAAACAGCAGTCCCTACCTACTGTGTTGCCAGTAATTACATATAAAAGTGAATAAATTGCGGCGCTAACAGCAAAAAACAACTAAATAAAAATGATTCTTATCTAAAAAATATGTAAAGTGCAAAGAGTGTGAATCACCTCGCAAAGTGCAAAATGTGCGATAAAGACAATACAAATAAAATATTTACTACAATATTACATGTGCTTGCATAACACAATCATGCAAAAATATATAAAATCCAGAGAAATTGCTGAGAAGAAAATGTGCAAAAAATGCAAAAATAAAAATATTAATAAATAATGCTCATTAATTCCAGTTCATGCAATTGCTTCGTGAGCACAAATCAAAGTCCATGCACAAAAGTGACTTCCAAAGTGTGTGCTAATCCAGTGACTGAATTCAGTGCCAAGCCAGTGCACCACCAGTTTCCCCCAGCCTCTCACCTCAATTACTTGGTATAGAAACACAATATAAAAGCCAAAGCTAATCCATCCACATTCGTCCAGCGGCTAGTATCCACCTGTATATTTCTTTCCCAGGTTCTTCACATCTCACTCGTTAAGGTGTGCGATACATACAGTGTGGAACAAAAGGACAGGGGGGCTCTCATGTGTAGTATGAAAATATGACATTTTAATAACGAAAATAGCAACTTACATTGAAGTAGAAAACAGCAAGTAAATGTAGTACAGTCCGAACTTCCGGTCTCGGCCGCGACCGGAAGTGACAAGTGCAACACCACAGCTCCTTCCCTGACGCGTTGCGTCACGATCACATGACTTTTTCAAAGGGTGCATGATTGTGTTATGCAAGCACATGTAATATTGTAGTAAATATTTTATTTGTATTGTCTTTATCGCACATTTTGCACTTTGCGAGGTGATTCACACTCTTTGCACTTTACATATTTTTTAGATAAGAATCATTTTTATTTAGTTGTTTTTTGCTGTTAGCGCCGCAATTTATTCACTTTTATTGTACCACTATTAGTGCTGAGATCACTATTTTTTTGTAGGCTGCTTTCACACACTTACATTTATTTCACTTTTATTACCCTACACATTGATTAGCAAGGTGAAGCGCACTAGTACCCTTTATTTATATAGTAATTACATATAGATTGAAAAAAACAAGCACAAATATCCAAGGGCCAAATAAACTAAGCCTAAGCCACAATAGGGGCTCTTTTCCAGGTTACATCCTTAATCAATTTTGGTAAAAATATCCAGTGCTCTATTCAATAGTTCCAGGCATAGAGTTATCCAAAATTTAACCAGAAGTCAAAGTGCCCATGTATGCCTCTAGATTGATGGATGTAGCACTCCTTTCTACTGAATATTTATAATAGTGATATTTTCTGTTCCATACATCATACAGCTTCAGCTTAGAGGCACAAATTTGGTTTAAACTTTGGATAACTCTATGACTAAAACTATAGAATGGAGCTTTTGACCTTTTATCAAAATTGATTATGGATATTCAGTAACTCTTGGAAAAGCGCATAAGACTTTAACAATTAACTACTGTGGTTACTTACTTTGGGGTCATTTATTTGCACTTATTTCTTTCAATTTATATGGAGTTGAGCTTCATATACTGTATTTGGTAGATTACTGTGTTTTTCCAGTGTAGGTAGCCATAGACTAGAATCAAAAACTGATTGATTATACTTGTCCCAGCCGAGTGTTGGGGAATGTGTCTTGTTTATGGCCTCCCCTTGTTATTGGGGAGATATCCATTTGGCAGAGTTTCCGGTACTTCCATATTTGGACTCTTTTGCCTTTGATTGTGCTAGTGCTTGACTTAGGGACACATACAGGTGCTTGAAGCATGACTGCCATGTCCTGATCTGGAGTACGATACAGGCCGATATATAGTCAAGACTTCATACTTTGGACACTTACTAGGCAAGCACTAAGCCAGTGCACCTGCCAGTGTCCTACCCTTTACAGTGTTTGCATTTTTTGTAATTTTAGGAGAATACTTTTTGGCAGATACTACCCAGGCTCCACTGCCACAATTTGCCTATTTTCTTTAAAGGTATGGACTGCTCAGGAGTATACACCTTGATCATTTTAGCACATACAGGTTCCGTTGTACTCCTTTATTTGGTCAATAAGAGCTTGTGCTGAGCTACAGTATATGTATGGTTGAAAAAAAAACACATTTACTCAATTGCCTTAATAGGGCCTATCCATTAATATGCTTGTGGATATGCTTTGAGGAGGTATTGCTTGCAGTTACATGGGGCATGTTATTGTTGCCATGGTTTTTAATATACATATTCCTGGTTCTGTATAATGCACAATAAAAATCACAGAGCATAGAACATGATTGCTTTGGTTTTTGTTGAGGTATACATACTGTTAATTTGATGTTATTAGAGTCTGCGATTCCAGTCTTAAGATTTTAGTTTAGCCTCTCAAGTGTGTGTTGTTTTAGTCCACTGTTCTCAGTATCTGTCTCTGGGGATTTTATCCTTTTTATTTGTATTTATTTTTAAATCAAGAAGCCTATGAAACCGATGTTCTTTCCTTCCTGCTTTCTTAAGTTTCAACTTTCAGGGCTATACCCCCCCCCCCCCCCCAATATTCCCATCCTTTCCCTGGCCATTTTATTTTATACTAATGACATGCCCCCATATACATAGGTTTATATATGTATATATGTGTACATAGACAAGTCTGTGTGTGTGTGTCTATATCTGTATCATGTACATATATATGTATATAAAAATATGTTGGTCACAGAAGGGGTCTGCTTTGCATTGTACAGCAATGCTCTGTAGCCCCGTGTGAAACCTGATGTGAATTTGTTCCCTTTGCATTACCCTCTCTTTTCCCAGAATTGGAATGAAATACACTGGGTTATATTTCATTTGCTTGTCCTTGTATAGGTTTTGGAATTAAATGCATCTTATTTTGTGTTTCTTAATGCTTGAAAGTGTACACATCTGAGCTGTGGCATCTCCATCCCTCCTAATGCATTCTTGTTTTCTTGTCCTGTTTGGGTGTTAATTTTTAATTTACTTTTTTTTTTGTTTTGTTTGTTTTTCTCCCTGTTTTTCTGTTTTTTTCCTTTTTTTTTTTTGTTTTCGGTTTCATAGCGGATGTTGTTCAGTTTCATGGTGCAGTCTTCGTGGAAAATGCCTCCCCTTCCTCCCCCATAACAGCTCCCCACTTCAGGGGGTACAGAAGAGCAAGTGAAATCAGCATTGCAAGTCAGGTCTCTGGAATGGCTGACAGTTACACGGCTTCAAACATAGCCAACAGTAAGTGCCTCGTTGCCTAACAGGTCTGATCAAGGACACAGTGCCACTCATAGCCCAACGCATCACAGATATTGTAACAGCCTTCATGTAATTAATGCAGTGAGGTGGATGCATTGAGACAACCAACCTGGTTTAATGTAATTCCGTAGTTGCTGTAACTATACTATATGAAGCATGATCTCCTGGTTTGTTGCTGTCAGGTCTTGGACAGTCACTTCTACCCTGCGGTCTTGCTGCTCTGCTTGTTCAGAAATGTAGCCAAACAACATCATGTTTTTTTCACTGCAAAAATTGTCTCACCACCTTTAAAACAAGCAGAGAGGTATGTGATGATATCTTTGTAGAGGTAAATCAGGAGAAAGGGAAACTAAAATGAGCACAGTGGCTATAACCCAGATATACCACCCAAAATTAAATTCTTACAGGTCCCTTATTGTAGTCAGTGACTTTACCAATCTGACTAGTCCAGAGGTAGAGCAGTCTGGGCTGGTGTCTATAAATGGTGACCTGTGCTGTTTTCTGCTTGGCAGCTCCTTAAATGCCTCATGCTTCCTCTTTAAGACAAATTCCAGTTTCTACTTATTAAGCTCCAGCATGTTCCATAGCACTGTACAGCAGATTGCTTCGCTTTAAACAGTCTTAAAGACTAGCAAATCGTCAGCTTTCCTTGGTCCCTTTCTGGTTGATGTTTGAATCCTATATGTTTTTGTATTTCCATTAAGCAAATATATGTAAACATTGTCTCTGTACCTTCTGGTTCCCTGTTTAACGTGGTTCCCCATGTAACATTTTTAAGCTTGCTGTAGTCCTTGAAATTCACTTACAGTCACTATCAAAGTTGCAATGCCATTGCGCATACATATCAGCATACAGTTCCAACTAGGGACTGTGCTGAAGTTCTACATTCCTTCTTTTTCCTGTCTTTGTGTGTCTCTCTGTCTGTCACTTCCAAATACGCTGCATGCCTTTTATTGGTGGGTAGAATTTGGAATTAAAGGGAAGCTACCAGCAAAGAAAACCTCCATATTTATTCATTTAAATTTAAAGGAGTTTTCCAATTAAGAAATGGATTTCCCAATACCTTCTTCTATATCAATATGAAGAAAAAATGTTATAGTGGAATCCCCCAGATATAGGTGATATATGTTAACACTGCTCAATTATATAGGTATATAGGGTTGTTTTTTAAAGGATTGGTGCTTAGAGCATCAGCAACATTAAATTGCAGTAATTTTGTTACAGCCTAATTTCTGTAGCCAAGTTCTTTTTTCTGATGGCTTATGATTGGTGTACTGTGCAGTCCAATTATGGCCTCATTTATTACTGCCCCTTTATATAAGAATTGTCTCTGGTTTTAGATTAACCTGCTGGATTCACTCATTCATCCTCCATTTGTCTTTATCCATTGCATGTTCTTATATGTTTGAGGTATTGTTGGAAAATGCAGACAGTTCTTATGTAGAGCACTTTGATAAATGGAGCCTAAATAACATACTGCCTCCGGTTGCTCTTGCTCATCCTAGTTTTACTTTTCACCACATTAACCAGATAATAAAGGTGATGACAAAATAATTTTCTGTGGCGAATGACAGATCTGTGTCTAGAAGAATTATCTTTAAACATGATGCTTTATGAGGCTATAATATTTAAACTTAAAATACATACAAGTGTATAGATTAACTGTAGAGAAAGATCGTTTTAGAACTTCTTTGCTAATAATCTGCCTTTCTACTGGCTGCCTCTGACGTTTGCAGCATAAATATATCTATTGAGATATCATATGGTCAAAATGGAGAATTCCATGGTTCAAGGGTCATATTTAAATATGTATCTTCTAGATCACTCCTATTGTCAAGCAGAGATACTTAAGCTGGATTGCTTTAGGCTAGGTTCACACTGTTGTGAATTGGATGCGTGTTTCTCCACATCCAGTTCGCCTAGCAGGAGATTGTGACCGGCTCTCTGTGGAGCCGAATCACACATCTCTGCAGCAGGTCCGGTACGAATTGCATAGACGTCCTGTGCATATTTTGGCCCATTTCAGGTTCGAATTCAGCCAAAAATTTGAGCTGAAATCGGACCTAAAATGGTGAATGGGAACGCACCGGACTCCTTCTGTGAGCCGGATCATGCTGCAGTGTGAACCCAGTCTAAAAGTGTCAATTTTTTGAGAAGGTGTTAAAACGCCTTTCATGTTTTTATTAATATAAGAAGGAACCATAGCACACCAGTTGTAGATCCTGATTGAAGGTTTGCTGAAGTCCCATATCTGCAAGAAAGGTTCGCCAATAATTTGAGGGCACGGTGGCCCTCTTTTTCAAGGTGACAAACAGAGATATCTCTGCTTCTCATTTTGGAAAAGAGGGATGCCCTGCCCTCAAAATCCTGGTGTAAATTTCTTGATGATATGGGACTTTCATCAGAATCTACAACTGGCATGCAAGCTTTCTCCTTATTTTGGACAGCACCACCATTTGGTCATGCACTCACCCCCACCTAGCGGTTATGCACAAGTCTGTGTGGTGAGGTTTGATGTATTATCAGGTATTTACTGTGGCCTGGAGCTCTGTTAGAGAGATTCCCACTCACTCACTATCTCAGTGATAGAAGTTTCAACAGACAGGAATTTCTGTCAGCTTGTTATTGCTGTCTGTGTCCCTGTTATATATTTGCCCTCGCTATCTATCTGGCAAAACCATTGTCACCAGGACAAAAAGTGAGGGAATATCTCTAATTGATTCCACATAGCTGTAAAAAACAGACAAGGGCTTATCAAGTTCCCTTACAGCAGGGGTCTCCAAACTTTATAAACAAAAGGCCCAGTTTACTGTCCTTCAAACTTTAGAGGGCCCGGAGTTGGCAATGGGAGAAGAAAATGTCCTGGTGTCAGTGGGAGTAAACAATGCCCCATCATTGGTATTAGGGGTAGTAATAGTGCCCCATCATTGTCAGCTGTAGAAATAGTGCCCCATCATTGGTGCCAGTGGGAGGAATAGTGCCCCATCATTGGTATCAGCGGGAGGAATAGTGCTCCATCATTGGTGCCAGTGGAAGGAATAGTGCCCCATCATTGATGCCAGTGGGAGGAATAGTGCCCCATCATTGGTACCAGTGGGAGGAATAGTGCCCCATCATTTCTGCCAGTGGGATGAATAATGCACCATCGGTGGTGCCAGTGGGAGGGATAGTGCCCCATAATTGGTGCCAGTGGGAGGGATAGTGCCCCATCATTGGTGTCAGTAGGCGGGATAGTGCCCCATCCTTGGTGCCAGTGGGAGGAATAGTGCTCTATCATTGGTGCCAGTGGGAGGAATAGTGCCCCATCTTTAGTCCCAGTGGGAGGAATAGTGCCCCATCATTGGTGTCAGTTGGAGGAATAGTCCCCCATTATTGGTATAAAACTGAGCAATAGTGCCCCATTGTTGGTGTCAGTAAGAGGAACTATGTCCCACTGTTAATGTCGGTGGTGGAATAACAATGCAAGGGCCAGATAAAAGCAAACATCCTACCCCCGGGCCACAGTTTGGAGACCACTGCTTTACACTAACCTTTACTCACTTGATTTGCAAATGAAAACAAAATTTTGATTAGATGTATGCTTGAATTCTGCTACACTGGGGGTCCACTGTTAGAGTCATAGATCCCGTTGCAATTACATAGACTGAATAGGAGGTCAATTTGGTGGCAGGGCTCTTTGATGAGAGCTTCCCTTTATCAGTATAGTGATATAGTACGTTTACTTGTAATCCTGTAAAATAATTAGTTTTCTGGTACCAGTGTCGCTAGATTTTGGAGGCGAAGCTAATTGAACATTCTTTTGATCCATCCAGTCTGTTATCAGAACAAGGGTGATGCTTGTGTATCTGCAGCACTGTTGTGTTTAAATGCTGTGCAAGACAGATTACAGTTCTGAATGTTCAAGAGATTGCATCTAACATTCCAAGTATGGAAGTTTTCTGCTACAACTGCAGACGTTTGATGATAGTTCATGTTTTTATTAGTCTGTAAGGCCTGGGAACCTTCTCTTTGCCAAGACGCCACTATTATTGGGCACTGCTGGTCACACCAGAAGCAGCAAGGATTTATTAGGGACACAAGCACTTTTGTCACTTTTTCCTGGGAAAAAAAAACCTTTCTACAGCCTGTAGTCTTTTTCAGTTTTGTCTTCCAATGAGTGATAATAAAACATACCCAGATAAAAAAGCACATAGCCTAAGGCATGCAGCAGTATAATAAAGACATTAAGTTTGATTATTAAATATGCACTTCGCTGGAAGACAAAATAAATGTGATGTGATTTTGCATGTTTTGTGGTGTTAATTGGTGTGTTTGCTTTGTTCCTTTAGAAACAAACAATCATCTTAACCATTCCAAAAAGCTAAGTCTTCTGTCACAGCTTGCTCTCCCTTACAAATCTCACACAAAAACAAGTTCCCCCATAAAACACATTCAGTTCCATACTGAGCAGAGTCACATAGGAGGAATGCTAGAGGTGGGAGATTGGAAGCACTTCATCAACCCGGGCATCAAAGGTGTGGACATCTCCAAAGGTATTTAGGAAGAGGCTTTCATCCTAATAACCCTAGCAGTAGCCACATTAGCATGATTTAACTCCTCTTTAGAATACATCCATCCTATATCATTCAGTACAAGTGTTCATTCAGGGAACGTTATCAATAGTGATAAAAGGGATTAAAACTGTGACACTTTTACGTCTTACACTTAGATTTCATATGCTATATTTTTCTATTCTTTTTTATGTTTCTTTTATTTATCATTTAAGAAAACCGCTGCTTTGCTTTTTTCTCATATACTCTTCCCTAAAATAGATATTCAGAACATACAGAGGTAGGTTTTCTTTAGCACGCATTTACTGTTGCAGCAAATACACCAAAGCTACTTTGCTGGACACATCCCTGTTTTTAACATTAGGGCCACACAGTTTACACATATTCACAGGATGCATCATTCGCAAATCCAGGTTTAGCTTTGGTGCTCTCTGCATTTGAGACTAGCAAATATGTACTTTGCCATCCCAGGGATAATTGAGAAGTGGCCTGTAATGTGGTTATGGTGTTTTAAGGCATGCTCACACAATTGTGTGCATACCCTTAGTATGGTTTATTAAGTCATTTAATATTTACAGCATGGGATTATTGCATTGCTTTAACTGAGCTCATTTATAACCAATCCAAGATATATTGGATTGAAATAACAATCAGATGATGGCTCCCATTTCTAGTGCAGGTTAGGAAACGAATGCCAACATCTTGGTTGGTATGAGAAACATTTCTCTTTGCCGATTCAACTTTTTTTGTAATGAGCTCAGTTGTGGTTTAAGGGGGAAAACAAGTATGTTTGCAAGTTCAATTTAAAACCTGAATAACACAAATGCTCTTTAGAGTTGGGACAAGGATGGCCAAAATCCTTATCACTGGGTATATAAAACCACCAATAGATCATATAGCATTCCATACATTTTATTATATTTTCTCTTTGTTTTACCTTGCCTGAAAAACATCTTTCTCATTAAAAATCAGTAACATAACAAAGTATTTTTATTTTCTTGTCCTAGAAATAATCACCAAAGAGTACACATTCTCAGTTAAATGTTTCTGGTTATCTGGTGCTAAAATTAAGGCACCCCATTTCCTTGTCAGTACAGCTATAATCTTTGTTTCTGAATTCATCCAACCCATGACTCTTGAATTGTATTTTACTGGAGATTCTTTCTTTTTTACACAGAATACATAGAAGTGGAAGTTATCTAAAAGCACTACACTTAGGTTAGGTTTTGATTTGTTCCTAATCCACCATGCCTCTGAACAGCTATCTGTGTTCAGATCACTTTTTAGAAGTGCTTGCAGGCAGTGAGGCGGTAATATGACCCTGCATCAACCTCCTGCTTTAACCCCTAATTGCTGCACCAACGCACCACAACCATGTGCATAGCAATGGTTGCAGGGTGTTTGTGCCACTTTCCTTGAATAGGTTGCATTCAGGAGCAATACAAATAAAAAACAGTGCAACATTGGAGATCAATAAAAACAGAGCTAGTTTTGTTGGAATTGCTGAAACCTTCTTCCAAGTCCTTCTCACAAACCATTAGTCTCATTTGTTTGCCGTTGTTAACGTTTAAAAACAAAAATAGAATTTAGAGGAGGACACTGGAGAAGGATTTAAGACACTGGTACATACATGAAGGGGGGGCTCCCGCACTTTAATCATAAAAATGGCTAATGTTCCATTCACAATTGAATATCCAGAATACCTCCCTTTTGCACAACCAGCGAAAAAATCTTACATCCCCCTCCTAGGTGTCTGTACTTTTTCAATTATCTGAACCCATATAGCTGACATATCCCCCACATGATGGTTATTAAAGTTTTGGCCACGTTTGTTGAATGTTTATTTTTCTTCCACACTATATAGATGTTCATTTAACTGATTCCAAAGACTCCTTGTGGTCCTACCCACTTATTGAATGTGGCAAAGATCACATGTGTTACAGTTGTAAAATGATTATTTTTTGAGCTCCTTTCCATTCACAGAGGTGTGGACAACTTCTCCCCTCGATATATGGCTGCAACAAGGGCAACGAGATGAACCACACATGTAGTTACCCTTGAAGTGCAGCCAAGTATGCATGTAAACACTCAGCACACTGCCTTTGCAGCTTAAGGTGCTAAATGTGATTCAACCCGCATGGTGTTAGGTCCCCAACCGCTAATCTAAACAGGCCCTTCAATTCAAATTCCAGCTATTTTATTTCTAGATTGGATAGAGTGCAGAAGGGATATCACCCATGTCGAGTGCTCAAATTTAAAAATAAGCCAACAAGGGTACATTTCACCAACCTTGCCTCATATGAAACTTCAGGAAAACATCAATACAGTTTTTGACTTGCTGGACACATTCTACATTTGTGTTGACTGCAGTTGAAAAGGCATATGAAATACTGATGTAGTACAGAGTGATATGCCTTTTATTTGTGCTTCTGTCCATTTATGGCAGGGGTAGGCAACCTCGGCCCTCCAGCTGTGGTGAAACTACAAATCCCATCATGCCTCTAGGAGTCATGCCTGTGATTGTCAGGGTCTTGCAATATCTCATGGGACTTGTAGTTTCACCACAGCTGGAGGGCCGAGGTTGCCTACCCCTGATTTAGGAGATTCCCCCTCTGCGTTGCCACCAGGATAGGTGAGGGGAAATCCAATATTTACAGTGCTTACAGGTATAGAGGTACATTGTAAATAGGGGAAATCTACTAAGGGGGGATACTTGTTCCAGTGACATAAGAAAGGTGAGATTTTCCCTCACTTTGGGAAGATTTTTACTCCCTTCTTTTTTTTTTTTCTGCAAGTTAAAAGAATTGTCGAAGGTGGGAGAGATTCTGACCCCTCTACATGCTTATACACCAATGGCTGCACTGTCTGAATTCCCCAAATAATTACACTTTTGCTAAAGTCTGGGCAGTTGAAAATAACATGTCCTTTTTGGTGATAATTTCTTTTTAACAATTCTCTGATGAAATCATTTTTCTAGAGACATGGATAAGATCATGTATGAAAACATCCACAGGCAACAGTTTTTTTTTTTTTTTGTTTTTTTTTTAAAGGCAGATGAGAAAACAAATGCAAAAATGTAGATAGTTGCTGTAACACCACTTCTTGCCTGCAGTTTTCATAAATGATCCCAACTGTGTTTTCTCTTTCCTCTGGAACTTTGAGTCTGGTATCTTTAATGGTTCATCTGGAGTTGCATGTTAATATAGGAGCTGATAAAGTATCTTCTGTGCATGTGTTTCATGGGAAATCTCTGCATATATTTACAAGGTATCTGGATTTGGAAACCGCAGGTGCATGCAAAGCACGTTGGTGATTGGGATTTGCTTTTGCATTTATTTGACATAACTGGGGTTGCAGATAAAGGAATGCAGCCATTCTGAGGTTGGGTCCATATTCATGGATGCAACCTTTTAAGGTCTTAGTCCATCCATACCTGATTTCATTTGCCAAGGTGAGCCAAGTCAAAGCACCTCTTTTGCTCAAGATCTCCATACAGTGGAGTCTTCAATAGATTGCAGCAGCTAGTAACTTCTATAAACGGGTTTATTTAAAAAAATAAATGTTCAGTTTGGGAGAACTTTAATGTATTCAGGTATATCCCTTTAGGGTTAATAATTGAATGAGAACAACTTGCACCTAGTAGATTCAGAACCAGCAGAATGGCTTCATTCACTGAAATAATTAAATTTTACAGGCCTACAGCAACCTGTTCCTTTTTACATCATTGGCATTTTCTGTTATGTGAATGAAGAAATAACTTGCTTCTCCTTTTTCAGTTGCAGCAAAATGGTGGGGTACCAAAAGAATTGACTATGCCCTTTATTGTCCGGATGCGCTTACTGCTTTCCCCACAGTTGCCCTTCCTCACCTTTTCCATGCCAGTTACTGGGAATCCACTGATGTTGTTTCATTCCTCTTGAGACAGGTGAGAGAAACATTTGTTATTTACTTCTTTAGCAAAAGGATACACAATACTTTTACTCTTGCTGTGTAGCCTGACAATCTCTACAATGTGTGTGTTTGGGGCCGTGCACCTACTCTCGCACAGCTGTGAAATTGACAGCAGTGGCTGTGTCCGTGCAGCCGCTGCATTCCAATTGACAAGAATAGGACTGCCTGCATGGGGGTGTATGGTACACCTGTGCAGGCAAACACAGCCCTAACACAAGACAATCCATCTTTTGACACCGTATAGCTCAGAGGTACTTGAGAACCCGGACAGGTAATATAAGATGATATCATCAGATCTATGCCAAACAGGAAAGTTCATCCAATGCAGCCCTTACAAGATCTGGGAATCTTAAAAAAACCTATACAAAACAAAGGGAGCAAAGGCCTAGTGCATCACCATCTTCATTTATTGAATAAAAACAAATGAGTGCATACTCATAAAAGCCAAGGTAGAAAAGTGTGGTGCAAACCCCAGAAAACAGGTGAGCCTAAAGCTGTAACACTAAGGGTCCTCATATGTATAAATTGTCACTGACATGTTTAGAGGGACATGCCCTCTTCATCAAAGCAAAGTAGTCTGTATCATCTGTTTCTTCTTAAATACAGGACCTTTCTAAAATCATTCCCCCAAAGAGGAGGGATGGACCAGTCAACTCTGCCCCATGGGTCAACCTCCAGAGTGTCCAATATATGACTAATCATTGTAATTATGATAAATGTTCCATTGCATAATAGCATGAATATTGTCACATTTACAAGACCACCATGTATCCGATGATCACTATCAATATTATATCAATATTAATGGACTCAATCCCAATAAATATAATATCAATAAATATAAATATCACACGCACGCCCTATGTTAACGTGAGTGTAAGACAAACTGTCACATTAATCCACATAGATCGTGCATGTATTCAACTCACATTTGCAAGGTCTCTATAGTTTAAGACCACTTTTACACTGGGGCAGTGCGGACGTAAGCAGTAAAGCGCCGCTAGTTGTAACGGTGATTTACCACTGTTATATTGTCTCTTTTTGGCCGCTAGCGGGGCACTTTTAACCACCGCTTCGGCAGTGCTGTCCATTCATTTCAATCGACAAGGCGTTTTGGGACCGGTTTATACACCGCTCCCCAAAGATGCTGATTGCAGGTCTTTTTTTACAGGCGCTATTTTTGGCGCTAAAACGCCTGAAAAGCGCCCAGTGTGAAAAGCGCCACTCTCCCATATATCTTGGAGCGCATGCTGGTGAGTATTGGACCGCAAGCAGCCCACTGACTGTAAACCAGAACTGGAAGTGTGTCATCGCTATTCCAACCCTAAGCTATGGGCAGCTTAAATGCCATTACTGCATGTTTCAGACTTTGAAAGAAGGACCCAAGGAAACATATTTGTGAAGCCTCAAGTCACAGACACAGTCTCTCTTGCCCCAGGCATAAGACACCAACTATGGCCATATATAAGTATACATATGTCACATACATTCTGAATCGCCAAGTGTGAATGCAGCCTCAGTTACAAACTGTTGTGTGTTTTGTATACATTTTATCATAAACTGTGGGTAACTATGGTCCATTAAAGACAGACAATATGGCTACTGTCCAAAATATTAACATTTGTCATGGGTTGTAGTGGACGCTGCAAAGCCAATGCAGACAGAATCGAACAGTCCAAAGTTTTTTGTCCTACTGTCTTGTCTCAGCTTTGTGAGAAGAAAGGTTATTCTTTTTTGTCTACCAAAGTGTATAAATTAACATTACTGGTAAAATACAGCACCTGTGGTGTCTGAAAGTGCCAGCATTCCTCCTTATATCAGTGCCTTTGTGCCTAGAGAAGACCCTGGATCCTAGTCTCTGGCCATGTACAAACATTAACTACAAGTTGAGATTAAAGTTGCTTTGAATTCCAAAAGTTACAATTTGCTAAGTTATAGTGCACATCTATCTACAGTGAACATCTATAAATAGGAGTTGTTGAGGAGACAAGTTTGAAGAGAAAACTGGAGTCCGATAATCTTTCACAGTACTTTATTTGGTAAAATATAAACAATCTGGGGCATCCTTACAAACACAGCAGAACGCTAACTTGTTTCAGCAGAAGCTTTAATCTGACATCTGGAGAAGATTGTGGTTCAGGAGAGGTGTGAAGGAAGATAAACTAGCCATGTATCCTAATGATATGCTTCTCTTCTTTTCGGATATGCATTCCTCAATAGACAATGTACTGTCTCTGATCGAGGAATTTGGACGTTATTCTATTCTGCGCATCAACTGTCGTAGGACTGAAATAAGAATACAGATCACTAAATCTAATAATGACGATATTCCTCTATATTTGACACCTCTGTTGCTGTCAAAATGAAATGTAACTCTTGGCATGGGCTGCCCCTTTCAGTGGCAGGGAGGGTAAATCTGAGGAAGATGGCATTGATGCTTCAAATACACTACTTTTATACTCTAAATAACTGTGCTTGGGGTGTTTAGAAATCGAATACAGAAGAAGAAAGTAATCAGAATTAGACTAGAAACTTGAGCAGGTGAGCAGCCTCTCAGCCAGCTCTCCTTGGATACATTTTATTGCTTCTTATCTTCAACATCTTATGGGGTGGGGACAGAAGGAGGGTATCATATAAAATTCTCCAATACTTGTATGCTGAGCATAATTCTCTGTACCCTCTTAAAGGTAAGCGCTACCTTAAATTTCCCACGTATTTTATTACCCCATATTTTATTTGGAAAGTGTGGAAAGCTGCAAAACAGTGATTAGGAATTAAAAGCATAAAAAAATCCTCCATTATGGTCCTGTGAGCCCCTCCTGGAGCTAACCAAGCTTCCTTCGAAAGCAGAAGGCCAGTTTTGTAACAGTAACACACCTGTACGCTCAAGAATATCCTTCAATCATTCCAACAATTACCTGAGATGTTCTAGTTCAATAACTATTTCTTTTTAATATTTACAAGTCTGACAATCCTCACAAACACAGTTTATCTACACTTGCACAAATGGTACTGTTATGCCGCGTACACATGACCAGACTTTTCGACGGACTAGGTCCGACGGTCTTCCCGACTGACTTTCTGAACAAAACACAACTGGACTAAGTCCGTTCATTTTGAACGTGATGATGTAAATGGGACTAAACAAGGAAGTTCAATAGCCAGTAGCCAATAGCTGCCCTTGCGTCGTATTTGGGCCGTTGGATTAGCACACAGACGAACGGTTTTCCTGATTTTTAGTCCGTCGGCTATATTTGAAACATATTTTATTTCTAGGTCCTTCAGACTTTTGAGAAAAAAAAGTCCGCTGGAGCCCACACGCGATCGAATTATCCGACAGATTCTGGTCCGCTAGACCAAGTCTGCCAGAATGTCCGGTCGTGTGTACGCGGCATAAGATTGTACAAGCTACCTCTATCAAAGTGTTCATATCCCACCTTTATATAAAAAATGTTACTTAAACACCTTTTTCAAATACCCTCTTCGGTATAAATTGGAAAAAGACTTGAGTACCCTCTCTGATGACCAATGGGATTTAGTATTAACCAAAAGTGTCTTTATTCCTGACTTGTAGACCTACTTAACAGTTTTTTCTGCATAGAATATATAGAACACCTAAATTATGTATGCAGTAAGGCTTCCCGAAGAACCAATGTTGTATGAAATGTGACAGAGACCAGGGAGGCAAGCAGCATCTACTCTGGAAATCGCCTAAATTGGTTGACCGGAACACCAGGGATTTCACACGAAGGAAGCAATACAAAAAAAAAACAGGATACTTTTTCATACAAGTACATGGTACAGCAGGCACATATCAGGAATATGAAATGTTGAGCTTACATGGTCTTTAACCAGACTTTCCATATGCAATTGGGATGTAACCCTTTTATTTCTATATTGGGGTAATTCGATACTGATTCTGTTAATAAATGGTAAGGGCAGTAACACTATTTAACCTCCTCGCGCCCGCCCTATGGCCGAATGACGGCCCTAGAGCAGGCGCGTTCGTCCGGGCGGTCGTCCCTGGACGGCCTGATGTTTACTTCCGCAATGCGCGCCGCCGCGGGCGCGCATTGCGGAAGTTCTGTGTTCGCCGTGTCCCCCGGGGACAGGCAAACACAGATCGCTGTAAACGGCCAATCACAGCGGCCGTTTACAGCGTGATCGGCGTGTCCAATGGGAGATGATCTCATATGTAAACATATGAGATCATCTCTCAGCGCCGCTCTCCTTCCTCGCACAGACAGTGCGAGAGGGGAGAGATGAACGGCTGCAGCGGCAGCCGTTCTGCCTGTGGAAAAAAAAAAAGTAAAAAAATAAAATAAAAAGTGCCATCCTCCCCCAGCAGTGCCATCCGCCCCCAGCAGTTGCATCCACCCCAGTGCCATCCACCCCAGTGCTACCTGCCCCCAGTGCCATCCACCCCAGTGCTACCTGCCCCCAGTGCCATCCACCCCAGTGCTACCTGCCCCCAGTGCTACCTGCCCCCAGTGCCATCCACCCCAGTGCTATCTGCCCCCAGTGCTACCTGCCCCCAGTGCCACCTGCCCCCAGTGCCACCTGCCCCCAGTGCCACGTGTCGTCAGTGCCACGTGTCGTCAGTGCCACATAGTGCCATCTGTCATCAGTGCCACGTATTAGTGCCATTTGTCATCAGTGCCACCTGTCAGTGTCACGTGCCATCTGTTGTCAGTGTCACGTGTCATCAATGCCACTTATCAGTGCCATCTGTCATCAGTGTCACGCGTCATTGGTGCCATGTATTAGTGCCATCTGTCATCAGTGGCACATATTAGTGCCACGTATTAGTGCCATCTGTCATCAGTGCCACGTTTCAGTGCCACGTGTCTTCAGTGCCACGTATTAGTGCCACGTGTCATCAGTGCCACGTATAAGTGCCACGCATCATCAGTGTCACATATTAGTGCCATCTGTCATCAGTGCCACATATTAGTGCCATCTGTCATCAGTGCCACCTGTCATCAGTGCCACGTATAAGTGTCATCATTGCCACGTATCAGTGCCATCTGTCATCAGTGTCACGTGTCATTGTCCTGGTGCTTCAAAAGTGTAATAAATAGTCAACAAGTTAGATGTGTAATTTATGTTCCTAGAACACATGATGGCGCTACCTGCATGTTGGGCCTCTCTATGTGGCCAGGCTGTGAAAAAGTCACACACATGTGGTATTGTAATACTCAGGAGGAGTAGCAGAATTTTTTGGGGGGTGTCATGTGTGGTATACACATGCCATGTGAGAGAAAAAACCTATTACAATGACAATTTTGTGGAGAAAAAAAAAATGAAAAATCTTAATTTTGCAAAGAATTGTGGGAAAAAAATGACAACATCAAAAAGCTCACTATACCTCTTACTAAATACCTTGGAATGTCTACTTTCCAAAAAGGGGTCATTTGGGGGGTATTTGTACTTTCCTGACTTGTTCGGGTCACAAGAAGTGAGATCGGCCACCAGTACATCAGATGTGATCAATTTTGTGCGATTCGCACCACAGCTTGTAGACTCTCTAACTTTCACAAAGACCAAATAATATCCACTAATTTGGGTTATTTTTACCAAAGACATGTAGCAGTATAAATTGTGACCAAAATTTATGAAGAAAAATTAATAATTTGCATAATTCTGTCACAGAAACAAAGAAATATGCGTTTTTTTTAAAAAAAATTCGGTCTTTTTTCATTTATAGCGCAAAAAATAAAAACCCCAGAGGTGATCAAATACCACCAAAAGAAAGCTCTATTTGTGGGAAAAAAAGGACAAAAAATTCATTTGGGTACAGTGTTGCATGACTGAGTAATTGTCATTCAAAGTGTGAGAGCACCGAAAGCTGAAAATTGGTCTGGGCAGAATGGTGTTTAAGTGCCCAGTAAGCAAGTGGTTAAAGCTAGAAAATTAATTTTAAGAAAATGGGTTGTATAAACTCCACCTTTGCTTAGTGATTGGTTGGAAGAAATGCAAAGAACCCTTCCTCTCTAGAAAATTACCTACCAGCACCAAAGTACAGCAGTGAAATGTACTATTATGGTCTTGTTGGATAGACAACTATGACTTAATAATCTAATGAAGTTAGTGCTTGCTGCCCCTCCAGTGGTACTGTATCATAGAACACAACACCCAGATGTGGGCATGTCCTGTGCAGTCTCTCAATCCCGTGACAGGTCGATTGTGTTATGCCCCTCCCAGTCTTAGTCAATGTACATGGGTGTTTCTAATATGCGTTAAGCTGCCCATACATTATTCCGTAATTCAGTGGGCTGAAAACAAACAAAAAAAAGAATCCTCCCTCCTGTGCTATTGTATTCTGACAGCTGGGAGACTCCCCCCACTGTCAAATTACAAAGATCAACGTGGCAGTCATTGGTTGCATGTGTTGATAGAGCGGCTTTTCTCTGACAGGGCAGTTGAATAGAAGTTGATTGATTGATTCAACTGCTGAACTGGCTGAATTTCCATCCATGTTTGGCCACCCTTATATGTAAAATACTCAGCCTGTTTGTGATCTCTTTGACTGAAATCAAAGATAGTGATGTTCTAATGATCAGTGTAAGGCTCATTTCAAACTGGGTGGACTCTGTTTTGATTAGCAGGGGATCTGTCCACTGATCCCCTGCTGAGCAGAGCGGGCAGATGACAGGTCCATGTCCGCTCAGTTTCTAGAGTGCGGACACGGACAGAGCACACTCTGCTCTATAGGTGACTGGATGTTAATGGACTTTGTTGTCCATTACACCCGACTACCCTCCGATCCAATCCACCTAGATGGAGGAGTGCAAGTCTCCTTCTGTTTTTTAGTAGATCAGACCTTAGGTGGGCCTGTGTAAATGGACACAAGTGTGTTTACACCAGTTGGTCCATAGTGGTGTATGGACTGTCCGATTAGGTTTGCCTGATCGAACCCTTTGTGTGAAAGGGGCCTTATTAGGACATCATATGCTTCACCTTTAGTGTGGAGACTGCATTCCCCTTAATGGTTGTAACGTAAACTTAAAAAAAAAACTACAATATTTAAAAAAAAAAGATCAAGGGTACACAACCAGTAACTAAGATCCAGGTTCCTCCTCTTAAAAATAAGAGTACGCGAAGATTACTTTTATTTCACCAGTAATAGGGGTTGTAAAGGTTTGTTTTTTTATTTTCTAAATAGGTTCCTTTAAGCTAGTGCATTGTTGGTTCACTTACCTTTGCCTTTGATTTCCCTTCTAAATGTTTTTTTCTTTGTTTTCTTTGTCTGAATTTCTCACTTCCTGTTCCTCCTCAGTAAGCTGTTCAGTAAGCTGTTCTGGCTGACTAAACACCGCTCGGATGATGGTGTGAAGTTTACTGAGGAGAAACAGGAAGTGACAAAGAAAAAAAACATTTAAAGGGGAAATGGAAGGAAAAGGTAAGTGAACCAACAATGCACTAGCTTAAAGGACCTATTTAGAAAATAAAAAAACAACCCTTTACAACCCCTTTAAGTGGACATGACAGGGTCACTTTTATGTGTTCTAAAGCAGTTTTGTCATAATTTGTTAAGGATTGTAAACTCCTTGATGCCTCACAGTTAGCTGTTTTAAAAGTGCTTTACTAAATAAACTTTGTAGTTAGACATTTTAAATCTATTTGCTGTACAGCAATACAGACATTTTATTATTTTAAGGTTGCAGGTTTGTTAATCACAGATGATTTTTTTCTTCTTTTTTTTTTTTTTAAGAGCTGTGGGCTTAATAGAGAAACTAAGTAAATCAACCATGAAACAAATTCATGACTTGTTTATTATATCCCTCTGTCTATAGTCTTTTAATCATTTATTTATTTTAGGTCATGAGGCATGAAACTGCCAGTGTTTTGGAGCTGGTTGGAAAAGAAGTCTCTGTTTTTAGTCCATCAAAGCCAAGAGAGAAATGGCAGAGAAAGCGAACACACGTAAAGCTACGGGTAAATGCTTTTCTTTCACTAGAGCCTTTTTGCTCATTTATATATTTATTCATTACATGTATTTACAGTCCCTTGCAAAAATATTCCTTGGCATTTTTCATGTTTTGTTGCCTCACAACTTGGAATTAACATGGATTGTTTGAGGATTTGCATCATTTAATTTACAGAATATACCCACAACTTTGAAGATTTTTTTTTGTTATTGTGAAGCAAACAACAAATAGGACAAAATAACAGAAAAAGTCAATGTGCATAACTATTCACCCCCCTAAAGTCAATACTTTATAGAGCCACCTTTTGCGGCTATCGCAGCTCCAAGTTGCTTTGGATAAGTCTCTATGAGCTTGCCACATCTTACCACTAGGATTTTTGCCCATTCTTCCTTGAAAAACTGCTTCAGCTCCTTCAAGTTGGATGGTTTGCGCTTGTGAACAGCAATCTTTTAGTCTGACTACAGATTTTCTATTGGATTGAGGTCTGGGCTTTGACTAGGCCATTCCAACATATTTACATGTTTCCCCTTAAACCACTCAAGTGTTGATTTAGCAGTGAGTTTGGGGTCATTGTCCTGCTGGAAAGTGAACCTCCGTCCTAGTCTCAAATCACACACAGAGTGGTACAGGTTTTGCTCAAGAATATCCCTGTATTTAGCACCATTCATCTTTCCCTCAACATGACCAGTTTCCCAGTCCCGGCTTCTGAAAAACAGATGGTGTTCTTTGGGTGATGTGATGTGTTGGGTTTGCACCAGACATAGCGTTTTCTTTGATGGCCAAAAAGTTCAATTTCAGACCAGAGCACCTTCCTCCATACATTTTGGGAGTCTCCCACATGCCTTTTCACAAACTCAAAAAGTGCCATTTTGTTTTTTGCTGAAAGTAATGGCTTTCTTCTGGCCACTCTGCCATAAAACCCAACTCTATGGAGCGTTCGGCTTTCCATTTGGTTATGATAGATTTGATTGTGCTCCAAGGAATCATCAAAGATTTGGATATTTTTTTATAACCTTATATTTATATACTTCTCAACAACATTGTCCCTTACTTGTTTGGAGAGTTCATTGGTCTTCATGGCAGTGTTTGGTTAGGGGTGCCTCTTGCTTAGGTGTTGCAGCCTCTGGGGCCTTTCAAAAAGGTGTGTGTGTGTAATGACAAATCATGTGACACTTAGATTGCACACAGGTGGACATCATTTCACTAATTATGTGACTTCTGAAGGTAATTGGTTGCACCAGAGCTTTTTCTGAGCTTCATAACAAAGGGGGTGAATACATACACACATGCCAATTATCAGTTTTTTATTTTTGAAAAATAGTTTTATGTATATATTTTTCTAATTTTACTTCACCAACTTAGACTATTGTGTTCTGATCCATCACATATAATTCAGATTAAAAAAAAACATTGAACTAAAGGCTGTAATGTAACAAAATAGGTAAAAAGCCAAGGCACTGTATATATTACAAACAATGTATGCATATAAATCGTTTACATCAGTCCCTGTCCTGAAGAAGCTTAAACTCTAAGATCCCTGTCTCACATGCATACGTGCATGCACAATAGGGACAATTTAGACAGAAGGATTCATTTTTTTAGTATTGTAATATAAACAATGTAGTTTAAAGTTATCAGCTGATCAGTTATCATGTTGATTTTTAATAAGGAATTATCTTGTGAGCTTCCAACCGAGCTTATAAGATTTCCTCCCCCACGTGCCTCTTCCCCTGACTTCTCTGTAAAGAGCAATAGCACAACCATCCACCCATCCCCCCATGTCAGCGTGCTAGGTGTTATCTTGGATTATGAACTCTCCTTTCGGCCACACATCCAATCACTTTTCAAAGCTTTCCGCCTCAACCTCCACTACATTTCTTAACTATATCACTTTCTAACAAATGAAACCAGAAAGCTCCTGATTCACTCCCTGGTTATCTCTCGCCTTGACTACTGCAACTCCCTCCTCATTGGCTTACCTTTAAATAGACTATCCCCCCTTCAGTCCACCATGAATGCTGCTGCCAGATTCATCCACCTTACAAACCGCTCAGTGCCTGCTACCCCTCTCTGCCAATCTCTCCATTGGCTGCCACTCTCCCAACTAATTAAATTCAAAATACTAACAATAAGTTACAAAGCCATCCACCATTCTGCCCCCAGCATCACTAGCTTAATCTCAAAATACCAACCTAATCGCTATCTTCGTTCCTCCCAAGACCTCCTGATCAACTAGCTCCCTCATCACCTCCTCCATATCTGCCTCCAGGACTTCTCCCAAGCCTCGCCAAACCTCTGGAATTCACTACCCCAATCTGTCAGACTGTCTCCACATTTATCCACTTTTAGGCAATCCCTGAAAACCTACCGCTTCAGAGAAGCCTATCCTGCCTCCATCTAACAACTGCACTATTTCTCCATTAGCTCATCATCACAGCTATTACCCTTTTGTATAACTTAACACTCCCTCCTAGATTGTAAGCTCTAACAAGCAGGGCTCTCTGATCCCCCCCTGTATTGAATTGTATTGGAATTGTACTGTCTGCCTTAATGTTGTAAAGCAATGCGTAAACTGTCGGCGCTATATAAATCCTGTATAATAATAATAATAATAATCTTCCTTTTTGTTATATCGGTGTGAACAGCAGGTGTACAAGTCTGAAAGTTAGCTTTTGAGTTTGCACTGTTATTGCAACCAAGACAACTCCCCTAAAACGGCACATGCCTGGGATAAAACTGACACACAATGTGAACAGTTCCTATAGACGCCTTCTGACACTTTGCCTGTGTATGTAGTAAAATCCCTCTCCATGTTTTTTTTCCTTCATTCTACACCTTGACTTAGAATGTTGGAATATTCATGCTGAGTTTGAATTCTTCTCTACTTATTTATCAGAGATAAGCCGGATGAGTTGTTTATTCCTATAGTGAGATCCATCCGAATTCATAGTGCATTTTTATATCTGGAGAAAAAAATGAATCAGCTGAAGGTCAAATAGGAATGATTAGAGATCTACGTATATGGTTCCCTTTATTTAAAAGCATAACTACAAGTCATGGGAGGCTAGAGCAAATGTAAACACCTAATCTATGAATACAACATACAAAACTTTATGTTTTTACTTCATTAATGTTTAATAAAATTAAGTAATATATTTCCCTTTTCAGTCCTTTTAAGCATACAGAATGTTTAGAAGATGGCAGAATTGAAAAATGAGATACAGAGCAAGGGGAAATGCTGCCATCTTTGTGTACAGAATGCTGTGTGAGTACACAGCTGGTGTACAAAGGAGAAAGTACGTCTACCTGACCTCATGAGCCCAATGGCAGCTGCATCCTCTAAACTTTTAATAGAATAATAACTATAGCAAGTGCAAAGCTCTAAACCAGCTTTTTTTAACCTGGGTTCTTCAGGGGTGCCTTTGAAAAATGTCTAAAAATTGCATAAAAATGCCGTAAAATTGTGTATAAGCCAGAGAGTGGATCAAACCTGTTTTGTCACAGAGGGCCTCGGGTTTTTGCTGTGCAACAATACCACCATGGGCACTGTGTGGGCCAGCCTTTGGCATTCTAACAGCCAATGACGTCATTGGTTGAGATGAATGTTAGGCACTTGTAGAGCATCCTTGTTTTCCCCTTCTCTGCCACTCTCTGCCAGCACTGGGGTCACTTTAACTGTGTGAGGGCAAGAAACTGAGAAGAGAAACTGTAGAATACTAGGCTGTGTGCAAAGGTGTATTTGCTTTGTATGAATATATTTCCCTCTAATGTTGGGTGTTCTATGTGTGTGGATGTTGCTGTGATATGTGCCCATTCTTTTGTGGGTGTAACCATGAACCACAATGCTGCCAACAAAACTGCCCTGACTCCTTGTGTCAATCTATTGCCAGTGTCTTTAGTGCCTATTAACACCAGTGCATTGCCTTAGCCCATGCGACTTAAACATGCATTGCATTAGGCAGCCCATTTAATTTGAATGGTTTGTAAAACACATAAAATTATGTGACGTTTTATTTTTTTTATGTAGCATGCTAAAACTGACAAATTGTTCACATCTGTTCGCTGTGGTGCAATACAGTGCATGTGCTTTGCTGTACTTTGCATTAGTGTGTTGGCGTGGCATTCAAAATAATTAGTACTGCAACACACCGTATTGCATTACATGTTTGTACTTAAATTATAGAACGTTGCTGCCAACCACAGAATTAATGATGCTGTAGCCAATGAAGATGGACCCCAGACACTTAATGGACGATTCATGTATGGCCCTCTTGACATGGTCACATTGACTGGTGAAAAGGTAGGTTGTAGGTGCATTCGTACTGATATTTGTATGTTAGTGTTTAAGTCGTTAGCTTTACATGTCTCGAGAGTTCTGTTTTTCATGTAAAATTATATACCAGCATACAGTGGGTACTTAGACTTTCCTGCACATACCAAACTGGTTAGATAAAAAAGTCTATTGTATGATAGTACAATCCACTTATTGTGTTCATTTTTTCAACAACTTTTTGTGTTTTGCGAGTTCTTGAGTTCAAAGCGTTTTCATTTTAAATTAAAATACATTTTTTGGGGCCTCGTACCCCACATCCTTCACACACACCGATAGACTGCACATGTGCTATATGTGTAATAGCTGATATTTTTTCTCTGGGTATCACCTCAATCCTTCATTGCAGCCGTTTGGATAAGTCATTGCCTATGTTTCTATAACATAACCTGTCTAAATTACACTCAGCAAAACTGTGCTGCTGCAAACCTTGCTGGAGGTGATTGTGGCTGTATTAGTGCACTTACAACAAAAACAATTGAGTGCTGTCTGTGATACTTTTTTTTATTTGCACTATCATTCATATTTTCTTGACTGGTTTTGGGGTGTACCCTTCCTTATATCCTTATAATCCAAGTATTACTAATACAGGAATTTTTAGGAGAATGTTAAGTAAGACTATCTCTAAAGGGAAAAAAAAACATAAACATACATAGCAATAGTAATTCAACTTATATTGTTTGTGAGATAAGGACGGGGGGGGGGGGGGGGGGGGGGATCACAGAGTTGAGAATGGTAAAAAAAAAAAAAACAGTTGAATGGTGATTTAGAAAACTGAGATCCACATTTAGTCCTTTATCTTTTGTGTCCAATAGTTAACATTTTAGTTAAAAAGTTTTCTTCCTGAGTATTTTTGAAGTGCCCTTTAAGAACAATTACTAAACAAATCTCAGGGCTTGTATAAAAAGCGTTAAAACCATTAGTCACAAGTACTGCTAAATTCCTGCAAGAAACAACTGATTTTCTGAACAAGATCAACAATATACAGCAATTACCAACCAACACACTTCTAAGTCACTATGGATATAGAATTTCTGTACAGCAAGGTAAAATTACAGTACTGTGTGCGTTTTGTGTATTTTTGCTTTTTTTAATTTGGCGCCGATCTCCGCTCCCGTGTGCCATAACGTCGCAGGGAACGGAGATCAGCGGCATTCGGGCACTGTGTGAATCGAGCGGAGGACAGCTCGATCACACAGCGTGGAGGACATCGTTGGATCCAGGGGACAAGGTAAGTAACTTCTTCCTGTATCCAGCGATGCGATCCCGAGTCTGGCTCGGGGGTTACCGCTTATGATAGTAAAATCCTAACCCGAGCCAGACTCGGAATTACCGCCAGGGAGGTTAAAGAACATAAGGAAGAAGAACTCTGCACACCTGTGGGACATCACTTCTCACAACCAGATGGAAGACCTGAATCTTTAAGCTCCTAAAGGGAACTTCAGAAATATTCAGGAAAGGAAAACCTTTGAAATAAGAATGGTAATTTTTTTGACACAAAAGATAATGGACCAAATGTGGACCTCAGTTTTCTAAATCATTATCCAAGTGATCCACGTTTAAGGACCACTCTCACCTCTGTTACTCTCCCTCCCAGTCCATAGCCCTTTCTTTTTCCTTTTCACAAACTAGGAGATTCTCTTTCTTAAAACTTTCTGTATTAGTACAGCTACCTTAGTTGTTAGTATGTAACCTTGAATAAGAGGTTACACCTTGAAAGCTTGTGCTAAAAAAATTGGATATTAGTGCAAATAAAAAAAAAGTACTCAGTAGTTTTTTGCTGCTAACTTTGAAACTGCTTTTTTTCTGAAAAAGATGAAGAGACATGAGATGCATGTTAACATTTGTGCCTGGATGTAAATGAACAAAACCTGTACTGAGAGAAATACTGGAGCTACCATTGACTGCCTCCTGAAAATGCCAGTTGCCTGGCAATTTCTGGTTCCAAAACTTGTCTTCATTGCCTGAAACATGCATGCAGACAGTGAAATCATACTTCTTTATATGCATATTTATTCTGAGTTAGTGACTTACTTGCGGTGTCATATTTTTGTCATGACAGGCTTGAGTTTGGCTCTTTTACCTTGTACTAATCGTGTTGTAACACCTTTTTTTCTACATATTAACTGGGTAATAGAACCACTCTTTGAGTGCAGCACACTCCATAGTGAAGATTATAATGCTAGCTTTAACAGATTGCATAGAACTAAACATTTGTGTAATGTGTGCGTCAGCAGTGCTCACTCTATTAAAATATTTGTCTTTGTGCAGGTGGATATTCATATAATGACGCAGCCTCCATCTGGAGAATGGGTTTACTTTGATACTGAAATTACCAACAGCAGTGGCAGAATTTCCTATGTGATCCCTGAACATAGGAGGCTTGGAGTCGGGGTATATCCACTGAAAATGGTCGTCAGGTATTATGTCATGCTAGAAGAAAGCTCTTAAACTTTACTTAGATTTGATACCACACTTTGGCAATATAACAATACCCAAAATTTTTATTGCATAGCCCATCTACAGAGGAAATACACTGCTAGCAATTAGCATGTTTGAGTATATGACTCAACAGCCATTGAGCCATGAGTTATATACACCATTGGGGCCAGACTAGAGCCGGGGAGGGGAGGTTTTGGCTAGGCGTTTCCTCCATGGCTCTGTCGTGTCTTATGACAGGTCATGAGGAGGAGCCTGGGAGGAGGGGCATCTCTCTCACTGAGGTCTGTGTTCAAAGGGGGAGAAATGAAAAGCATTTAGCGTGCTAATTGAATAGGAGGGGGGATGGGGTCTGTGCTTAGATGGGAGAAACAGACCTGTCAAGGATGGCGATTTGGGGGTGGAACTCTGCACCTAGCACCCACCTGAACTCTGCACCCTGTACCTAGCACCCACCTGAACTCTGCACCTCGCACACACCTGAGCTTTGCAATCTGTACCTAACACCCTCCAGAATCCTACACTCTTACATAGCACTCTCCAAAACCATGCACTCTGTATGTAGCACCCTCCAAAACCCTGCACGAAGCACTCCCCTGAACTCTGCACCCTCCTGAACCCTGTACCTAGCACCCTCCAAAACCCTGCACTCTGTATGTAGCACCCTCTTGGTATTTAATGCACTATACAAATAACATTTGGTGTACCATTTTATCTAGCACCACTCATAAAAGCCCCATGGGCAAATCTCTCCTTGATTTTTCAGAATATTGAGGACTGAGTGTTGTTTCAGTCTGAGCATAGATGGCCTCTTTTTGTCTTCCCATATTTAATGCCCTTTTAGGATCCTCCCACGTCCAGTTGCTGTGACACACTCAAGCCCCCTACTCTGGGGAAAGGTGTGTGGCGTGGTTGAGTTCCTTCACCTTTTCTCTAAGAAAAATGACCTGGGGGACGCTATCAAGTAGCACTGTGGCAGGCTGGGAAGGGGGCGCAAGACGTGCTAGCCTGCTTAGTGCCCTACTGCTTGTCCTGCTGTCAATCCGCTGAGGCAGGACAGAGCACTGTAGCAGGCTAGCCAGGGGGAGGGGGGGTGACACCATGTTTTACCGCACCAGGTGACACCAACCCTAGTTATGCCACTGCCTTTTAGCCATAACATTATGGCCACCCACCATAACCAGTTAAGGCATGGACTCCAAAAGACCTCCATTTATTTATTATTATAGGTACTTATAGCATGGGTCATTTTACGCAATGCTTTACATATTGATTATACACTCACATCAGTCCCTGCCATCAAGGAGCATACAAGGTCCCTAGCTCACATTCATACATACACATACTAGGGCCAATTTGGACAGTAGTCCTTTAACCTTCCAGCACGTCTATGGAGTGTGGGAGGAAACCCACGCAGACACAGGGAGAACATGCAAACTCCAGGCAGGTAGCACTGTAGTTGAGATTCAAACCAATGACCCTAGTGCTGCTAGGTGGAAGTGCTAATCACTTAGCCACTGTGTGGTACCTGGCACTAAGCCATCAGTAGCAGATCCTTTAAGTCCTGTAAGTTGTGAGGTGGGGCCTCTATGGACCAGAATTGTTTTTCCAGCAGAATTTTCCAGAGAATTTGGAGGCCAAGTCAACACATAGTAGTTACATAGTAGTTGAGGTTGAAAAAAGACACAAGTCCATTAAGCCCAACCTATGTGTGTGATTATATGTCAGTATTACATTGTATATCACTGTCGTGGTCGTTCAGGTGCTTATCTAATAGTTTTTTTTAAACTATTAGATGCTCCTGCTGAAACCACTGCCTGCGGAATTGAATTCCACATCCTTGCCGCTCTTACAGTAAAGAACCCTCTGCGCAGTCTACGGTTAAACTTCTTTTCTTGTAATCTTAATGAGTGGCCACGTGTCTTATTAAACGCCCACAAAAAAATGTTGTCCCTATTGTGGGGTCACCAGTATGGTATTTGTAAATTAAAATCATATCCCCTCTCAAGCGTCTCTTCTCCAGAGAGAATAAGTTCAGTGCTCATAAACGTTCTTCATAACTAATATCCTCCAGTCCCTTTATTAGCTTTGTTGCCCTTCTTTGTACTTGCACCATTTCTAGTACATCCTTCCTGAGGACTGGTGCCCAGAACTAGACAGCATACTCTAGGTGCGGCTGGACCAGAGTCTTGTAGAGTGGAAGAATTATCACTTTATATCTGGAGTTAATCCCCTTTTTAATGCATGTCAATATTCTGTTTGCTTTGTTAGCAGCAGCTTGGCATTACATACCATTGCTGAGCCTATCATCTACTAGGACCCCCAGGTCCTTTTCCATCCTAGATTCCCCCAGAGGTTCTCCCCCAGTGAGTAGATTACATTCATATTTTTGCCCCCCCAATGCATTATTTTAAATTTTTCCACATTATTATTGCTGTATTCATCAGACCAGTCCACTTTCATTACTCCACTCCACTATTCCTGTGGTCCAGTTCTGATGCTCATATGCCCATTGTAGGCTTTTTGGCTAAAAAATGATAAACCAATGATTGCCACCCTGTAGGGGTAGGAACAAATAATCAGCTTAAAAGTGAACGATTCACCAAAATTGTGAATATGTAATTAAAGGATGAGTCGCTATAAATGTTCAGTGAAAACCACGAATGGCTGTGAATAAAAATGGGGTGAATACAATAACCCTTTCCCGCCGAGCGTACGCAGATATGCGTACTCGGCTTCCGGGGGTTATACCGGGATGATGCCCGCACCTGCAGGCATCATCCCGGTACCATTTTTTGCAGCAGGCGATTGGCTATCCAGGCATAACAACCGATGCGGCTAAAAGCCGCTCGGCTGTTATGCTGGAGGAGTGGGAGGGGACGTCCCCCCTTCCCGCTGCCTCCCGCCGCTGTTACCGGTGCTCCCGCTCGATCGGGAGCACCGATTCGTGATCCGACGCCTCGGGCTGCTGGGGAGGAACTGGAACGAAGCCGTAATCGGCTTCGTTCCAGTCTCCTCATCGTAAACACGGAAGCGACGTCATGACGTCACTTCCCGTTTACTCGGCTGCCAATGGCGCCGGTTTTAAAAAAATATCCGGTATTCAGAATCGCCGTTTTCGGCGATCTGAATACATTGAAGTGTAAAGGAGGGGTGGGGGGTCTTTTAGACCCCCGATCCCTCCATAAAGAGGACCTGTCACCACCTATTACTGTCACAAGGGATGTTTACATTCCTTGTGAAAGCAATAAAAGTGATCAATTTTTTTATTTTTTTTTTAAAACAATTTAGTCATTTTAAAATAAATAAAAAAATAATTAATTTTTTTTTAAAGCGCCCGCCGTCCCCGCAAGCTCGCGAAGCAAAGAGAACGCATACGGAAGTCGCGCCCGCATATGTAAACGGTATTCAAATCACACACGTGAGGTATCGCCGCGATCATCAGAGCGAGAGCAATAATTCTAGCACTAGACCTCCTCTGTAACGCTAACCTGGTAACCGTAAAAAAATTTTTAAAGCGTCGCCTATTGAGATTTTTAGGTACCGTACTTTGTCATCAATCTACAAGTGCACGCAATTATAAAGTGTGACATGTTTGGTATCTATTTACTCGGCGTAACATTATCTTTTACATTACACAAAAAAATTGGGCTAATTTTACTGTTTTGTTTTTTATTTTATTCATGAAAGTGTCCCTTTTCCCAAAAAGTTGCGTTTAAAACACCGCTGCGCAAATACCGTGTGACATAAAATATTGCAACAATCGCCGTTTTATTCTCTAGAGTCTCTGCTAAAAAATATATATATAATGTTTGGGGGTTCCAAGTAATTTTCTAGCAAAAAATATGGATTTTAACTTGTAAACACCAAATTCCAAAAATAGGCTTAGTCATGAAAGGGATAATAACATCCAACATTAAAATGTGACACAGATAAAATAAATTGCATAAGTAGCAAGCTAAAAGTCCATATGTGATAAATCCCAACACCAAAGTAGAATCCACAATCGTTGGCTGAGTAGAGAAATGAGGAAAAGATGATCCTCACTCTGGTGATTGCGCTTAAAAAATTTAGTATTTATTAACAAGCCACAGTGACCAAACGCAAATAAAAAAGGTTGACGTGTTTCAGCCTATACGGCCTTAGTCATAACCACATTACAGACATGAAACTTTGAAATAAATAGTAGCTCTAAGGATCACTAGCTCCACCCATTAACTGTCTTAATTGACTTCAGGCAATTACCCAAAAAAAGGGGGGAATCGGCTACACTGCATATAGGGTGATCCATATGTATGCCACTATTTCTCACACACCTTACAGTGATAATAAGTAGTGATGGACGAACGTTTCGCCCGGCGGTCGTTTCGCGGCGAATTTCCGACATTCGCGGTCCGCACGTTCGAACGCCTTTTTCCGTCGTTCGCCGCGGCGGACTTACGTGTTTAATGTATACAAGAACTTTAACCTTTGGTGACACGTTTATCATGTGATACAGGACAGCCAATTGAGACATGACAGCACATGGACACTTGGACATTCCCCCTAACCTATAAATACACCCGATCCGGTGGCCATTTTACATTCTTTCTTCTGTTACGATAGGGACAGGTTCCTGTGTGGAGTAGGGAGAGATAAACCACTAGCTATTTGGTACACAAAAGTTCTTTTCAGGACTGGTATAGGTGTTAGGTGTTGATAGGTTTGCTGTGCTGCTGATTCTTGCAGCAGCCTGAGTGTCTTTTGTTAGTTTAGAGAAAGGGAAAGGACGGTGTATGCTACAGGGACAGCCAGATTAGTCTTTCATCATCATCATCATCATCATCATCATTAGCTGTTACTATCAAGGTCCACAAAAGAGCTGTTCCAGTAACCACTAATCGTTCTCTTTTTTTGCCAATTTGTATAGGGACAGGAAGGAAGCAGTGTTGTCAGGCAGTGAGGGTAATTTTAAAGACTTGCTGTTATTATTAGTTCCACAAAGGTTCTTTTCAGGACTGGTATCAGTGGTACAGTAATAGGCTTGTACATGTATAATATTCTTTCTTCCAAATATAGAAAGGATATTATACTTGACTGCTGCCCTTCTGCTGCAGTCTGCTAAACATTCACAACTCACTTGTTCCACAAAAGTTCTTATAAGGACTGGTAACTTGGTATAGGGTGCTACGGTACATAGGCTTGAGTGCGGTACAGTCTGCTGTTCTGTAAGGACCGCTATCGGTCCACAATAGATAGGGTTGACGTGCACCACTGCTGACCGCTGCCCTATACTGCAGCAGTCCTTCAGCGGTATAGGGACTGACGTACAGTCTGCTAATCACTAACACACAACCTGCTTGTTCCACAAAAGTTCTTATAAGGACTGGTAACTTGGTATAGGGTGCTACGGTACATAGGCTTGAGTGCGGTACAGTCTGCTGTTCTGTAAGGACCGCTATCGGTCCACAATAGATAGGGTTGACGTGCACCACTGCTGACCGCTGCCCTATACTGCAGCAGTCCTTCAGCGGTATAGGGACTGACGTACAGTCTGCTAAACACTAATACACAACCTGCTTGGTCCACAAAAGTTCTTATAAGGACTGGTAACTTGGTATAGGGTGCTACGGTACATAGGCTTGAGTGCGGTACAGTCTGCTGTTCTGTAAGGACCGCTATAGGTCCACAATAGATAGGGTTGACGTGCACCACTGCTGACCGCTCACCTATACTGCAGCAGTCCTTCAGCGGTATAGGGACTGACGTACAGTCTGCTAATCACTAACACACAACCTGCTTGTTCCACAAAAGTTCTTATAAGGACTGGTAACTTGGTATAGGGTGCTACGGTACATAGGCTTGAGTGCGGTACAGTCTGCTGTTCTGTAAGGACCGCTATCGGTCCACAATAGATAGGGTTGACGTGCACCACTGCTGACCGCTGCCCTATACTGCAGCAGTCCTTCAGCGGTATAGGGACTGACGTACAGTCTGCTAAACACTAATACACAACCTGCTTGGTCCACAAAAGTTCTTATAAGGACTGGTAACTTGGTATAGGGTGCTACGGTACATAGGCTTGAGTGCGGTACAGTCTGCTGTTCTGTAAGGACCGCTATCGGTCCACAATAGATAGGGTTGACGTGCACCACTGCTGACCGCTGCCCTATACTGCAGCAGTCCTTCAGCGGTATAGGGACTGACGTACAGTCTGCTAAACACTAATACACAACCTGCTTGGTCCACAAAAGTTCTTATAAGGACTGGTAACTTGGTATAGGGTGCTACGGTACATAGGCTTGAGTGCGGTACAGTCTGCTGTTCTGTAAGGACCGCTATCGGTCCACAATAGATAGGGTTGACGTGCACCACTGCTGACCGCTGCCCTATACTGCAGCAGTCCTTCAGCGGTATAGGGACTGACGTACAGTCTGCTAAACACTAATACACAACCTGCTTGGTCCACAAAAGTTCTTATAAGGACTGGTAACTTGGTATAGGGTGCTACGGTACATAGGCTTGAGTGCGGTACAGTCTGCTGTTCTGTAAGGACCGCTATAGGTCCACAATAGATAGGGTTGACGTGCACCACTGCTGACCGCTGCCCTATACTGCAGCAGTCCTTCAGCGGTATAGGGACTGACGTACAGTCTGCTAAACACTAATACACAACCTGCTTGGTCCACAAAAGTTCTTATAAGGACTGGTAACTTGGTATAGGGTGCTACGGTACATAGGCTTGAGTGCGGTACAGTCTGCTGTTCTGTAAGGACCGCTATAGGTCCACAATAGATAGGGTTGACGTGCACCACTGCTGACCGCTGCCCTATACTGCAGCAGTCCTTCAGCGGTATAGGGACTGACGTACAGTCTGCTAAACACTAATACACAACCTGCTTGGTCCACAAAAGTTCTTATAAGGACTGGTAACTTGGTATAGGGTGCTACGGTACATAGGCTTGAGTGCGGTACAGTCTGCTGTTCTGTAAGGACCGCTATCGGTCCACAATAGATAGGGTTGACGTGCACCACTGCTGACCGCTGCCCTATACTGCAGCAGTCCTTCAGCGGTATAGGGACTGACGTACAGTCTGCTAAACACTAATACACAACCTGCTTGGTCCACAAAAGTTCTTATAAGGACTGGTAACTTGGTATAGGGTGCTACGGTACATAGGCTTGAGTGCGGTACAGTCTGCTGTTCTGTAAGGACCGCTATCGGTCCACAATAGATAGGGTTGACGTGCACCACTGCTGACCGCTGCCCTATACTGCAGCAGTCCTTCAGCGGTATAGGGACTGACGTACAGTCTGCTAAACACTAATACACAACCTGCTTGGTCCACAAAAGTTCTTATAAGGACTGGTAACTTGGTATAGGGTGCTACGGTACATAGGCTTGAGTGCGGTACAGTCTGCTGTTCTGTAAGGACCGCTATAGGTCCACAATAGATAGGGTTGACGTGCACCACTGCTGACCGCTGCCCTATACTGCAGCAGTCCTTCAGCGGTATAGGGACTGACGTACAGTCTGCTAAACACTAATACACAACCTGCTTGGTCCACAAAAGTTCTTATAAGGACTGGTAACTTGGTATAGGGTGCTACGGTACATAGGCTTGAGTGCGGTACAGTCTGCTGTTCTGTAAGGACCGCTATAGGTCCACAATAGATAGGGTTGACGTGCACCACTGCTGACCGCTGCCCTATACTGCAGCAGTCCTTCAGCGGTATAGGGACTGACGTACAGTCTGCTCACTTCCTTGACCCAAAAAAGCACACCGTACTATATGCCCCTACCCTCCTCTTTGAAGAGGTTGAGCGGTGTCATATTTCTACTGGGGCTGCTTATGATATCCCTGTGCTGTGCTGACTTCCTCCTGGGGGTTCTTATTATGAAGGGATCACACTATCCCTGTGCTGTGCTGACTTCCTCCTGGGGGTTCTTATTATGAGGGGATCACACCATCCCTGTGCTGTGCTGACTTCCTCCTGGGGCTGCTTACGGTGCTGCTGTCAGCGCTGTATGTCACGGTGCTGCTGTCAGCGCTGTATGTCACGGTGCTGCTGTCAGCGCTGTATGTCACGGTGCTGCTGTCAGCGCTGTATGTCACGGTGCTGCTGTCAGCGCTGTATGTCACGGTGCTGCTGTCAGCGCTGTATGTCACGGTGCTGCTGTCAGCGCTGTATGTCACGGTGCTGCTGTCAGCGCTGTATGTCACGGTGCTGCTGTCAGCGCTGTATGTCACGGTGCTGCTGTCAGCGCTGTATGTCACGGTGCTGCTGTCAGTGCTCTGTATTACGGTGCTGCTGTCAGATGCCTCTATCACGGTGCATGTGTCATTCCGGTATGTCACGCTGCTGGTGATCATCTCCTGCACCCTCTTCTTTGCCTACCCTGGTCCCTGACCTTCCCTCTCCTCCATTGCCTTCATTAGCTCCATAGTCCTGAATTGTTAGAACAATTTCCCAAATAAAATAAAAATGCTTGTAGTTATCGATCCCAAATTCACCTCATACATGTATTATGTCATTGTCCAGATGGTGGGACTACGTTTTACCCCCTAATAATTACCACGTGGCCGCAAATTCGACATGAAGGTTTGCAAAGTTCGCCTCCCATTGAAGTCAATGGGGCCCGCGGCGAACGTTCGGTTTCGCGAACGTTTGGGTCCGTTCGCATTTCGCTTTCGCGAAACGTCCCGTCGGAAGTTCGTCCATCACTAATAATAAGTACATGCACATATACATAATTAAAACACACCAAAAACGTTAGATACATAAAATAAAAATGATAATCTAGGTATGTGAAAAAAAAGACACCAGAGGAGGAAAAAAGAGAAAGAGAGAGAAGGCTCTGGGGAGAGGCATTCTTAATGTAAGTGCAAGTCCAGATCCCACCACAGGTTTAACCCCTGAGGCGATCTAGTTTTTAATCTAAAGATCCACCATGCTTCTCTCCCTATCATCTCCTCTGGGCGAGTGAGACAACCATTCTATTCCTATAAAGCAGAAAGAGGAGAAATTACCCTGGTGACATTCCCTAAAGTGATGTGTTGCATTTGAAATATTTCTAGAGTTTGGATTATTAATGTCACAGTAATGTTCCTCTATACGGACTCTCAACAGACGTGTGGTACAGCCTACATATTGGAGGCTGCATGAAATACAGGTGATCAGGTAAATTACATAATTTGTGCCACAGTATTGCTGTATAGTAAACTTTTCATCTGTAGCTGTGGCAACAAATGTTTTACCCAGATCACACAAGTTACAGTACCTACAGGTTTTTATATTACAAGGATAAGGGTGGTACAGTGGTGTAGTGGGTAGCACTCTCGCCTAGCAGTAAAAAGGGTCACTGGTTCAAATCCCAACCACGACGCTACTTGCTTGGAGTTTGCATGTTCTCCCTGTGCCCGCGTGGGTTTCCTCCGGGTACCCCGGTTTCCTCCCACACTCTAAAGACATGCCCGTAGGTTAATTGGCTTCTGTCCAAAATTGCCCTAGTATATGAATGGGGACCTTAGGATTGTGGGCTCCTTGAGGGTAGGGACCAATGTGAGTGTGCAATGTACAGGGATAGGGACAATTGTGGACAGTCACTCAGGTTGAACTGGATGGACTGGTGTCTTTATTCAACCTTACTAACTATGTAACTATGTAAGGGTAACTGCCGGGATAGGAGAGCCAGGTGGGTTGGCATTGTTTAGATGAAAATAGACTGGGCAATAGTGCAGTCCCCAAGGTGGGCGCATGTCGGCTAGAAAAAAGGCAACCTGCTTGCAGAATGCCATTTAAGTCTTTATCTGTATTCAATATTGGCAGATTATTTTTTTATTATTCTGACTATTTGATTATATTCTTGGGAAAATGTGGTTAAAATGTAAAGGGTTTACCAGTTTTTATATTTCTAGAGTTGTGAGGTCGATGAGGTTTGTTCTTATTTATATTTTTATGCTCTCGGTTTTAGACTTATCTGACAGTAATTCCTCTCTGTCCATTATCAGAACCCTTTCTAGTCCTTGGTATATAATAGATTCCTTATAACCTCGGTCCAATAAGCGCTGATGAATGACCTTACATTCTAGTTCAAAGGTTGAATTTGTTGAACAGTTAAGTTTAGCTCGAATGAACTCCCCATAAGGGATGGAATTGATGGTGTGGGATGAATGACAACTGGCTGCAAAATGTGTAGTGTTACCAGAGCATGGTTTCCTATAGGTGCATGTTGAAACATCACCTGTAGTTGGATCACCCTTTAGGGTGATGTCTAGAAAGTTGATACTGGAAACATCATGCTCACTTGAAAAATGTAGATTTAACTGATTATCATTCAGGAATTTACAAAATTCATGCAATCCCATAATGTCACCATCCCACACCATCACGAGGTCATCGATATAGCGACCATACCAAACAATCTGCCTAGCCAAAGTGTTGCTGGGAGAGAACAAAACTTGTTCCTCCCACCAACCCATGTAGAGATTCGACATGGACGGTGAGAATCTAGCACCATCAAGTGCAAGGTGCTGGTGAACAAATTCTGGTACTTGTGACAAACCTATATAAATAAAAAGTAAAGCTTAGTATATATAGAAGAAATATGTATACAAAATATGTGTATATAAAAAATATATAAAAAATCGGTTTAACTGTTACACGTATCAAGTCCTCACGTAGTGTAACTGTGATGAAAGGTACATATTACATAGGTGAAAAGATACAAAAAGGTGAAAAAATGTGGTAAAATTTAGCAGTAAAAAATGCAAAAAATGGAAATAAGAATAATAATTAAAAATATTAAAAAATTAAAAAGTAGTAAAGAGTGTCCCTCAAAAAGGTGATTATAAATTAGTGGGGTGTCCTCTGCGAGTGAAAGTGAAGTGAAGGGTGGAGGAAATTTCAATTGTTGTTCCCGGTGCTCTGTGGCTATTTTTATGCAGTTGCTCTCACCAGAGTTAAGGCCCCTTCCGGGGTGGATCAACCTTCACAGTATCAGCCACTGTGTAGCTCTCTGGCTGGCCTCTATTATGGTTCCGGGAAACCTTCGTTCCTCCGTTCTTATGCCGTGTTCGGTTATATGTAATGAATAAGAGGCATATCCATGGTGCAGTACGTCTTATAAAACTTCGTATTTATTATATAGGCAAAAGTACTACTCACAAACATCCGTTCATATGCTTATATTGAAAAGGAAAGATTCCGTTCGGCTAGCACGCCTTCTGAGTTAGCAGTGTATGCTTCGTGGCCACGTTTTTTCTTTAAATTGTGACAGCAAGTGCGTGGAGAAGATGGGGGGGGGGGGGACTGCTGCAGCAATGACATGTTACATATTATACCCTGAATACAGATATAACATGTTACAAAAGGTTAACTTTAGCACAAAGCTGTTTCTGGGCCCGCTTATGCTTTTTCTGAATTGGACTGTGTTGTATTAAAGTAGCAATGCTTGGCTCAGATGATACTTAATATTACTTGGTACTCTTGCTTTCACAGTCATAAATGACTAAAAAGCAATTTGACCAGTAGTAACTCTGCATACCATTAGTTTTGAAAGTGGTGTATAAATTGAAATGTCAAAACAGTTCAGTGGAACAGTGCCCCCTAGAGAGCAAACAGTGTCTGGAGCTAAGGAGACCGTAGCATCTTCTTTCTGTATTCCCCATACTCATCATATTGGGGACAGGATTGTTTGAATATCCTGCTTTATTCAATTAAATGGAACTTGTAGTGTATCTAAACCCAAAAACAAAAATATTGCACATAGCATTTGTTGTTTTAATAAAGGGTATACAATTTACGACATGAGACTTGGAAGGTGATATAAATTGTGAATTACTTGATTCGCATGAAACATCCGTTCTTACAGGAGAATAACCTGGGGATCATCTTAGCCATATGGTGTTTTCCATCTATATGTTCCACCTGTTTAGAATTTTATCTCATAAGTGGTAGTGCATGTATTAAAGACATTGGGAGAAAACAAAACAATTGATGTACAAAGTGACCCACAGTAGCCAGATTTCATATTACTGTACATTACTTTGTACAATGCACACGTATTAGTCCCTGATTGGGTGGTTTTACTGACATCTGTGTATACAAATGCCTTTGTAACAATGCCTTTGTTTTTTTTTTCTAGGGGAGACCATACATATGCCGACAGTTACCTCCATGTTTTACCTAAAGCAACAGAATTTGTAGTATTCAGCATTGACGGATCTTTTGCTGCTAGTGTTTCCATCATGGGAAGTGACCCGAAAGTCAGAGCAGGGGCAGTGGATGTAGTGAGGTCAGTGTACTCTTTTGTAGGGTCCCATAGCTGTTATGTACTGTCCATAGCACTTCTTAAACCTCCTCTATCTTCTTCTAGGCACTGGCAGGATCTTGGCTACCTCATTATCTATGTCACAGGCAGACCCGACATGCAAAAGCAGAGAGTAGTGGCATGGCTGGCACAGCACAACTTCCCACATGGCATAGTGTCATTCTGTGATGGATTGGTTCATGATCCCCTGCGGCACAAAGCAAATTTTCTGAAAACCCTGATTCAAGATGTAAGAAACATTCCATACAATGGTTTGTGGGTGCTATCCGCTAATGACTAGTGTGTGTCTTTGTTAACAAACACCACCTCCCCCTTACTGTTTGTAATTAGTGATTGTAATATTGTACAGTATAAAACCTATTTAGCCACAGTATTATATAGAGTAGGGAATGGTTAAAACCCTTGTCAGGTTTTGTTTTTCTGTTTTGGTTTTTCTTTTTCTCTTTATTCTGAGAAAGAGGTCCCACAGGGACAACACTATAACAATATAGAAAAAAGGGTACAGAAATACAAAAAATACGGACCACATTATTTTGTTGTACATGTTGTTACATCTTATCACAGTTTCTATTGATATAGGAAAGGAGAGTATAGTGGGTGTAATGATATCACTTTCCGAATTGTTTTGTAGGTCAAGTCTTTTTGCTATTCAGTTCTATCAGGCCTACCAGGTATTCTCCTGTCCTATGAGGGCACTTCTGTATTCATGAAGTGTGAAGTGTAGGTACAGTGTTCCTCCATGAGCTCAATCCCTTCCATTTTCCATCTTTTTTTTCTGTTTTCACATTGGGGTGATTTCCCCCTCTCTTCCTGTTCTGGAGATGCTACAGAAAGGGAGAGAAAATCCCTCCACAAAGAGTGGAAATACGCTTTTTGACAATTGTCACGAGAACAAGTGTCCCTGTTAAAAGATTTCCCATCACCTCATGTTCTGGTGACGACTGTAAATTTCTCACATTCTGTCTTGGTGATAATGGTTACCAGATGGAGGTGAATCAAACATGTCTTGTTTACTTCTTAGTGGGTTATGACAGGCTGAGTTTACAGTTGCATTCTGTGACACCAAGAAATAGGACAGTGGGACTTTTCAGGTGCACAACATCTACAACAAAATCTTTGGGTAAAAAAAAAAAATCTTTAAAGCGGAGTTCCACCCAAAAGTGGAACTTCCGCTTTAAGCACTCCTGTCATGCCACTTTTGGCATGTCATTTTTTGGGGAGGGGGGGCATGTGTACCCTCCTTTTAGTGAGACTTCCTGTCCCACTTCCTCCTTCTTCCTCTCGCCCTAGAATGCATTAAGATAAAAAAAATAAAAATTCTGCCGTTAGAACCACTTTAATATATATTGATTTTCATGCAGAGGGAGATTTACCAAAGACAAAAAGACTGTGCACTTTGCAAGAGCACTTGCTCCAGAGCAATGGGCAGAAGCTCTGCTGACTTTTTTTCCTAGCACGTGATTGGGTACTCTTTGCAAAGTGAAGCCTTACCTCATTTACTAAGCTCTGGAGCAACTGCACTTGCAGAGGACAACTGCTCTTTGCAAAGTGCAGTCTATATGCCTTTAGTAAATCAACCCCTATGTGTCACTTTCAAGAAGTACAGGGGCATATGCTTTTTTTTTTTTTTAGGTACATTTGCCTTATTTTTTGTCGATTTTGTTTAATTTTTGCAGGTACACATGAAAATCCATGCAGCTTATGGCTCCACAAAGGATATCTCAGTGTACAGCACTATAGGTCTGTCACCAATGCAGATCTTCATTGTAGGCCGTCCAACCAAGAAGTTGCAGCACCAATGTCAGGTAAAGCTACCATACAATTAGAGCTAGCCAACGTTCTTCACTACTTGGAAAATATTGTACAAACTATGTAGTTTTGCAGCATGTGTGACATGTAAGTTACTGTCATGTCCAAAGGTCAAAGCTACCAATAATACAGTGATATATGTAATGCATGCCATTACTTTAAATAATTTTATGACTGTAGTTGAAGCAAGAAATGAAGACGTCACTGTGTTTGCAGGAAGTTGTATTACTTCCTGTAGCTTCCTTGAACAGTGACAACCAGAACCCAAGACCTGGGGAAGGAATCAGTAAGGGCAGAGGTGAACACCTCAAGACTAAAAACTAAAAGAATCATCTGTTTTGCCTGCAGTAACCAGTTTGTGTCTTCTATTTCTTAGCTGCAATTTGGGACGTGGATTGCTTTTCTGCGGGGTACACAGAGTCGTCCTTTCCCACACTTTGTCAGAGGACTGACTGTCCACTTCACTGGCACTACAGGGCACATGAATTGACATGGTTCTTATGCGTTGTTTAAATATTTGCTTTATAGCTATGAATTTTTTTTATTACAGTTCATCACCGAAGGCTATGCTTCTCACCTTGCACAACTGGAATACAGCCACCGATCTCGACCTGCCAAGAACACCAACAGAATAGCATTACGAAAAGGAAGCTTTTGTCTTCCCGGTCAGTCAGATTTCCTGAGGAAGAGGAATCATTTACTTCGCACCATCTCATCACAGCCCACAGCTAGCAGCAACCACAAACCAGAGCGAACGCAAAGTCAGTCGGAGAGTGACCGCGATCGGGAAAGGGAACGTAGCCAAAGAAGTATGAGCATTGCAGCAGGATGCTGGGGGAGGAGTGCGGCCACCACCAAGCTGGATTCTGGCGTTTTAAGTCAGAAATGAGCTCCAGTGCATCCTGAACTAATTCCTGTGCTTGGCTCTTGCCACTTTAAAGGGAGGGGGGCAAAAAAGGGACAGAGGTGCAACTTTGTCTATTGAGACAGAGTTGACATAATGGTGCTACTATATAACAACGTTAGCAAAGCTGATGACAAGAAGGGTTGAACTGCAAGCCTTAAAAAGGGTAGCAATGCCCAGAAGATCATTGTGACAGAACCACACAAGGGGACAAGTAAAAGTAGTCAACATTTTTATTTATTTTTATTATTATTTTTTAAGCAGGTTCATAAACTTACCAATGTAAATATATGTGCCTCTTTTATCTTCTTAGCCATCTCTAAAGGTTTTCTGAGAAGAATGCACAGCACATGTCCAACTAAATAAGGATTTTAGTTTCTATTTTGTACATAACACTCATTACCCATTGAGTATCACCACAAAAAAAGAGGCAGCCTCCGCAGAACCAGCCGTAAACCATTAATAGTTTCCTTCACACATTTGCTCGTTCTCTGTTCCTTAAACCAAGGCACAACAAATGAAAATGTCAACACAAACAATTTTCCCTTTTTTTTTTCCTGGAAAAGACGGAAGATACTTTTCATAAAATGTTCCAAGACTATTGACAGTCTGCCTTGCTCATTTCAACTGTTCTTGTGAGCTGGTCATGTAAAGGACACGTTTAGAAACGGACATGAACGCACTGCACAGGTACTGTTACCTGGGGTTTTGGTGATCTGAGGACAAGTGAAACCCATAACCCTGAAATCTTTTTTGTATCCGAAGTTCTTAATCCTAATTCTCTAAATGTCCAGTCTGCTGCTTTTTTTGCATGTAGTTGCTCAACTGTATGACCTCATTGTTTTCTTTGCACTGATAATTTTTAGATTGGAGATCTGTTACCATCTCATGTAGCTACATATCCTTGTCCCGTAGTGCATGGTAATTTAATTATTGCTAAGCCAGAGGATAGGTAGAACTATTTTTGTGCTGTGTTTTTCCCAGTACCAAGTTTAGGCAGGCGTGCCATAAAAAAATAAAAAAATAAATAAATAAAGTCATACACCGCGTAGCATGGTATAAGCAGAAAGATTTAATTTGCCTAGCTCCTACATTTGCCATGTTAACAATACCTATGGATAGTTGCCTGGGCATAGCTGTATTCATCTCCAGCAAAGGCTGGTACACATCAAACAAGACTAATTTATTTAAAGAGACCACATGCAGCACACAATGTTAGCAGATCAGTTTAATACTGTATTTATCTAGCACTGTGAAATATCCCTGATTGTCACCATTACAGGTGAACAGAAAGCCAAAAAAGCAAATGATTGAACGTTTGTGGTATGTTAGATTTAGAATATGTTTAAATACTCTTCCTATATTGATGTTTACTCTGCCTAGCAAGTCTCTGCTGCCGTAGCTCATCAAGGAATGAGTTATAATGCCAGTTTCATATAATTGTACTCTATACAGAGTGATCTGCACCTTTAAGCCTGCTTGTGTGACAGCAGAATTGCACTGCTCACCTAGTATAAGTCCCTTCTCCACTGAAAACCTGTGTCATGTGCATCTTATATCTGAATAATCGGATTACATTGCACATTGTAATAGACCTATAGCTTTGATCCCACTGATATTTTGTCCAAAATATTTTTGGTGTTTTTTTTCCCCTTTGTACAAAGTATCTTTATGCTTATGTATTAAATGTAAGAATTGACTGGCCATTGGATTATACCTTTTGAACGTCTGCAAAAGTGTGAAAATCGCCAGTCCATGGTAAAATGTGTGATTGACTTTTGACAGTTACAGTATAAAGCACATATACACATTACATTTTGTAAATTCTCTGCCTGAGGCGTGAATAGGTCAGTATAGCAGGGATTAGCAAATACCCCAATGCATGAACTGCTAAGCAGAGGGTCAACTGTATTGGGCTAGCTTGAAACCTTGGGGGAACAGATTGACTAGATATGGCCTTTAAAATAGTGAAAGCTGAGCAATGAAAAATGCACAAAGGGAGGAAATGTATGTAATTTTATTGTAACGTGCAGGGGATAAGCTATTGTGTGTAGATACTGTATAACAAACAAATGTAAATGTTCAGAAAAGTGGTTATATAAAAGTGAAAGTTATTTATTTATGTAGAAAATGTCTCGGGTGGGGGCGATCCTCTGGGTTTTTAATGAATATTTAAAAAAAAACACACAAAAAAAAATAAGTAGCTTTTTGTTTCAGGCGTTCTGTACAAAGCAATTAAATTAAAGGACCAACTATAATGTAATTGTCATTTGCATAAGTGCAATATATTCTTGAGTCATCCTCATTGTCCCATACTTTCCATGTAGACTTGACAATCATATCCTATATATCGCCTCATTTATTTTTTTTTGCTCTTTGTTAGGCTTTTTGAAAACCTTTTGCCTTCCCTGACTATGGATATTTGGATCTTTTCCACGTGGATATAACACAGCAGAATAAATCATTCTGACTGTAATAATATCAGTTATGCAGAACTGTGGGATTGCTCCAAGATTCTGCCAGGAAGGAGTTAATAAAAAGAAAATTAGCTCATTGTTATCTGTTAGGATACAAGCATGTTAACATGTTAGTTTGTGTTCATTTTCCAAAAGCAATAGTTCAATTCAGCTTCTAAATGGGTTTGGGGGCCAGCTAACTCTGAGAGCTGTGTGTGTATAAATACTTATTCCTAACCAACTTGCATCTGCTATTGTTTATTGTCTCCATTGCTTTGGGAGGCCTGATCACCTCCACCTATGTCAATTTCACTTATGAGAAGTTGTATCCTTTGATTCAACATCTTAGTCTCAAATAACCAAAAATAAATAATACGTTTACAATGTTAGTAGAATACAATAAATGAAAACCAGAGGTTACTATAACATACAGATTTCTTTCCTGTAACTGGTAGATGTGTGCGTGTGCAGATGTCGCTAGCACTGACAAGGTTAACCACAGCTTGTCTCCTCGTCATGGGTCCTGCACTTTTTTCTCAAGCCCAGACAGAAAGGTATTTCGCCTTTGCTGCATTTCCTAGAAGCTCCAGTAGCCTTACATTTCTCATATTCCTGCCAGGAGTATAATCTTGACTGTCAGCTTTCTACAGTATATAATATTTTATTTATAGAGAAAATAATAAATGAAGACAAGGAGACTTGCACAAGACTGAACTCTTCCAAATGTCTGTCTGCTGCTCCCTGGTTTTCATTTTTTGTATTATTTTGGTGTGTGTATAAATACTATTTTGCTTGTATGTGTGTTAGTGTGTTGTTTTAGGCCTCTGTGCTTTCTGTGCAGTACCCATTGTACGTTACACAGATTAAAGATTTGGGAAGGTTATTGGATTGTATCTAATTACTTTACTTCAACGTCGGTGAAGCAGCTATGCTTGCAAAGCATGACAGGGCTGGCATTGCAGGTAAGGAAAGCAACCAGTTCTGGTGGAACCCTTTGGCAACTCTAGAGATGGGTTTAATGGTTCAGAGGACTGCTAAGGAGACCCTGTTGGTTAAAATACCAATAATAACAATTAAACCTTATCAAATTTAAGAGATTTAAGTGCCACATCCCTAACTGGAAACTAACAACACGATTAAACTATGGTATGTCATGGGACTTTTATAGCACAACCTTAATTTTGCTGTTAAAAGCAATTTATTGGTTCATACCTTTGTAAAAAGATCTTGTACATCAGTATAAACTCGTATTGCACAACAATTTCAAGTACATCATAATAAAATACAAAATGTGAAAAAAATCTAACATTGGTAGTTTGTTCGCATATATTAGTCTTTGCCGCTCAATGTGTTTCCTTGACATCGTCCTCTTCGTCAGGAGCCACCAATATAGGCTTTAAATATAATGCAATCTAGATGAGATAATTGTCAAAAATCTCATTAACAATACACCCTTTACATAAAGGACCTCATCCCCACCTGCTCAAGGAGACCAAAGAGCAAGAATGAAAGGGATGGAGATAGCAAGCCTACACCACCCAGCCGGGTAAGAGGGAACCCCCATACACACACGGACGCTAGTGCATCCAGCTCCCACTTAAACCTCCCCCTTTCTTAGAGGCTTGGGTATGTCATTATATGCAAGCTAAATATCTTTAGAAGAATAATAGCCTTCTTTGATGTAATAAATTGCTACATTTATCTTAATTTTATGGTGAAAATTTAAGGCTGCTGATTTGTCATAATGTGATGGTGTACAAGTAATTCGAACTACAGGCAAATTGTGAGTTTTCTATAAAAATAGGAATGTATTATTATACTAGAGACAAAAGAAAAATTGTTCTAATAGATGAGTACAGGGTGTATACAAAGGACCAAGAGAACAATTTGAAAATATCTTATATTATCATTACTTGATGGAAACTATATTATATCTGCTATGTCGGATGGTTTCATCCAAAAGGGTATTACGAAGTATGGCAAATGGCTTTTGAGACTCAAAACAGCTAATCCCATGTAAGGGATCTGTAACAAAAGAGAGATAGCATAGACAATGTCACTTTAGATAAATCCTTATATGTACAAGTGTGTCTTTTCCTTCCAAAAGACACATAACCTACCTCAGATGGAATAAAATAGAGAGCCTACAATACAGCATTGTTCATTCTTGTTAATCCACAATTTTATCTATAATGTATTCACAGAGTCTGTAAAATAAATGGAGACAACCGCGTTGTTGTTGAACAGTCATGCCTAAGGCACTTAGGGGTTAATTGACTAAAACTGGAGAGTGGAAAATCTGGTGCAGCTCTGCATAGAAACCAATCAGCTTCCATGTTTCATTGTCAAAGCTTAACTGAACAATCTAAAGTTAGAAGCTGATTGGCTACCATGCACAGCTGCACCACACTTTACACTTCCAGATTTAATAAATCAACCCGATAGTGTCTCAAGATCTAATACCTTACATATTTGATATATCTGCAGCAGCCTCGTTAATAAGCCTAAACGGCCCACAAAAGAATGATTCCCAGCCTGGAGAGGGATAGAATGAGGGCCGGGTGCAACCTTGTATACAGTATCTCCTAAATGTGTGAGTACACCCCTCACATTTTTGTAAATATTTTATTATATCTTTTCATGTGACAACACTGAAAAGAAACTACACTTTGCTACAATGTAAAATAGCGCATGTACAGCTTGTATAACAGTGTAAACTTGCTGTCCCCTTAAAATAACTCAACACACAGCTATTAATGTCTAAACTGCTGGCAACAAAAGTGAGTACATCCCTAAGTGGAAAATGTCTAAATTGGGCCCAAAGTATCAATATTTTGTGTGGCCACCATTATTTTCAAGCACTGCCTTAACCCTCTTGGGCATGGAGTTCACAGGTTGCCGCTGGAGTCCTCTTTCACTCCTCCATAATGACATCACGGAGCTGGTGGATAATAGAGACCTTGTGCTCCTCCACCTCCTGTTTGAGGATGCCCCACAGATGCTCAATAGAGTTTAGGTCTGCAGACATGCTTGACCATCATGTTTACCCTCAGCTTCTTTAGCAAGGCAATGGTTGTCTTGGAGGTGTGTTTGGGGTCATTATTATGTTGGAATACTGCCCTGTAGCCCAGTCTCCGAAAGGAGGGGGTCATGCTCTGCTTCAGTATGTCACAGTACATGTTGGCACTCCCCAGGGCTGTCAGCACTTGTGCAGCCCCAGACCATGACACCCCCACCACCATGCTTGACTGTAGGCAGGAAACACTTGTCTTTGTACTCCACACCTGGTTGCCACCACACAAGCTTGACACCATCTGAACCAAATATCTATCTTGGTCTCATCAGACCACAGGACATGGTTCCAGTAATCCGTGCCCTTAGTCTACTTGTCTTCAGAAAACTGTTTGCAGGCTTTGTGCATCATCTTTTGAAGAGGCTTCCTTCTGGGATGACAGCCATACAGACCAATTTGATGCAGTGTGCGCCATATGGTCTAAGCACTGGCAGGCTGCCCCCCCCCCCCCCCACCTCTTCAACCTCTGCAGCAATGCTGGCAGCACTCATACGTCTATTTCCCAAAGACAACCTCTGGATATGACACTGAGCACGTGCACTCAACTTCTTCGGTCGACCATGACGAGGCCTGTTCTGAGTGGAACCTATCCTTTTAAGCTGCTGTATGGTCTTGGCCACCGTGCTGCAGCTCAGTTTCAGGGTCTTGGCAATCGTCTTATAGCCTAGGCCAGTGATGGCGAACCTTGACACCCCAGATGTTTTGGAACTACATTTCCCATGATGCTCATGCACTCTGCAGTTTAGTGTAGCGTAATGGGAAATGTAGTTTCAAAACATCTGGAGTGCCAAGGTTTGCCATCACTGGCCTAGGCCATCTTTATGTAGAGCAACAATTATTTTTTTCAGATCCTCAGAGAGTTCTTCGCCATGAGGTGCCATGTTGAACTTCCAGTGACCATTATGAGAGAGTGAGAGCGATAACACCAAATTTAACACACCTGCTCCCCATTCACACCTGAGACCTTGTAACATTAACATGACATAGGGGAGGGAATATGGGTAATTGGGCCCAATTTGGACATTTTCACTTAGGGGTGTATTCACTTTTGTTGCCAACAGTTTAGACATTGATGACTGTGTGTTGAGTTATTTTGGGGGGACAGCAAATTTACAGTTATACAAGCTGTACACTCACTACTTTACATTGTAGCAAAGTGTAATTTCTTCAGCGTCGTCACATGAAAAAACATAATAAAATATTTACAAAATATTGTGAGGGGTGTACTCACTTTTGTGAGATACTGTATATGGAGGAGCTCCCCCCAAAATTGGCCACAGCGGCAAGCCCAAGCCGCTCAATATGGACTGTCAGCCTTCCGCCCATTAACCAAAATGGCCGCGGCTAACTCCAGGCGCGCGTACCCGGCTTCCCTACCAGGAAATTGCATCCGGTATGATGGCCCTCATTAAAAATGGCCATGGAAGCTTCCAGGCAGATTGCACCTGCACCAGCCTAAGCCATCACAGAAGCACGTCCACCCGAACCCAAGGGCACAACGCATGCGCATGCCCAGGAGGCACCCCTCGTCCAAGGGAAACAGATGCCCGCAACGGCTGGGCACCGGAGGTGGGCATGTCAAGGGATGAAATAAAAACAATGATACCTTAATGCAAAGCCTCACCTCACAACCATACATCTTTCTAATTTTTGTGTTTGCATTTAAGTGTCTGAACTCTGACCGCTTTAGGGTTGGCAAACTGCCAATCATGATCTACCTGTCAACAGCGGACAGGTGACTGGTAGATCGAGTTTTGGCCCTGTCGACCCACCACCAATTGGTAGAGCAGTGCAGAGAAGGGATGAGCTTAGGCGTCTTGATACCTGAGCTCTCAAGCTGGGAAGCAGTCAAAACCAATTCCAGGCAGAAACATTCCCTGCCCTGCACCACTCCTCTTTTTTGTGGGATGGGGAATGCCCCTGCCACCAAGGATTCAATATCGGCAAATTCGGGCTCTTGCACAGTGTGCTGATCCCTGAGGGTCCTCCTTTCCAGTTCATTCAATTGGGTATGCTTGTGAGTGACATCATGTGATGAGAGAGGAGGACTAGTGGGCTCAGCACATCAGAACAGGTAGCTCTGTCTGCCACAGCAGCTTCCCTGCACTGATCTGCATCAGGATACTACATATGTACCCCTCTGTATGCCCTCCTGACCACCCAGTATCGTGACCCAGACCCCAGTTCCATGCCCTCCAGACTTCCCTGTACCATGCCCTCTTGTACTGTGCCTTCCTGACTCCACCCCCCCCCAACCCACACTGTCTTATGGATCCCATGTCCTTAGCCCTGTTGACCCCTTGTCCTTTGCCTTGTTGGCATCCTGTTCTTTGACCTGCTAACCCCTGTCATCTGCCCTACTAATACCTGTACACTGCGCTTCTTACTAATGACCTCTGTACACCGCCTTACTTCCTACTGACCTCTGTACACTGCCCTAACTACTACTGACAGCTGTACACTGCCCTACATACTACTTACCTCTGTCACTGCCTTACCCACAACTGACCTCTGGGGGCTTGCTAGTTGACTAAAAAAAAAAGCCTGCACCCCCCTGGTGAACTTTGCTCTCTTCCATGTCGTCATGGTAGATGACCACCTCTCAAAGGTTGCCGACCTGTGTTTTAGGGGTTAGGAAACTAAAGTTTGTTTAGGGGTAACAGAGGATGACGTCTTGAAAAGTTGTGGCTGTCCCCCATATTACTGTGTAGAGTGAGTAGTCTTCAATTTACCCACCCCTGTGGATAGATCAGTGCATGGTTAAAGGGTAAATCCGCTTTTGCTAAACATAATTCATATATAATTACTACACCAGCCTTCTGTAAGTCAGTGTTTTAAAAAAAATACCTAATTTGGTCTGCAATCTTTCGTGATTTTCAAAAACATTTTTCCTAGTATGGAGATGTTCTGTACACCGTTTATTCCCTGTTCATGTGATTGGCATAGCACTGCTCCTAGCAGTTTTTCTCTTCTTATAATACATAGACTGGTTGTGTGACTCCAGCAGGAGTCTCACACTCGGGATGTATGAACTAAGTGAAGATGATTCACTGAAACAGGTAGGACTGCAATGATGCCTGCAGAAGAGAATAACGTAAGGGAAATCACTGAGGGTGCCATTGTTGACCTTATCTTGAGAATGTTAGTTTTTTTTTTCTCATTACTTCTGTTGCTCAGTACTTTAAAGTCACTAACCTGAAATAAACATATAACTTAAAAAAATAAAATAAAATCCTGTTTGGTCAATGTATATATTTAGGCCAGATCACCAAGACATCCAGGTTACTAGGGACACTAGAAATACCAGCCTGCACATTTGTGTCACTACAGAGAGGAGATTCAGTCTAGCCAGTTTCTTCATCTCTGAACGGATGGCAATTATTTTAAGAATTTGTTGCTGCCATAGCAACAGGTTCTTAAAATAGTGGTAGTAACAACTACCTGAATTTGTCATCCTTGTTGATAATTTTGCCAACACTTTCACAAATGTTTGCCTGAATTAGGCACAAGTAGTTTCTTAAGGGATTTAGCACCCTAAGTGCCCTTAGGACCATTTTAATTTCTATGTATATCTAAAAGCCTGACCAAATTTTTGTTTTCATTTTGCATATAGAAATGTTCCAACCCTTCTTCACTAAAACTACAACAGACATTTTGGAATCTATGTTGTCAACAAAAACGGTTCCTTACATTAATGGCACTTGAAAAATAGTTTTACATGAACTACAATTTGCTCAAATTCTCTGCTTCATACTTAAACATTACTGGTGAAGTGAAAACTTGAAATTTGTTTCTGTGGGGAGGGAACCCCTGAAGTGGGATTTAGGGCCTCAACATCTCACCAAGTCAAGATTAAACCCTGCTTGTTCTGGTGCTAAGCTCTTCTTCTGCACCCAGGTGTCAAATGCCAGAATCTCTGTGGGGTTGATTTACTAAAACTGGAGAGTGCAAAATCTGTTGCAGCGGTACATGGAAGCCAATCTGCTCCTAACTTCAGTTTGTTCAATTACGCTTTGACAAAAAAAACAAAAAACTGGAAGCTGATCAGTTTCTATACAGAGCTGCACCCAATTTTGCACGCTCCAATACTAGTATATAGACCCCACTGGGCCTCAAGAAGAGGCTCTGGTATTGATCTGTTGAATAAAATTGGTCAGGTTCTAATATTAATTCTCAGAAGAGTGGCCCTGTATTCAGCCTTTTTCTACGAGTCAGGGTGCTCCCCATGCCCAAAAGATTACATAGCAAGACAAGAACAGGTACAGTTCCTTGAAAAATTATTCATCCACCTTAAAATCGTCCATTTTTGTCATGTTACAACCTAAAACATAAATGTATTTTTATTGGAATTTTATGTGATAGCCCAACATAAAGTGGCAAATAATTGTGAAGTAGAAGGAAAATGATAAATGGTTTTCCAAATTTTTTACAAACAAATATCTGAAAAGTGTGGCGTGCATTTTTATTTAGCCCCAATTCAGAGTCAATACTTTGTAGAACCACTTTTCGCTGCAATTACAGCTGCAAGTCTTTTTTGGGGGTGTCTACCAGCTTTGCATGTGTAGAGAGTGAACATTTCTGTCAGATTGGATGAAGCATCTGTGAACAGCAATTTAAGTCTTGCCATAGATTCTCAATTGGATTTAAGTCTGGACTTTGACTGGGCCATTCTAACACATGTATATGCTTAGATCTAAACCATTCCATTGTAGCTCTAGCTGTATGTTTAGAGTTGTTGTCGTGCTGGAACGTGAACCTCCACCACAGTCTCGAGTCTTTTGCAGATTCAGGTTTAGGTTCTTCTAAGATTGCCCTAAATTTGGCTCAATCCATCTTCCCATCAACTCTGACCAGCTTCCTTGTCCCTACTTAAAAAAAGCACCCTCACAACATGATGCTGCCACCACCATGTTTCACGGTGGGGATGGTATGTTCAGGGTGATGTGCAGTGTTATGCCTCATACACACAATGCGATTGTTGGCAGGGGATTGTCTATTTGCAGACTGTTGTCCTAAAATCTGACTGATAGTACACTCCTTTTGACAATTGTCCAACTTTCGGCCAACAAATGTTGGATGGCAGGCTAGTAAAGTCAAAAGTACAAACATGCATGCTCAGAAGAAATGCTCACCAAACACAAAATTAACAGAAGGGGCCCAAAGGTTGTCACTCAACAGCTGAAATTCCTCGTACGTCACTACGTTCGTGTTTGTTGCACGACAATTGTGTACCATTAGTATGCAAGACAAGATCCTGGCAAACACCTTTTTGACAAAAATCAGATGCTCAGTTGACCAACAATCGTACCGTGTGTACAAGGCTTAAGTTTTCCGCCACACATAGCGTTTTTCTTTTAGACCAAAAAGTTACATTTTGGTCTCATCTGATCAGAGTGCATTCTTCCAGATGTTTGTTGTGTCCCCCCCACATGGCTTCTCGCAAACTGCAAATAGGACTTCTTATGTCTTTCTTTCAACAATTGCTTACTTTTTGACACACTTCCACAAAGGCCAGATTTGTGGAGTGCATGACTAATAGTTGTCCTGTGGACAGATTCTCTCACCTGAGCTGTGGATCTCTGCAGCTTCTCCAGAGATACCTCGGGCCTCTTGGCGGCCTCTCTGATTAACGCTCACTTTGCGTGGCCTGTCAATTTAGGTGGATGGCCATGTCTTGGTAGGTTTTCAGTTGTGCCATACTCTTTCCATTTTCAGATGATGGATTGAACAGTGCATCATGAGATGTTCAAAGCTTGGGATATTTTTTTATCACCTAACAATGCTTTAAACTTCTCCACAACTTTATCCCTGACCTGTCTGGTGTGTTCATTGGCCTTCATGATGCTGTTTGTTCATTAATTTTCTCGAACATACCTCTGAGGGCTTCACAGAATAGCTCTATTTATACTGAGAATAAATTACACACAGAGGTGGACTCTATTTACTAATTAGGTGACTTCTGAAGGCAATTGGTTCTACTAGATTTTAGTTAGGGGTATCAGAGTAAAGGGGGCTGAATACAAATGCACACCACACTTTTCAGATATTTATTTCTAAAAATAATTTGAAAACCATTTATCTTTTTCCTTCCACTTCACAATTATGTGCGACTTTGTGTTAGTCTATCACATAAAATCCCAATAAAATATATTTACGTTTTTGGTTGTAACATGACAAAATGTGGAAAATGCAAAGGGGTATTAATACTTTTTCAAGGCACTGTAGGTTTGTATGCAACTTACCAGTACATTTAGGTGGATATGACTCTGAAAGGGATGTTGCCTCTGAAACGCCTAGAAAGAGGGAAGTGAACCTAGAAGATTCCAAATTAAGTCCTACTCTATCTTCTCTTCGGTCAGCCAGATGTGACATCAGCACTAGTTCAGGAGGCGTAATTTACTGTTTCCCCCCAGTACTGGCACAGTGTGAAAAAGAAACCGTTGTGGGCTTTAAAACACAACTTCAGCCTTCCATTTTTTTCTCCTCATCGTTTGTATTGAGGATGTTCAGAAGCTTCCTTTTTTGTTTTCTCTTGCTTGAAATCCCATTACATCTATTTATTTTTTGCTCTAAATATTAATGGAATACTTAAGCCAGTCCCTTACTTTCAGGCTGTGTAATGACCACCGTAACCCAGCACATTCCTTCCGAGAATGGGCATCATGAAAATGCCCCCTTTAGTCCAGGGGGTGAGGTCCTGATGCTGCCCTTAGTAGCTGAGCTTTTTTTTATTGGCTGACACCTTGCTGAATGCTCTGCGAGCAGTTGCACCCATCAATAAAATATGTGCCTGGGATCTCCTCTCATAGTTAGACTCTGCTAGAGAAGGAAGGAGCCCTGCAACAGTTACATGACTAGAACTTTACATACCTAAAAAAATAAAAAAAAATAAAGTATGTTGGACACCTATTTAGGCTCCATGCACATTAGCTTTTTCTATGCTTCTAGAAGCTAAATAGTGTTATCCTATGTGTCCATGCACACTACTTTGGGCTATTGGCGTTTTTTGAGCTTCAGTGTCTAGGAGCAGAAAAAAATAATTAGTTTCTCCAGCAGAAAAACACTCCTAAACACTTGAACTGCAAAAAACACTAATAAAATGCTAACACTCCTAAATGCTATTACTAGCATTTTTATAGCCTTAAAAAAAAATGGAGTCTTAAAAAGTAAGCATTTCCTAAGTAGAAAAGGAGGATAGTGGTTGAAAGGTTTACATCTCAGTTGATGGGCTATCCTTGCTTTATAGTGCATTCCTCTGTGAATTCTTCTATACATATACAGTATCTCACAAAAGTGAGTACACCCCTGACATTTTTGTAAATATTTTATTTTTATTATCTTTTCATGTGACAACACTGAAGAAATGACACTTTGCTACAATGTAAAGTAGTGAGTGTACAGCTTGTATAACAGTGTAAATTTGCTGTCCCTTCAAAATTACTCAACACACAGCCATTAATGTCTAAACTGCTGGCAACAAAAGTGAGTACACCCCTAAGTGAAAATGTCCAAATTGGGACCAATTAGCCATTTTCCCTCCCCGGTGTCATGTGACTTGTTAGTGTTACAAGGTCTCAGGTGTGAATGGGGAGCAGGTGTGTTAAATTTGGTTATCACTCTCACTCATACTGGTCACTGGAAGTTGAACATGACACCTCATGGCAAAGAACTCTCTGAATATCTGAAAAAAAGAATTGTTGCTCTACATAAAAATGGCCTAGGCTATAAGAAGATTGCCAAGACCCCGAAACTAAGCTGTAGCACAGTGGAGAAGACCTTACAGCGGTTTAACAGGACAGGTTCCACTCAGAACAGGTCTCGCCATGGTTGACCAAAGTAGTTGAGTGCACATGTTCAGCTTCATATCCAGAGGTTGTCTTTGGGAAATAGAAGTATGAGTGCTGCCAGCATTGCTGCAGAGGTTGAAGGGGTGGGGGGGCCAGCCTGTCAGTGCTCAGACCATACGCTGTATACTGCATCAAATTGGTCTGCGTGTGTGGCAGAAACCAGGTGAAGAGTACAAAAGACAAGTGTGTTTGCCTACAGTCAAGCATGGTGGTGGGGGTATCATGGTCTAGGGCTGCACGAGTGCTGCCGACACTGGGGAGCAACAGTTCATTGAGGGAACCATGAATGCCAACATGTACTGTGACATACTGAAGCAGAGCATGATCCCCTCCCTTCAGAGACTGGGCCACAGGGAAGTATTCCAACATAATAACGACCCCAAACACACCTCCAAGACAACCACTGCCTTGCTAAAGAAGCTGAGGGTAAAGATGATGGACTGGCCAAACATGTCTCCAGACCTAAACCCTATTGAGCAACTGTGGGGCATCCTCAAATGGAAGGTGGAGGAGCACAAGGTCTTTAACATCCACCAGCTCCATGATGTTGTCATGGAGGAGTGGAAGAGAACTCCAGTGGCAACCTGTGAAGCTCTGGTGAATTCCATGCCCAAGAGGGTTAAGGCAGTGCTGGAAAATAAAGGTGGCCACAAAAAATATTGACACTTTGGGCCTAATTTGGACATTTTCACTTAGGGGTGTATTCACTTTTGTTGCCAGCGGTTTAGACATTAATGGCTGTGTGTTGAATTATTTTGAGAGATCAGCAAATTTACACTGTTATACAAGCCGTACACTCAGTACATTGTAGACAAGTGTAATTTCTTCACATGAAAAGCTATAATAAAATATTTACAAAAATGTCAGGGGTGTACTCACTTTTGTGAGATACTGTGTATATATATATATATATATATATATATATATATATATATATATATATGGTTTTACTTTTGCAACATAGTTCTTTTTATTTTTTTTATAACCACAGTCATAAATTTAGGAATTTATTTTATAGCCTTTTATACTGGATTTTTTTTTTTTTTAAACAGCACTCACATTGCTGCATCACCCACAATGAGGTGCTGACAGGCTCCACTACATCTTGCCAAGATATGAGTTTGGAGATTTTTACAGCTGAGAGGCGTGAGCCTGGAGTGAGAGGCTGATTGTTTATGACAGAGTACACATCCTCCAAACAAACATCTGTGTCACTGGAAGTGGCTTGGTGTCTTGCTTCAATACTGAGTTACCCTGAATGTTCCCAGCTGACTAACCAAAAGCACCTCTCGGCAGCAAGAACCCTTCTCTAAATACTTTAAAGCGCTCAGCTCATCCTCTCAGTAACTAAGAAACAGAGAATACTTAAACACTTTCTACCTGCCTCTCAGCCAGCTAACTGGAATTGTATTACTAGAAACTAGTGTAAATTGTGCTATCCTGTTTTCTCTGGGACTCCTTTATAGAACTCTATACTTTCATAATCAGTTTAGCAAAGACTTAGAATGAACATAGTACAAGTGCATATGCAGAATCATTTGCAGAGATTAGTCATGTTAAAAAGATGGCAGGGCTAGTACAATAGGACTGAGACTAAAAGAAACCCATCCTATCAAGAATATGCATGCTGGCATTGGTGGCCGTTTACTGAAAGTTTTAGCCAACTGGCTGTCTCTGAATTCAGTATTATCTTAGGCACTGGCCTGGGACAAGCATACAGCATGTGAAGTCACAGCTTCTGATCTACATGTTTATTCCAGGTCAGTGGAAGATAATTGTTGCTATTGCTTCTGCATTAAAGCCAAGTAAAAGTTTTTCATCTGAAAATTCTAGTTTCCTGGTTGGCTTGATAATCTTCTATCTTTAAAGCCCAATTTAAATCACAGCAATAGATATGCAGTCAGATACACATGCTATTAGTCTCCATTTCAATATTACTAATGCAGAAGCTGTGTGGGGTGTCTATGGCTGGCCATAGATGGTTTGAATATCGGCTGGTTCAGCAGGAATGGCTAAATGTACCAAGTTGATCAACTTGGGTACAACCAGCCTGCTGGATTTTACATACAATTATTGATAGCAGCTGGTATAACTGTTACCAATCATCACCGTCTTCTCCTGGCCTGGACAATTTCCCCCCGTGGTTGCAGGAAAGAATTTTGCTTTGTGTATGGCCTACCTAAATACAACTCTGCAGAGCAACACGTACCAGAATTTTTCAGATGATCCTTCATCCAATCTTCTCATAGTGTGTACTAGGCTTAATTCACGCAGACCTGGAATAAAGATCTATGTTAGGTCACTTGTGCTGAGAGATGTGACTGTTAAGCTGGCCATAGTTTGGGAGAATTTCAAACAAAATTTCTTGGGGAAAGAAAGTTCTAAAGGAAGTTCCTTCGCTTTTCTAATCATTAGTGGGTCAAAAGCGATGGTTATTTTCAACCGTATTGATGAGAAAATTTGAAGTGCGGGATGGAAAATTATTCACAAATAAACAAATTTGTAGCAATGAATGTGGTTTTCGTTAGGAAAAAATCATATGAAAATTCTCAACATTTTATTTTGGAATGAATGGATTTTACCGAAGACTTTTCCTATGAATTCTTGTTTGGAATTCTATCCATCTATGGCCAGCTTCACTCAGCCCTGTCAGCAAGGGGGTGTACGTTCCCTCTAAATCTCCAAAGGGTAAGAGTCATTTATGCTGAATACATGCATTTTAAATATAGTCACTAATAAATAATGGCTTCTAATGGAACCTGCTCACAACAGCATGGTACATTGGGAAAATGTCTCACATTATGTATTTGGGTGCTTTGAATTGACTTGAATGGCAAAACGCAGATCAAACTGGGTCTTTCAAAAATGCAACACATTGTAAAGAATGTCAGCACTCAAACTATGAATTCAATACCCATATAAAATAACACAATTCACAGATTTTTTTTTCCACGTCTGTTTATTTTTATATACACAGTATAACATAACCCTGCCAACTAATTTCTATCACAATAAAAAAAAAAATTGAGTTTCTTTTCCATGAGAACACTATGGATTTGTGACATCAAGCCCAGTAGTCCAATAAGAGGAATCTGAACATCTGCTTGGCTTCACCACAAAGAATGAGGATTGAAACTCTCTGAGCCGTTAGTCATAGAGTATCCCAGACCTCAATTGGAAAGTTAGCCCGTCATTTGCTGTAGCTTGCTGCAGGAAAGGATACAATAAATAAGGTTATTCACAGGCAATATTTAATCTACCGCTGTATAAGAGGTAAAGACAGATATGTACTCGGACTACGTTTGATTTTTGCATTTAGATTGAAAATCCCCTTTAACTTGAAAGATAGTATTACTCAAACCTGTCAGGTTACAACAATGCATGCCATATGTGTAACCTCACACTTGTCCTGCTTGTTTGGATAACGTACTATAAGTGGAGCCTAAGGACAAAGTGTAAAAAAACAAACATGACAATTTGGTTCCACAGGTTTAGAGACAATTAGACCCAGTTTATAGTTTACTTTCTATGCTAAATATCCAGGCACTTGATGAGCCTTATTTTTAGGGGGTACTGGGGTACCTCCTGCATTTTTTTTATGGCTGTCAGCCTGCACATCCCTGCTTGTGCTCACTCCAGCTTTCCTCATTTTAAATAATTGGAGCACTTTTAAAGCAATTAGTTCTCTACTATTTCTTGAGCACTTTTCCAACATTTGGAATGGCTATCCGACATATCCTGATAGTTAACAAATGCAAGAAATGTGATTTCAGCATTTGTTAATAAGCAGTTGATCTGACAGTAAGTTCCAAGAAATATGGTGTTCCCATGCATGTCAGTACCATCCACATGTACAGGGATTTTACTCTTTAATCTGGGATGTGGCCACATCTATTTCACATGATATACCATTGACCATTGCCATTCGGAATAGAAGCAAGCTAATCTGCTTTTTTTATGCTGTACTGTCAATAAGTGCAGTGCAAAGTAGGAAAAAGTATCTCTATATGAGATATTCTTCGAATCATCAGGTGACATCAGCCATTTGTTGTCCAAGTCTCTATTAGACACTAAACTGAAGGAGATGTAGTGCAATGTATCAAAGGGATTCCAATATACATACCTTATTGATCTCTCTGTGCTTGTCCCTGCTTACAATTTCTTCCAGTACTTCACCATCTCCTTTAATTAGCCTGGATTAGACACAAATAACATACCGATCATTAATTTTACGTGTTGTACATGAAAGATCTTTATTCTTGATATAGGCTCCTATGAAGTACAGTGGGTATAGAAAAGAATCCCCCCCCCCCATTAAAATAATCACATTTTGTTGTTTTGCAGCCTGAAATGAAGACCAACACAGTATATGTTTTATCCACCTGTATTGACTAGCGCAACAATCACTGAGTTGGAAAAAGGATCACCCCCTTATGACAGTATTTTGTTGAACCACATTTTGCTTTAATTACAGTCTTTAGTCTGTTACGATATGTCTCTGCTAACTTTGCACATCTAGACTTTGCAATAGTTGTCATCTCTTCTTTGCCGAGCTGCTCAAGTTCAGTTAAATCTGATGGTGACTGTTTGTGGACTGCAGTCTTCAAGTCATTCCACAGATGTTCAATGGGGTTTAAGTCTGGGCTCTGACTAGACCATGCAAGGACACTCACCTTTTTCTCCAACCACTGTGTGGCCATTGTTGCTGTGCGCTTTGGGTAATTGTCATGTTGGAAGGTAAACCTTCCCATTGATAACCTTCTGGCAGAGGGCAGCAGATTTTCCTGAAGAATTTGATGGTATTTTGCCCCATCCATTTTCCTTCTATCCTGACAAGTGTTCCATTCCCTGCTGCAGAGAATCCCCCAATAAAAGGATATTGCCACCTCCTTGCTTTACTGTAGGAATGATGTTATTTGGATGATGATTTGTATTGGATTTCTGCCAGACATATCATTTGGTGTTGAAGCCAAATAATTCAATTTTAGTCTCATCTGACCATAACACCTTTTTTCATATGGCCTCAGAATCTTCAATGTGCATTTAAGGTGGTCAGAGGAGACTAAAATTGAATTGGACTGGAGCACTCGTCAGGATAGAAAGAAAAATGGATGGGGAAAAATACATAAAATTCTTAAGGAAAATCTGCTGCCCTCTCCCAGAAACTTGCCAATTGAAAAAAGGTTTATCTTCTAACATGACAATGACCATCCAGTGGTTGCATAAGAAAAATGGTGAATGTCCTTGCATAGCCTAGTCAGAGCCCAGACTTAAACATCATTGAAAATCTGTGGAATGACTTGAAGACTGCAGTCCACAGACAGTCACCATCAACTTTAACTGAACTTGAGCAGTTCTGCAAAGAAGAGTGGGAAAATATTGCAAAGTCTAGATGTGCAAAGTTAGTAGAGACCTATACCAACAGGCTAAAGGCTGTAAATAAAGCAAACTGTGATCCAACAAAATACTGACATAAGGGGGAGGGGGGGGGGGGTGAACCTTTTTCCAACTCACCAATTCTGTTTTATAATTTCAGGCTGAAAATCAACAAAATGTGATTATTTTAACCTGAAGGCGACCACCCCATGCATATTTACTGCAGCAGGGAGACTACTCTGTGCAAAATCACGTACAGGTACATGATTCTGCACTTCTGGGTCTGGGGCACACACACGCACTGCCGTCGACCCACTCCCACTGTGATTGGACATAATGGGAAACAATCAGTGGGTCCGGGGATGTGATGTCTGCCGGGACCTGACGATTATTTGAGTAAACAAGGCAGATCGTCCTTTTGTGACAAGGGAAGACAGTAATCTTGTGTTTCTGCTAAGCAGTAACATGAATCTTTGCCTTCCCACTGTACAAGCACCCCCCCCCCCCCCCACGCACACACAGGTAGAAAGCACTCCCTAGAACTACATTAAGCCTTTTGATCGCCCCTGATGTTAACCCCTTCCTCTGCCAGTGTCATTAGTACAGTGCATATTTTTTTAGCACTGATAACTGTATTAGTATTACTGGCCCAAAAAAGTGTCAATTAGGTGTCTGATTTGTCTGCCGCAATATTGAAGTCCCACTATAAGTCTCTGAACGCCCCTATTACTAGTAAAACAATAAAAATAAATAAAAATTCCAAAAATATCTCATAGTTTGTAGACTCTATAACTTTCAATATAATATAAGCTTATTGGATTTTTTTTACCCAAAATATGTAACAGAATACATATTGACCTAAATTGATAAAGAAATGTGATTTTTAAAAAATTATTATTGGGTATGTTTTATAGGATAAAGTAAAAAAATATATATATTTTTTCAAAATTGTCAGTATTTTTTTGTTTATAGCGCAAATAAACAGCAGAAGTCATCAAATTCCACCAAAAGAAAGCTCTATTTGTGGGAAAAGGGTGCATACATTTTATTTCTATTCTATCTGGTCCTGAAGGGGGTAAGCCTTCCAGAGCTGAAGTGGTTAAAGGGGAGTAATTCTTTTCTATACCCACTGTACATAAACTCACTTAAATACAGATTATGTAAGTGTCTACACAGAATTACAGCTGCCTCTTATATTTGGGGTACAAGCCCTTACACCACAGTGTGTGACAAATGTTTTGTCTACATGTGTACATGAGGTGTTCATCTAGAAGAAAGGCTGTTTTTAATGATCATACGGGAACCTTGAGATGAAGAGAGAGGAGTAGAGGACACATTTAATGAATGAGAATGGCTGATTGGTCTTTGCCCTTTAGATCAGAATGTGCCACAATCCTGCCAAGTTCTGCTCTATTTTAGGATCCTGCTTGTGCTATCTCATTTTCTGATATTTCCTGCTGAAAGTGGGTAATTTCTTCTGAGTAGAATCTACACCTATCACACAGACATTCATCAAGTGTGGTCTTCGTGTTACTCAGTGACATCGTTCCTTACGCATCTGTCAGTCAGCACTGTGTGACTACTGCAGCTTCTCCCAATTAGTATACGCACAAGAGGATACGTGAGTACGAGTAAACGCGCGAGAGGATATGTGAGTACGAGTAAACGCGCAAGAGGATACGTGAGTACGAGTAAACGCACAGAGGCTGAAACAAAACCAAATAACACAAATCAAAACCAAACATGTCTGCAGAGACAACATCAGTTTTGTGCCACTACACAATCCATACTGTACCGACACAGCCAGAAACATCAGTAGTGTGCCACTACACAATCCATACTGCACTGACACAACTAGAAATGTTCACAAAGACACAATCGGTACTGTACTGGCACAAGCCCAAACATGTCCGCAAAGATCAGAATTAGTACTGAAACAATTGAGTACTCTACGTTAATTTTATTTGTTCCACCAACATCCACATTTTTAACACAAGTTTATAGGGTGTGCCCCCTTCTTCAAAGTCCAAGCAGTACTAAATAAAAAAAATGTGTCATGGACAGTACTCTATTGTTTTTGTTACAAGTGCACTAACAAGGCAACAATCACCTCAAGCAATCTGTACTGAAGTGACATAAGCAATCAAAGCAACACCCGGCTGCTATGGTTGCACCTTACACAGAACATTTGCCTGTGTTACTTGGATTAGAATACTGTGCAGTGGCAAATGTACAGAGAGCAATGGTCAGCATACAGTGTTCAGCTGTTTATGTATTGAATAAAAAATGCTGTCCTGATATCATAAAACATAAACTTGAATCCACAATGAAGTCAATTGTGCTAAATATAAATACATATAAAGTGTCCATATGAACAAATTGTGTATTTTTTTTATAATCACTTTTTCTTATTCCACATATACATACACATTTTACATATTCCAACATACAACATATAAAAACACATTGCACAATATATCTATACAAGTCTTTTCATTAACATACACCACACTAACCCCCACCCGATCCCAACCCACCGGATCCTCGATCATGTCAACTTCAAAAGAGAAAAAAAAGGAAAAAACCTACCCACTTTGCCTACCCATAACCAAAACTCAATTTGTGCAAAACATTATTCAATGTATAATTAACAAGGGGGCTTATTACGTGTTTCAAACAACCAACAATACAAAAAAGAAAAACTATTTTCAAGTCCTATTATGTTTAGTGTTTAAAATATAATCTCACTCCACCATTTTATTTTTATACCTCCTCATTTCAGTCTACCCTTCTTTATGTGATTCCATTACGTGTTGCCCATCCCGTGCCTAATTTACTATTATAACGTATCCTCTTCCTTTAATGACATCAATCATCTCTCCACTGTGCCTCCCAGAGGAGGAAGAAAGAAACAACACAAAATAAATTTAAAAAAAACCCACCTCCTCCCAATTTCCCCCCCACCAGATGCATCTCACAGACTATCCGATCCATAACGCAGCATTGCCCCCAAAAGAGTTTAATGCACCCCTATTTCTGAGGAGTAACACAGCCATCCTGGCCATGTATCTTTAAATGTATTCTGTTGGTCTTTAACCATATGTATCCATCTCTCTGCTTCCATTATTTTTTCTACCTCCCTTTTCCAATCCATTATAGTGGGACATCCAGACTGTTTCCAAAATCTAGGTATCAATATTTTGGCTGCATTTAGCAAATGGGGAGTAATGCTTCTCTTACAAAATCTAGCAGATGATGGCATCCCATGAAAAAGAAAAGGTAATGGAGAGAATTTTATAGATCTAAGTGCCATTTTCTTAATCCAAGGGGCTATCTCCTCCCAGAAAACTTTAATCTGTGGGCAATGCCACGACAAATGCAGAAATTAACCCCTTTGGTTACATCCCCTCCAGCGGTTAACTGGATATATCTGAGCCAATCAAGCCGATGTACGGTACCATCTTGTCAGGAACTTATAAGACATCTCCTGTATATGGGAACTTATTGAAATATGGTGTGTTGTTCCCATCAGCCTTTTAATCTGCTCTGATGTAAAATTATAGCCCAGTTCTCTTTCCCATTCTCGAATGAAATAGGGAGTTGTCCATTTTTGGGCACTCAGAACCAGCCTATACATTCGAGACAACATATGACCCGGCTCTGATAAGTTAACACACAATTCCTCAAAAGTAGTAAGCGGGTTCGCTGGCCTCTTCTGATGCTTCCACTTATTGAACAAGTCTGTCATTTGATGGTATTTCCATACAGCCATTGGTACTTCCCCCAGTATTAAAACCAAAGCCACCAATGGAAGCAATTTACCCTGTGGGGGCACACCTGCGCAATTACAAAAGGAAAAGATTGTTGCAAGGTGGTCTTCATCCTCAAAGGTACATGGCTCGGCATCAACACTGATTTCTCAATATTTATTTTAAAATTAGATATAAGGCCAAACCTGTCTATTTCCAACATCAGTTCCATCAAAGACTCTTGAGGAGAGGAGAGGTACAACAGTAGATCATCTGCGTAAGCTGGGATCTTATGTTCCTTGATCCAATACAAATCCCCTTGATCTTCCTATTTCCCCTAATCATATGCAGAAAGGGCATCAGCATCATAGCAAATAACTATGGGGACCATGGGCATCCCTGCGTAGTCCCATTCCATATCTCAAAATAATTTGATAGTCTACCATTAACTTTAACCCTAAGATCTAGGATCTGCACACAGTGCAGTCACCCACACCATCATCCTCTCTCAGACCCATCCCCCTCAAAACTCCGACCATAAACTCCCACCCCACCCTATCGCATGCTTTTTCAGCATCCATTGAAATTACTACACTCGGAGTCTGGTTCGGTCCATTATCCATCCAACAATACATGCAGGGCCCGAAAAGTATTATCTCTAGCAGAGCTGCACGATTCTGGCCAAAATGAAAATCACTATTTTTTTGCTTAGGCTTTTTGCTTTGATTAAGCCGAATAGCGCCGCAAATCCGATGGTAAAGCGCTGTTAAAAATAGCAGCGTTTTACCGCCGATGCACCTCCCGCCCCAGTGTGAAAGGGGCCTTAGAATAAAAAGATTCTCACAACGTAAAATCTTTCACAATATACAAAATAAAACTTGCTAACTTACTTGCTTACTGGTTGGGTATTTTTTTTTTAACTCATTAAAGTAATTTTTTCCCAAAAAAATTGCATTTGAAAGACTGCTGCGCAAATACAGTGTGACATAAAATATTGCAGCAACCACCATTTTATTCTCTAGGGTGTCTACTAAAAAAATATATATAATGTTTGGGGTTTCTAAGTAATGTTCTAGCAAAAAAAAAAAAAAATTTTTAACTTGAAACCAACAAATGTCAGAAAAAGTTTTAGTGTTTAAGTGGTTAATCTTTTTTTACTTACACACGAAGTCTATTCCATTGACAAATTGTTACAATGTTTATACTTAGTTTCAACTGATAAATAATGTTTTGATTCTTGGCAAACAGCTAGTTTTTTTCCTTCCTTTTTTTTGATGGCTGTGGCTTCAGAAGAGCTGAGAGAATTCTTTGCGTAGAAAGAATCGGGAAATACTTTAGTCAAGATCGCAATAACGATTCTTGGCGATTAATATCTAGCCTCTCTGCTCTTCATGAACCTGTTTGATCTGGGTGAATCAATTTAACTATATGTTCTTGTAACCTTAGGGCCAGAATTTTAGCCAGGAGCTTAGTGTCAGAGTTAAGAAGGGAGGTGGGTCTGTAGCTGGCACAGCACTGAGGGTCTTTCCCTACCTTCAGGAGAACCGTCACATAAGCCAACAGTGCCTCTGGAGGCAATGGGTTAGAGACCGAGATAAAGTTTAGGTATCTGCAATGGGGAACCAACAGGATTGAGGAAAACTTTTTATAATACATATTTGTGAAACCATCAAGTCCTGGGCTTTTAGCTAATGACAAAGCCGTAATCGTAATGCTTATTCCATTTCCTCCAAGCCTGCAGATGAAATGGCCTGTAGCCCTGAGGCAGCAAGATATTCCCTAATTCTATCCAAGCGTCCACCCTCCTACGCCTACACGGGAACTGAGTCTATGTTATATAGAGACGCATAAAAGCAATGAAACTCAGCTGCTATTGCTTGGGCGTCCACTATCTGCTTATAGCCTGTCTTTATAGTGTGAACATGGCATGAATCCTGTTGTTTCTTCAGTTGTCTAGCCAATAGTCTCCCACCCTTATTCCTCTGTTCATAGAATCGGTGGACAAAGTATCTGTTTATTTTGAACTTTTCAATCGAGAAGCTGTTTTAAGTCTGCCCGCAGTTTCTCCATTCTCTGCATGTCCCCAGGTTTTAAATGAGCATTATGTTTAATTTCAAGTTTATGTATTTCCTCCAAGAGCCCGACCATTTCCTTCAGTCTCTTTTTTTACGCGAACCCATTGAAATTAACTCCCCTTAACTCTGATGACAGCTTTCCATACCACTTGGTCGGACACCTCCTCATGTATTGGTCTCAAAATATAATGCTGCAGGACAAGGATTCCAGATTCTATTTATCATCCAAAATAGATTCAATCACCATGTTCTTTCCAGGCACCCAATTGATGCCAAACATATCGTTAAACATATTGGAGCATGGTCTGCCATGGTGATTGACTCAATAGTTGATGAATTTACATAATTTAGATAATATTGATCGATCAACAGCATATTGATCCTTGAACATACGTTGTGTATTTTGGAGTAATAACTGAAATCCCTGTCCCGCTCACGCAGTAGCCTCCAACTGTCCACTAAATGCAGAGAGCGAAAGGCACTGTTAAACATATCTTTATGAGACACAAAGGTTTTACCCGAAGAGGTGTCTAGACTAGGGTCCAAGGTAATGTTAACCACTTTCATACCGGACCATTTTGCTGGCTTAAGACCAGACCACTTTTTGCGATTTGGTACTGCGACGCTTTAACTGACAACTGCGCGGTCGTGCGACGTGGCTCCCAAACAAAATTGGCGTCCTTTTTTTCCCACAAATAGAGCTTTCTTTTGGTGGTATTTGATCACCCCTGCAGTTTTTATTTTTTGCGCTATAAACAAAAATAGAGCGACAAGTTTGAAAAAAACGCATTATTTTTAACTTTTTGTTATAATAAATATCCCCCAAAAATATATAAAAAAAAATGTTTTCCCTCAGTTTAGGCCGATACGTATTCTTCTACATATTTTTGGTAAAAAAAAAAAATCGCAATAAGCGGTTATTGATTGGTTTGCGCAAAAGTTATAGCGTTTACAAAATAGGGGATAGTTTTATGGCATTTTTATTAATAATTTTTTTTCACTAGTAATGGCGGAGATCAGCGATTTTTACTGTGACTGCGACATTGTGGCGGACACATCGGACATTTTTGGGACCATTGTCATTTATACAGCAATCAATGCTATACAAATGCATTGATTCCTGTGTAAATGACACTGGCAGTGAAGGGGTTAACAGGGGGTGGCATTGTAGGGGTTAAGTGTTCCTAGGGGCGTGTTACTAACTGTGGGGGGCTGGGCTTTGTGTTAGTGAACACTGATCTCTGCACCAATCACATGGAGCAGAGATCAGCGTCACTTGTTGCTAGGCAGAACGGGGAGATGCTGTTTACAACGGCATCTCCCCGTTCAGCCGCCCCGTGAGACGATCGCGGGTATCCCCACGGCTATCGAGTCCACGGGACCCGCGACCGGACTCACGGGGGTCCCGACCGGCAGGACGGCATTTAAAAATGGACGTACCTGTACGCCAATATGCCTGCCCGTGCCATTCTGCCGACGTACATTGGCGTGCGCCGGTCGGGAACTGGTTAAAATCCCCTCCCATAACCAGTAAACCTTCCCAAAACTTCCCCAAAATATCCAAAGTTTTATATAAAAATGTAACTGTATGGCTATTGGGGGCATATATAGTAGCTAGGGTATAACACTGGCCTTGTATTTTTCCTTTAACAAAAAGAAAGTGAACCCTCAGGATCTACTTGTATTTCTGTAGGTTCTAGGGGACATTGTATGTGTATAGCTATTGTAACTCCTCTAGCCCTAGGAATGGGTGAAGGTGCATGAAACCATTGATTGTATGGAAAAAGAGGCATACAAGGGGTCGACCCTGCCACGAAGTGCGTCTCTTGCAAAAAAAAACTATCTCCGCCTTCATATGATGCAGTTCATGCCAGAGTTCAGTTCATGCCCCTCTTACCAATCGAACAAAGCCCTCTCACATTATAAGATACAATTTTTATTCTACCTGTCATTCTCTCATTACTCCCATAAGTCAGCACATTGTACTGCTGTGCCTGATCGGTGTCAGCGCCCAGCCTTCTAAGCGCTCTCGCCCTGGATGCATCTGATGAGAAGAGGGAGGAGAAAAAAAAACACACACAAAAGCATCTAAAAACCACGACCTACTATGCCACTGTCTGTGGCACATCCCCCTAAAGGGAGGGTGAATCCGGGCAGAAGTGCACCACCTGTACCCGGCGTCCTGTCCCCACCTTCTGCCTTTTGGCAGAAAACAAAGTCCCTTTTCTCAGGACTGACCTATTGGGGAAAAGATGAATAATGACATGAAAAGGGTACCTCGTGAACCCCGGGCTTCCGTTTATATTTTTATATGATTTATTTTTTGCTGTATTTCAGCGTATTGCCTCAACAATTCCCACCAAAGGGGAAAACACAAAAACATATTTAGGGGAGGAACAAATAGTTTATTTAAACCACAAAGCAGTGTATCAAAATCTGATCAGCAACCTCAAATAAAAAAAAACCTGTAATCAAGTGTCCATTAACCAGTATTATTACCACATAAAAAACAAAGTGTCCAAAATTCTTCAAATATCCAATTTTCCACCAGTGAAATATGGCTACAAATTGTATCCCAGTGAGAACCTCCACCAATCCCTGTGGACACTCTCACCTTCTTAGACCTTGGCCCATGGTCTTACATTGAGACTATGAGAGAGTGGCCATCACTGTATCATTAGTGCAGTGCTCCAGATTATGTAATGCGCAGCATGAGGTACAGAACCCACAAGTCATAGTTCACATATTTGTGACCAAGTAATAAGGCAAAAAGGCAGTGGCTAGTAGGAGGAAAAAAATGCTCCAAAGCCATTCACATATTTGTGACCAAGTAATAAGGCAAAAAGGCAGTGGCTAGTAGGAGGAAAAAAATGCTCCAAAGCCAATGGTCAATGAGAGGTAAAAATAATCCAATCTCTGTGGTCAATAGAAAGAAAACTCCCGATGGCACCCCATAATCAAATCCTTGTAGCTCTTTAAAGCACTCTTCTGGTCCCTCCCCCTCTTCTAATACCTTTGAGTTTTCTTCAATCTCCCTTATCACCTTCCACCTTTTTGTTTTCACCCTGTACATTTCCCTCAACACCATCTTCCGGTACAAACATGCACCCTATGTTTGTGGGTCACTGACCATACACACCACCTGTTTGGTGTAACAAAGGAAAAAATACCTTGGCATTGGTGATCAGTAAGAGGACAAAAAATGCCCCAGTATTTGTGGTCAGAAGAAGAAAAAAAAATACCTTAGTGGTGAGTGGGAGGAAGAAGGTTCTAACATCAGTGGTTAGTTGGAGGTTAAAAAAAAGGCTCCAATCTCCACTGAGTCTATCAATTTTTTGGATGGGTGATGTTTTGAGACAGAATGGCATTGGTGGTGAATGGCACAAAAACAACCAATTTTATAGTGATCGTATCTGCATAAGACATTTTCTGACCAATCACACACTGCAACTTCAATATGCATGACCGTAGAGTGGTTGTGCACCTAAGAGATCTCCCCCCCCCAAAGACTTTTAGTCTCTCATTTATACACTTTCAAGTTCTCTACTTACACCCACACATATCAGATGGTATAGGACCCCAAACATGTTTAACCTGCTGTCCACCACACAACCACTTTAGTGTCAGGAACACGCTAGATTTTAAAACCACTTAATATCTCCTCCATCACTCCTTTGTAACCAAGAAGCATTACAGGAAATCACTGACTATGCACATGATCAATGCTGCTAGGCAATGTGTCCCCATCCACTGGTTGTTACTCCAATACCCAAGCAAGAAAGAATGGTACATGAGGTTGAACAAAACTGCTGACATGGAAGAGCTCATTCATATTGCACAAGAACAGTTAGAAAAATAACTCATCTTGACTGCATTAGCATCTCCACTTTGCTCAAAACATTGGAATTTCAGCCACCTCCACATGGCACCCCACACCCCCATACTCTAATTCTTATACCACTGTGGAGCTCTCTTCCGGTACCACCCCCCCCCCCCCCCCCATCTAATATGTTTGAGCTTTCTTCAAACCCCCTTTCCACATACATCCCACACACCTTCCCAAACTGCACCTTTTTTTGGTTTGTTTCTTCACCCTGCACAATTCCACAAACCCTCTTCAGCACCACCTCCTGGTTCCCCATCTAGTAGCAACTGGAGCAAAACCGTATGGATGTCAACTCAGCTTCTTCTGCCACACACTACAACACCTTGGAGACACTTTGCAACCTCTGCATGACCAGTGATACCACTCCTTACATACAGTGCCTTGCGAAAGTATTCGGCCCCCTTGAACTTTTCAACCTTTTGCCACATTTCAGGCTTCAAACATAAAGATATAAAATTTTAATTTTTTGTGAAGAATCACCAACAAGTGGGACACAATTGTGAAGTGGAACGAAATCTATTGGATATTTTAAACTTTTTTAGCAAATAAAAAACTGAAAAGTGGTGCGTGCAAAAATATTCGGCCCCTTTACTTTCAGTGCAGCAAACTCACTCCAGAAGTTCAGCGAGGATCTCTGAATGATCCAATGTTGTCCTAAATGACTGATGGTGATAAATAGAATCCACCTGTGTGTAATCAAGTCTCTGTATAAATGCACCTGCTCTGTGATAGTCTCAGGGTTCTGTTGAAAGCACAGAGAGCATCATGAAGACCAAGGAACACACCAGGCAGGTCCATAATACTGTTGTGGAGAAGTTTAAAGCCGGATTTGGATACAAAAAGATTTCCCAAGCTTTAAACATCCCAAGGAGCATTGTGCAAGCAATCATTTTGAAATGGAAGGAGTATCAGACCACTGCAAATCTACCAAGACCTGGCCGTCCCTCTAAACTTTCAGCTCAGACAAGGAGAAGACTGATCAGAGATGCAGCCAAGAGGCCCATGATCACTCTGGAGGAACTGCAGAGAACTACAGCTGAGGTGGGAGAGTCTGTCCATAGGACAACAATCAGTTATACACTGCACAAATCTGGCCTTTATGGAAGAGTGGCAAGAAGAAAGACATTTCTCAAAGATATCCATAAAAAGTCTTGTCTAAAGTTTGCCATAAGCCACCTGGGAGACACACCAAACATGTGGAAGAAGGTGCTCTGGTCAGATGAAACCAAAATCGAACTTTTTGCCCACAATGCAAAACGATATGTTTGGCGTAAAAGCAACACAGCTCATCACCCTCAACACACCATCCCCACTGTCAAACATGGTGGTGGCAGCATCATGGTTTGGGCCTGCTTTTCTTCAGCAGGGACAGGGAAGATGGTTAAAATTGAGGGGAAGATGGATGCAGCCAAATACAGGACCATTCTGGATGAAAACCTGTTGGAGTCTGCAAAAGACCTGAAACTGGGACATAGATTTATCTTCCAACAAGACAATGATCCCAAACATACAGCAAAATCTACAAAGGAATGGTTCACAAATAAACATATCCAGGTGTTAGAATGGCCAAGTCAAAGTCCAGACCTGAATCCAATCAAGAATCTGTGGAAAGAGCTGAAAACTGCTGTTCACAAACGCTCTCCATCCAACCTCACTGAGCTCGAGCTGTTTTGCAAGGAAGAATGGGCAAGAATTTCAGTCTCTCGATGTGCAAAACTGATAGAGACATACCCCAAGCGACTTGCAGCTGTAATCGCAGCAAAAGGTGGCTCTACAATTTTGCATGCCCCACTTTTCATTTTTTTATTAGTTAAAAAAGTTTCAAAAATCCAATAGATTTCGTTCCACTTCACAATTGTGTCCCACTTGGTGATTCTTCACAAAAAATATAAATTTTATATCTTTATGTTTATGTGGCAAAAGGTTGAAAAGTTCAAGGGGGCCGAATACTTTCGCAAGGCACTGTACATTCACCCTTCCTTTCTGCACGGCCCCATGAAAACGTAACTTTGGAATTTGAAAAAAGATTACAATATGTGTTTGTAGTACTAAGGAATTTAATATGAATGCTAAATGTATGCCTATCAAGCTATAAATTGCTGAAAATGTTTAATAGACACTCTTGTGTCATACTGGGAACAGTTCTGTACCGTTCTCACTTTTCACACTAAAACCTTCCACATTGTCATTTACTGGAAAAAAAATTCTTGTATTTTATTTTTTGTCATTTGAAAATCTCAAAAAAATGATATATAAAGGAGAAAAACACTGGCGTTAATGAGAAAAAAAGCATTGTGGGTACTAAGGTGTGGTAGAGGCTCTGCTAGGGCTTGGTAGGGGGTGATCTGGGAGGCAAGCAGACTGTGGAGAGTGAAGGTTCTGGAGAAGGATGAAGGCTCTGAATTAAGCTTGGGGGCACTATATCAGGCTGTTTGAAGCAATGTGGGAGACTGGGGGTGCTCTACAGGAGGTAGACGGGGTACTTGCAGGGGGCTATGTCCAGCAGAGATACCCGCCCTTCTTCTACTTACTTTTCAGACCTACCAGCACAGGTGCCCACTGAAAATTGTTAATTCCCATTCTTGCTGTCTCTAGTTATGTAATAGGTCACATGACAGGGAAATACGAGCTGAAGCATCCAAATAGATGTGCAGCATTTAATATAACCATACTAAAATAAATTAAAGTGCAAAAACCAAATTATGCAATCTCTTTAGTTTTTTTCACTTTAATATATTTTGGTTTCGTTTTTTAAGAGCTACACCTTTATTTGGATGATTTTGCTTGTTATTTTAGCCCATATGGACTATAATTAGATGTTCATCTGCTGAGGTATTTTATATAGTGATAGACCATTAGTGCAAAGTAACTCCCATCGCTTCAGGGGAAGAAGACAACTAGTACTTCACTCCTCAGCAGGCATTCTTGCTGCTTGGTCAGGGAATGCATTCATCTCCAATGCCTCTTCATGATGCCAGAGGGAGAAGTGCCCACAGGTCATCCATTAAAGCTCTGCAGAATGTCCTGGATCCTGCAAAACACATCCTTTGCTCTAGGCCAAAGTCCACGGGGGAAGATCTTCTTATTCAAATTGATGGGCTGCTGTGCCAGTGCAAACCATGGCTTGCAGAGCCACATAAATGTGAACCTAGCCTTAGAGGGTATCAGCCTATATGGTGGTGTACTAGGTTAGCATAAATGGTAAAAGAACAGTCAGTACAAAATATGAAAATTACATAAGCCCCGTACCTCATTCTACCAGTTTCAGGATCCACGACTCTTCGGATAACACTCTGCCGTGCATCCCACTCCTCCTTGGTCATTGGCTTCATTGCTTGAATACGGCTCTTCTGCTCATCGGTCAACACTGTTAATCAAAGAGTAATAATTGTGCAACCAATCATAAAAATAGGATTATTATAACAGCTTACCTGTAAAATCCTTTTCTTGGAGTACATCACGGGACTGAGAGCCATAGTAGTTACTATGTTGGTTATAGGCCACCTTCAGGTGATGGTCACTGGCACACACTAAGACAAGAAGTCCATTCCTTATATAACCCCCTCCCCCCCAACTACTGGGGGTACCTCAGTTTTTGTAGCAAAGCAATATATGTGTATTAGAAGAGGGGAGGGACCTCTGTGTCCCGTGATGTACTCCAAGAAAAGGATTTTACAGGTAAGCTGTTATAAAAATCCTATTTTCTTTATTGTACATCACAGGACACAGAGCCATAGTAGATACTACGGTATGTGGGATGTCCCAGAGCAATGCCAACTGAGGGGAGGGAGACACAACAAAAATAGGGCACCATGAGACTAGAGGACTTATATTGCTGCCTGCAGCACACTATGCCCAAAGGCAATATCCTCCCGTCTTTTTACATCCACCTGAATCTGGTAACTGTATGGACTGAAGACCAAGTTTCGGCCTTGCAGATTTGAGCCACGGAGGCTTGGTGATGCACTGCCCATGAAACACTAACAGCCCTAGTGGAGTGCGCTTTGATTTGAGCAGGTGGAATCTTCATCAGTTTTTTTAATCTGAGCAGTCACCTTTAAGTAGACTTTGACTGCTCTCACCACATCCAGAGAATGTAGTGATTTCTCTTCCGTAGAACAGGGTTCTGGAAAAAAATCAAGGCAAAATAATGTCCTGGTTTAAATGAAAACCTGGCACTCCCTTCGGTAGAAATTTAGGATGAGGAAGCAATACTACTTTATCCTTGTGAATAATTAAATATGGCTCTTTACAAGAAAGAGCAGCCAACTCTGATACCCTTCTTGCAGAAGATATGACTACCAGAAAAAATAGTTTCCTTGTCAAAAGGACCAAGGGAATATGCCGTATCGACTCAAAAGGCTGTTTCTGCAATGCCGACAGAACTAAATTTAAGTCCCAAGGGTTCAGGGGTGACCTAACCGGAGGATTAAGCCGTGTTACCCCCAGAATAAAACTACAAACAAAAGAATGTGAAGCAAGTGGTCGTTGAAACAATACAGATAAGGCCCAGACCTGGCCTTTGATAGTACTCAAGGCTAGCTTCATCTCTAACCCCATCTGCAGAAAGTCAAGGATCCTATCTATGACATACCTCCTGGTGTGCCAACCCCTGGATTCACACATGGAGACAAATGCCTTCCAGACTCTATAATATATGATTCTGGAGGCCTGTTTCCTTGCATTAATCAAGGTAGATACCACAGAACCTGATAGCCCACACCTTTTCAGAACGTGGGTCTCAATAGCCAAACTGTTAAATTTAACGTTTGTAAGGTAGGATGGAATACCAAACCTTTCGAAAGAAGGTCTGGACGTGGTAGTAGGATCCATGGTTCCCCTACCACCATTCTTATGATCTCTGCATACCAGGATCTTCTGGGCTACGCCGGGGCCACAAGAATCACCAACTTCCCTTCCTGCTTGACCCTGCGAAGAAATCGCGGAAGCAGCAGAATAGGAGGGAATGCATAAATCAGTGAGAACTGATTCCACTGGAACACCAAGGCATCTGTTCCGCATGCTAGTGGATCCCTTGTTCTTGACACAAAGTCGTCAATCTTTTTGTTGAACCTGGATGCACATAGATTTATGTCCAGGATCCCCCATCTCCAGCAAACTGCCAGGAAGATATTGGGATGAAGGGCCCATTCTCCCGGGAACAACTGCTGGCGACTCAAGTAGTCCGCCTGCCAATTTTCTATTCCTGGAAAGAAGACTGCCAATAGACAAGGTACACAGTTTTCTGCCCAAGTTAAGATATCTTCTTTGCGTTGACCACCTGGATCAGTTCCTTTATGGACTGATCTTTGCCTGGGGTAAGAACATCCTTTTCTGGGCTGTATCAAAAATCAGACCCAAGTATTCTAATCTCCTTGATGGTTTTAAGGAGGATTTCTCTAGGTTGAGAATCCAACCTAGGTATTCCAGGCAGTTGACTGTGGTGATCATACTTTGATCACCACAGTGCAGGCAGTGGAAAACGGAGGGACATCCGCCGATTGTTTCTGGCTTCCCCCTACCAGAGAGGGGGAGAGTTTCTGTCCAGGTGGGTGGTGTTTTTTTAGGAAAAAATTCCCCTCCAACACCATACCGGAGGCCTGGCGACTGCTCGCCGGAGGGAAGTCTGCAGCTTCTGTGATCTGAGGAAAGCATGAAAGGTACGTGCTCTATACACCTCCCAGTGGTGACTTTTAGGCATGACAACACTTACATTTTAAAGGAGACAATTCATAAGAGAAATTAAAATTCCACCAATTTCTTCTACCACGGGGCCCAAGTACCATTCAATTCGGCCTGAAAAGACACTTTGAATGGATCCGGTTGCATAGCCTGCCCCAGAAAATAATTTTCCAGTGGAGCTCAGCATAACGCATCTTTACTCATGACCAACACCTAAGACACTGGCGAAAAAACTGAGGTACTCCCAGTAGTGGGAGAGGTTATATAGGGAGTGGACTTCTTGTCTTAGGGTGTGTCCGTGTCAATCACCTGAAGGTGTCCTATAACCCACATAGTAACTACTATGGCTCTGTGTCCCTGTGATGTACGATAAAGAAATATCAATTCAGGTAAACAGTCTGACAGAAAGGCAGAGTACAAAACACTATATATTCATTGTAGCTCTTAAGAGCAATTACTTATGTAACACTCACAGAAACAGGAAAGATTAAACTTTGATGCCAGCTGTAATATTTTAAAGCATGTTACCTTGCTGGCCTTTACAGAGTGCTAGCCATAAATGTTCAACTGTTGACTTATCATATTAAAGTATATGTACATTTTATTGTTTTGGATAGAGCAGAGTAAAGGTTAAAACCCCTGCCAGGTTATTCTTTGTGTACAATTGGGAATATTTCCCTTCACTTCCTGTAACACAACAAGACGTTAGGGGACATCAGCAAAAGTGAGGGGAACTCCCCTCTTTAAAATCTGATCCTGGAACAGGGGTGCCTATTGGAAGCTTTCCTTTTACCTCTTGTTCTGGAGACAACTTTTAAATTCTTCATTTCCCATTACTTTCTTTCTTGGTGACAATGGTCACCAGTACAAAGAGAGAGGCGAATGGCTGACAGCAATAAAAACTTGGAGAAAGGTTCCAACCCTGCTCCACATTATTCAAACCTAAAAAAACAAAGATTTGCCTACAGATACGTTTTAATTTCATGAGCTTTCTCAGGCATACACCATGATGTCTAAAAAAAATGATGTCAGGAACTGGTGACCATGTTAATGTCAGTAGAGAAACTGCTCAGATTCTCCTTAAGGCTTCATTCACACTTGTGTGACTTGTCATATGACAAAAACACTTTCAAAAAAACACTTTCAAAAAAGTGCCTGCACTACTTTGATCCAGAGAGTGTAGAGTCAGATCAAAGTCACACTCAAAGTCGCACTGGAAATCTTTGGCTTTGAAGTAATGCTAGTGTGAATGGAGCCCAAAAACTAACTAATTAACTGACTTATTTACATGCCGATTCTTACAAATCCCTACATAGCATTACATTACTCTCAGCTGCAGGACAATTAAAAAGAGGCTGGACTGAATTGTGTAGAACAGCTTGGCAATCATGTTGGGAGCCTTTCAAAGATGTCACTGTATTCTATTCTTCAAACAACATCCATTGATTGTGCTGGATTCAATAGATCCTCACTCCTACATAGCATTTTCTGAGCACAGGTCACTACAGCTCAACAGAAATGTATAAACTATGCCTGTGTGCACATAACTACATCACGAGACAAGACCAAATCATTTCACCTGGACCAATTTCTTCAGAAGATTCCTGAGGCAACTCTAAAGATGGTCCCTGATGAGGTTCTTCTGTTCTGCTCTTGGCCTCCTGAGCTTTCACTTTAGACAAGCTATTCTTTTTGGCTTTTTTGCTTTTGTTTTTCGACTTCTTTTTCTTTTTACCCTTCTTGTACTTTTTCTTTTTTTGATGTCTCTTGTGTTTAGAACAGTCACTAGATTCATCTGAAGAGGAAGATGATGAGCTGGAGCTATCTGAAGAAGTAGATGATGATAAGGATGACGATGATTTTGCAGCCTTCTTTTTCTTCTTCTTTCTTTCTGGTGAGGAGGAGGATGAAGAAGAAGAAGATGATCTGCTCAACTTCCTCTTTCCACGCTTCCTTTCTACCGAAATAAAAGGAAAAGAGCAGATTAAAGTTCTGAAAAAATATATAACAGTTTTCATACATCGGATTTTGTACTTTATCCCTAGTACAAGTTAATGTCACCCTGCTCAGGGTAGTTGTGTGACAAACCTTTCCTCAAAACCTCGGGATGGTATTTGGAGAGGGTTGACCGCCTTCTTGAAGGTGAAGGACTGCTGCTGTCACCCCTGTGCCTTGATGCAGATTTCTTTTTCACTGACTTGTGGTGAGATGGATGAGGGCTCCTACTACGAGGTTTCTTCTTTGTCCCAGTGTCATCCATGATCGTCGCAAACAAATCTGCATTCAAATATATTTATTTAAAATTTACAAAAGAATCTGTCGCTACGGCTGCGAGAGATTCCAGAAGAATTAATGCCAGTTCACAAATGGGCAAACTGGCAGTAATTTATTAATTACAGATATTTATATAGCGCTGTCAATTTACGCAGTGCTTTACACATATATATTGTACATTCACATCAGTTGCTGCCCTTAAGGAGTTTACAATCTAAGGTCTCTAACTCACATTTATACATACACATACTAGGTAGGGCCAAGGGACAGGAGCCAATTATCCTACCAGCATGTCTTTGAAGTGTGGGAGGAAGCCAGAGTACTTGGACAAAACCCACGCAGGCACATGGAGAACATGCAAACTCCAGGCAGGTAGTGCCGTGATTGTGATTCAAACCAATCACCTAAGTGCTGCTAGGTGGAAGTGTTAACCACTAATGCCCTGTACACACGATAGGATTTTGCAACAACAAAACTGTAGATTTTTTTTTCGAAGGATGTTGGCTCAAACTTGTCTTGCATACACACGGTCACATAAATGTTGTCGGAAATTCCAAACGCCAAGAACACAGTGACATACAACATGTACGACGAGCCGAGAGAAATTAAGTTCAATAGCTCTTCTGCTTGATTACAAAGCATGTGTGGACTTTTGTGTGTCGGACTTATGTACACAAGATCAGAATTTCCAACAAGTTTTGTTGACGGAAAATTAGAAAATCTGCTCTCAAACATTTGTTGGCGGAAATTCTGCCAACAAATGTTCTATGGAGCATACACACAGTCGGACTCTCAGACAACAAGCTCACATCCAACATTTGTTGTCGGAAAATCCTATCGTGTGTACAGGGCATTAGTCTCTGTGCTGTGTAATTAAGACCAACACAAAGTCAGTGTACATAGGGAGGGGGTGTTGTGTGTTCTTTACTTTATTATTAGGTTTGAATGTGTTTTAGATTTATTTCATTGGTTGCTAGGATGAAGGCCGCTCACTGTCTAGCAACCAATGAGGCAAGTCACACTGAATTGACAGCTGGTGGAACCTGTTGGAGCACTTTGAGAGGCTCGTTCCCCATCAGGTCCTCCTTGTCTGGGATTTACAGTGGGCGGATCAAAAGCAGCTGTTCAGTCCAATAGTGGCTTTGGAATCCGCCCACTGACATCTTCTGTCAATCACAGGCAAGGCGGACCTGACAATGAACTGGTCTCTCAGGTCGCCCACCAGACAACTCAACTTGAGGTCCACTGCGCCTGCTGGGAGGATGGAGCCTGACAGGAAATTCTTAAGTTTGCCATTAACTGTTTCCAGGCCGCCAACTGCCTGACAAGTCGTGTTCTGTTCTGTACTATGTAGAGCTGCACGATTAATCGTTAAAAAAGCGCTATCTCGATTCTCTCCTCTGACGATCTCTCCCACTGAGAATAGGCGATTCTTTAATAAAAACAAGTGGAGAGATTATCTGCTCACTCAACTGTCAAAATAAAGCGTCCTGGCAATCTGCCAAGTTTAGAACTTGCATGAAACATTGTAACTAACATTTTAGATCAAAGACATAGAACTTCTTGTGTAAACAAATAATCTGGGCAGTCTGCCAAGCTTTCAACCACGTGTAAATGCAGGAAGATTAACCACTTAAAGTCTAAATCTTTTTCTGACACTTCTTTCTTAAAGCGGGATTCCACTGTCTTTATCCTTTTTTTTTTTTGGCATACTGACAATCATTATTAGTATTAAATATAAGACTTACTTTTTCTTTTTTTCAATACAGCAGCATGTCGTTTTCTGCTCCAAAAAGATTTTATAAAACCGTCTCCTGACGGTTGTCATTTTGCCTGTGGGCATGTGAAGCCCACAGGCATCCTCTTCCGGGAGAGTGTGCTGCTAAAAGACCAGCATGCACCGCCCGTTCGATTAAAGATCTTGCGCATGCGCAGCAAGCGCAATTTCGAGCGCCGTCAACAGCTCCGGTTGCCATGACAACGGGTGTTGTCGTCGGAAGTCCCACCCCGTTGTGATGGCAATGGAGATAAACAATGACAAACAAAGGGATTCCCAAATCAAATATGGCGCCAAATTACACATGCATCGTGTCACTTCCGGTTTGGAAATAACGCGATTGTAGCCCTCGGTGATGCTCAAGGCATCCTGGGAAATGGTGACACACTTCTCCCAGGAGCCTTAGCGAGCCGGGCTGCCGAGGGAAGTGACGTTTTTAGCCCGGGCAATGGAAGAGGCAGATTTCGTGGGACCACCTAGCAACAGCAAGAAATAGGTAAGTAAAAAATTTTTTTTTATCCAATAAATTTTATTAAGACCCTTTGCTGCACATACAACTTAAGTTATATTTTTGGTGGCAACACCACTTTAAGTTAAAATCAATATTTTTTGCTAGAAAATTACTTGGAACCCCCAAACATTAATAAATAAAAAAAAAAAAATTATATATATATAATTTTAGCAGAGACCCTAGGGAATAAAATGGCAATTGCTGCAATATTTTATGTCACACTGTGTTTGCCCAGCAGTCTTTCAAATGCAATTGTTTGGGAAAAAATACACTTCAATAATTAAAAAAAATAAAAAAACAGTAAAGTTAGCAAAATTTTTTTGTTTTAATATGAAAGATGATGTTACGCCACGAGAATCGTGATCTATCTTCTAAGCAAAAAAAATCGTGATTCTCATTTTAGCCAGAATCATGCAGCTCTAGTACTATGGAACCATTCTTATAAGAACTACTCAAGTCACTCCAACTTAGAAAAAGGTTCCTGTACTACTTTTGGAGCAACTTCAGGCGACTTGCATTGACTTCTATACAGAAGTCATTTTGCAAGCCGCTGCTGAAGTCGTGTGCAGGTCGCCTCTGCAAGTCGTGCTGCCCCTGTGTGAACTGTCTCTTACTCTTCCATTAGGTATGTTTCATTTATGCATCGTTAGACTTGATACACTTTATTGGATGTTTGTTTTACATTTATACAATACTACATTCATCCAGATTCTTATAATAACCAATGTCTATAAGAATCTATAAATCATAATACCTTTTAAAAAATGTTATGGATCAGCTAAAGAATGTCCCTATACTTTGATTCAATTCAGTGAATGCGAGCAAACCACCTCTGTTGCTTTCTGCTCAATAGCCATTGATTTTCTGTGGGGCTTGAGGTCTGGGTTGGGCTGAGACCCATGTGGTCTGCACCACTGAGCCATTACCTGTCGGTCTGGTCATCCAGTCATGTTCATATCTTTGTAAATGCATTATACGTGCTTTGAATGTCATATGGAAATAGTAAAACCATGTACAATTTGGTAAAATTTTATATAAAATTTCATTATTCTTGATGTATTTAGGATTGCTTCCACTTCCTTATCCCCTGATGAAGACTTTATATAAGCTGAAACGCGTTGGCTTGACTTGGTGGATATGCAATTTATTTTAATAATTTCCTGTATCCCTGTAGTATATGTATATTGTAGGAATAGTACAAGATCTGGACGTGAAGTGTCTAGACCAGACAATTTTAAACCTGTTCAATAAAGGTTTTTATTTTTTTTTACACACCAATTTGTAATTGTGTGATTTCTATTGCTGCAACAAAGTCCCATGGGAGATATCTTTTGTCTAGTGCAGGGGTCTCAAACTGGTGGCCCTCCAGTTGTTGCAAAACTACAAGTCCCATCATGCCTCTGCCTGTGGGAGTCATACTTGTAACTGTCAGCCTTCAAATGCCTCATGGGACTTGTAGATTCACCACAGCTGGAGGGCCGCCAATTTGAGACCCCTGGTCTAGTGTATCAGGGATGGAGCTGCCCTCTTCCCATAATATAACTGCTAGTCTCTGCTCCCAGCAGTGAAGCCTTTCCTCTTCATGCCCGATTCCCTACTGCGCATGTGCAAAGCTGCGTTTTCTGATTGGCCTGGCGGCAGAGAAAGCAGGAGAGGGCTGAACCTCCCAGAGATCGGGTCGAGGCCCGGTCTCCCGGAAGTGGGGAAGGGGACCTGTCAAAAACAGGTCCCTGTTCCCCCCTAAAAGGTGCCAAATGTGACACCGGAGGGAGGAGGAGCAATTAAGTGGAAGTTCCATTATTGGATGAAACTTCGCTTTACCAAGCGTTACATTCCCGGCATTCAAGGAATGTTAACGATAGCATTGGTTGTGCTTTCAACCAAACTGTCAAACCTTCCAATGTCTGATCTCATAACTGATCACATGTGCAGCATCATGGCAGTTACACCCCTTTCACACCAGGGCGTTTTGCAGGCGCTATAGCATTAGAAAGAGCACCTGCAATCCGCCCTAAATAAGCTGCACCATTGTGTGTAGTGTGAAAGCCCCGAGGGCTTTCACACTACAGCGGTGCGCTGGCAGGACGTCAGAAAAAAGTCCTGCCAGCAGCTTCTTTGGAGCGGTGTGTTTACCGCTCCTCCGCTGCTGCTCCCCATTGAAATCAATGGGGCAGCGCTGTAATACCGCCAGCAAAACGCCGCTATTGCAGCGTATTGCCGGCGGTTTTAACCCTTTTGCGGCCGCTAGCGGGGGTAAAAGCCCCCCGCTAGCGGACGAAATGCGCCGCAAATCTGGCGGTAAAATGGCGCTAAAAATAGCGGCGTTTTACCGCCGATGCTATGGGCGGTGTGGTGTGAAAGGGGTCTTAAAGATTAAACAGAGGCCAAGATGGCAGCTTCCTTGTCTGAAAACGATAGGGTTTACTTCCACTTTAAGTCCGCCTTGCCTGTGATAGAAGGCACACAGCAGTGGGCGGATTCCAAAGCCGCTATTGGACTAAACAGCATCTATGGTGTTCCACTGCTGTGTCGGTGAAATGTAAAGCGTACCTAATGGGCTCCACCCACTTCAATATAAACCGCCTGGGCCATGCCCCACAATGTGAGGGCACACAGAGGAGGAATGTTTCGTGCGGGCACGCTGACTCATGTACCAGCCTGTGACAGGGTCATGACTTGTTTACAAACACAATTCTAAATGGTGTCTATTACCTCCTGTGTGATTCCCTCAGATAACATACTAAGACACTGCTATATCCCATTCTCTACCATTAGGTGGGAATCGTCTGATAAGTCCAGTCTATAATGCAAACAGATAGGTTGTTGCACACCTGAGTCATGGAACCCTGCGGCCTGTAATGCGTGCCTCTATATACATTGTTATCACAGGCACTTCGCTGAGTTCCCTTCCTCCCTGTCTGCTATGGGCTGTGGAAAGCAGCACCGCGCATGCGCATCACTCTGCCAGCACCGACCATGCAGCCCTCTAAGCGGACAGCTCCCCGGGAATTTCACTCATAACGTACACCGAAGGCTCTGCCCCTTCTCCGGTGAACACTGAGCCTGCGGTCAGCATGCGGCAGGAGAACCCACAGATACTACGAGCGTTTTCTATACTGTGATGATTTACCTGTATATCCGCTGTGCAACTCTTATAAACGCCCCCCTGCAACCGTTCCGGTGTCTTTAGTTCCGGGTCCTTTGTTGGAGGGCCTTGTGTGTAGGCGGCTGTTCATACAACTAGCAGCCTACAAAGGGATTTATTGTATTGTTCTATCTGCATCAACACCTCGTGTACTGTTACAGGGACATTAAACTTAACCACTTTCAGACCGGACCATTTTGCTGGTAAATGACCAGAGGTCTTTTTACACTTTGGCACTGCGCTGCTTTAACTGGTAATTGCGCGGTCATGCAATGTTGTACCCAAACAAAATTTGCGTCCTTTTCTTCCCACAAATAGAGCTTTCTTTTGATGGTATTTGATTGCCTCTGCGATTTTTATTTTTTGCGATATAAACGTAAAAAGACCGCAAATTTTGAAAAAAAATGATATTTTCTACTTTTTGTTATTAGAAAAATCCAATAAACTCAATTTTAGTCATACATTTAGGCCAAAATGTATTCAGCCACATGTCTTTGGTAAAAAAAAAGTCAATAATTGTATATTTATTGGTTTGCGCAAAAGTTGTCACATCTACAAACTAAGGTACGTTTTCTGGAATTTACGCAGCTTTTAGTTTACGACTGCCTATCTAATTTCTTGAGGTGCTAAAATGGCAGGGCAGTACAAAACCCCCCCAAATGACCCCATTTTGGAAAGTAGACCCCCTAAGGAAATTGATAAGAGGCATGTTGAGCCCATTGAATATTTTATTTTTTTGCCTCAAGCGATTGAATAATGACAAAAAAAATTTTTTTTTTTTTTTTTTACACAAAGTTGTCACTAAATGATATATTGCTCACACATGCTATGGGCGTATGTGAAATGACACCCCAAAATAAATTCTGCTGCTTCTCCTGAGTACGGGGATACCACATATGTGGGACTTTTTGGGAGCCTAGCCGCGTACGGGGCCCCGAAAACCAAGCACCGCCTTCAGGCTTTCTAAGGGCGTAAATTTTTGAGTTCACTTCTCACTACCTATTACAGTTTTGAAGGCCATAAAATGCCAAGATGGCACAAAACCCCCACAAATGACCCCATTTTAGAAAGTAGACACCCCAAGCTATTTGCTGAGAGGCATGTTGAGTCCATGGAATATTTTATATTTTGCCACAAGTTGCGGGAAAATTACAAACTTTTTTTTTTTTTCACAAAGTTGTCACTAAATGATATATTGCTCACGCATGCCATGGGCATATGTGAAATGACACCCCAAAATAAATTCTGCTGCTTCTCCTGAGTACGGGGATACCACATATGTGGGACTTTTTGGGAGCCTAGCCGCGTACGGGGCCCCGAAAACCAAGCACCGCCTTCAGGCTTTCTAAGGGCGTTACAGTTTTGAAGGCCATAAAATGCCAAGATGGCACAAACCCCCCCCAAATGACCCCATTTTGGAAAGTAGACACCCCTAAATTTAGGGGTACACTAGTGAGACTAGGTAATAAATGGCGGGTGCCCTGAAACTATAAAAAAATAACTAACCAACCAGCGTCACCTGTAACAGTTATATGGTGATCACTGGTGAAAGGGTTAACTAGGGGGCAATCAGGGGGCTTTATGCGGTAGTATATGGGGGTCCCTGGCGCTATAAAAAGCTGCGGCGAACCTAAATACCTACCTGCCTACACTAATACACTAATACAGCGATCAGAAAAACGATCGCTTATTAGGCTGGGTTCACACTGGAGCGATGCGGGAACGCCACGAATGCGCGGCGGGTTCCCGCATCGCATGCCTCCCGGCGGCAGTTCACACTGCCCTATGCGAACTGCTGGGAGTGTCAGTGAAATGTTACTGACACCCCCAGATCAGTTTGCATATCGCAGTGCGATCTGCAAACTCGGATCGCATGGTGTGAACACCCATGCGATCCGATTCTGCTGCGGGCCAAAAAAAGGGTCCCGTGCGAATTTGCGGCGGGTGTGGCGGGTGCGGCGAATGGCTGAACTCGAATCGCACAGAGATCGGATGTGATTTGCACTGCAGTGCGGTGCGAATCACATCCGTTCTCAAACCGCTGCAATGTGAACCCAGCCTTAGTGACACTGGCGACGGGGGGTGATCACGGGGTTAAACCTTTATTGGGGGGGTTAGGGGGGTACCTTAGAACTAAAGGGGGCTAACCCTAACTGCCCTAACAGTTATTAGTCACAAATGACACCCGCCGGGTGATCAGGGGGTTAAACCTTTATTAGGTAATAAATGGCGGGTGCCCTGAAACTATAAAAAAAGAACTAACCAACCAGCGTCACCTGTAACAGTTATATGGTGATCACAGGTGAAAGGGTTAACTAGGGGGCAATCAGGGGGCTTTATGCGGTAGTATATGGGGGTCCCTGGCGCTATAAAAAGCTGCGGCGAACCTAAATACCTACCTGCCTAACTAGCGTCACCTGTGACACTAATACGGCGATCAGAAAAATGATCGCTTATTAGGCTGGGTTCACACTGGAGCGATGCGGAAACGCCGCGAATCCGCGGCGGGTTCCCGCATCGCATGCCTCCCGGCGGCAGTTCACACTGCCCTATGCGAACTGCTGGGAGTGTCAGTGAAATGTTACTGACACCCCCAGATCAGTTTGCATATCGCAGTGCGATCTGCAAACTCGGATCGCATGGTGTGAACACCCATGCGATCCGATTCTGCTGCGGGCCAAAAAAAGGGTCCCGTGCGAATTTGCGGCGGGTGTGGCGGGTGCGGCGGGTGCGGCGAATGGCTGAACTCGAATCGCACAGAGATCGGATGTGATTTGCACTGCAGTGCGGTGCGAATCACATTCGTTCTCATAAACCGCTGCAATGTGAACCCAGCCTTAGTGACACTGGCGACGGGGGGTGATCACGGGGTTAAACCTTTATTGGGGGGGTTAGGGGGGTACATTAGAACTAAAGGGGGCTAACTCTAACTGCCCTAACAGTTATTACAGTCACAAATGACACCAATGCAAAAAAAAAAAAAATGACATTGGTGTCACTGTGACTGGGGGGCAGGGGTAATTGGGGGGGTGATCGGGGGGTAAAGGGGGGGTGTGAGTGTGCCTGGCATGTTCTACTGTGTGTGTAGAGTGTTGGTGCAACTCACCGATCCGCTCTCCTCCGTGTCGGAACGAAAAATACCGACACGGAGGAGAGAATACATCACTTCCTCTCCTGTGTTTACATTACAGGAGAGGAAGTGATGTCACGGGGGATTTCCATTCGTCGAGAGCGATCGCGAGGGGGTGGCCATGAATGAATGGCCGCCCCCTCATCCCGGATCGCTCTCGAAGGAATGCCGACCGCCGCAGGCACCGGGGGGGGGCCCGATCGGGCCCCCCACCCGCGGGCAGGCAGGGACTTATATATACGCCCATATGCCTGCCCGTGCCATTCTGCCGACGTATATCGTCGTGCGGCGGTCGGCAAGTGGTTAAAGAGGAAGTAAACCCTTCCAAACAACTTGGACCTATAGGTAAGCCTAGATTAAGGCTTACCTGTAGGTCCAAGCAATATCTCCTAAACCTATATGGTTTAGGAGATATTTGCCCGAAAATGGGCACCGCTGTCTACGGCGCATGCGCCGTAGACAGCGGCGCGCAGGCGCACTAAATGCGGCAAATCCAAGAATGGATTTGCCAAATTTGTCGACTCCCGTGCGCATGCGCGGGAGTGACGTCATCGCGGCTTCGCCGTATGACAGCAACGGAGCTGCGAGGCGCGACTCCCGTGCGCATGTGCGGGAGTGACGTCATCGCAGTTGCGCCGCTGTCATTGGTCGGAGCTGCGAGACGCCACCAGCAAGATGGACGCGGCGGACTACAGGGATCAGCGGCGACTTCGCTGGCTCCTGTGTCAGGTAAGTGACACATAATGAGCTACTATACGATGCATAGTAGTCCATTATGCTTTACCTTTGCAGGGAAAAAAAGAGGAAGTAAACCCATCAGGGTTTACTTCCTCTTTAAATCCAAGTATGTATTCTTAAAGGGGAAGAAAAGGCTAACACTAATTAGCCACTTGCACAATGGAAGATTTACCCCCCCCCCCTTTCACGAGTTATGGAACTGACAATTGCGCGGTCACGCACTGCTGTACCCAAATTAAATTTATATATTTTTTTCCCCCCCAAATCTTTTTTTTTGGTGGTATTTGATCACTACTGGGTTTTTTATTTGTTTGCGCTATGAAACGAAAATAAGAAAAAAAAAAAGTGTTTTTTACTTTCTGCTATAAAACATATCCTAGAAAAAGAAAATGTAAACAAATCGAATTTCTTCATAAATTTAAGCCAATATGTAATCTACATATTTTTGGTTAACCACCTCGCGCCGGCCCTATAGCCGAATGACGGCCGTAGAGCAGGCGCGTTCGTCCGGGTGGTCGTCCCTGGACGTCCTGATGTTTACTTCCGCAATGCGCGCCGCCGCGGGCGCGCATCGCGGAAGTTCTGTGTTCACCGTGTCCCCCGGGGACAGGCAAACACAGATTGCTGTAAACGGCCAATCACAGCGGCCGTTTACAGCATGATCGGCGTGTCCAATGGGAGATGATCTCATATGTAAACATATGAGATCATCTCTCAGCGCCGCTCTCCCTCCTCGCACAGTGTGAGAGGGGAGAGATGAACGGCTGCAGCGGCAGCCGTTCTGCCTCTAGTAAAAAAAAAAAAGTAAAAAAATAAAATAAAAAGTGCCATCCTCCCCCCAGCAGTGCCATCCTCCCCCAGCAGTGCCATCCGCCCCAGTGCCATCCACCCCAGTGCCATCCACCCCAGTGCCATCCACCCCAGTGCTACCTGCCCCCAGTGCCACCTGTTGTCAGTGCCACCTGTTGTCAGTGCCATCTGTCATCAGTGCCATGTATAAGTGCCATCTGTCATCAGTGCCACGTGTCATCAGTGCCACATAGTGCCATCTGTCATCAGTGCCACGTATTAGTGCCATCTGTCATCAGTGCCACGTATCAGTGCCATTTGTCATCAGTGCCACCTGTCAGTGTCACGTGCCATCTGTTGTCAGTGTCACGTGTCATCAATGCCACTTATCAGTGCCATCTGTCATCAGTGTCATGCGTCATCGGTGCCATGTATTAGTGCCATCTGTCATCGGTGGCACGTATTAGTGCCACGTATTAGTGCCATCTGTCATCAGTGACACGTATTAGTGCCACGTGTCTTCAGTGCCACGTATTAGTGCCACATGTCATCAGTGCCACATATTAGTGCCATCTGTCATCAGTGCCACATATTAGTGCCATCTGTCATCAGTGCCACGTATAAGTGTCATCATTGCCACGTATCAGTGCCATCTGTCATCAGTGTCACGTGTCATTGTCCTGGTGCTTCAAAAGTGTAATAAATAGTCAACAAGTTAGATGTGTAATTTATGTTCCTAGAACACATGATGGCGCTACCTGCATGTTGGGCCTCTCTATGTGGCCAGGCTGTGAAAAAGTCCCACACATGTGGTATTGTAATACTCAGGAGGAGTAGCAGAATTTTTTGGGGGGTGTCATTTGTGGTATACACATGCCATGTGAGAGAAATAACCTATTACAATGATAATTTTGTGGAGAAAAAAAAAATTTAAAATCGTAATTTTGCAAAGAATTGTGGGAAAAAAATTACAACATCAAAAAGCTCACTATGCCTCTTACTAAATACCTTGGAATGTCTACTTTCCAAAAAGGGGTCATTTGGGGGGTATTTATACTTTCCTGGCTTGTTCGGGTCACAAGAAGCGAGATAGGCCACCAGTACATCAGATGTGATCAATTTTGTGCGATTCGCACCACACCTTGTAGACTCTCTAACTTTCACAAAGACCAAATAATATCCACTAATTTGGGTTATTTTTACCAAAGACATGTAGCAGTATAAATTGTGGCCAAAATTTATGAAGAAAAATTTATAATTTGCATAATTCTGTCACAGAAACAAAGAAATATGCGTTTTTTTAAAAAAAATTCGGTCTTTTTTCATTTATAGCGCAAAAAATAAAAACCCCAGAGGTGATCAAATACCACCAAAAGAAAGCTCTATTTGTGGGAAAAAAAGGACAAAAAATTAATTTGGGTACAGTGTTGCATGACTGAGTAATTGTCATTCAAAGTGTGAGAGCACCGAAAGCTGAAAATTGGTCTGGGCAGGAAGGGTGTTTAAGTGCCCAGTAAGCAAGTGGTTAAACAAATCCCAATAAGCGTATATTGATTGGTTTACGCAAACGTTATAGCGTCTGCAAACTATGGAGTGTATATATACTGGAATTTCTATTTATTTATTAATACTAGTAACAGTGGCGATCAACGACTTTTAGACATGACTGCGATAGTATGACGGGCCGTCAGACGCTTACACCTTGGGACCAGTGACACTAATACAGTGATCATGGCTAAAAATATGCACTGTCACTGTACTGACACTGGCTGGGAAGGGGTTAACATGTAGGGTGTTTACAGTGAGGTGCTTTTACTAAGGGATGTGCTGCTTTTTATTCCCTGCTCTGCAGGGAAACAAAAACCAGCACATTTCTGCTGACAGGACAGAGCTCTGTATTGTTTATATACACAGAGCTCTGTCCTGTCTTCCTCCTTGCTGATCAGCGGGTGCCGACGGTCATCCATTGGTTGGCACCCGCCGATCAGCTTGTGCTTTGTCTACTCACAGCACAGCGGGCATGCTGGTGGCACACCTCCTACCTGGATGTGCTGGATCACATAGAAGTTACGGGATCCGGCACAGGAGAGCCACTCTGATGCTGTACTAATACATGAGGCGGTTGGCAAGGGGGTTACTATTAAAAATAAAACATTTCCTCCTACTAGGGTTGCCACCTCATCCCTTTAATCCCGAACACATATGAACATATAGTTCAGTGATGGCAAACCTTGGCACCCCAGATGTTTTGGAACCATTTCCCATAATGCTCTGGCACTCTGCAGTGTAGTGGAGCATCATAGGAAATGTAGTTCCAAAACATCTGGGGTTCCAAGGTTCACCATCACTGATATAGTTTAACCACTTGACCACTGGGCACTTAAACACCCTTAATAACCAGACCAATTTTCAGCTTTCGGTGCTCTCACATTTTGAATGACAATTACTCAGTCATGCAACACTGGACCTATATGAAATTTTTGTCCTTTTTTTCACACAAATGGAGCTTTCTTTTGGTGGTATTTAATCACCTCTCAGTTTGTTTTTTTTTGTGCTATAAAAGAAAAAATACAGAAAATTCTGCGAAAAAATGAATTTTTCTTTGTTTCTGTTATAAAATTTAGCAGATTAGTAATTTTTTTCTTCATAAATTTTGGCCAAAATTTATACTACTACATATCTTTGGTAAAAATAAGTACAAATTGGTGGATATTATTTGGTCTTTGTGAAAGTTATAGAGTCCACAAGCTATGGTGCCAATATCTGAAAATTGATCACACCTGAAGTACTGACGGCCTATTTCAATTCTTGAGACCCTAACATGCCAGAAAAGTACAAATACCCCTCAAATGACCCCTTTTTGGAAAGAAGACATTCCAATGTATTTAGTAAGAGGCATGATGAGTTTTTTGAAGTTGTAATTTTTTCCCACAATTCTTTGCAAAATCAAGATTTTTTTTCCTTTTTTTTTTTCCACAAAATTGTCATATTATCAGGTTATTTCTCACACACAGCATATGCATACCACAAATTACACCCCAAAACACATTCTGCTATTACTCCCGAGTACGGCGATACCACATGTGTGAGACTTTTACACAGTGTGGCCACATACAGAGGCCCAACATGCAGGGAGCGCCATCAGGCGTTCTGGAGCACCCAGGACAATTCTGACATTTCTCTCCTACATGTAAAAATCATCATTTATTTGCTAGAAAATTACAGAGAACCCCAAAACATTATATATTTTTTTTTTAGCAAAGACCCTGGAGAATACAATGGTGGTCGTTGCAAATTTTTATCTCACACGGTATTTGCGCAGCAATTTTTCGAACGCGTTTTTTTGGGGGAAAAAACAGTTTTGTGCTTAAAAAAACAGTAAAGTTAGCCCAATTTTTGCATAAAGTGAAAGATGAAGTTATGCTGAGTAAATAGATATCGAACATGTCACTCTTCAAAATTGCACATGCCCGTGGAATGGCGCCAAACGTCGCTACTTAAAAAATCCCCATAGGCGACGCTTTAATTTTTTTTTACTGGTTACATGTTTTGAGTTGCAGAGGAGTTCTAGGGCTAGAATTATTGCTCTCGCTCTAACGTTTGCGGCGATACCTCACATGTGTGGTTTGAACACCGTTTTCATATGTGGGCGGAGCTTACGTATGCGTTCGCTTCTGCATGCGAGCACATGGGGACAGGGGCGCTTTAAATTTTTTTAGTTTTTTTTTATTGTTCATTTTACTTTATTTATTTTAGTTTGACATTTTTTTCCCCAAAAATAAATTTTTGATCACTTTTATTCCTATTACAAGGAATGTAAACATCCCTTGTAATAGGAATATGGGGTGACAGGTCCTCTTTACAGTGAAATCTGGGGGTCAATATGACCCCACATCTCACCTCTAGGCTGGGAAGCCTGAAATAAAAAAAAATAAAAAAGATTCTGGCTTTGATCGTACTGGCGAGTTGGTAGAAGCACCGGAGGGCAGTGAGGGGTGGGGGGGCGTCTATGGCTGGGTATTGCAGGGTATCACCGAGTATGGCTGGGTATCTCCGAGTATGGCTGGGTATGGCAATTTATGGCAGGGTATTGCAGAGTATTGGTGGGGTATTGGCGGGTATTGCAGAGTATTGGGGGGTACTGCAGAGTAATGGCAGGGTACTGCAGAGTATTGGGGGGTACTGCAGAGTAATGGCAGGGTACTGCAGAGTATTGGGGGGTACTGCAGAGTATTGGGGGTACTGCAGAGTAATGGCAGGGTACTGCAGAGTAATGGGGGGGTACTGAAGAGTAATGGCGGGTACTGCAGAGTAATGGCGGGTACTGCAGAGTATTGGGGGGTACTGCAGGGTAATGGCAGGGTACTGCAGAGTATTGGGGGGTACTGCAGAGTAATGGGGGGGTACTGAAGAGTAATGGCGGGGTACTGCAGAGTAATGGCGGGTACTGCAGAGTAATGGCGGGTACTGCAGAGTATTGGGGGGTACTGCAGAGTATTGGGGGTACTGCAGAGTAATGGGGGGTACTGCAGAGTAATGGGGGGTACTGCAGAGTAATGGCAGGGTACTGCAGAGTAATGGGGGGTACTGCAGAGTAATGGCAGGGTACTGCAGAGTATTGCAGGGTATTGCAGAGTATTGGCAGGGAATTGAGGGGTTAAATTGGGTGAGCAGCGATGTGGGCACTGCAGATGCAGCCCACATCGCTGCTGACACCGATCTCTTTCCCCTCCGCTGTACCGATCGGTACAGAGAGGGGGAGGGAGGAACCGGCGTCATAAGATGACGCCGGTTTGTATACAAGTGATCACTCCGTCATTTGACGGAGCGATCACGTGGTAAACGGCCGCGACGAGCGGCCGTTTACCGTGATCCGTGATGCGCCGGGTCCACTGGATGATGATCTCGTGTGCGCGCCCCAGGGCCTCTCAGAGTTAAACAACCGCCCTGAAGCCATTAATCGGCAATGGGCGGTTGTTAAGTGGTTAATTACCACCTTAATCAGCCACAGAACCTGTGTAATTAATAGGTGTTCACTTTTAAAGGGATGAGGTGGTAACCCTACCTTTTCTGTCTAACCTTTATAAAAAAGATGTGCGTACTTACCTATTTTTAATCCACTCCATTCTGGTCATGTGATCCAGCAGCTCTGCCTCCCCTGTGCAGTGAGCAGCTGCTGCAGGGGAGAGGAGGGAGCGCCGTCAAAGGCTAGTAAAAACATATGGGAATTCACAGCTGCTGTTAAGCACTTCCTTACACAAGGGACCCAGAGCTGCAGGATCATGTTCCCAGACCGAAGCAGTTTAAAAATAGGTAAGTACACAGATATGTTTTATACAGGGTATGTAGGATAGGTAGGAGGGGGAAGAGGGAGAGTGAAAGTTTTTTAAGATGTGTTCAAGTTAGCTTTTACTAACACTTTATCCACTTCAGCCCGGAAGAATTGGCTGCTGAATGACCAGGCCATTTTTTGCTATTCGGCACTGTATCGCTTTAACTGACAGTTGCTCGGTCGTGCAACGCTGCACCCAAACAAAATTGATGTCTTTTTTTTCCCCTCAAATAGAGCTTTCTTTTGGTGGTATTTGATCGCTATTAATAAAAAAAAAAAAGAGTGACAATTTTGGAAAAAAAACACAATATTTTGTATTTTGTTACTATAATAACTATCCCCATTTTTTTTTTTTTTTAAAAGCTATTTTTTTTTCTCAGTTTAGGCCGATATGTATTCTTCTACATATTTTTGGTAAAAAAAAAAATATTCGCAATAAGCGTATATTGATTGGTTTGCACGAAGGATATCAAAATAGAGGATAGATTTATAAAATTTTTATTATTATTTTTTTTTTTTACTAGAAATGGTGGCGATCTGCGATTTTTATCGGGACTGCGACATTGTGGCGGACACATTTTTGGGACCATTGGCATTTATACAGCGATCAGTGCTATAAAAATGCACCGATTACTGTATAAATGTCACTGGCAGGGAAGGGGTTAACACTAGGGGGCAATCAAGGCGTTAACTGTGTTCCCTGTGTGTGTTTCTAACTGTAGGGGGAGGGGATTGACCTAGAGGAAATGACAGATTAGAAACTCACAATCTGTCACTCCTCACAGAACAGGGATTGGTGCGTTTACACACACATACACACACACACACATGTCCCTGTTCTGCCGCTCGTGCTCGCAATAGCTCGTGGCTGGTGGTCATCGGGACCATTGGCCATGAGCATCAGCACCCCCGCAGTGCAGCGGGCACGTGCACGCGCCTGCTATCCCGATCCCACGAGCCGATGTATAGCTATGACGGCTCGCAGGATCGTGCTGACCTGCCACAATATAATGACGGCGGCTGGTCGGCCAGCGGTTAACTTAAACAAGTAGCTTCCATTGCTCACAGCCTCCTTCCAAATTCCTTTTTAAATCTGAACTTAAAGCAAGCGGGGGGTTAAAGGTATCAAAATATGATATCAAGACCAAAGCAGTTACTTATATTAGTATGTAAAAAAATATCATTATTATTAACTACTTGCTAATTTTGTTATTTCTCACATACATGTTCAAATCAGCATTTCCTTTTCTAGAAAATTACTTAGAAGCCCCAAACATATTTTCTGAAAGCAGAGGCCCTGGAGAATAAAATGGTGATTGTTGCAGTTTTTGTTATGTTGCACTGTATTTGAACAGCTGTTTATCAAACACAATTTTTTTTTCCCACAATAAAGGTTTATTGTACAATTGTATACAAAATACATTTTCAAGATAAAATACACTTTAATACATTTTAGTGCACGCAAACACAATATAATACCATTTTTTTTTAGAAAAAATATAAAATATGATATTGTGCCAAGTAAATAGATACCAAACATGTCAAAATTTTAACATTTTGCACGCCTGTAATATGGCAACAAACTACGGGACCCAAAAATCTCCATAAGCGGTACTTTAAAATCCTTTTACCAGTGTAGAGTTCAATGTTCTCTCTGGAACTAGAATTATTGCTCTCACATGTACGGTGCAATCACCGTTTACATATATGTATGTGGAACCTATGTGGGCATTTCCATTTGTGCACAAGCATAGGGGAGAGGGTGTGCTTTTTTTTTTCCACGTAAGATAGTAGGGAATGGTTACAACCCCTGTAAGGTTTTTATTGTTACTATTTGTGTCCCATTTAAGAGATTTCCCTTCAGTTCCTGTCCTTTAGATACAACAGAAAGCGAGAAGGAATCTTTTACATTTGTCTCATTATTACTGTTTTGGTGGTAACTTGCATTTTTGCTAATTTGTTTTGCATTCTGTTAGGCTGGTCACTAAAATAAACAGGGAGAGCTCATCTTCCTAAAAAGGACACACACAGCAATAAAAACGTGATAGATGCTCTAATCCCTTAACAAGTAATCCAAAACCACAAACATGTTTGGCTTTAGATTCACTTCAACAATGACAGGGGGTATAAGTGGCTAGAGAGTAATGCAAATCCTTTGGCAGATACAGTTGTTTCTTATCAATTAACAATCTTTCATACTTATAATAAACAACCTCAGTGTAAAGTGCCTCAAAATATCTGATATATGGTTAAATCCACAAAAGTGCTCAAAGATACTCAGTCCTTATAAGGCCTCATGCACACTGGATGTTAAAATAAGGTTATAACGCCAGTAGCTTCACAGTGAGTTTTTCAACTCTTTTCAGCGCTTATTAGCATTCTTCCACGTTAGCGTTTTTTTTTCTTTAAAAAAAAAAAACTTTTTTTTTTAAATGGATCATTTTGAGTGTTTATCTGTGTTTATCAGCGTTAGATCGTTTTTACAGCTGAAAAACGTCTCTCAGAACCCTCTAGTTTTTTCTTTTTTTTTTACTGCTCAAAACTGCTGATAACAGCCTATGTGTGCATGGACGCATAGGATAGCATGATGGAGAGTTTAATCACTGTAGAAAAAAACTTCTACTGTCAAAAACGGCTGCTGTAAAAATGTCCAGTGTACATGAGACCTTAATCCTGATGGTTCTTGTGAAAAGACACAATGCATACAAGTTTTTTCCAGTGATTCCTCCACCACAAATATTCAGCCTCTTACCAGATCAATAGGCTCTTGTGTATATGCCTTTAACCACTACAATACTGGGCACTTTCACCCCTTTCCTTCCCAGGCCAATTTTCAGCTTTCAGCGCTCTTGCACCATTAATAAGAATTGCGCGGTCATGCAACACTGTACCCAAATGAAATTTTTATCATTTTATTCACACAAATAGAGCTTTCTTTTGGTGGCATTTATTCCTAAATCGATTTTTTTTTCTGCAATATAAGCAAAATAATAAACGGAAATCTTTAAAAAAAAAATTCTACTTTCTGTTTTTAAATAAATCCAATAAAATCTAATTTTGTCATAAATTTAAGCCAAAATGTATTCTTCTACATGTCTTTGATAAAAAAAATCCTGTTAAGTGTATAATAATTGTTTTTTGTGATCACTGACATATTTGCGCAGATGATCATTGGGACATATGATTTTAGTGTTATATATGTGGGGCCGGTGATCAGTCTGATTGGACACAGCCATCATGTGATCAGGAGGGCCAATCACAGAGCCCTCCTGTCAATCGGAGATGTCAGGGTGACACGAGCGCATCGGGATCGCATGCGATCTTCCTCCTTCTGAGGGACGGTCCTAAATGTCCACTCAAGAGGGAGAAGTGCCCACCCAGCCATATATTTGCAGTGGCTGGATGGGAAGTGGTTAAAAAAAAAAATCGCTGGCTATATAGCAATTAGCCATGCGACCTCCAGAAGCCATGATATACCAGGTAAGAAGCTCTCAGTATTCCTCCAAAGAGAAGCCAAAAGGAGCCGCAATAGTGTTATACCATAAAAGTTTTTTTTTAATTAAAAATGAGTACGAGTACCGATACTTTCAGTCAAGTAATGAATGTGCTCAAATTGTACTGCAAAGAATCCCATGTGATTTGAACAGGAATGTGGTGCAATTCCTGTCCAAAGCGCATGCGGTTTCCCACACTGCTCCTGTTTGAACCCAGGCTGAAGTCACTATGACAAGCCTGGGTTCACACAGGAGCAGTGCAGGAAACCGCATGCGATTTGGACAAGAATTGCACCACATTCCTGTTCAAATCACATGCAATTCTTTGCAGTGAGATTCAAGGCCATTCATTTTGTATGGGCTTAAATCGCACTGCAAATGTATCAGTTTTGGGTATCAGAGCATTTGCATGAATACATACAGTAGTATTTAACGCATTTGGAGTTCACCTGGGTTCACAGTATTGCGAACACAGACACTGCATGTGAGTCGCACCGCATTGCTGTGCAGATACCATGCGATGTCTGTCCAATGTTAATTCAGCCATACACTTGTATGGCTGAACTCGCATTGAATTCGCACGAAAAAGGTGCAGGAACCCCCCCCCCCCCCCCCCCACACACACACACACACACACACACAAATTGGATCATATGCGATCCGATTCCTGTCCGAATTTAAAGTTCGCACTGCAGTCTGCAAATCTATCCGGGGGTGTCATTAACTTTGTATTGACACCCACAGCGGTTCGCAGAGGGCAGTGTGAACTGCCTATGAGGGTGATGCGATGTGGGAACTGGCACTGGAATCGTGCTGGTTTCCGCATCGCAATAGTGTGAACCCAGGCTAAGAATTGTGTGCATCTGTCCTCTTTTCTAACTATACGTCTATATCTGCAATTTTTTGACATGGAAAGGTTTGCCCCTGAAAAGTTTCAGCATTGGAGCCATCATTGTTTTTTGAATATACAGTAGAGGAGGCAAAGCACACAAGGGTCCATTTATTTAGCAGCAGATCTCAAATGTGTGGGAAGGTGCCCACACACTGGGGGATTTGATTTAGGAAGTACTCTTCACCATGATGCTGCCTCTTGAGCTCAATGGAGATCTGAGTATGCATTCCTCTAAAGGGGAAGTGTGCAGTGCGAACGATACTCTGATCAAGCACGCATGCGACATGGTCCTCCATCACATCTGAACGCAGAACCACCAAGGCCAGTGTGAGTGAAGCTTCAGCTTTTCTTTTGAGGAAGGCAGCCCAACTTATGATCTTTAACACAGGCCTACTGCACTTTGAAAACACCTCTGTGCATTTATGTGTGTATGAACAGTTTAATAAACCATGATAAAAGCTTACAATGTTGAGATAAAAATATTTTATTCTGTACAATAATTTTACAATACAGCGCACACATCTACTGCGTCCACCTTGATTTTTTTTTCGGTCACTGTAAATCCATCTCCTTGTCCAACAGTCTCTATAAGCTTAGGCTCCTTGTCACACATGGGACAACGTTTGTTACGTACTGATGATGCTCTCATCCATAATATAAGATTCCACCGTTCTCCTGAAGTAATCGGGAGGGCTCCATGTATTTGCTGCCCCCTGTGCAAAATTCCCTGACCAATAAGATGCTCAACTTCTGTATATCTTCTTTCATTGACTGGAACCTGAATGGAAGACAAATGATTTTTTACTATAGTCAGTTTAGAGATTTATCATTCAGAATTGGTAACCTAATACTGAAAAGAAGAATTAAGAAATAACCTATATGAGCCCATCATCTTTTAGCAGTTTGATTCAATGAAAACTGATATCTGCCTCTAATTAGCAGTACAAAAAAAAAATGTCTTCATCCGTTTACCAGGGTCATTACAATGAAAACTGATATTTAATTACAAATAGCAAGCTATTATGTTCTTTTTTTCATTTGTGTTTCCACTGGGGAGATTCCCCTCCCATCTTCTCCTGGTCTGAAATTAGCAGCTGAAATCCAGTATAAGTGGCCACACATGTTACAACCTAATTAAACAATTTGGAAAGAATTCCAGCATAAATCTGGTGGAAGAATAGGTTTATGAGCCAACATAGGACCAAAGTAGTCCTCACATTTGGATGAGGGTTGTATGCAGCATTGGAAAAATGACAACATTTTTGTGTTAGACCTAAGCAGATTAAAAGATTGCCATACATTTTATACAATATTATTTATGTACACATTGACCTTTTCACTGCCAGAGCTGTTTTTTTGCATTTTTTGCACACATTTAAAAAATAATTTTAGGCCTGAAAATTACATAAAACCCCCAGACATGATATAATTTCAGAAAGCAGACAGAGAATAGAATATTGGTAGCTCCAAATTTTTATATCACATGATATTGCTGTAAAATATAAAAGACGAGTTTGTACCGAGTAAATAGATACTCAACATGCCAAGCCTTAAATTTGCGTGCGCCCGTCAAATGGCGACAGACTTCAGTACCCTATATTTTCTATAGGGGATGCTTCAAAAGTTCCCTATAGGCCATCAGTTAAGGTCCCTTTCACAATGGGGCGGTTCGGGCGTCGGCGGTAAAGCGCCGCTATTTTTAGCGGCGCTTTGCCGGCGGTATTGCCGCGCTGTCCCATTGATTTCAATGGGTAGGAGCGGTTTAGGAGCGGTGAATACACCGCTCCTTCACCGCTCCAAAAATGCGGCTAGCAGGACTTTTATTCACTGTCTTGCCAGCGCACCGCTCCAGTGTGAAAGCCCTCCGGCTTTCACACTGGAGTGAAAGGGGCCTGTTTTTTTCAGGCGCTACACAGGCGCTATTTTTAGCGCTGTAACGCCTGAATACCGCCCCAGTGTGAAAGCAGCCATAGTGTTTTGGAGGATGTCTTGTGCTAGCATTATTGCTCTCTCTCTGGCGTGTGCGGCAATATTTAACATGGGTATTGCAATCGACAATTTCATGTGTAGGTGCCCCCAACATGTGCATTTATGTTTGTACGTGCATATATGTGGGGTTGGCCCCAAAATGTTTTGGGGTGGGATTTTATGTGTTTTTGTTTTACAATTAAAACTTCCCTGTGTGATGATTTTTTTGGTGACAGGTTCTCTCTAATGAGACATGCAGGGTCTAAAAGAATGTACTAAAATGCAGATCGTATTGCAATACATTCCTTCCCAGCTATGCTAGCCGGGGAAAGGGACAGAATGACCCGGAAGTGATGTCATACACATCGCTTTCCAGGTCACCAACAAGAAGGGGAGGAGAGCGGACGCTCTCTTCCCTCTACTCGCTGGCACCTGCCATGTCATGGGCCCGCAGATGGGCAAGCGGAGTCTGGAATACATGGCAGAGGCACGCGCGTGGGGGCAGGGGCTCTGTTACAGGGGGATATGGAAGCAATCAGGTGGCAGCACAGCCACCCACATGCTTCCACTTGACAGGCAGTAGTCTGCTTTTCAGTTTTACACATGACCCCAGTGCTGCCATCAGATTGTATGTGAAACCCCCTACTGTCAGGTCTGTACAACGTACAGACCTGGCAGCGAAAGGGTTAAAGCCATGATTTTTTTTTATTGCATACTAACATTGGTCCAGCCTGGTATAATGCGAATTGCATATCTTCTGAGGAAAACAGGCTGCAAAAAAAGTCCATAGAGCGCTTAGGTCCTGATATAGCTAGCTGTATTACCTGTGTAACAAACTACTGAAGTACCAGTTTTGTAAACAAGAATTATAGTTTAAGGCCTGGTTCATGCCTATGCATTTTTAGTTTTGCAGAAACACACTACCGTCCATTTAACATGGTTTCCTATGGGTCACGTTCACATCTGTGCATTTTATGGAAAGGGCCAGGGACTTTTTTTCTGGTTTTTGGTTCCATAGACATCAATGAATCAGAAAATGTGTATTGAGAAGAACTGCAAAATGCACCTGGAATATGAAATCTGCAACCGGCATAGGTGTGAACCAGGCCTTATTGAGATAAAAAGTCATTGAAATAAAAAAAGCCATGCAAACACTGGTGTCAGATGATATAAACAACCTTCATGGCTAAACGGTGCTTACTTGTCCGCAGCTGGAGACGTCCAGGATGTGTCTCAATACTCGCAAGCTAGCGATGACGTCACTCGCTGCACCAGTGGATGGAAGCAGAAGCCAAGGAGGAGAGAACACTTGGAGAGCAAGCCGATAGTGCTGGTCCCGTCGCTATGACGACATGTTTCGGGCTCCTGTGCCTTGTCAAGTCATTAACTACAATTCTTGTTTTTCAAAACTGGTACTTTAATAGTTTATGCCAAAGTATTACACAGATAATACAGCTATACCTGGACCTAAGCGCTTTATGGACTTTTTTTGCAGCTTGTTTTTGCAGTTCTTTTCCCCAGGAGTATGTCTTAGCAGCTAAGGTCTGCTGGACTGTCATTCTTGTCGTTCTCTCTACAATTGTTGTCTCTTCCAAAAGGCACCTGATCATTTTTGTGGCTATATCTTCTGAGGAAGCTGAAAATCACTGTAGTAGTGGGCACTTCTACCAGATGGTATCAAAAAGTTTCAAGACTAGTTTCGTAACACGCCAACAGATGGCAGCACAAGGCTGCACCCACAGTCACAGGGAGCACCTTCATAAGTCAATGCCAAAAGACATAGTCCTGTGTACATTGGGAGCTGTGCAACTGGTGCTATTCTGACCATGTGCATTACCACGTCTGCTATTTTATCAACAACAGCAAGTTAGAACAAAGAGCAAATGTGAAACTGGGCAAATCTGACACAGAGACATGATGGCAATTTTATGGCAATGCTGCAATGAGTAGTTCGAGCTGTTTTGAGTGGCACATGTGCTTCAAGAGCAAAAGAACCTCACTGGAAGACGACGAGAGATCAGGAAGACCTTCAACAAGCTCAACCCCCGAAAATGTCGAAACCATTCAGCAACTTGTGCATGATGATCGTCGGAGAACAATTGCATGTGCCACTCAAAACACCTTGAACGCCATACTGCAGCATCTTTTTGTTCTAACTTGCTGTCGATAAGGAAATAGCAGGTGTGGTAACGCATGTGGTCAGAATAGCACCAGTTGCACAGCTCCCGATGTACACAGGACGATGTCTTTTGGCACACTGATGTATGAAGGTCGGTGCTCCCTGTGACTGCGTGCAGCATTGTGCTGCTATCTGTTGGCACAAAACTAGTCTCTAAACTTTTTGGCACCACCTTGTATAGTGATTGGACAAGGACAAGGTGGGGCGATCATGTTACAATCATCACCACATTTAATCAGAGAACGCTTTGTATTCTGTGAACGATGGCACTGCAGAGTGGGAAACCCTCTGTGATCAAGGTGCAGAGGGGAAGTCACGCAACACAGGACTCAACAAAAACGTTGCTATCGTATTCCCTCAGTTATTAGATATGTATACTTACATTGCTTCAAACTGAATATGTATGCAATAAATATCATACCTGGAGTACAGCTTTAACAACTATGTAGTGTAAGGCTATTATTATTATTGGGTCTATTTGTAAGAATTATTTAGGTAGACACTCATACTACATCTAAAGTAAACTGTACATTGTACAATCATATCACATTTATGTGGATCCTGTTTAAAACTCAATACACACATTACAATATCTTTTTTTCAACCAATATTCAAACATTATTAATACCTTTTTTCCTTTTATAAGTGATCACATTCCCTCTGCTCTCAGCTGCATAAGAGCTGAGGGGAGGAGAAGCAACAGCAGATTGAGAGTCCCAGTGAATGTCTGTGTAGCGGGGGCGTGTCAGGACAAGTCTGATCATAGGAGGAGAGCACACAGAGTTCCCAGCACAGCTAGAGAACTGACTATGTTGTGCTCTCCTGCTTCTTGTGGTCAGTTTTTAATGGGAAAGCAGAGAAACCAGGGATTTCACACAAAGGAAGCGATACAAAAGGGAACAGGGTACTTTCTCATACAAGTAGATGGTACAGCAGGCACATATCAGGAATATGAAGCGTTGAGGTAACAAATGGTTTAAGGTTCTTTACTGCTTTCCCTGCATTAAAGTATTTTTTTGTAATGAGGATACCCCAAGCCCCCCTTATGCTTACCTGAGCCCAATCTTGATCCAGTGTCGTGCGAGAGAGCAGCGTCTCTCTCCGCTGTCTCCCTCCCCACAGGGCAGATTGTTAACAGCGGGAGCCATTGGCTCCTGCTGCTGTCAAACAAATCCTATGGCAAGGAAGTGGGAGGCAGGGCTCAGGAGTAAGCAGCAGGGGGGAGGAGCCAGAAGAGGTAAGTACAGTTGTGTGCATAAGTTTACATACTGCCAGAATTTATGATTTCTTGGTCATTTTTCAGAGAATATGAATGATAACACAAAAACGTTTCTTGGTTTTAACAGAACCCCTCATTTGCAATTTTCAATTTAAGCACTGCTGATTGGCATTCTCAATTCATTTGATATCTTTTTATATCCCTTTCCTGTTTTATACAGTTCAACTACCTTTTTCTGCAGATCCTTTGACAATTCTTTTGCTTTCCCTATGACTCTGAATCCAAAAATGTCAGTGCAGCACTGGATGAAAGATGCAAGGGTCTGTCAGGAGTCCATAAACTCATTGACCTTGTATACACACACTATTTACAAGCAAACAGATCACAGGTGAGGATGGTTACCTTTAATAGCCATTCAAACCCCTTTGTGTCAACTTGTGTGCATGTTATCAGGCCAAAATCACCAGGGTATGTAAACTTTTGATCGGGGTCATTTGGATAGTTTCTGTTCTCATTATGATTTAAAAAGAGTAAACACAGTTGATTGATAATAAATGGCTTCAGCCAAACACTAACCACGAGTGAAAGAAAAGTTTTTGTGTTACCATTCATATTCTCTGAAAAAATGGCCAAGAAATCATAAATTCTGCCAGGGTGTGTAAACTTATGAGCACAACTGTATAACATGTTTGTTATTTTTATTTTTTTGTAATGTGAAGGTTTAAAAGCGACATAAAAGCTTCATTGTTTTTAAATTAAAAAAACATGGTATGTTTACCTCCTCTGTGCAATGGTTTTGCACAGAGCAGCCACAATCCTTCTCTTCTGGGATCCCCCGCTGGCACTCCAGGCTCTTCCTCTTTGGCAAGTGCCCCCATGGAAAACCACTTTCCATGGAGGCACCAATGTGTACTCGCTTACAAGCAGCACTGTCTACGTCTATTTACACAGAGCAGGCGGCTCTGCCTCTATACTAAATATATCACTCAGCATACAAGATGATTATAGCCAGGGGTCAAGTCCTGGGAAAAAAAGTGTGGGAACTCCCACCCAAGATCCATTCCCCCACCAAAAAAAAAAAAAAAAAAAAGGTACGCTCATATGCATATATACTTCACAGAAAATACAGTACAACATTTATTGTAAAGTGCCAGTTTACAAAAACAAAATAACGTGTCAAACAAAACAATCAACACAATGGGTGATGATCTTTCCCTCGCAGGGAATTTCTACCACAAATACACCCTGTTCCAAATTCTGTTACACAGCCCATTAGAAAATATCCCACAAACAGGAATAAGTATTGGCAGAGTATTGCAGAGTATTGGCAGGGTATTGCAGAGTATTGGCAGGGTATGTATTGAAGAGTATTGGCAGGGTATTGCAGAGTATTGGCAGGGTATGTATTGAAGAGTATTGGCAGAGTATTGCAGAGTATTGGCAGGGTATGTATTGAAGAGTATTGGCAGAGTATTGCAGAGCATCGGCAGGGTATGTATTGGCAAGGTATTGCAGAGTATTGATAGGGTATTGCAGAGTATTGGCAGGGTATGTATTGCAGAGTATTGGCAGGGTATTGCAGAGTATTGATAGGGTATGTATTGTAGAGTATTGATAGGGTATTGCAGAGTATTGGCAGGGTATTGCAGACTATTGGCAGGGTATTGCAGAGTATTGGCAGGGTATTGCAGAGTATTGGCAGGGTATGTATTGGCAGGGTATTGCAGAGTATTGATAGGGTATTGCAGAGTATTGGCAGGGTATTGCAGAGTATTGGCACAGTATTTCAGAGTATTGATAGGTTATTGCAGAGTATTGGCAGGTTATTGCAAGTATTGGCAGGGTATGTATTGTAGAGTATTGGCAGAGTATTGCAGAGTATTGGCAGGGTATTGCAGAGTATTGGCAGGGTATGTATTGAAGAGTATTGGCAGAGTATTGCAGAGCATCGGCAGGGTATGTATTGGCAAGGTATTGCAGAGTATTGATAGGGTATTGCAGAGTATTGGCAGGGTATGTATTGCAGAGTATTGGCAGGGTATTGCAGAGTATTGATAGGGTATGTATTGCAGAGTATTGGCAGGGTATTGCAGAGTATTGGCAGGGTATTGCAGAGTATTGGCAGGGTATGTATTGGCAGGGTATTGCAGAGTATTGATAGGGTATTGCAGAGTATTGGCAGGGTATTGCAGAGTATTGGCACAGTATTTCAGAGTATTGATAGGTTATTGCAGAGTATTGGCAGGTTATTGCAAGTATTGGCAGGGTATGTATTGTAGAGTATTGGCAAGGTATTGCAGAGTATTGATAGGGTATTGCAGAGTATTGATAGGGTATTGCAGAGTATTGAAAGGGTATTGCAGAGTATTGATAGGGTATTGCAGAGTATTGATAGGGTATTGCAGAGTATTGATAGGGTATTGCAGAGTATTGGCAGGGTATTGCAGAGTATTGATACTGATAGGGTATTGCAGAGTATTGGCAGGGTATCGCAGAGTATTGGCAGGGTATCGCAGAGTATTGATAGGGTATCACAGAGTATTGATAGGGTATTGCAGAGTATTGGCAGGGTATTGCAGAGTATTGATACTGATAGGGTATTACAGAGTATTGGCAGGGTATCGCAGAGTATTGATAGGGTATCGCAGAGTATTGGCAGGGTATTGCAGAGTATTGATAGGGTATTGATAGGGTATTGCAGAGTATTCGCAGAGTATTGATACTGATAGGGTATTGCAGAGTATTGATGAGTATTGGCAGGGTATTGCAGAGTATTGATAGGGTATTGCAGAGTATTGGCAGGGTATTGCAGAGTATTGATAGGGTATTGCAGAGTATTCGCAGAGTATTGCAGAGTATTGATACTGATAGGGTATTGCAGAGTATTGATGAGTATTGGCAGGGTATTGCAGAGTATTGATAGGGTATTGCAGAGTATTGGCAGGGTATTGCAGAGTATTGATAGGGTATTGCAGAGTATTGATAGGGTATTGCAGAGTATTGATAGGGTATCGCAGAGTATTGATAGGGTATTGCAGAGTATTGGCAGGGTATTGCAGAGTATTGGCAGGGTATTGCAGAGTATTGGCAAGGCATTGCAGAGTATTGATACTGATAGGGTATTGCAGAGTATTCGCAGAGTATTGCAGAGTATTGATACTGATAGGGTATTGCAGGGTATTGCAGAGTATTGGCAGGGTATTGCAGAGTATTCGCAGAGTATTGCAGAGTATTGATACTGATAGGGTATTGCAGGGTATTGCAGAGTATTGATAGGGTATTGCAGAGTATTCGCAGAGTATTGCAGAGTATTGATACTGATAGGGTATTGCAGAGTATTGATGATTATTGGCAGGGTATTGCAGAGTATTGATGGGGTATTGCAGAGTATTGGCAGGGTATTGCAGAGTATTGATAGGGTATTGCAGAGTATTGATAGGGTATTGCAGAGTATTGATAGGGTATCGCAGAGTATTGATAGGGTATTGCAGAGTATTGGCAGGGTATTGCAGAGTATTGGCAGGGTATTGCAGAGTATTGGCAAGGCATTGCAGAGTATTGATACTGATAGGGTATTGCAGAGTATTCGCAGAGTATTGCAGAGTATTGATACTGATAGGGTATTGCAGGGTATTGCAGAGTATTGGCAGGGTATTGCAGAGTATTCGCAGAGTATTGCAGAGTATTGATACTGATAGGGTATTGCAGGGTATTGCAGAGTATTGATAGGGTATTGCAGAGTATTCGCAGAGTATTGCAGAGTATTGATACTGATAGGGTATTGCAGAGTATTGATGATTATTGGCAGGGTATTGCAGAGTATTGATGAGTATTGGCAGGGTATTGCAGAGTATTGATGAGTATTGGCAGGGTATTGCAGAGTATTGATAGGGTATTGCAGAGTATTGGCAGGGTATTGCAGAGTATTGATAGGGTATTGCAGAGTATTGATAGGGTATTGCAGAGTATTGATAGGGTATCGCAGAGTATTGATAGGGTATTGCAGAGTATTGGCAGGGTATTGCAGAGTATTGGCAGGGTATTGCAGAGTATTGGCAAGGTATTGCAGAGTATTGATACTGATAGGGTATTGCAGAGTATTCGCAGAGTATTGCAGAGTATTGATACTGATAGGGTATTGCAGGGTATTGCAGAGTATTGGCAGGGTATTGCAGAGTATTCGCAGAGTATTGCAGAGTATTGATACTGATAGGGTATTGCAGGGTATTGCAGAGTATTGATAGGGTATTGCAGAGTATTCGCAGAGTATTGCAGAGTATTGATACTGATAGGGTATTGCAGAGTATTGATGATTATTGGCAGGGTATTGCAGAGTATTGATGAGTATTGGCAGGGTATTGCAGAGTATTGATGAGTATTGGCAGGGTATTGCAGAGTGCAACTTACACACTAGTGACTAACCTGGTAGAGAAGGAGAAGTAAACTGGAAAAGTGCAGCGTGTGGCCCCAGGAGGCCAGGACTGACTGGCACTGGGTAGAGGGGAGGAGGGGGGGGGACAGTCCGGAACTCCGGATCCAAGCAGGCGCGCAGCGTGTGTCAGCCTGCCCACTGACTCGCGCCAGTGCGTGCCCACGTGCACGGCCGAAGTCATGTGACCGGTTGCTAGATGCGGAGCGGCCCCTGCCTAGCAACCAGTCACTCGGCGGCTGAGGAGCGGCGGCGAACTACGCGCAGCCCCTCAGCCCTCAGGCAGCTAATGGGAACGGCGTTCCCGCTGTGGGAATAGTACGGGAACGCCGTTCCCATGCGTTCCCGCAGGACTCGAGCCCTGATTATAGCTGGTATTACAGCAGGCTGCAGGCATCTACAATTGGGTGGCAGTAGTAGTACTGCAAAGATGTGACATAACCTACAAGTACAATCCTAATAGAGAACACAGTGCACAAAGCACCACACACAGTGTAACACAACACAGCCCTGAGAGAAGGAAAGTTACAACGACCAAGGAAAAAAAAAGTAAATCACACACCGAAAAGTAAAGTCTGTCTCTGCAACCACAACGGAGCACAGGCAGAGTCAGCGCTACCATATCTAAAGGATTAAGGATACAAACACACTTTCTGAACTGTTCTGTATAAAAAAAAAAAAAACATGAACTGCAAAGATAGTTTAGCAGGAGTTTTACCTCTCTCATTTCTGAAAAATAAAGGTTTCCATCAGTGAACTCTTTCCCCAGAGAAACATTCAGAGTAACCTCAGAGTTATCGTAATGACAGCTGAGATCTAAGTCTTTATCCAAGGAGTACTGTACTACAAAGGCTTTGTGGCTGTCCAGGCAGCTGCCTCCCCAGTCTGGATATAAGACAGAAACCAAAGGCCGGAGGTACTTCTCACGCAAGGGAGTAATAAGCAAATCATCTAAGCCAAGTTCATTCAAAAGGACCTATGGGCAGAGAAAACAAGTAAATCCACTGTACAAATTAATTTTGGCCTCATAAACACAGATGTATGAAAAAACGCTCCAAATATGCTGCCAGAAAAAAATGCCTCTAAAGGCCCATACACACGATCAGACTTTTTGACAACAAACATGCAAATTAGCTGTTTTGGAGCAACATCCAACCGTGTGTACGCTCCATCGGACAAACTTTTTTGGTTTTCATCGGACTTTTGTTGGCTGTGCGAACGGACAAACTTTCTGGCAACAAAAGTCCGATGGAGCAAAGTCTGATCGTGTGTACAGAAAACCATAGGACTTTTGTACAAAGTACAAACAGGCATGCTCAGAACCAATGCAAAAGATCAGACAACAATACAGAAGTTGACCAAAGGTGGCGGTAAAGAGCAGAAAAACCAGTTGGCTGAAAAAGTCCTGCTGTGTGTATGCAATACAAGTTCAGGGCCGACGCCCTTTGTACAAAAATCCAAGGGAAAGTTTGTACAAAGTCCTATCGTGTGTATGAGGCTTTAAGCTGGCTTTTTTTTTTTGTGTGGGTATATACATGCATATTGCGTTAAGATTGGTATGAGTGCAAACTGATTCTATTGGCTAGGACAGTCATTTTTTGTGAATTTTTGGAGCGGCAGCAATTATTTAAATGGGCCTCCTTCTGCTCCCAAACTGCTCAAACTTTACATGAGCCGAGTGTGTTTTGCTTTGCATGTTTTTGTACAATCACGTGGCAAAAAGCGCAACTGCTACCCACATTTGGAGTGCCATTAAGAAATAATGGCACTGCAAGTAAGTTACAGCACTTTTTTCCACTTTTCTTTTTACATTTCTGCTTGTGTTTCCACTATGCCAACCTACGCCTTAAAGGACAAATATCACTTTATAAGTTGTTACAGTATTAAATTCCCGATGAGATAAAGTAATTGTAGTTCTTACTAGCGCTTACTTCTTGTTCTAGGCAACTCAAAGTTTTTAGATTTCCCCTCACTTTATTTCTGGGAAAATTGTCACCAAGACAAATAAAGCAGTAACAAAGTCTAAACCTTCCCAACTCCGTCCAAAGCTAAAAAAAAAAAGTTTTGCCTAGAGATACAGTTTAATGTTTCTGTTGCACCAAACCTACATTTCGCGTTCCTGGCCTTGCTGCTAAGTTCTAAAAAAATCCTTCTGTCTATGGCGTGTCAGGGAAAACTAATGCAACAAGAAAAGTAGCTTGGAAATTATAACCAATGTTTATAGACTGAATGCATAAAAATTCTGCAACTAGCGTACATGACTACAGTAAATGCCACTAACTTTAGCACTTAGTCATCACCATATGTATATTAATTATTGGTACCTGCCAGTTTCTGTAACTAAAGTTCTTTTATTTTTTCCTTTTTTTTTCTGGAACATAAGTATATTTATTATAAAGACGTATAAAAGTACATTTATATTCACAAGTACAAATATGTTTCATTAAATAGGTTGTTAACCCATAGAAAAAAACTGTGACACAAAAGCATAATGAGCTTTTATGCAACGCATACTAGCTCTTTATTAAATACTTACCTTAGAACGAAGCCCTACAGCGGTACCCGCACACCACTAAAACAGCGGACATCTTTCCCGGAGTTTCTTCCGGGTTCGTGGGCTCCGGCTCTGAGTGGCCTGAGCTGGTATGATGTCACTCCTTTGCATGTGGGCAGGGGCTGCCATTCACAGCATAGGCTCTGAAGGTCCAGCAAGGTAAGCTGAACCTTCAGACCGCATTTGTGCCGATGATGTCATCGGCTGCAAGTTTTGGAGATATTCACAGTACCTACAAGTAAGCCTTATTATAGGCTTACCCAGGGGTCGGCAACCCACCACCACTAGAGGACACTACGGGGGCAGAGGACAGAGGACACTATGTGGGCAGAAGACAGAGGACATTACAGGGGCAGAGGACAGAAGACACTATGGGGGCAGAGGACACTATGGGGGCAGAGGGCAGAAGACACTATGGGGGCAGAGGATACTATGGGGACAGAGGGCACTATGGGGACAGAGGGCACTATGAGGCAGAGGACACTACAGTGGGGAGTGGGGGTGCAGGGACAGAAGACACTGCTTTGGGAGGCACAGGAAACTTGCTTTGGGGGGAGGGGGCAGAGGACACTATGGGAATGATATGATGGGGGACAGAGGACATTGTAGTAGGAGGGACCCTATTAGGGACCCCATTAATCCTAAGGACAGGGACCCCATCATCCCTGGGGATGAGGCCCCCCATCTCCCCTAGGGACAGGAACCCCATCTCTAGACCATGCTGGCTGGCAGGGCTGGCGTCAGCCACCCTTGGGTGCCAGGATGGGGGAGAGGGCAGTAAAATCTGAATCCCCAGCCACATGCTCCCCTCAGGGTGAACTGGCTTTGTATTAGTGAAGCACCTTAAAGTGAGGTAAACCTGTACCGTTATTATAACTACTTTGGGATTATTATTATCTTCATTTATTAGTAGGTGAATGCGGTCCTCCATGTATTCACATACACTGAATCTAGCCCTTAAGTGGAAAAATGTTGGTGACCCCTGGGCTTACCTTTATGTTCAATTAAAAATTAAGACTTTAATTCCTCTTTTAATAAAGAACTGGAACAGTGATTGTTTCTTGTGTGCTTTTTCTATATACAGTGCCTTGAAAAAGTATTCATACCCCTTGACATTTTTTTCATGTTACAACCAAAAATGTATCCTTTTGGGATTTTATGCGATAGCCTAACACAAAAAGGCACATAATTGTGAAGTGGAAGGAAAATAATAAACGGTTTAAATTTTTTTTTACAAATAAATACCGTATATACTCGAGTATAGGCCGACCCGAATATAAGCCGAGGCCCCCAATTTACCCCCAAAAAAACTGGCAAACTTATTGACTCGTGTATAAGCCGAGGGTGAGACATGCCTGTCCATCCCTGTGTGTGTGTCCGTCCATCCCTGTGTGTCCGTCCATCCCTGTGTGTCCGTCCATCCATCCCTGTGTGTGTGTGTGTCCATCCATCCATCCATCCCTGTGTGTGTGTGTCTCCATCCATCCATCCATCCATCCCTGTGTGTGTGTGTCTCCATCCATCCATCCATCCCTGTGTGTGTGTGTCTCCATCCATCCATCCATCCATCCCTGTGTGTGTCTCCATCCATGTGTGTGTGTGTGTGTGTGTGTGTGTGTGTGTGTGTGTGTGTGTGTGTGTGTCCAGCCTACCTTTGTCCCGAGCCTCCGTCCCGTGCCTTGCCTCCTTGCCTCCGTCCCGTGCCTTGCCTCCTTGCATCCGTCCCGTGTCGTGCCTTGCCTTGCCCCCGTCCCGTCCCGTGCCGTGCCGTCCCGTGCCCTCTTCGTCGGCGGCCATTGTAAAGTTCAAAAGCTGCGCCGCCGCCTTCGCCTGTGATAGGCGGAACACTGAATTTCCCAGCAGCCTGTGTTCCGCCTATCACAGACGTCGTATCATCCTCGTCCGTAGTACGAGGATGATACGACGTCCGTGATAGGCGGAACACAGGCTGCTGGGAAATTCAGTGTTCCGCCTATCACAGGCGAAGGCGGAGCCGGAGGCGCGGCTTTTGAATAGAATGGCCGCTGTCTGTCTGCTCGACACGCTGATCGAGCGGGCAGACAGCGATGACTTGAGTATAAGCCGAGGGGGGCACTTTCAGCCTCAAAAAAGAGGCTGAAAATCTCGGCTTATACTCGAGTATATACGGTATTTGAAAAGTGTGGTGCGCATTTGTATTCAGCCCCCCTGAGTCAATACTTTGTAGAACCACCTTTCGCTGCAAGGACCAGCTTTGCACAAATAGAGAGTGAAAATTTTGCCCATTCTTCTTTGCAAAATAGCTCAAGCTCTGGACTTTGACTGGGTCATTCTAACACATAAATATGCTTTGAGATAAACCATTGCATTGTAGCTCTGGCTGTTTAGGGTCGTTGTCCTGCTGGAAGGTGAACCTCCGCCCCAGTCTAAAGTTTTTGCAGACTCTAACAGGTTTTCTTTTAAGATTGCCCTGTATTAAGGATGAGCTCAGGCGTGTTCGCAAACAGCAGGGGCAGAGCCCGCCAGGAAGTCGGCACTGGGAAGCGCTAATCACAAGCTGTGAGACATTTCCCAATCTCTGCAGCCGTGCATCGGGACAATGTCTCACTGCTTATGATTTGTACTCCGCAGTGCCAACTTCCTGGTGGGCTCTGCACGTGCTGTTTGCAAACACGCCTGAGCTCATCCTTACCCTGTATTTGGATCCATCCATCTTCTCATCAACTCTGACCAACTTCCCTGTCCCTGCTGAAGAAAGGCATCCTCACAAAATGATGCTGCCACTGCTATGTTTCACGGTGGGGATGGTGTATTCAGAGTGATGTACAGTGTTAGTATTCTGCCACACATAGCGTTTTTCTTTTAGCCCAAAAAGTTCAATTTTGGTCTCATCTAACCAGAGCACCTTCTTCCACATGTTTGCTGTGTCCCCCATATGGCTCCTGGCAAACTGCAAATGGGACTTCTTCTGGCTTTCTTTCAACAACAGCTTTCTTCTTGTCACTCTTCCACAAAGGCCAGATTTGTGGCGTGCACGACTAATAGTTCTACTGACAGATTCTCCCACCGGGCTGTGGATCTGCAGCTCCTCCAGTTATCATGGGCCTTTTGGCTGCTTCTCTGATTAATGCTCTCCTTCCCGGCCTGTCAGTTTAGGGGGACGGCCATGTCTTGGTAGGTTTGCAGTTGTGCCATACTCTTTCCATTTTCAGATGATAGATTGAACAGTGCTCTGTGAGATGTTCAAAGCTTGGGATATTTTTTTATAACCTAACCCTGCTTTAAACTTCTCCACAACTTTATCCCTGACCTGTCTGGTGTGTTCCTTGACCTTCGTGCAGCTGTTTGTTCACAAAGGTTTTCTAACAAACCTCTGAGGGCTTCACAGAACAGCTGTAGTTATACGGAGATTAAATTACACACAGGTGGACTCTATTTACTAATTAGGTGACTTCGGAAGGCAATTGATTCCACTAGATTTTAGTTAGGGGTTTAGTCAGAATAAAGGGGGCTGAATACAAATGCACGCAACACTTTTCAGATATTTATGTGTAAAAAAAATGGATAAATATTTATCATTTTCTTTCCACTTCACAATTATGTGCCACTTTGTGTTGGTCTATCAAAAAAAAAAAAACAATAAAATACATTTACATTTTTGGTTGTAACATGACAAAATGTGGAAAATTTCAACGGTATGAAAACTTTTTCAAGGCACTGTACACAAATTCTAAAATAAGTTGCCAAGATATGTTATGACCATAAGGCTCACCCCAAACTTAAGGTGAAAGTAGAGTTACACCATGGGCCCCAAATTTTATGGAATTTTAGGGGACAATTCCTATTCACATATATAGCTTTATCATAAGGTTATCTCTAATCTGAATAACCAATGAGTTCCACTGAGCTACAGTATTAAAAGATGGACATGTAATAGCTATGACTTTGTGAGCCATAAACAGATTTTCTTGCAAGAATATTCTAGTATATTGCGGTGAATATTCTTCATCTTGTATACCAAAAAAACAAATGTCAGGTACACAGGGAGGAGGGAGTTGCAGTAAGGTAGTAAGCAAAGTGTCACTTTCTGCCAAAAGTAATCTGATAATCCCAAATGAGGAACATGAAATCTGCCTGAGGTGCATTATATCGTATACAGTTTGGGGGAGGCCATACATTCCATAAGTGTAGTCAAACAGGAGATAGGTACGGTATGTTTGGTGTATAATATACAATTAAATACATTTCTTACTAACCATTGGTGAAATCCTATGTGAGGAGCATATATCCTCCCATTCCTCTATAGACATATTCGGTAGTAGCGTGCCATTTAGGGTACATTCACACCACCTCTGATGGAACTTTGTTGGGCAGATATTCCAGCGCACTCCCACCACGTGACAAAGCAAAATTCCTTGTCTCCATATCTGCCCAGTTCACATCACTGTGCTGCAGTGGTGCGCAGGGGGTGTGCGGTAAAAAAAAGAGTACTGCAGTGCAAGGCAATTCACTACTTCGCATTGTGTCTGGAAATTGAACTTCATGAGCTGTTTGTGTGACATTGCAATAAAGTTTGTTTTATAAAAAAAAGGGAACAGTGTAACGCACCTAGACTGGCGCATCAGCACTGCATGGATCTGTCCGGGTCACACCAGACACAGCATTGAACATTCCCCCTAGTAGATATTAACCCCCTGGGGCCCTTGCAACTTGTAATATTTCTAAGTGTTACTTGTGCAGCACATGTAGTATTTTTGAGGGACACTACTACTCTTTCAAAAGAGGTCATTCGATTTCTGACCCCTGTATCAAAGGCAAGGACCGGCTCAATGATAAGAGGTGGCAGGTGCTTGACAAGGCAGCACTCATTCAATAGACTCTACAATCCATAAGATTGATCATGAAATATAAAACTGGAAGTACCCCATAATTATTCATAGTGTTTGGGCGTCCTTTCGCCAATGATGATCTTTCAAAATGTTCAAGCTCTTCCACAAAGTCTTTACAAAACTGAGGAACAAATACAGGAAGTCGATATATCCTTTTATCTATGAAAAAATACAACAGTTTAATGTATAGAGGCATATTTTAATTTCGGAAACACTGCAAGGATTTTTACAAAACCCAAAACTATAAATGTAAAATATTGCAGTTTATCAATCATTAGATGTTGAAGCTGAATTTGTTTTCTTTTTTTAGGCTTTTCCCCCTTCAGTTTTCACCTGGTGATCTGGCCAGTAACACACCTACCTCCACTCTGGATGAAGGAACAGAGACATATTGGAACAGAAGCATTGTCAGTCTTGGGGGAGGGCAATGTTAGATGCACTAACAGATTTAGATACACTCAAGTCAACTTCAGCGAACACTTTTTAGCCTCTATTCACACCGGTGCGCTTTTGCCACACTAAAAAGCAGCTTTACAGTGCGACAAAAGCCCATGAAAAAGAGTCCCTTTTAAAGAGGAAGTAAACTCTCCCACTCTGATGCTTCTTTTCATTTAGTCCATTCTAATAAGTAAATATCAAACTATAGCCACTGTAATCCAGCCCAAATCGCATATTACTTACTGTTTAAAGAAACTTTAAAAAACTTGTTTCCAGGGGTTAGGCAGCACCATCTTAAGTATTGTTTTGAGTCCACAGTGGAGTGTAGTGTATTTCCGCCCTTACATGGAGCACCTCCTGTACTGTTAACCATGCCTCCTTCTCAATCCAACGTTTCTATGGCAACCCTGCTTCCCTGTTCATAGCTTACTTGTTTTATTTCATAGTATTTACTTGTGCCGATTGTCTAATGTTTGCCTTTGTCAGTCTTATCAGCTTCAACTGATAAGACTGCAGTGATGGCCAGGTTTACACTGCATGTGATGTCACATGGTCACATGGTGTGTAGGAGGAAGCTCTGAATGATTCTGCAGCCTCCTGGGATATCAGTGGTGTGCTGTAGGAAGTCCTGATAACAGATAGACAAGCACATAGAGAATGCGCCATAAATCAGGGGAGATGTGGGCATGCTCAGTGGCATCATTCTAAAAAAGAACAAAAAGGATTACAACAATACTAAGGAGATATCTACAAGCAGTGTTCATTAGGATTTGTTTATGCTGATTTACATGGGACAAAGTTGTGGGGGAGAGTTTACAACCACTTTAAATCCTATGTAACTGTTCACATCACTGCGCTTCAGGTGCACTGCATTTTAAAAAGTCCTCCATGTTGCATCTTTAGTGCCCTGTTATAAAAGTACACCTTCTATTTTAAGTCAATAGGAACGCATCAAAAACGCACCATAGGGTGCTTTTGCTGTGTTTTTTGAATTACATGTCAAAGTTTCATAGATGCAGTCTGGGAGTAGGGAAACCTGAAAACACACCAAAAACATATTAAAAATGCATACGGTCTTTATAAGCACACAGTAACAGTTTTATTCCTTTTGGGATAAAGGTTTTACATAAACAAATAAAAGCTGATCGTCATAAGCACCATTGTTTTGTCATTGTTAACCACTTCAATACCTTTGTTCCTTCCCGCCCAAGCCAATTTTTAGCTTTCAGCGCTGTCCCACTTTGAATGACAATTGCGTGGTCATGCAACACTGCACCCAAACACATTTTTTATGATTTTGTTCCCACAAATAGAGCTTTCTTTTGGTGGTATTTGATCACTGCTTGCATTTTTTTTTTTTGTGCAACACATAAAAAAAAAACTGAAAATTTTGAAAAAAAGTTTCTATGTTTCTGTTATAAAATTTTGTAAATAAATACGTTTTCTTCTTCACTGACGGGCACCGATGAAGCTGCACTAATGGGCACTGATAAGGTGGTACCAATGAGTTGGCACTGATGAGGCGACACTAATGATGGGCACTGATAGGTGGCACTGGTATGCAGCACTGATGGGCAGCACTGTTGGGTACTTATGGGTAGCATTGATAGGTGGCACGGGTGGGCACTGATAGGTGGCACTAATGGACACCGATAGGTGGCACTGCTGGCCATCACTGATGAGGAAACATCAGGCAGGCACTGGCGGATTGGCACTGACTGGCAAGATGTGTGGGTAATTAGCGGACCTCCAGCTGTTGCAGAACTAAAAGTCCCATGAAGCATAGCAAGACTCTGACAGCCCCAAGCATGACACCCAGAGGCAGAGGCATGATGGGCATGATGGGACTAGAATGGCTGGAGGTCTGCAAATTGCATATCCCTGCTTTAAAGTATAACTAAAGGCAAAATGTATTTTATCGTTTTGGATACAGTGGAGCAGAATTAGAACACCTGTTAACTTTTATTGTCTCTGGCCTCATTAAGGGAATTCATCCTCTCTATTTGACCCTTTTAAGTGAAAGTAAAAGAAAATCCCAAATTATGAGTTGCCCTCAGAAAAGTAATAGAGAGGAAATCTTCCGATGGGGATACTAGTTCTAGTGACTTGGGGGTCCCCAAGGAATTCCCATAATTTGCAGGAATTGAAAATGAAAGATAGAAGGTTGCCATGCACGACCGCTCCAGATTCTGGCTGTTTCAGTTTTCATAAATTTCCTCTATGTGCAGTTATTCCTCTGTTTTAGACCTCTAGTAGTTATTCAACAAGCACTGCAAATCTTCCAATATCAGCAGATAAGGACTACCTCTAAAGCCGAAGAAGTCTATGAAGTAGCGTAGGCGGAGCCCCGATACTTGTCACTTTTAGTTTCCATACGAGAGATGGGGAGCAGAAGCAGCTACCAGTCCTAAGACACTGGATACCGCGCAGCGTTTATACAAAAGTGATGAGAGGTGAGGGCTGTCCCTGCTCTTTGGTGTAATCAGTGTAAAGTGTGGCTTAAAGTGGTTCTAAAGGCTGAATGCCCATTGGTTCCCACTGCTGTCAATCACAGCCAGTAAATCAATGAGGAGAGAGCGGGGACGCATAGAGCAGTGGCTCGGGAGCAAGCACGCAGCGGTGCCCCCAGGGCAAGTGGCTTTCTCTGGGAAGGAGGCCTGGGACCCGAAAAGAAGAGGATTGGATCTGCTCTGTACAAAACCACTGCACAGAGCAGGTAAGTATAACATGTTTGTAATTTTTTTTTTTTTTAACAAAGCTTTAGTACCACTTTAAAATGGTGTGTGTGCATTTTAATAAATAAAATACATTTTATATAAAATAATGTTATGGTTGCTTTAATACAAATGGAGAACACTATGGATTTCCTATTTTCTCCTTTTCGAGCAATATTTATGATTTGTCTGTGGGGTTTCCTATGAGGTTTGAGTAAGAGCTGAATTTAGCACAAAACACGTCACCTTTTAACTAATGTTCCTGTCATGCCTCTGATGTCATTTTAATGCTTCAATAAAGATACCAAGGAGTGCAGCAATATTCCAGATTTGTGCATGTTACTGAATCTCAAAGACAAGCTGTGCAGCACCCGAGGTTCAAGTTAACAACATGTGAGAGTCGGAGTGGCACTAAAATAAAGGGGAAAAAAAAGCCTGAAAAAAATTAAAACGAATGCAGCCACCACATATAAAAGACTGATAAACTGCAATATATAAATATCCGTTTTTGTGTTTAGATACACTTTAAACAGGTTTCTGTTGGGGCCAACTGATCTATTTATCAAACGACTCCATTTTTAGACAGTACAAACAGCAATTCTTTAAGGTGGAACTAAAGGCAAAGATACCCATCTTTCCAACGCACCCTCCGCTGCCAGCATTTTCTTCTGTGTGCCGTTTTTCAGGCCTCTTCATTGGATGACATCAAATCTGCGCAAGCCCAATTAAACTAGTCATCCAGACACACAGAATCGGGGCGGCTGCTGTAAGTTGAGCTGTGCATGTGCAGCTCAGCTTACATTCTGGGGATCGCTGTGATCAAGCAGGTATATGTAGTTTGTAAAAGAAAAGGCACTGTGTTTTTCTTCTGCAATAAAAAAGCCTGCCTGCTCACAGTTCCACTTTAAATCAGCAAGGCCAGGAGCAAGTATTGCATCTTCACTCTGTTGCTTGGCATTGTGTCTTTCCTAGCACTTTTGCAAATTTCCGGGGGCACAACATCTTCTGCCCATTTACCCATTTTATTTCTACTAAATGCAATCAGTCTATGGAGACTTAGATTAACAATAAATACCTGGAATGGAATCAAGGAGGTTTAATAGACCATCCAGACTAGCAAGGGGAGACTGGCAAAAATGGACAGCTTCCAAAAAGTCTGCCGATAGAAAGGACTCCTTAAAAAGCAAAGGGGAGAAAGATAATTAACCAATATTCACAAATATGCATTTGCTGTTAACACTTTATGAGCCCTTTTTACTATATTATTTATTGGGATGCAAATATATGTCCCCCTCTCTCCACTCGTATTCATTACTGGAGTCACGCCTGAGCATGTTAAGATTCGTGAGCATTTTTTGTGCATTTACTAGGAGGCACAGATGTTTGTTAGGCAGGAAATTGACCATTTTTTACATACTCCCCCACTGAAGTCTATTGGGGGTCAAACAATGTGTGATCAAGCCCAAAAGAAGCTCCTGTATATTTCTGGGCATTTAGCGACAGCATGGATTTACATGGAAAGGAAGCACTTCTGGAAACATGCTACAATTTGGAGTTACCTGCAAGACATACAACTCTGGATGCAATGGTTTATAACTGAGGGAAATTTCTGATTTTCTTTGCATAGACTCCTCAGCTAATTTCAGTCTTCTTTCCACTTCTTTCTTTACCTGGGGAAATAGTAATTCTATAAAATAACACAAAGCGATCTGTGAAAAAAAGCAAAATACTTGCCTGAAAAGCCTCCAGATTATTACTTTTTAGACTGCATATCAGTTCCTAGGCAGAAAACCTGAACCTATTCAATGAATATGACTAATATAAAGCCAAGGAGTCAGCAATTATACTGTAGCTAAACCTTTAATTCAAATATCCTACATAATATCAGACTGGACTTATTACAATGGCATAAGTGCAAAAACATTTACTAATCTGCAGAGAAGACCGTGGTTTAATAGAAAATGCAGGCGTGTTGTTAATATAAATTTTTTCATGCAATTTAGAACAATACGTTTTTTAAATCTTTTTAGCTTGAATTATGTTTTATGTCACGTCCCTGACAAAAATAAAATGAAAATTCCTGTGGTACTAAGCATTATTGCTTTGCAAAAATTCTTCCAGTCCCACAATCCTCATGCTGCTTTTCTCTGGCCAAGAGCTCCGCCTGATGGTGAGATTTTGTATTGCAGTTCCTCCAGGCAACTGTACAGCTTCATGTACACGGGACATTTTTACAACCCGGAACGATTTAACTTGACAGATAGTAACCCACATTTAAAACGTCAGTTTTGCTGCGTTTACATGCCATGTTTAGCGGCATTTCAAAAAAAAAAGAAGAAAATTGAAATTAAATAGCCAAAAATTAAAAATGCCTGTAAATGAAACACGGCTAAACGTGATTTACCACATTTAGTTGCGTTTAGAAGCATTTGGCACTTGAAATGCCTTTAAACTCAGCTTCTGAACCCATTTTTTTTTGGCGTTCCAAAAAAAGCCTCTAAACTCAACTGCCTAGAAACGACTGTAAATGACCATGTGTACATGTACTGATAAGATAACAGAGGAGAGTTCAGGGGCAGCTGAAAAAAATGCCCAACTGCTCCTAAACGTTAGTTTAGCAGTAGCAGTGTACATGAGGCCTTACAATGATGCCTAAACAGACCGTATCTAGGAAGGCTGATTAGCCCTCTGTGTGATTGTAACAGTAAGCTGAGGGTTATGCTCTTTCTCATAAAGTGGGTGGGAATTGTTCACGTATAGGTGTGTCTAGCGTTTGAAAGGTAATCTCCCTAGCGGTATTCCCAAGTCTGGCTCGGGGTGAGATTTCAGTACCATAAGCGGTATTCCCAAGCCCGACTCGGGATCCCATCGCTGGATCCATGTAGGGGTTTACTTACCTTGTCCCCAGGATCCTGCTATGTCTCCCCGCTGTGATCAGCAAGCCACTGTGTCTTGCTCTATCTGTGACAGTGCCGAGCTCTAAAAAACACAGTATAGATACAGTATACTGTAATCTTACAGATTATAGTACTGTATCAAATTTTTACACATCCCTTTTGTCCCTAGTGGTTTGTGCAGTGTCCTGCATGCAGTTTTATATTATAAATACTGTTCTTTATGCCAGGAAACTGGAGATTGCCCATAGCAACCAAAAAATGTCCATTTACATCAAAAGTGCTTTTAGACCAGCTAGAAAACAGCGATAATAAATTAGAATCACTCGCAGAATTGAGCGATAGTAATTCCTGGGGAAATCCGTCATCAAACACTAAAAGTAATGACAGGGACAATTCTGCAACTCAGCACATTTCAGTGTTTTTGATTTTATTACATTATTGAATAATTTTTATTATTATTATTTCTTATAATGATTTAGTTTTTTTATTTATTTATTTAGTGCATTTTCAGTTTTGAAGAAACACACTACAGTCCATTTAACATGGTTTCCTATGGATGTAGTTCTGTGCATTTTATGGAAAGGGCCAGGGATAAAAAAAAATCTGGATTTTGGTTCCATAGACTTCAATGGATCAAAAATGTGTATTGAAAAACACAAAATGCATCTGGAATATGCAAAGTGCAACCTGCAAAGGTGTGAACCAGGCCTTAGGGTTGGTTCATGGCACTCCCATGCAATTCCCACGTGTTCCTGTGTGGTGCGATTTTGCAGCCCAATCATTTGAATGGGCTGAAAATCACACCATAACAGGGGAAAAGTAGTGCATACATTACGATTTAAAAAGCGACACTGCACCAAAGTGCTTGGTACTGCTGTATCATGTGATTTGGTGCCTGCGAAACAAATTGTGTTTGGGGTGCCATTAATATTATTAGTAGGCTTCTGATATGAACAGCCCTCACTACAGAGAAACAGGACCTACATTCCTGGGCTTCCTTGCATTCTAATCTAGACTGTGAGACATTCTACTTGTTACATATAAACAAGAATATCCACCAGATCTTGTGTTTTACTTTGTAACTATTGTGTTTGTGTCAGCAAAGGACCTGAGAGTATATGGTGTATGTGAGCCACAGAGATGTGCTTTCCTCAGTGTGAACTCCCATGAGCTAAATCCGTGGTATTGGGTAGTTCATTCACATATGCTTGTGTATGAATATATATTTACAGTATCTCACAAAAGTGAGTACACCCCTCACATTTTTGTAAATATTTTACGATATCTTTTCATGTGACAACACTGAAGAAATGACACTTTGCTACAATGTAAAGTAGTGAGTGTACAGCTTGTATAACAGTGTACATTTGCTGTCCCTTCAAAATAACTCAACACACAGCCATTAATGTCTAAATCGCTGGCAACAAAAGTGAGTACACCTCTAAGTGAAAATGTCCAATTTGGGCCCAATTGGCCATTTTCCCTCCCTGGTGTCATGTGACTTGTTAGTGTTACAAGGTCTCAGGTGTGAATGGGGAGCAGGTGTGTTAAATTTAGTGCTGTCTCTCTCACTCTCTCATACTGGTCACTGGAAGTTCAACATGGCATCTCATGGCAAAGAACCCTCTTAGGATCTGAAAAAAAAAAAAAAAAAAAAGAATCGTTGCTCTACATAAAGATGGCCTAGGGCAGTGAAGGCGAACCTTGGCACCCCAGATGTTTTGGAACTACATTTCCCATGATGCTCTGGCACTCTGCAGTGTAGTGGAGCATCATGGGAAATGTAGTTCCAAAACATCTGGGGTGCCAAGGTTCACCATCACTGGCCTAGGGTATAAAAAGATTGCCAAGACCCCAAAACTGAGCTGTAGCATGGTGGCCAAGACCATACAGCGGTTAAACAGTACAGATTCCACTCAGAACAGGCCTTGACATGGTTCATATCCAGAGGTTGTCTTTGGGAAATAGACGTTTGAGTGCTGCCAGCATTGCTGTAGAGGTTGAAGGGGTGGGGGGGTCAGCCTGTCAGTACTCAGACAATACGCCGCACACTGCATCAAATTGGTCTGCATGGCTGTTGTCCCAGAAGAAAGCCTCTTCTAAAGATGATGCACAAGGAAGCCTGCAGTTTGTTGAAGACTAGCAGACTAACGACATGGATTACTGGAACCATGTCCTGTGATCTGATGAGACCAAGATAAACTTATTTGGTTCAGATGGTGTCAAGCCTGTGTGGCGGCAACCAGGTGAGGAGTAAAAAGACAAGTGCATCTCCTATAGTCAAGCATGTTGGTGGTAGTGTCATGGTCTGGGGCTTCACGAGTGCTGCCGGCACTGGGGAGCTACAGTTCATTGAGGGAACCATTAATGCCAACATGTATTGTGACATACTAAAGCAAAGCATGATCCCCTCCCTTTCGGAGACTGGGCTGTAGGCAAGTATTACAACATGATAATGACCCCAAACACACCTCCAAGACAACCCCTGCCTTGCTAAAGAATCTGAGGGTAAAGGTGATGGACTGGCCAAGCATGTCTCCAGACCTAAACCCTATTGAGCATCTGTGGGGCATCCTCAAACGGAAGGTGAAGGTGTGCCAGGTCTCTAACATTCGCCAGCTCCGTCATGGAGGAGTGGAAGAGGACTCCAGTGGCAACCTGTGAAGCTCTAGTGAACTCCAAGCCCAAGAGGGTTAAGGCAGTGCTGGAAAATAATGGTGACCACACAAAATATTGAAACTTTAGGCCCAATTTGGACACTTAGGAGTGTATTCACTTTCGCTGCCAGCAGTTTAGACATTAATAGCTGTATGCGGAGTTATTTTGAGGGGATAGCGAATTTACAGTTATACAAGCTGTACACTCACTACTTTACATTGTAGCAAAGTGTCATTTCCTTAGTGTTGTCACATGAAAAGATATAATAACATATTTACAAAAATATGAGGGGTGTACTCACTTTTATGAGATACTGTATATCTCTATAATATATATATATATATATATATATATATATATATATAGATAGAGAGAGATACAGCATGTGTGTATTTTTATTATTAAGTTGCTTTTGGACTACATTTATGAGCTGCAGTTGAAAAAGCAGTGTAATAGTATATTTGGGCTCTGTTTGTTATTGTAGTGGAGAGAGGAGCGCTCTCATTAGGTAACCTTCCAATGAAAAGGAAGAAAAAAACAAAACAAAAAAACAGAGGGGCAAATGAAGTTGCTTCTTTAAGTGGAACTTTAGGCTAGAATTAAAGATGGACGAACAGGCAGGAATATTAATGCAGATGAGACATGCTTTAAAGTTATTTACCTGCATGTCCACCCTTGTACAGCGTAGAAAGTAAGAGGGTAATGGGACTTTATTATATTTAGAGGGTGCTCCTGGTGAGTCAGTGCGCTCGTTTCTTCCTTGAGTTCATTCCCTCAGCTCCCAGGATAGACTCGCTTCGCAGATCCTGACTTGCAGTACTGCTTATGTAGAACAATTTATATGCAAGTATTCCAGGGAGATAAACATCTTTTTTCCCCTTGTCTCTACTTTTTTTTTCTTACCATCTGGGCAAAACATTAGATCCTATTCGGTACTTTTTTTTTCAGTTATGCTATGCGTTTGCTCCTAGCGAGTGGCAACTGTGTTGAGACTATCCAATGTCATCATGTTCCCAAAACATAGCTTGACCTCAACTGTGACTTAGGCCGCGTACACACGGGCGGACTGTTCGCCCAACCTTGTCCGCTGAACAGTGTTTGGGCGGACAGTCCGCCCGTGTGTGGGCTTTCAGCGGACAGTTTCAGCGGACAGTTGGACGGACAAAGTCTTTCGGAAATTCCGAAAAACTGTCCGCTGAAACTGTGTTTGAGCGAACAGTCCGCCCGTGTGTAGGCTACTTTCGAAATGAGCAAACTGTTCCCGCTCGGAAAGTCCGCCCATTTCGAGCGCGTGTACAGGTAGGCGGGGCCCGCGAAGGAGACGTCGCGGGCTCCGCCGCCTGGAATGGGCTTAAAGGGGAACCCCAACGCCGAAAAAAATCGGCGTGGGGGTTCCCCCAAAGTCCACACCAGACCCTTGTCCGAGCACGCTACCCGGCCGGCCAGGAAAGGGGGGCGAGCGAGCGCGCCCCCCCTCCTGAGCCGTACCAGGCCGCGTGCCCTCAACATGGGGGGTGCCTTGGGGAAGGGGGGGCCGCGCGGCCCCCCCACCCCAAAGCACCTTGTCCCCATGTTGATGAGGACAAGGGCCTCTTCCCGACAACCCTGGCCGTTGGTTGTCGGGGTCTGCGGGCGGGGGGCTTATCGGAATCCGGGAGCCCCCTTTAAGAAGGGGGCCCCCAGATACCGGCCCCCCACCCTATGTGAATGAGTATGGGGTACAATGTACCCCTACCCATTCACCTGTGAAATAAAGTACAAAAAAAAACACAACACAGGGAAAAAATATTTTATTGCACAGCTCCGGGGGTCTTCCGTCTTCGGGGGTCTTCTCGCCGGACTCCTCCGCTATCTGTGTGTAGCTCTTTTGCTAGCGGAGGAGTCCGGCTTTCTTCCTCCCCGCCGCCGGCCTCTTCTCCCGACTTCGGGGGTCTTGTCCCCCTCTTCGGTTCTTCTGCCGGGCCACCGCGCCTTCTTGTAGCTCTTTTGCAGGCGGTGGCCCGGTCTTCTGTCGCCGCTGCCTTCCGTTCTTCTGCCGGGCCACCGCGCCTTCTTGTAGCTCTTTTACAGGCGGTGGCCCGGTCTTCTGTCGCCGCTGTCGTCGCCGCCGCCGCCGCCTTCCGTTCTTGTTCTTCTTGTTCTTCTTCTTCTTCTTCTCCTGGAGATGTTGACTCGACGAGCTCTCCGGCCGGAATGCCAGAGCCGCGCTGTGCGGTCACTTATATAGTGACAATGGGGCGGTGTCACATGGTATATGTCACATGGGTTGGTCACATGGGTTGAGGTCACATGGGGACTATGACATCGTAAGGGGGCGGGGTCACCATGTGACCAACCCATGTGACATATACCATGTGACACCGCCCCATTGTCACTATATAAGTGACCGCACAGCGCGGCTCTGGCATTCCGGCCGGAGAGCTCGTCGAGTCAACATCTCCAGGAGAAGAAGAAGAAGAACAAGAAGAACAAGAACGGAAGGCGGCGGCGGCGACGACAGCGGCGACAGAAGACCGGGCCACCGCCTGTAAAAGAGCTACAAGAAGGCGCGGTGGCCCGGCAGAAGAACGGAAGGCAGCGGCGACAGAAGACCGGGCCACCGCCTGCAAAAGAGCTACAAGAAGGTGCGGTGGCCCGGCAGAAGAACCGAAGAGGGGGACAAGACCCCCGAAGTCGGGAGAAGAGGCCGGCGGCGGGGAGGAAGAAAGCCGGACTCCTCCGCTAGCAAAAGAGCTACACACAGATAGCGGAGGAGTCCGGCGAGAAGACCCCCGAAGACGGAAGACCCCCGGAGCTGTGCAATAAAATATTTTTTCCCTGTGTTGTGTTTTTTTTTGTACTTTATTTCACAGGTGAATGGGTAGGGGTACATTGTACCCCATACTCATTCACATAGGGTGGGGGGCCGGTATCCGGGGGCCCCCTTCTTGAAGGGTGCTCCCGGATTCCGATAAGCCCCCCGCCCGCAGACCCCGACAACCAACGGCCAGGGTTGTCGGGAAGAGGCCCTTGTCCTCATCAACATGGGGACAAGGTGCTTTGGGCACCCCCCATGTTGAGGGCACGCGGCCTGGTACGGCTCAGGAGGGGGGGCGCGCTCGCTCGCCCCCCTTTCCTGGCCGGCCGGGTAGCGTGCTCGGACAAGGGTCTGGTGTGGACTTTGGGGGAACCCCCACGCCGATTTTTTTCGGCGTTGGGGTTCCCCTTTAAGCCCATTCCAGGCGGCGGAGCCCGCGACGTCTCCTTCGCGGGCCCCGCCTACCTGTACACGCGCTCGAAATGGGCGGATTTGCCTCCTCCTTACGTGGGCGAGTCCGTTCATTTCAAAAGTTGAGCGAACTGTTTGGCAAACAGTTCGCTGAAACAGTCCGCTCGTGTGTGGGCAAGTCCGCTCATGCAAATTTTGAGCGGACTGTTTGCCGAAACTGTTTGACGAACAAGGTTGGGCAAACAGTCCGCGCGTGTGTACGCGGCCTTATCCGTATCCTATAAACTAGGGCTGTTACTGATTAAAAATTTTGTGTCTGATTAATCGATTTTTTTTTAATCGATTAATCGACTAATTTCGATTAATTATAACGCACATACAGATCCAACTACTTTTAGCTGATCTCCTTACATTGCAGCTCTGCATTAGTCAGTGGTAAATGTGGTATACACTATATACAATCACCTGACACCTTTCCACAATCCATGACTTAACTTCACAGTTCACACAAACACGTTTTAAATTCAAACTGTAGCACTGACGTAAGTCATTTTTTTTCCACAGTAGCGTGACAATCCCTCCACCTCTGGTCTAACTAATCATTCTCACCTTGTGGCATGGACCCCTGTGCAAACAGGTGGTCATGCATGCGGGTATCAAAAGGGTTAACACAGACCATAAACTTCTCTCACAATCTCAGGTCATGGGTAGAAAGAAAAGATCAAAGTGCTCACCGCTTAAGTATAAGATTAAATTTTTGTGTTCAAACACAAACTACTCACATAAAGATTATAAAAACACAGCATGTAAAGCCAACAATTGTGTTAATTCCGTAGGGCAGCAGCATGTGGCGTCATGCGTAGCTCCTCCCCCGTACACGTTACGTTCAATCAGAAACTTCAACGTCACCAGACTCCTCCCCCCTTCCCTTCATTAGCAGACGGAGGCACTTGGGGAAGGGGGAGGAGTCCGGTGACGTCACCGGATCTCCGGCGGAACTCCCTGAAGACCTGGGAAGTCAGCGGAGAGGTAAGTACCGGGCAAAATAATTTTGATCGATCAAAAAAATGTCGATCGATCAAAAAATGTAACGATTAATCAAGGAATTAATCTTTAATTTTCATAGCCCTACTATAAACCATTTTTATTCATACCCAAACAAGCATTTGGCTATTTATATCAGTTACTTTCATGGGGCACTATGCGATTTCAGATGTGTGCATGTATTCAAATATGAATTCTTCTTTTTTGTATGTTATCGTTTTGTATATAGCTTTAAATACACGTGTTCAATCATATATCACATGTTATGAGGTATGTTTTTGTTTTTATGCCAATTAAACAACCTACATAATTTCTCCTACCACGTGTCTTGTGCCTCACACAAAGTCCCAAAAAAAAACTCTTTTTGCCCTTGTACAGTGAGCTGTAAATGCACACCTCAAATTCACTGTACAATGTGTAATCTCAGTGTCATCCTTGCCCAGGTTGCTTGGGGACGTCACATCTCTGGAGCCGAGAGGAGTATAATTCCCCCCCTTCCTGTTCTGGGCATGTCTTAGTGTTTGACTGACAATGACTCGGTACTAAAACACTGTATTCAAATTTGTTTTGTTTTTTTAGAAAGCTATAGCTTTCTCTTGGTGGATTTTATAACCATTAACCAATAATCAAATTTTGCAAAGCGTTCTTTTATTGGATGAGGTGAAGAGTGCGACATCAACACTCTGCCTCTCCACCACATCCAATCAGAGAACACTTTGCATCCATTCAGAAAGTGCAAAGCATTCTCTGAAGGTGCCCGTTCTGAGCTGCCCAACCTCCTGTGTTCACAATCCAACTGGCTGGCCACTCAGCATGGGACACGGAAGTGGAGATCAGTGAGTAGCGGTGTCTACTAAAGTGATTCCCACCTTTTAGGGGCATCAGTTAGGTATGGTATATACATAGTTAGATTTATACAAGCTGCTCAAATGTAAAATTGTACCATGCCTGGAATTCATCTTTAACCAAAACTGAAATGATATAGTTCGCCCATTTGAAAGAGCAAGGGCCTAGTCACACCAGTAGCGATTCCAGTTTGCTGTGTTCTAATCTGCATTCATACTGTATGGTAGATTACAAATCTATTCATGTCAATGAAGACTGCTGTTACCAGAGCTCCAGCTTAGGGTAGAAGCGACCTATGGATTTCCATTCAAATCACAAATGGAGAAATCTTATTTATGAAGTTTAAAAAACATGTTAAGTCAAGCAAAGTCACGTGCAATACTACATGTGTTTTAATAATAGCTATAGTATATACATGTAGTGTATACACATGTAGTATATAGGCTATATGCAGTATATATATATTTTTTTTTTCTTCGCCATACCGTTTCCAGAACTTGTGAAAGCTTCTCAGGAGTACGACATCCTCTGCTCAGCAATGCCTGTATGACACAGTGGAGTATTAATAGGAATTGCCAACCCACTTTGCCATAATAACATGACTCATCCTTTATACAAAGCATTCTTCAGAAAAAATAGATTTTTCACTTTACATACCAATTGTATAAAACTGTAAATTGTAAAGCAAACCATTAGTCCATGGGGAAGAGAATCCTATCATTCCTCAGACACCCCTGCTATTAACCCTGCATTGTATGTGGACGATGTGCGATCGTGACTGGGAGCGCATTAGAGGGGAGGCTTTGGGGGATCAGTCACAGTGCTGGAGGGACCCTGCTAAAGCCAGGACTAAGGGAAGTATTTCTCCTAATTCCTGTACCCCTAGACTTAACAAGGCTGCAAGGGTCTAATTCCTGGAGCTTGGCTTTGTTTTTGTTTTAAAAAAACAAAACAGAAAAAACAAACAAAAACACTTTATTGGTTACATACAGCTCAAACAAACCAGATAGTCAGCCACATAAACTGTACATTATACACAAATAACCCTGATTCATGCCAACACAAACATAAGACAACTGACATAGCAAAAACAGTGATTGTAAGGGTTTTTTTTTTTTTTTTTTAAATAACAAACATATCATACTTACCTCCACTGTGCAGCTCATGGCCCCAAACCTCGTCTTCTGGGGTCCCTCAGTGGCTCCCCTTATCAGATGACCCCCAAGGAGAAGTGCTCTTTAACCATAGGGGGAGTCTCTGATTTCCAGTGTAGCATTATCATTTTACAAGCTTGAAATAAGGTCCCAGTAATAGCCTCTCTAATATGATTTTCCCATTCAAACTTGTTTAATAGACTAAGCAAACAACGTTTAGGGTCCAAAGGAGGCGAAACTTAAAGCAGAGTTCCGGCCACAGAATTTTTTTATTTTTTTTAACAGGCATCCCATCATAATGTATTAATAACAAATATATATATATATATATATATATATATATATATATATATATATATATATATATATATATATTTGCGGTATGACACACCGCACCTCCGATCATGGTATGAAGCCTCTGACAGAGGCTTTTTACCACGTGATCAGCTGTGACTAGGGATGCACCGAAATTTCGACCGCCGAAACATATCGGCCCGAAAATGCCCTTGTCGGCAATTTGCCAAGAGAAATCCGGCCGATAATGGAGCCGAAAATTGGGCGGGGCTCCGCCCCTGGTGCCGCCCTATAGCACAGGAGAGCCGCCTCCGCCCCCTGTTTGATCACAGCATTGGGAACATCACAGCTTTCCTTTTTAATAGCTGTGTGTTCCCAGCCGCACGCTGTCACATACAGCCCCTCCCCCTTGTCTGGGGAACTTTGATAGACAGATCACCCGTCCCAGGACTGGATGGGTGATCTGTCCCAGGATTGGTTGGGTGACACTCTGGCTGGCTGCAAAATGGGGGCACACTCTGGCTGGTTGCAAAATGGGGGCACACTCTGGCTGGCTGCAAAATGGGGGCACACTCTGGCTGGCTGCAAAATGGGGGCACACTCTGGCTGGCTGCAAAATAGGGGCACACTCTGGCTGCATCTGACAGGCACTGGTGAGGCTGCATTGATCTCCTGTACCGCGTCCCCAGTCTCTGACCGTCTCCTGTACCACGTCCCCAGTCTCTGTCCGTCTCCTGTACCACGTCCCCAGTCTCTGTCCGCCTCCTATACCACGTCCCCAGTCTCTGTCCGTCTCCTGTACCACGTCCCCAGTCTCTGTCCGCCTCCTATACCACGTCCCCAGTCTCTGTCCGTCTCCTGTACCACGTCCCCAGTCTCTGTCCGTCTCCTGTACCACGTCCCCAGTCTCTGACCGTCTCCTGTACCACGTCCCCAGTCTCTGACCGTCTCCTGTACCACGTCCCCAGTCTCTGTCCGTCTCCTGTACCACGTCCCCAGTCTCTGTCCGCCTCCTATACCACGTCCCCAGTCTCTGTCCGTCTCCTGTACCACGTCCCCAGTCTCTGTCCGCCTCCTATACCACGTCCCCAGTCTCTGTCCGTCTCCTTTACCACGTCCCCAGTCTCTGACCGTCTCCTGTACCACGTCCCCAGTCTCTGACCGTCTCCTGTACCACGTCCCCAGTCTCTGACCGTCTCCTGTACCACGTCCCCAGTCTCTGACCGTCTCCTGTACCACGTCCCCAGTCTCTGACCATCTCCTGTACCACGTCTCTAGTCTCTGACCGTCTCCTGTACCACGTACCCAGTCTCTGACCATCTCCTGTACCACGTTCCCAGTCTTTGACCGTCTCTTGTATAAACAATTTTTTTTTGAATATGTTTCAGTATCGGTGCTGTTTCGGTTTTCGGCCTAGTGTATTTTTCATTTTCGGTATCAGGTTCCGCACCAAAAAACCCATTCGGTTCACCCCTAGCTGTGACCAATCACAGCTGATCATTGCATGAACCAGGAAGTGCCGGTAAACGGCTTTCCTTGGTTGACGCTGACAGCGAAAGCCGACGGAGGCTCTCCCTGTCTGGGGGGGGGGGGGGGGGTTCTGTGCTGATCATCAGCACGGTGCCCATCAGTGCCCATTACCTGTCAGCCTGTACTCCTCTATAAATGCCCATCAGTGCCCACAACAGTGCCAATCAGTGCCCACAACAGTGCCAATCAGTGCCCCATCACTAATATAGGTCAGTGCCCCAAAGTGCCACTCAGTAATGCCTATCAGTAGCTCAACAGTGCCCATCAGTTTTGTTTTTTTTCAAAATTGTTGGTCTTTTTTCGTTTATAGCGCAAAAATTTAAAAAACGCAGAGGTGATCAAATACCACCAAAAGAAATCTCTATTTGTAGGAAGAAAATTATAAAAATGCAGTTTGGGTACAGTGTTGCATGACCGCGCAATTGTCAAAGTGCGACAGCGCTGAAAGCTAAAAATTGTCCTGGGGGGGGGGGAGTACCTGGTACTGAAGTGGTTAACAAAGCATTTCCTGATTCTATGCAGAGTTCTCTGCTCAAGCCCACTCAAAAAAATATCAGGCAGTCTGCCAAGTTTCACAACATTCCTCAGGGCGGAGCAAACTATAAACATTGTAACGTTTTGTTCTTCAGATCAAAGGAATGAACTTTGGCCTGTAAATGAGGGAAGTTTAACCACTTAAAGACTAAACCTTTTACTGACATGTGTTGGTTTCAAGTTAAAACCATTACTTTTTGCAAGAAAATTTTGTTGAGAAAAAGCTGTGATGCCACCTCACCTGTTTTAACCCCATTTTTGTAAACAAATGCACCTGCGGTTGAGGGGCGTTTGGGCGCTTCTCCATTTACTTGACTGTGTCAGGTGAACCTTCGCCGTGGGCATAAAGCATGGCAGCTTAGGCATATAAACACCCCCTGTCCGCTGCCTATTGCTGCTCCCTAACCGCAAGACTAAAAGACAAAGTTTGACTCAGAAAATGTTACTAACTTTACTAAATTTTACTAACCCCCCTCAATAAATCTAGGTCACTGGCGCAGAAATAACAAAGGATCAGAATAACATTCAGGTAGTTTCCTCAGAATGAGTTCAGCCATGGCAGCCTCCATGTTTCTCTCATTACAGCTTCCCTTTAACCCTTCTACTCCCACTGATATATGTCACTTGTCAGTGACAGCAGCAGGAGATTTTACACAAATCTGATAAGTCAATAATCGGTTGTCAGTTGGAAGCATTCAGCTGTGCTTCCACACACCTCTGGTAGTGCAGCCCCTGAGGTCTGAGATGGGACCTGGTACCACCAGCATGCTGGGTTCTGCCAGGTAGAGTGAAGGGAGACCAGCATGTCCATTCTGATCTCCATTATCTACTGACAGCCTGGAAGCAAAGTGCATAACATCCATTCCGGTTTCACCTATCACTTTCCCTGCGGCTGGGGAAAAAGCTAATAGAGTGTGATCTGTGTTCCATTAGCTTCAGTGGATGACAGGTGAGACATCAGGGGTCTAAAAGTCTCATATGTGCTACTATATATGGTCCCCCATATGACAAAAAATTAAGTTTACTGAAAAAAGGTAAAAAAACATGTTGCACTCAAGTACCTAACACCAACCCCCCCAAAAAAAGAAGTTGAGTCACCCACTCCCCCCACTCAAATGTAAACACACTTAAGGGAGCTTCATTTGTGACATACAAAAAAAAATTGCTGCCTACACTAGAGTGAGATCAATAATTCTAGGCCCATTATTGCTGGGTAACTCTAAACCACGGGTCTCCAAATTATGGCTCGGGGGTTAGATGCGGCCCTTTGCCTGCCTTTATCTGGCCCGTAGGGCACTATTCCTCCCATTGATACACACGATGGGGCACTATTCCTTGCACTGACACCAATGATGGGGCACCATTTCTTCTCTTGATACAAACAATGGGGCCCTATTCCTCCAACTAATGCCAATGATGGGGCACTATTCCATGCACTGACATCAATGATGGGGCAATATTCCTTGCACTGTCACCAATGATGGAGCACTATTCTTCCCACTGACACCAATGATGGGGCACTATTCCATGCACTGACACCAATGATGGGGCACTATTCTTCCCACTGACACCAATGATGGAGCACTATTCCATGCACTGACACCAATGATGGGGCACTATTCCATGCACCGACACCAATGATGGGGCACTAGTCTTCCCACTGACCCCAATGATGGGGCACTATTCCATGCACTGACCCCAATGATGGGGCACTATTCCTTGCACTGACACCAATGATGGGGCACTATTCCATGCACTGACACCAATGATGGGGTAATATTCCATGCACTGACACCAATGATGGGGCACTATTCCTGGCACTGACACCAATGATGGGGCACTATTTCATGCACTGACACCAATGATGGGGCACTATTCCATGCACTGACACCAATGATGGGGCACTATTCCTGGCACTGACACCAATGATGGGGCACTATTCCATGCACTGACACCAATGATGGGGCACTATTCCTGGCACTGACACCAATGATGGGGCAATATTCCTGGCACTGACACCAATGATGGGGCACTATTCCTGGCACTGACACCAATGATGGGGCAATATTCCTGGCACTGACACCAATGATGGGGCAATATTCCTTGCACTGACACCAATGATGGGGCACTATTCCATGCACTGACACCAATGATGGGGCACTATTCCATGCACTGACACCAATGATGGGGCACTATTCCATGCACTGACACCAATGATGGGGGAATATTCCATGCACTGACCCCAATGATGGGGCACTATTCCATGCACTGAAACCAATGATGGGGCACTATTCCATGCACTGACACCAATGATGGGGCACTATTCCATGCACTGACACCAATGATGAGGCACTATTCCATGAGCTGACATCAATGATGGGGCACCATTTCTTCCCCTGATACCAACACTATTCCTCCCACTAATGCCAATAATGGGGCATTTTTACTCCCATTGGTGTCAGGGCATTTTCTACTCCCACTGGCCACAGTCTGGCCCCCCTCAAAGTCTGAAGGGCAGTACACTGGCCCTTTATTCAGAAAGTTTGGAGCCCCCTGCTCCCCCCGCTTTTAAAGCTTGCCTATTGAAAATCATTCCATTGGATATTATGATTGTGTGGGCTTCATCTGACTTTTTTTCTTCAAAAAATCCGAGGGACCTAGAACATGTTTTAAATCTGTCCGACGGTATTCATTTTTATCTGGAAAACCGTTCGTCTGTATGCTGGTCCGACGGAGCAAATACGACGCAAGGGCAGCTATTGGCTACTGAACTTCCCTTTCTAGTCCCGCTGTACATCATCACGTTCAAAACGAGCGGTGAGATCGTGTGTAGGTAAGTCCATTCGGTCGGAAAGACCGTCTGACCTTTTCTGCCGGAAAGTCCGGTCATGTGTATGCGGCATAACGGTTGACATTTTGGGTATCTATCTAATCAGTGTGACCTCACCTTTTATATTTTACTAAAACAAACTAGGTAATATACATTTGTGTGCACTAAAATTCCGGTAAGTGTACTTTTTTTTTTACTGACATTTTGCACTTGATGAACCATTGCACCAATACCCTGTGACGTAAACCAATGTCACCACTAGCACCATTTTATTCTCCAGGGGGGTGGTAAAGCAGTGGTAATAGGAGGAGAATACCTTGTGATATTCCTGGGTGAACTGCTCCTCATCTGTGAAGCTGACATGCATTTGGTATTGCTCTATGAAAATGTTGTCAGTGTAGAAGCAAGCACAGGAATAGGAGAGTCCGCTGGAGCCGTGTGCCATGGTACAGAGCTCCCATCACAGTGCACTCCTCCATACACACAGCTACCTCTCTCTACTTCCGGCCACGTGACAGACGCGCCCCGCCCCACACTTAGGGATCGTCTGTAAATACATACTCGGTCCTGTGCAGTACTGTACTCTAGTGCTGTGTGCGTTGTATTGAAGTGAAGAAGTGTGACACGAACCTTTAGCTTGTGTCACAATTAATGAAGTCCCCAGGAAACTGTTCCCCTTGTGTGCATTAGGACAGGGCCATGTAGTCTGTCTGTGGATACATTTTCTATCCTAGTTATTGAGTTCCTGGAGCTGGCAGCATGGAGGATCAGAGGGTGCTCTAGCAATCAGCTGCCCATCTCCAGGTTCCCATGTCACAACTGCACAAGGCTGACCATGGAGCCCCTTCAGGTGGCAGAGGAGGTGGTGGAGTCCAGTCCCAATAAGCTGGAAGATATTTACAGACTGCTGGCTGAAGGTTCATTTCCATCTTCCTTCTGCTCCATCAAGAAGAAAAACCTGAAAAGATATGCCCGCAAGTTTATCCTAGAAGGTCAGATGATATGATCACTATGTGTGGGGGCAATGCCACCCAGAGTAGACGTACCACCGATCGCCAACCGCTCATAGAAGCTTTAACATGTTCATTTCATTTGAAAAGGTTTATTAAAGGAATACCTATCATGAGGGCCTTGTTCAGGCACTTCCTGTTATAGGGTGACAACTGGCTTTCAGTTGTGTACCTTCGTTGTCACTATGGATTAAGGCGTGTTCGCAAGTCCACGTGCCTGTGCCTGCCAGGAAGCTCACACTCTGTAGCGCTAATCACAGGTAGTGAGTAAGGATGAGCACCGGCGTGTTCGCACACTCCATGTGCAGAGCCCACCAGGAAGACGGCGCAACGCTGCGCTAATCACAGGCAGTGAGACATTGCCCCAATGCGCGGCTGCAGAGATCGGGAAATGTCTCACTGCCTGTGATTAAAGGAGCGCCGTGCCGACTTACTGGCGGGCTCTGCACGTGGAGTGTGCGAACATGCCGGAGCTCATCCCTAGTAGTGAGACAATTCCCAATCCACAGCTAAACAAATTGGGAAATGTCTCACTACCTGTGATTAACGCTGCAGAGTGTCAGCTTCCTGGCTCAGGCACGTGGACTTGCGAACACACCTGAGGTCATCCTTACTAGGGTTGAGCTGAAATGTTTTTGAATCCTAGTACAGACCCACCAGAGTTTTCCTACCAGGCAATAATAAACATTGGGGATTATTTACAAAAGGCAAATCCACTTTGCACTATTAGTACACTTAGGCTGGATTCACACCAATGCAGTTTTTGTGCTTTTTGCAGATTTGCACTACAGAATGTGTTCCATAGGAAACCATGTTAAATGTACTTTAGTGCAAAATGCAAAAAGCACTTAAAACTGCATAGGTGTGAATCCAGCCTTAGAAGTGCAGTCACTGGAAAACTGAAATGAGGGGAAGCTCTGCTGATTTTCTCATCCAATCATGTGCAAGCTAAAATGCTGTTTTTTTATTTTCCTTGCATGTCCCCCTCAGATCTACAGTGACTGAACTTCCATATGCACTTGTAGTGCAAAGTGGATTTGCCTTTTGTAAATAACCCCCATAGTGTAATGAATCTGCACTGTGATAGCACGTGACTGCTGGCAGAAATTTGACATACCCAAACCTAAAGACTTAGACCCTTTTCACATGGGCGGCCCAATCGGGTCTCAAACTTAATCGAACCATCCATTACACTCTATGAAGCGGCGGATGTCAACTGACAGCTGATCTTATCTGCTAAAAACAGATGGATCGTTCCCCATGCATCTGGCAGATCGAATCGGGTGAGAGTCAGAAGGAAATAAGCAGGCAGTCCATTTCCATCTGACAGCTCATGTAGAGAACAACGGCTGTGTTTGACAGACCTTTCATCTACCTGTTCCGCGAGGATCGGTGTAGATATCCCCCTCTGAGCAGGCGGACTCCGTTAGTGTGAAAAGGGGCTTACAGTATCATGTGTTGATGCAGGCATTGCATCATTACACGATATTGTAATACCAGGGTTTTACAATATTGTGTAATGATGCAGTGCCTGCATCAAGAAAGCTGTCACTATACAAAGCCAATCATAAGCAGCCGGGGCATTTCCCACAGACAGATGTATACACGCACCTTTTATCTGTGCGGCTTCAGAGCCCAGTACAGTTCCAGCTTCCTGGCAGTATCACTCAGGTGGGTTCAGACTAGGACATATCTGAGCTCATCCCTAGTTGTCACCCTGTCTCCATGCACTTGGTCCCCCAAGGGATTCCACAAGGATTTTTAAACTCTGGTGCTACTTCTCTAACTCCAGCCAGAATTTTTCAAATTTGAAGATTTACAACCTCTGCTGGGTTTTTATTGCTCTCTGTTTTCTCATTAAGAATTTTTTTCTAATTTTTTGAATGCACACGCATTTAAAAAAAATAAACCTCAAGTTTTTCTGGTTCAATAAGTTTTATTGCAGAAGTAGTATTAAACATACAACAATGTTAAAGGCACCTAGATTGCCCATGCAGGGGCTAGAACTGGCGCATAAGAGACAAAAACAAAAAAAGGAAAAAAACCTCTGGCTTTTAACCTGAAAGGTGGACACGCGTTTTGTGCTGACTGAAGGGTGAGCGTGCAGGGTAAGTTACAGTACACAAGACTAGAGCACATACCTGTGTTATTGATATATTATGCCTGAAAAAGTTACTATATTGGATCCCCCCCAAAAAAATCTCCAGGCACCTCATCCGATTTGCACAATACAAACAACGTAATTACTGCATACAGAGTTTTTGAGGTGTCAGCGTGTTACATTCAAAGCAATATCCAGTCATTTGTCTAAAACCGTAGATTTTTTTTACATTTATAATAATAATATAAAATCCTCATTACATAGTAGGTTACAAACTCTTCAAACATGATACATGTCAAAGAACATGATTTCATTTTCCATAGAGCATTCTTCTACACATTCTGCTTATAATTCGTATTCCATTCAGACTGACTGTCTATCTCAGAATATGCCATAGCTCCCAACTGTCCCTGATTTTTAGGGAACGTCCCTGATTTGGAGCAATGTCCTTCTTTCATCCTCATTTGTCCCTCGTTTTGGTCTGATCTATAGAGTTGTATATAAAATGCATTATTTGTCTTTCAAAAGGTGTTTCTCAGTGCTCAACCATTCATCTAATTTCTAAATTGCTGCATTTGTAAATTTAAAAAGGCAGTATAAAGGAATAGTAGTGGTAAAAAAGCCCTTGTGGGTTTTTTTTTGTGTAATTTTCCTTTAAGGGGGAGTGGCAGGGGGTGTGTCCCATGCAGGGGCGGATCCAGGGGGGGCAACGGGTCAATTGCCCCCTCCGAGAATACCGCCAGCTGATGACAGCACGGCCGGTTCCGCGGGTCCAATCGCGGCCGGTTCCGCGGGTACCCGCGGGCCGGTTCCGTGAGTCCAATTGCGGCTGGTTCCGCGGGTCCAATCGCGGCCGGTTCCGCGGGTCCAATCCAGGGGCGGATCCAGGGGGGGGCAACGGGTCAATTGCCCCCTCCGAGAATACCGCCAGCTGATGACAGCACGGCCGGTTCCGCGGGTCCAATCGCGGCCGGTCCCGCGGGCCGGTTCCGTGAGTCCAATCGCGGCTGGTTCCGCGGGTACCCGCGGCCGGTTCCGCGGGTCCAATCGCGGCCGGTTCCGCGGGTCCAATGATGCTTACATACATTGGCTAATAGGTGTCCCTCGTTCCCATCTCAAAAAAGTTGGGAGGTGTGATATACCACAAATGTCACAGATGAATGGTGGCTATGATAGACAGTCAATTGATGTACATGTGTAAGGGAATACTGTATGAAAAATGACATCTACTATGTTTGAAGAGCCTACGTTTACTTAACATTAACATAAAGAAATCAGCAAAGGGACATTACTTACTTTTAGTGAGATCTAGTACTCTATCCTACTTTTGCCAGAATCGTCCTTCCCATGCCCCACAACCACTGTTGTAAAAATTCCCCCAGATTTTACAAACCATCTCTCATATAGGTGTGAGCATATTTGTAAATTGCATCATAAAGTGGAACTTCTAGAAAACAGATTAATTCCTATAGTGGGAAATACATATACAGTGCCTTGAAAAAGTATTCACACCCCTTGAAATTTTGTCATGTTATAACCAAAACCATAAATGTATTTTTTGGGGGATTTTGTGTGATAGACCATAAAGTGGCACATAATAGTGAAGTGGAAGGAAAATGATAATGGGTTTTCAAAATGTTTTACAAATAAATATGTGAAAAGTGTGGCGTGCATTTGTATTCAGCCCCCCCAAGTCCATACTTTCTAGAACCACCTTTCTCTGCAATTACAGCTGCAAGTCTTTTTGGGGATGTCTCTACCAACTTTGCACATCTAGAGAGTGGAATTCTTGCCCATTCTTCTTTGAAAAATAGCTCAAGCTCTGTCATACTGGATGGAGAGCCGTGAACAGCAATTTTTAACTCTTGCCACATATTCTCAATTTAATCTAGATCTAGACTTTGACTGGGTCATTCTAACACATGAATATGATTTGACCTAAACCATTCCATTGTAGCTCTGACTGTATTTTTAGGGTTGTTATCCTGCTGGAAGGGGAACCTCCACCCCAGTCTAAAGTCTTTTGCAGACTCCAACAAGTTTTCTTCTAAGATTGCCCTGCATTTGGCTTCATCCATCTTCCCACCACCTCTGATCAGCTTCCCTGTCTCTGCTGAAGAAAAGCATCTCCACAAAATGATGCTGCCACCACCATGTTTCACAGTGGGGATGGTGTGTTCAGGGTAATTTGCAGTGTTTTAAATTTTGGTCTCATCTGACCAGAGCACCTTCTTCCACATATTCGCGGTATCCCCCTCATGGCTTCTTGCAAACTGCAAACAGAACTTTATATGGCTTTCTTTTAACAATGGCTTTCTTCTTGCCACTCTTCCATAAAGGCCAGATTTGTGGCGTGCACGACTAATAGTTGTCCTGTTGACAGATTCTCCCACTGAGCTGTGGATCACTGCAGCTGCTCCAGAGTTACCATGGGCCGCTTGGCTGCTTCTCTGATTAATGTTCTCCTTGCCCGGCCTGTCAGTTTAGATGGACGGTCATGTCTTGATAGGTTTGCAGTTGTGCCATACTCTTTCCATTTTTGGATGATGGATTGAACAGTGCTCTGTGAGATGTTCAAAGCTTGGGATATTTTTTTATAACCTAACCCTGCTTTAAACTTCTCCACAACTTTATCCTCGATTTGTCTAGTGTTTTCCTTGGCCTTTATGATGCTGTTTGTTCACCAAGGTTCTCTAACTAACCTCGGAGGGCTTCACAGAACAGCTACATTGATACTGAGATTAAATTACACACAGATGGACTCTATTTACTAGATTTAGGGGTATCAGAGTAAAGGGGGCTGAATACAAATGCACATCACACTTTTAATATATTTATTTGTAAAAAAAAATTGAAAACTATACTTTCCTTCCACTTCACAGTTATGTGCCACTTTGTGTTGGTCTATCACATAAAACCCCAATAAAATACATTTACATTTTTTGTTTGTAACGTGACAAAATGTGGAACATTTCAAGGGGTATGAATACTTTTATAAGGCACTGTATGTTTACTGTTTTACCTGCAAAAGTAATCATGACTATTCAGTCGTTCCTGGGATTGGCTAACTGCTCTTTTTTTGTTTTTTGGTTCAGATGGCTGCTTGTACTATGTTGGCCCAAAAAATGAAGAAAAGAGAGAAGTAGTTGTGGATCCAGAAAAAAGACATAATATCTTCCTAGAGAGCCACCTAACAGAGTCTGGGCATCACTTAGGCCAGAAGAAAACTGTGAACAGGATTCAAAGCAGATATTACTGGCTTGGTGTAGTAAAGGATGTAATAGATTGGGTAAGTATGTGATAAATTAAAGTGGAACTAAACCCAAACTATTTAATGGTTTGCCTATGTCAAGTCATCAAATCACACATCATGTGCAGTACCATGGCAGCTGCAGGTCAAACAGAAATGAACATGGCAGCTTCCTTGGCTGTAAAGATAGAAGGGGTTGTTTCGACTTTAAAAAGTTGACAAAGAGAACAATCACATGATCTGTAATGAGTACCTATACCAGTGATGGCGAACCTTGGCACCCCAGATGTTTTGGAACTACATTTCCCATGATGCTCAACTACACTGCAGAGTGCAAGAGCATCATGGGAAATGTAGTTCCAGAACATCTGGGGTGCCAAGGTTCGCCATCACTGACCTATACTTACCTTCATTTCACACCCCTGCTGCACCTCCTGCTGCACCTTTTGTCTGCTCTGATCAAGGAGTTCCTCTCCTATGTAACCCCAAGTCACAACTTGAAGCTTACATAGGACTGGAGGACTCTGTACATGCCCCTGTGTGATAGAGTTGTGTGAGTCGCCAAGCACCCATTCTGTAAGGTAGCAGGAAGAGCAGTGGGTAACATGCCCCCCCCCCATACCCACAAGTACCAAGCATTTTCTGGTACTGATATGTTGCTTTGCTCTGCTTTGATAAAGTATAGGTTCACTTTAATCAATACGTTTCTAAAGACAATCTACAGTACTATTTTCTGTCCTCTCTGGGGATTAAATTCTGCAGAAATCCACATGCCTGTACGTTTTTACATCCCATGGAAAAAAGTTGGGTGGAGGTGGACAGTTCCCGCAGAAGATGAGAATGCCAGCAACAATAGAGATTTAGTAAACAGGGCAGCCAGATGCATACAATAAATGCCAGGTTGGAAACTAAAATAGTTTAGCAGGTGGGATGTATCTCCTGAATCGATATACTGTAAGTAAAAAACATGTTTGTCTGAAGTCTACCTTTTTTAAATCCAAGAATTGGCGTACAGTGTTATGTTTATTTATTTGCATTTCTGTGTTTCCTGGTGTAGATCAAAGTATGTGAAACTTGTCAGAACGCTGAATATCACAAGTACCCCTGTAAAAAATTCAAACCCGTGAAAGTGGATTATCCGTGGGAAGTCCTAGGAGTAACATTCCATGGTATGAATAACTCATGGCCTCTGGAATTGCATGGAAGCAACTTTGATTTTTTTTTTTTTATTATTCTTTTTTTAAATGTAATAAAACATTTTTTTTAAATAAATTACATCTGCCAATTGAAATGGCAAATTTAGTTTTTAATATCCTCTTAATTAAATATTTTTTTATAACCTCTTAAACTACAAAATGATTTGTACGAAAAATAATGTGTGTTTGTCAGCACTTACAGTAAGTGTCCATTGATGATGCATATATAACCCAAGGTGTTAATGCCCATGTAATAATGTGTGTTGTGTTTAAGGCAGCCCATTCATTGAAAATAGTCTACAACACACCACAATAGATGCTTGACCCTTTTTTTTTAAAATAAAGTAGCACACCACAATGCACCATATATGTGTGGTTTGTTGGCTCTACGGTAAAATGCTTTGGGGTACCATTTGCAATGAATGGTGTTGCATATAAACAGGTGTGTTGCTATACATTGTGGCATCACATGTTTTAGCCCTCGTTGCCATAGTGCACCCCATAGTACCCAATGGGCCCTTAAAGATATGCAGTCAAGGACAAAACACTTTGTAAATATGTATGTCATTGTCCAGAACAAAGACTGACCACACAGCTTCCAGAGTAGCTCCCCCTGTTGTGCTCTTTATTATAATGGGGGTTGAGTTTTTGTGATTTGGACCTGCTCAACTGAAGGAACACTGATGGAAGAAATGACCACACATTGATTCTGCTTAGTTTTTTATTTATGTGTGTGCATAATAATCTATATGAAAATTTCAGTGAAAAATTTGCGTTTTTTCTTTCTTTCTTTCCACATAAGGCCCCTTTCACACATGCTGTCCGTTTGTCCATTTTTCATTCATCCGTTGATGGATGAAAAACGGACATCAATGAAACTCTATGGAAAAATGGATGTAAATGGATAATCGCCCATTTACATCAGTCTACATTCACATCCTTCATCATCCATTTTTTTTAAACTGATCAAAACTCTATATTGCTTCCGTTTAAAAAAACGCATCGGACAAAAAAATGGATGTAAACTGACAAATGGTGAGTTTTTCATCAGATTTTGCATTGGGAGTGGATGAAAAAAAAACTGATGAAAAACTGATGAGCACTGATCAATTCTTCATCCATTTTGACGTGACTGAAGTGATCAAATGAATGGTCCACATTTGTAAAAGGGGTCTTAAAGAGGAAGTAAACCCTGATGGGTTTACTTCCTCTTTGATTCCCTGCAAAGGTAAAGCATAATGGACTACTATGCATCGCATGCATTTTGGCAAATATCTCTATATATCTATATCTATCTATCTATCTATCTATCTATCTATCTATCTATCTATCTATATATATACCTATATTTTAATCTAGGCTTACCTGTAGGTCAAAGTGGTTTGTAAGGGTTTACAACCACTTTAAGGATTTCCGCCTGCCCCTTTAAAAATCAAAAGTCAGCAGCTACACATACTGTAGCTGCTGACTTTTAACATTAGGACACTTACCTGTCCAGGAGTCCAGCGATGTCAGCAACGCAGCCGATGTTTACATCGGCTGGTCGGGGAACCTGGCAGTGTAGCCATTTCCCTAATGCGCATGCGTGAAGCGAGCTGCGCTCTCTCACTGGCCCGGCAGAAGGGGAGGGAGGGAGGAAGGAGGAGGGGGGGGGCCGAGCTGCTGACATACTTCACCGCAGCCTGGTTTCACAGAAGTGGGGACATGGTACCTGTAAAAAACAGGTACCCCCTGAAAGGTGCCAAATGTGGCACCGGAGGGGGCGGGGAGGAATCGGATAAGTGGAAGTTCCATTTTTGGGTGGCACTCTGCTTTAAGGTTTTTTTGTTTTTTTAAGAAGCTACATTGGGCTTGAGTGGTCAATTAAAGTTACAAATAGTGTCCAGTGTTCTGGTTACTAGAAATGAAATATACACTATAGGGAATATGCGGATGATGTAGGTGTTATATCAGTATACTCTGACATATTTCTCTCTTTGATTTTTATAGGGCCATTTCCTCCAAGCTCTCAGGACAGTACATATGTAATAATGGTAACTGACTTTTTCACAAAGTGGACAGAAGCCATGGCAGTTTCTAGAAATGATGCAGCTTCTGTAGCCAAAGTGTTGTCCTCTGTATATTACAGGTGTGTATGTAAATTGTACTGATTGCAGTAATCCCCAGTGTTCTTTCCTGCACTTCAGGGAAATGATTAAGAAAATGAATCAAGTGAAATATGTAAATGAGAACCTGTGACTTTCTAAAGAGCCAGGACTGATCACATCCTAAAGTTATTATTATTCACGATTTATATAGCGCCAACAGTTTACGCAGCGCTTTACAATGTATAGGGGGGACAACACAATTCCAGTACAATACAAAAGGTACAGGAGGGCCCTGCTCGTAGAGCTTACATTCTAAAGGGAGAGGGTGGTGGTACAAAAGGTAATGATGGGGGTGGTAAAAAAAAAGTGGTAGTGGTAGTAAACACTGTTTGCTGACTTGTACCTGCAGGTAAGATTATAATAAAGCTTACCTGTAGGTACAAGGAATACCTCCTTTGGGAGATCTGCACAATTTTTGCAGCCGGGGACATCACCAGTGCATGGGCACTGCGCTCTGAAAGGATGGCTTACTGAGTACGCCATCCCTTCTTAGCAATGTGCCGCGGCTTTGGCTGTTTACCCACGTGATCGGCTGTGAAAGGATCACAGCCGATCACTAAAATGTAAACAAACCGCGGTAACGAGATGTTACTGGGTTGTTCTCCTCCTCACACACCGATCGTGTGAGGAGGAGATTGCGGTAACATCTCGTTACTGCCTAGTGTACACCACTCACACTAATTGTGCCCCCCCCAATAAAGAGGACCTGTCACCACCCCTCATAGTACCTGTCAATTACAGTCCATCAGAGTACCTGTCACAGTCTTTCAGAGTATTTGAGTACCTGTCACAGCCAATCAGAGTACCCGAGTACCTGTCCCAGTCCATCTGAGTACCCGAGTACCTGTCCCAGTCCATCAGAGTACCCGAGTACCTGTCCCAGCCCATCAGAGTACCCGAGTACCTGTCCCAGCCCATCAGAGTACCCGAGTACCTATCACGGCCCATCAGAGTACCCGAGTACCTGTGACGGCACATCAGGGTACCCCAGTACCTGTGACGGCACATCAGGGTACCCGAGTACCTGTGACGGCACATCAGGGTACCCGAGTACCTGTGACGGCACATCAGGGTACCCGAGTACCTGTGACGGCACATCAGGGTACCCGAGTACCTGTGACGGCACATCAGGGTACCCGAGTACCTGTGACGGCACATCAGGGTACCCGAGTACCTGTGACGGCACATCAGGGTACCCGAGTACCTGTGACGGCACATCAGGGTACCCGAGTACCTGTGACGGCACATCAGGGTACCCGAGTACCTGTGACGGCACATCAGGGTACCCGAGTACCTGTGACGGCACATCAGGGTACCCGAGTACCTGTGACGGCACATCAGGGTACCCGAGTACCTGTGACGGCACATCAGGGTACCCGAGTACCTGTCACGGTCCATCAGAGTACCCGTGTACCTGTCACAGCCCATCAGAGTACCCGAGTAGCTGTCACAGCCCATCAGAGTACCCAAGTACCTGTCCCAGTCCATCTGAGTACCCGAGTATCTGTCCCAGTCCATCTGAGTACCCGAGTACCTGTCACAGTTCATCTGAGTACCCGAGTACCTGTCACAGTTCATCTGAGTACCCGAGTACCTGTCACAGTTCATCTGAGTACCCGAGTACCTGTCACAGTTCATCTGAGTACCCGAGTACCTGTCACAGTTCATCTGAGTACCTGTCACAGTTCATCTGAGTACCCGAGTACCTGTCACAGTCCATATGAGTACCTGTCACTGCCCTTCAGAGTACCCAAATACCAGTCTCCAAGCCATTAGAGTACCTGTCACCAGGCCATCAGAGTACCCGAGTACCTGTCACCAGGCCATCAGAGTACCCGAGTACCTGTCACCAGGCCATCAGAGTACCCGAGTACCTGTCACCAGGCCATCAGAGTACCCGAGTACCTGTCACCAGGCCATCAGAGTACCCGAGTACCTGTCACCAGGCCATCAGAGTACCCGAGTACCTATCTCCAGCCCATCACAGTACCCCAGTACCTATTTGCAGCCCATGTCTCATAGAATATACGTTGTGATGTTTTCTTTCCAAAATGGGGTCATTTTGTGGGTAATTTCACTGTCCTGGTGGTCCAGGACCTTCAAAAGTGTGATAGGTAGGAATTAGGGATGCACCGAATGGGTTTTTTGGTGCCGAAACCGATACCGAAAATGAAAAATACACTAGGCCGAAAACCCATACCGAAACAGCACCGATACCGAAAATGACTGTTTTAAAAAAATATTTTTATACAGGAGGTGGTCAGAGACTGGGGACATGGTACAGGAGGTGGTCAGAGACTGGGGACATGGTACAGGAGGTGGTCAGAGACTGGGTACATGGTACAGGAGGTGGTCAGAGACTGGGGACATGGTACAGGAGGTGGTCAGAGACTGGGGACATGGTACAGGAGGTGGTCAGAGACTGGGGACATGGTACAGGAGGTGGTCAGAGACTGGGGACATGGTACAGGAGGTGGTCAGAGACTGGGGACATGGTACAGGAGGTGGTCAGAGACTGGGGACATGGTAAAGGAGGTGGTCAGAGACTGGCGACATGGTAAAGGAGGTGGTCAGAGACTGGCGACATGGTACAGGAGGTGGTCAGAGACTGGCGGCATGGTTCAGGAGGTAGTCAGAGACTGCATGCATGGTTCAGGGGGTGGTCAGAGACTGCATGCATGGTTCAGGAGGTGGTCAGAGACTAGGGACATGGTACAGGAGGTGGTCAGAGACTGCTGGCATGGATCAGGAGGTGGTCAGAGACTGGCAACATGGTACAGGAGATGGTCAGAGACTGCATGCATGGTACAGGAGGTGGTCAGAGACTGGCGACATGGTACAGGAGATGGTCAGAGACTGGCGACATGGTACAGGAGATGGTCAGAGACAGGAGATACGGTACAGGAGATGGTCAGACTGGGGACACGGTACAGGAGATGGTCAGACTGGGGACACGGTACAGGAGATGGTCAGAGACTGGGGACACGGTACAGGAGATGGTCAGAGACTGGGGACATGGTACAGGAGATGGTCAGAGACTGGGGACACGGTACAGGAGATGGTCAGAGACTGGGGATATGGTACAGGAGATGGTCAGACTGGGGAAACGGTACAGGAGATGGTCAGACTGGGGAAACGGTACAGGAGATGGTCAGAGACTGGGGACGTGGTACAGGAGATGGTCAGACAGGGGACATGGTACAGAAGATGGTCAGAGAACATGGTACAGGAGGCATCCCCCATTGCAGGCCAGTGTCCCCCATTGCAGCCAGTGTGCCTGTGCCCCATTGCAGCCAGTGTGTCCCATTTTGCAGCAGCCAGTGTGTCCCATTTTGCAGCAGCCAGTGTGTCCCATTTTGCAGCAGCCAGTGTGTCCCATTTTGCAGCAGCCAGTGTGTCCCATTTTGCAGCAGCCAGTGTGTCCCATTTTGCAGCAGCCTGTGTGTCCCATTTTGCAGCCTGTGTGTCCCATTTTGCAGCCTGTGTGTCCCATTTTGCAGCCTGTGTGTCCCATTTTGCAGCCTGTGTGTCCCATTGCAGCCTGTGTGTCCCATTGCAGCCTGTGTGTCCCATTGCAGCCTGTGTGCCATTTTGCAGCCAGCCTGTGCAGGGAAGAGAGCCGCCTCCGTCGCCTGTTTGATCACAGCGCCGGGAACATCACAGCTTTCATTTCAATAGCTGTGTGTTCCCGGCCGCGCGCCGTCAGACACAGCCCCTCCCCCTTGTCCGGGCACTTTGATAGACAGATCATCCGTCCAATCCTGCGGGGAGGGGCTGTGTGTGACGGCGCGGCCGGGAATCCACAGCTATTGAAATGAAAGCTGTGATGTTCCCGGTGCTGTTATTAAACAGGCGGCGGAGGCGGCTCTCCTGCGCTATGCACCCCCCATGATGGGCGTCACCAGGGGCGGGGGGCAGAGCCCCGCCCCCACCCAGGCCACGCCCCATTTTCGGCTCCATTATCGGCCGTTTTTCTCTTTCGGCAAATTGCCGAAAAGGGCATTTTCGGCCGATATGTTTCGGCGGCCGAAATTTCGGTGCATCACTAGTAGGAATGAAATGAGATGTGTCATTTATGCTCCTAGAACGTCTGAACGTACTACTTCAATGTTCGGCCTCTCTATGTGGCCAGGCTGTGTAAAAGTCCTACACATGTGGCATCGCCATACTCGGGAGGAGTAGCAGAATGTATTTTGGGGTGTAATTTTTGCTATATACATGCTATGTGTTAGAAATATTGACAATTTTGTGTAAAAAAAAAATGCGTTTTAATTTTTTTCCACATATTCCAAAAACTTCTGGAAAAAAATTAACCATTCAAAAGACTCATTATGCCTCACAGATTATACGTTGGAGTGTTTGCTTTCCAAAATGGGGTAATTTTATGGGCAATTCCATTGTCCTGGTACTCCAGGGCCTTCAAAAGTGTAATAGGTGGTTGAGAAATGAGATGCATCATTTTTGCTAGTAGAACGTTTGAAGGTACTACATCAATGTTGGTGCTCTGTATGTGGCCAGGCTGTGTAAAAGTCTCACACATGTGGTATCGCCGTACTTGGGAAGAGTAGCAGAATGTATTTTGGGGTGTAATTTGTTGTATGCATATGTTGTATGTGAGAAATAACCTGATAATATGACAATTTTGTAAAAAAAAATAATAATAAAAAAAAAATCTTCATTTTGCAAAGAATTGTGGGAAAAAATGACAACTTAAAAAAATTCATCATGCTACTTACTTAATACCTTGGAATGTCTACTTTGTAAAAAGGGGTCATTTGGGGGGTATTTGTACTTTCCTGACTTGTTAGTGTCTCAAGAAATGAGACTCACCTGATGTACTGAAGGCCTGATCAGATGTGATCAATTTTCAGCGATTGGCACCATAGTTTGTAGACTCTATAACTTTCACAAAAACCAAATAATATATACTAATGTGGGTTATTTTTACCAAAGATAGGTAGCAGTATAAATTTTGGCCAAAATGTATGAAGAAAAATTACTAATTAGCAAAAATTTATGACAAAAACAAAGAAAAAGGCATTTTTTTCACAAAATTTACGTTTTATTTTATTTATAGCACAAAAAATAAAAAAACTCACTAGTGATTAAATACCACTAAAAGAAAGCTCTGTTTGTGTGGAAAAAAGGACGCAAGTTTCATATGGGTACAGTGTTGCATGACTGAGTAATTGTCATTCAAACTGTGAGAGCGCTGAAAGCTGAAAATTGGTCTGGTCAGGAAGGGGGTGTAACTGCACTGTATTGAGGTGGTTAAAGTGGTTGTAAAGGTTGAGGGTTATTTACCTTCATGCATACTATTCATGAAGGGAAAACATTTTCAGTGTGCAGCTCCCCCCTCAGCCCCCCCAATACTTACCTAAGCCTGATCTTGATCCATCGATCTGCACGAGACCTGAGGTTCTCCCTCGTCTCATCCTCCTGATTATGAGCCATTGGCTCCCGCTGCTGTCAATCACAGTCAGTGAGGCAGAAGTGGGGGACAGGGCTTAGCCGTGCTCTCTGTGTCTTATGGACACAGAGAGCCAGCAAGCGGCTTTCTATGGAGGCACTCAGCACTTAGCAAGGCAGAGGGGCCAAGAGTGCCGGTGGGGGACCTGAGAAGAGGAGGAGCAGGGCTGCTCTGTGCAAAATTGCCTACTAGTAGCTAAGTACTACTAATGTTGTTATTTATTTTTATTTTTTTATAAAAATGTTTTCTTTACAATCAATTTAACACCATGTAACTGCGGCTACATGTGAACAGCAAAGGCTCCTGCCAGCCTGTCATTACTTTTGTACATGCTGAGCGTCTGACACTGTTCTCATAAACCTGGTATCCCAGCAGAATCCTCTGTAGGCTGGTAAGGTGTCAAGGAGGCCTTATTGTGTGTAAAAAAAAAAAAAAAAAAAAAAAATCTGCGCACCCTGTATTTGTAATAATTATAATGTATTTTGTACTTTTTACACCTCTCATATGTTTTTTTTTTTCTTCAATACTGTGTAGCACCCTCTAGTGTGCTACTAGTGTAGGTAAAATATATTCTGTTTAGAGTCTTTGAATCTGGTTTAGCGTTATTAAAGTTCAGGCCAGCATGACTCGTACAGACAGCTCTCTGGTGCCTCCCCCTGGTTCTAGAATGTTGAAGAATGTTCTGTAAGCTGGAGGGCAGAGGCTGGGGGGGGGGGGGTTCTTCCTAATGAGGCTGTTGGTGGCTCTGGAGGCAAATGCCCTACTCCTGGGGGGGGGCTGCTTCAGGCTGGGGCTCAGGTGGTGACCTGGGAGGATCCTAACAGGAGAAGCTTGGATGGAGTCCTTCCTGAGAGGCAGCAGCAAGGAGGACAATGTGAGTATTACAGCATGGTGCAGGGATTTACAAGGGGAGAGACTACTACATATAGCAGGTCTCTCTTGAAGACAGCGGTGTGCTTAAGTCTTCTTTAAACCTTACCCTGGGAGATCCCCAGTGAGTCAGTCAGGTACGCTGGTGAAGAAGCGGGATAGCATTTCCTGCAGTGGTAGAGCTGGAACCAGTGTCTATAGGGGAGTTGGAGGTACTCCAGGATGCAGTTCACAACACATCGTGCTACTTTCTAATAGGGATGAGCTCCGGCATGTTCGCACACTCCACGTGCAGAGCGGGACCAGAAGTCGTTGCGGCGCTAATTACGGGCACTGAGACGTTTCCCGATCTCTGTAGCCGCACATCGGGAAATGTCTCACTGCCTGTGATTAGCGCAGCACCACGCCGACTTCCTGGCACGTGGAGCGTGCGAACACACCGGAGCTCATTGCTGCTTTCTAAGAGACTGAGAGTTCATAGCCTGTAAGGGGCTGTTGCTGATCTAAGAGAGACTGTTAGCTTGTAAGGAGGAATCAATTGGAGTTATACTGAGGAATCATTTGGAGCTGTACAGAAGAGTCAATCAGGGTTGTATATAGGGGGGAAGTTGTCCCTGGTTTTGTCACTATCAAGTTGGGTATCCCAAAATTCTTATTCCCATCCAAGTTATGACCTCCAAATAAAAAACATAAAACAAAGCTCAAGGACTGTTCACTGTGTCTGGCTGGAAGCTGAAAATGTTATATGCCTGGCTGTGCAGCAATGGGGAACCCTGTCACCTGCAACCCCCTTGGGGGTAGTACTACAACTGTATTAATGAACTATTATATCCCTTCTTTTTCAAACAGATTTGGGGCTTCAAAAACCATTTACTGCAATCAGTCCTGGGACTTCTGTGAGGAGGTATGAAAAGCAAGCACACAAGAAGAACATACACTCTTAGGACGTTTTTTTTAATAGTAAAAGTAGTTTACTTAATTTGTTAAGATGATATATTGATATGTATCAACTTTGTACTCTTGCTTTTTTCCACTAACTGTTCACAAACTGGTATGATGGAATGTTGTTTGCCTGATACTCATGTTTAAGTTATAGGGAACCTTGACGAGGCCTTCTTCTAATTCCAGGTCAGCAGGCTATTGTGTGAAAGGTGGAATATATCACAAACTGTGACAGATTCCTGTGAACACAACGGATTAGATGACCAATCCTATGATGTGCTGAAATCCTCAATCAGGAGAGCAGTAAATGATCATGCGGTGGACTGGGATAAATACTTGGATCCCATTTTATTTCAGTTTCGGACAACTATTAACCCAGTCACAAAATGCACACCATTTTTTCTGATGTTTAATAGGAATGCACAAGCCTGTAGCACAGTAAGTATGGTAGACATACATTTTGTTTATTATATAATTTTATTTCTTCTACCTGGTTATTGGAACCTTAAATATATGTTGTCCATTGGCTTAGATGGCAAAATAAATTGGCATTGACCCATTTTGATCATGGTTTAGAAGCCATCTAGAGTTGAGCTAGATATTATGGTCTAAATTAGGGTGACCAGAAGTCCTGGGTTTCTAGGGACAGCCCCTGGACTGAGGACACTGTCTCCGGACCAAGTCTGTCCCTGGTTTTGTCCCCGGATTCAGGGGCAGTGCCGGATAGGAGCTTGGTGGTGCTCAAGCACCCTCACCAATTCTTTAAGCACCCCCTCACAGCACCCCCAAAATTCACATACCAGTTCTTGTATGTGTCACAGTGTTTTTTAAAACGTTATTCTACCTGAAAATCCTGTACTGAAGCCAGGAAGCTGGGGACTACAGCGGCTTCTGGCCACCTTGGCCACAGGTGTGCGGTAGCCCCATTGGCACCCACATTTTTGCCTCAAACGCCACCATAACACCCCTTTTAATTTTGCCACCCCATCCCTCCCTGCAAGTTTTTTCTCCATCTTATCTTCTTAACATTTAGTAGTCATAGCCCAAAAAATTCTAAGAAGTATCTTTTTTTTTTTTCTTCTTATCTCATTGACGAAATGTGAGAAATAACGTATATATCATACAATCATTCCATAAACATATACCCCATACACTGCATATATAATTTTGAGGAAAATATGTTTATAAAATAGTTTTTTGCCAATAAAAGGAAATATGTCCCTGGATTTCATTTGAAAAATCTGGTCACCGTAGTCTAAATATGATGTATGTGTAATACTGTATTATAGACTAATGCAATATTTATTCATAGAATGAGGTGGAAGAATCCAATGGACATGTAGTAGTGTACCCCATGAATGAAGACCTAGCCCAGTACATGTCTGCTGATCAGGAGGAAAGGGAGAGTGTGAGACATATGGTAGGTATTGTCTTTACAACAAGGGTTAAGTGTATGCAAAGGCTTAAGATTTTAAAAAGTTATTAGTGACGGAAGAGACTTTCCAGGTCAAATGTGTCACTTTTTACTAATGATCTTTACCATACAGGATAGCTATGTTGTATTATATTACATTAATAATCCAAGATAATGCTACAAAATATAACTGCTACATAGAAGTAAAAAGACAGGTATTTAAAGCAAAAATAACCAATTCAATACTGGGCACTTTCACCCCCTTCTTGTCCAGGCCAATTTTCAGCTTTCAGTGCTTTTGCATTTTGAATGACAATTGCACGGTCATGCAATTATGTATGTATATGAAATTTTATCTTTTTTTTTTTTTTTGAGACAAATAGAGCTTTCTTTTGGTGGCGTTTAATCACCACTGGGTTTTTATTTTTTTGCTAAACAAACAAATAAAAATGAACATTTTGAAAAAATATTTTTTTTAGCTTCTGTTATGTTTTTGCAAATAGGTAATTTTTCTGCTTCACTGATGTGCACTGATGAGGCTGCACTGATGGCCACTTGTGAGTTGGCACTGACGGGGCTGCACTGATGGCCACTTGTGAGTTGGCACTGATGGGGCTGCGCTGATAATTATGATCTGTGCCCTGATTATCAGTGTAAACATTGTGCTGACAGCCTTGCTGGTTATCAGCACACCTCTCATGCAAACATGTGAGGAAACGGCTGCCAATAACTGATAAGTCTGTGTACATGTGATCAGCTGTGATTGGACACACTTCCACACTGAAGCTCAGCTTAAAGTGATTGTAAGGGTTTGTTTTTTATTTTTTGAAAATAACAAACGTAACACACCTCCACTGTGCAGCTCGTTTTGCACAGAGTGGCCCCCAACCCGCTCTTCTGGGGTCCCTAGGCGGCTATCGCAGCTCCTCCCCACATCAGATAACCCCATAAGAGAAGCGCTCTCCTGAGAAGGTTACCTTGCGAGCGTGTTCCTGAGTCCAGCATTTGGCGTCCATTGCCACCGAATGTAGGATTCAGCCCGCCCCCCAGGACATGCATCATTGGATTTGATTGACAGCAGCAGGAGCCAGTGGCTGCTATCAATCTATCCAATTGAAAGCTGAGAACCCCGGGCAGGGAGGCAGCGTGTTCCCATCGGGTCAAGTTCCAGGGCTCAGGTAAGTAAAACATAGGATGCATTAAGGTGAAAAAACACGAGGGTTTACAACCCCTTTAAGGCCTCATGCAAAGTGGGTATTTGCTTTGTGCTCGGAACAGCTTTTATTCCTGATAGGAGAGAATATGCTTAAAAAACATGCATAAAGCCTCATATTACACGTGCGTTTGAGCACGTCAAGCATTTGAGCGTTAATGAGTTCTATTGATCAGAATAATTTATTATGGCCATCAATTTTATATGACCATTAATGCTCAATCACTGAATCGTGCCTAAATACGTCTAGCATATGTTTGGAGGCGGTATGTTTGGGCTCCTTGGCTGACCTTCGTAAGTTTGCGTTCAGAGGCCCAGGGGCATATACAGAGGTGCCTGGTCCGATGCGAGCTACATGAAGGGTGTGGGTGGCTGCTAGGCTGCGATTTGTACATTCTAACCAATGGTGGGGGGACCCCAGTTTGCCACAGTTCCGTACCCTTCCGGATCGCCAAATATGTGCCAGATATAGCATCACATCTCTGGGTGACATTATGCCTCAGGGTTTTTTGCTGTCAATTTCTGAACTTCTCCTCAAGTTCTAATTGCCCCAATGGATCTGGTTTAGGTAACCTGCAGTTGGGACATGCCACTAGGGCCCAATTTCCCCAGTTGCCTCTTGAGGAACGTTTATATCTGGGAGATCTCACTAAACCCCTTTCAACATTATATGGTGCATTTTTGGGAACTGATTCCCCCCAAGATGAACAGATTATGGGAGGTATGGCACAGGGATATACTATCACTGGATAAGGAAGATTGGGAGGATTGCCTCGAACGCGGTCCCAAACTGGTCATCTCCTCCAGGGATAAGCTCATTCAAGTGAAATTTTTACATAGTTTACTACACACCCCAGAAATTACATCATATTTTTCCGGACAAAGACCCTATATACTCCAGATGCAGAACGCAGGTAGGGACTTTTTTCCATATGTTCTGGGACTGTCCAATTATATCATCCTATTGGTCAGCGGTGTTCAATGAAATGAATCTATGGTTGCAATTGTCTTTGCCGGTACTACCATTAATTGGCCCTGCTGGGGGTTTATGAGGATGCCCAGCGCTCTCACCATTCAAAGCGATTCATTTCCTACCTCCTATTCTATGCCAAAAAAGGAAATTCTCCTGAAATGGATTTTGCCATCTTCTCCAGCCTTTTCTTCCTGGGAAGCACTGATCGATGCAGCCCTGCCCATGTATAGGCTTGTATACATAAATAGAGGTTGTCAGTGGAAATGTGATAAAGTATGGACTCCCTGGACCTCTACCCGAGCTGCATTTGAATTTTGTTTTGCTTTCTGAACTTGACAGCTAGAAACTGGCATCTAAAAACATCTATTTAGACGCGTTTACATGCCGCGTTTGTGTCTAGAAGCATTTGTAAATATATAAAAAAAAATTGTTAAAATGAAAAACATATGTAAACTGTTATGACTGATTTCTGATTGGGACTCTAAAACAAAGTTAATACTGCAGCTGCAGGAACAGATTCACAGGACTCAATCACTGTGTTTAAAATGTCCGTTCAGTGTCAAAATTTATTATTACATGTTATTTTATACATAGATAAGAAAGGGGTGGTGTGAGATGTTATTAAAAACTAACAAATAGAAATATGTTATTAAGAGCTAAACAAATAGAAATATATTATTAAAAGCTAGCGAATAGAACAATTGCAAAAGTAAAACAGTGAGAAGGGAGGGGGGAGTAGAGAGTGTTTAGTAGGAGAGGTTTCTGTGTGTTAGGTGAAGGTTACAGAACACTAAAGCAAAGGAGGACAAAATGGAGTCTCTTGTGCTTAAATGAACAGTACAGTGAATGTCCATGTCATTTCCCTCCTTTTGTTTATTTGACACCATTCTTCTCCGCGTTACATTCAGCCGATTGCTGGTAACTCCTGTTACATTGGCGCAGAGAGACGGCGTCCTGTTCAGCTCTCTCCTAACTTTCTCACAATAATGGGTTCATCAGGGCTGGTGGACCATTTGTCGGTACAGCGGGTAGTCACACGGAGGCACAGCCTGATGAGGAAGTAAATGACAAATATGAGAAATAGGAACATCGCAATGTAAGCGCCTAGTTTCTGTAACCATGTTGCTATACCATATAAAAAGTCACCAAAACCTCCTAAAGCCTTAAAGGGGTTCCATCCATCTTTAGCAATATCTCTGGCCTTATTCTGTAGTTCTCTTATCTTAGCAAGATGTCCTTTTATAATGTCCTCATTATCAGAAATGTATATACAACAGTCGGTGCGAAATAACTTACACATCCCACCTTGAGCTGCAGTGAGAAAATTCAGCGTTAATCTGTGCTCTAATACTACTTTTTTAATCTGAGCCATTTCTTCACTTAATAAACCTATATCAGTGGTAGTAAGGTTAATAATCTCATCTACAATTCTAGTGTAATTATTTATTCTTTTCATTGCTTCAATTCCCCATCCTGTCCAGGAAGGGAACCATGACCATGCCATGTCGCCTTCAGTGAACAGCTCTCTTTTGAACACTAAAGGGTATTCTGGACTTTGATCTGCTCGCACTGTATCTTTGCGAACAGCCAAAGCAGGTGCTAACTTCCCAATATAAAATGTACCTGTAACATTAGCAGGAAGCCAGGCGTAAGCTTTATTTCCACATATATAATATAACCCTCTACGTATGGACGGTATGCCTGCGCCTAAGAAACTGGAAGCAATAACATGGAATCTCAGGTAACCGATATTTTCACATATTGGGAACTGTGAACAATTTGTACTATAAAGGGTTCTATTTAGTTCTGGATCTGGGATATAGTAATATTGACCATGGTTTCCTCCATAAACTGTAATCTTTGCCCTGGTGCAATCTGAATTGCCCAACCGTGTACATTTAGTGTTAAACGGGCATGTAATGTTTAAACAAATCTGTGGAGTGTCTATCTGTTTCGAAACCATCAAAGTTACTGATCTGTGCTCATTAGCTGTGGAGACGATGTATGAGCCATTTATTCTGGTCCTGTTTAGATCAGTGAATTTGAGAGGCATTGCTATCATGGGTATTGTTCCTGTTTGGGGATGTAAGTGAGAACACACCCAGCAGTCACTAGCGTTGCTATGGGTTGCATACAATTTTAACATTTGTATGAAAGGGTTATGTTTCCATGTCTCAGTTCTCACAAACAACAAAAAGAAAAAGAACAACATCATCATTTTTTCAAAGGATATCATCACTTCAGGATTTTCTTGCAGTGACTGGCGTGAATCCAGGAGGGCTTTCCTTCCAACTTGACTGCGGAACCGGTTGTCAAAAGCACCAAATGTGGTCCGTCAAATTTTGGTTCTAGCGGCTTTCTGACGTGTCGCTTGACCACCACCCAGTCACCTGGTTGGATTCTGTGAATACCTGAAACAGAATCTGGGTCGGGGATAGATTTATAAACACCTTCATGTATTTTATTCAAAGTTCTTTGCAAAATCTGAACATATTCTAACAGACTAGAGTGAGAAGCCTGCAACTGTTGGGGAAAATATAGCCCTGTTTTGGGTGGCCCTCCAAATAAAATCTCATAGGGGGACAGCCCATGTGGTTGTTTAGGGGTAGTTCGTACAGAATATAGGGCTAATGGCAAAGCTTCCACCCATCCTTTTCCTGTATCTGCTTTAATTTTTGCACATCTGTTTTTCAAAATTCCATTAAGTCTCTCAACTTTGCCACTACTTTGTGGATGATAAGGTGTATGGAAAGCTTGCTGTATGTGAAGGGCTTCCATTACCTCTTTCATTACTTCCCCAGTAAAATGGGTTCCTCTGTCACTCTCAATCGTTTCAGGAACTCCATATCTACAAACTACTTCATTCAAAATTTTCTTTGCTGTTGTTTTTGCATTTGCTTTGGCTACCGGCCAGCACTCTGGCCAGCTTGAAAACATGTCAATACAAACTAAAGCGAACTCATAGGTGCCTATTCTGGGCATCTGAATGTAGTCTATTTGAATTCTTTGGAAAGGGAAATCTGGCCTAGGAGAATGCTTTTGGGGAACATGGACAGGCCTCCCTGCATTGTACAGAGCACAAGTGAGACATGAAGCACAAAACCTGGCTGCAAATGCACTAAATCCAGGTGCTATCCAATAGCAGTCAGTAAGTGCCACCATCGCGCCCTTAGCAAGATGACTGACGCCATGTGCCAGTTGTGCTAAAACTGGGTACAAACTCCTGGGTAGACACCACCTGTTGTCAGCGCTCCACAGGCCCTGCTGATTTTGGGTAGCATTACATTTGTTCCACTTATCCTTCTCTTCATCAGGGGCCTGGTTCTGCAACTGAATTAGAGTTTCTACATCCCACTGCTCTTGATGAGGGGAATCTGTCCCCGCTACCTGGGCGACCCCTACAGTGGGTGTGACTCCCAATGCCATAAGGGCAGCATCCTTTGCCGCTTGGTCCGCTAAAGCGTTTCCTCTGGCTGTCATGTCATTTCCCCTTGCATGCCCTTTTACCTTCAAGATGGCAACTTCTGCTGGTTTCTGAAAGGCCTCAAATAGCCGCTCTATGAGTTTTGCATGTCTCACTGGCTTCCCTGCACTAGTCAGGAAATTCCGTGCTTTCCAAATAGGCCCAAAATCGTGAGCGATTCCAAACGCATATCTGCTGTCAGTGTAAATGTTTCCCCTTTGATTCTCTAGGAGATGACATGCTTTGACTACAGCACACAACTCCGCTTCCTGTGCTGACATCTGGGGTGCCAATGCCTCCTGGTGTAAAATGGTGTCTGTAGTAGTTACAGCAAAACCTGTGTGTGGCTGACCATCATCGGTGTAAAATCTGGAACCATCTACAAATAAGTGTGTGTCACAATCTGATAAAGGCTCATCTTTTGCTGGTGTGACAGAGGCCCTTTCTACCTCCATCAGAGCCATACAATCATGAGAAAAACTCTCTGATTCTACATCAGTACCATTTGTTGCATCTTCCTCATCAATTATAGGAAGAAGAGTAGCCGGATTTAAAGTAACACACCGTTTGATTGTTAAATTCGATGGAGCAAAAAGAGCAGACTGGTACTTGTCAAATCTACTGGCAGACACATGTCTGGTATTTACTTGATTCATGATTTCCTGTACTGCATGTGGCACATACAGGATCAGAGCAGAATCTAGTACAAGCTCAGTTACTTTGTCTAGCAGCAAAATGCAGGCTGCTATGGCTCGCATACAACTGGGGGAGCCTTTAATGACAGGGTCTAATGAGGCTGATACATACATCACAGGCCTCTGTTTGTCTCCATGTAGCTGGGTGAGTACACCTGCAGCAAATCCATTGACTTCATGACAGAACAACGAGAAAGTCTTATTATAGTCAGGAAGTCCAATGGCGGGAGCTTCAGACAAAATTTTAATAAGCTCCTTCATCTGCAATTCATTTTCCCATGTGAGGTCGAAAGGGTTTCTAGTGGTAGCCTCATATAGAGGAGCCATAAGTTCTGATGCATTTGGAATCCAGTCCCTACAATATCCCACTAACCCCAGGAAGGCACGTAGTTGCCGTACATTTCTTGGCTTTTCAAATTTTTGTAGAGTTTTAACTCTATCTGGGGTTAGGTGACGGATTCCATGTGAAATGCAGTGACCCAGGAAGATCACTTTCTCTTGGCAGTATTGTAGCTTATCTTTGCTAACTTTGTTGTTACTGTTATAGAGAAACATGAGAAGGCTTACGGTTTCTCTGCTACAAATGTCTTTTGTATCAGAACAAATAAGCAAATCGTCTATGTACTGAAGCAAGACTGTGTTTGGGTGTGAGGGGGACCATTGGTCCAATACCTGCTTTAACGCAGTATTATATTCAGAGGGGCTACTCACACAGCCTTGGGGCAATCTTGTCCATGCTAATTTTTGGGCGTCATTGGTAAAAGAAAAGATATGCCAGCAATCTGGGTGCAGAGGCACCGAAAAGAAAGCATTTGCAAGATCAATCACTGTAAAGCAGGTGCTGGAGGCAGGTATTCCACTTAGTAAAGTGTGGGGATTGGGCACAATCGGGGTATCTGCCTCAATTATTTTGTTAATGGCTCTCAAATCATGCACCATGCGGTATGTCACCTGCCCACCCTTCTTGTCTGGCTTCTTTGCAATTGGGAACAGGGGTGTATTGACTTGGGACTTAATTGGTACAACAACCCCTGCGGCTTTCAGTTGAGTGATTTGATCCTTTATCCCCTCAATCTGAGCAATACTCAGTGGGTACTGTTTAATCTGTGGGAGATGGGCTCCTGGTTTAATTTTTATCATGACTGGGGTGCAATCCAGCAGACCTACATCATATTTGCTGGTGGCCCATAATTCAGCAGGAATCACTTTCAATTCTGGTGGAAATGGCGGAGTGGAGTCTTGAATTAAAAATACTCCACACGCAGTATTTAAAACTTCTCCTGACAGACTACTGACCACTTGGACTCCTGTAGGAGTGTAGTCTATGTTTGCTAAAATTTGATTCAAAATGTCAGCTCCCAAAAGATTGGTAGGAACTGTGTCTGAAACTAACACTTTAGTGACAATTTCTGTTTGCTGTCCTAGCCTGAGTTTAAGTGGCTTGGACTCAACCAAATCAGTAGAGGTCCCGGTTAGGCCAACACCAGAGATAACATTTGTAGATAATAATCCTGGAGGTAAGTCCTCTATATTAAAAACACTTCGGCTTGCACCAGTATCTATTAAACAGGTTAATTCTGTTTCTCCTCCAGGATAGGGGAGTTATCGTAAAAATACTTTTACTCTGGCCTCGGGACCATTGTCTCCCCTATTTAACATGATTGATACTGGCATGCCATTTTCCTATGCCTGATCCACTGCTTTTGGCAGAGAACTGGGATCAGCATGAGGTGCCTCTGAGCTCTTTTCCAGTCTACGGTCAGGAAGATGGCAGTATTTGGCTATGTGTCCTTCCCCATCACAATTGTAGCATATGATTGGTCCCCGATTGCCACGATTTCTGACATTGCCTTTACCTCTTCCTCTACCTCTCTGCTTCCCCACATACATAACCTTGGGTTTGCTGTCTTTTTGGTTAATCCTGTTTTCTATGGATAACAGGATAGGCAGGACGTCTCGAATAGACATATTGCCTGCCTCAGGCCTTGCTGTGAACAACTTTTCTTTCAACTGGGGTATTAAACCATCAAGAAACCTTTGTTTCACCAGTTGTGTAGATGGACTTGCAGTTTCTCCCGCCTTCTCTTCCTCTATTTTAATGCCTGCTTCCTCAGCCATATCACTTAACCTCCTCCAATAAGCCCCTGATGCCTCCTCTTTCCCTTGCTTGGCATTCATAAATTCAGCATGTCTGGTTTGTCCATATATTTGGGGCAATTTTTCCTTCAATTTCTCACAAACCTCCCGTCCACTAACCATCTTACCTAGATTTTTGATGTCTACACCACATTCTTTAAGTATATAACCAGACATGTTGCTTCCCACTGCTTTAATAAGAAGCTGATGAATGTCAGTAGCAGAAGCCTCATATGCTTCCTGTGCAGCGCTAAGTTTGTTTGCAAACCCAATTGGATTCTTTCTAGGGTCTCCCAATCCCTCTAATATGGATCTCATATCTTGGGGACTAAAAGGTACATGCCATTTAATTTGAGACTTACTGTCAACAGCATTACCTTCAAAAACTAATTGGGTTCTGACAGGATAAACTGCAACAGATTGATCTATGACCGGGGCAGTAGGGGCGGCATCTCCCTTCTTTCTCTCTTCATCTTGCTGCCACAATTTGGAAATTATGGTTTGCTCCGGAAGTTCAGACTCTATCTCTCTTTGTCTGGCCAAAGCCTTAAGTTCAGAGAGATCTAGTTTTGCATATGTGCCTTTGGATTTATGCCAATCATCTGTTTCTAAGATTCGAGCCAAATCCCTCTTTGTAGGTTGATATGGGGCTGTTAAACCTCTGCTCTCTACTATATTGCCCAGCTCATCTTTTGTATGTTCCATGTAATCTAATTCTTTTGCTTTTGTGCGTGGACCCCTTAAAGCCAAACTGGCAGCCACATAAGGTGGGGGGTCCTCCTCTACAGAGTCTTCTGGCCAAACGTAGTAAATTTGGGCAGTACTTTTATTAAACATCTCCATCAAGCCAGTTTGATTTGCTACTTTAGCTTCTGTCTCCCATGTGCAAGCTATTCTCCACGTTCCTTCACTGCACAGTAGTGGGCCATAATCGTGCAGAAAAGTTTGCCATACTTGTAAATCAAAAGTCCCTTCAGATTTTAAAGGTTTAGCTGTTCCTTTTGTCCATTCTACCCATTTATCTAGGGGCTCAGTATAGGCGGAACCGTACCTTCGGTTCATATATTCTCTAGCGCTCATCTTGCGCTGGGCATTTTCTGAAGGCTTCTCTCCCTTCATTCTCTTACTTAAATTAATGCCCATAATGACTGGCCAGTCTTCTCTATCTGTGCCTATACACTCTTGCCTCTAAAACAAATAGTACAGCAAATCTGCAGATTTACAAGAAAAGTCTCCACTTATCTACGTGGATAGAAGGGGTTTATGACAATAGACAAAACACTCATTAAGAGACCCTCCTCGTCTCTTCTCTTCTCTGAGTTTTATCTGACCCTACCATGCACCTCTGACCCAGGTCGCCCACAAGGAGTCAACGCAGGGAACTGCAGAGGATTCTCCCTATCCACACACAGTCCAGCCCGTGAAGGGGGACACAAACACATTCACACACACACGTTACCCAACCAGAAAGGTCCGAGAGTGGTCTGGTTTCCTTGAGAACCGACAGATAGGATACATAGGAAAGGCAGAAATATAGCAAGCTTAAGGACAGCTTACCTAGCCGGCATTTAGATGTCTGCGTTCCCGATGATCCAGATCAAAGCGCGGTTCCTTCTGGAAACTCTGCCAAGCTCCTGATATTCTGACTCGCCAAAACTGTTATGACTGATTTCTGATTGGGACTCTAAAACAAAGTTAATACTGCAGCTGCAGGAACAGATTCACAGGACTCAATCACTGTGTTTAAAATGTCCGTTCAGTGTCAAAATTTAATATTACATGTTATTTTATACATAGATAAGAAAGGGGTGGTGTGAGATGTTATTAAAAACTAACAAATAGAAATATGTTATTAAGAGCTAAACAAATAGAAATATATTATTAAAAGCTAGCGAATAGAACAATTGCAAAAGTAAAACAGTGAGAAGGGAGGGGGGAGTAGAGAGTGTTTAGTAGGAGAGGTTTCTGTGTGTTAGGTGAAGGTTACAGAACACTAAAGCAAAGGAGGACAAAATGGAGTCTCTTGTGCTTAAATGAACAGTACAGTGAATGTCCATGTCAAAACTAAACGCTAGTCACCGCGTTTAGCAGTGTTTACAAGCTGTTACAGGCATTTGCCGTTTCAAATGCCTCTGAACCTATTTTTTTTTTTTGCGTTCCAAGCTCATCTGACTAGAAACGACTATAAATGATCCTGTGTACATGTACTGATAAGATAACAGTAGGGCAGCTGGAAAAAATTTCCAGTTGCTCCCAGCTGTTTACCAGCAGCAGTGTACATGAGGCCTAAAGCACCTTTGATTGTTAAAAAACAGCAACAGTCTAGCATTTAGGCGCATTTAGGCCCCATGCACATGAGACGCGGGTGCAAACTCTGCTGAACACATGTTTTAAAAAGCAGAAACCTGTGTTTAAAAACACATGTTTTGCCGCGTTTTCATGCTACGTTTAGCCACGTTTTAACGTGTTTCTATAAGCGTTTGTAAACATAACATCATATAGACCCTCCCTAAGCTCAGAAAGCATGTGTTATTAACTATTTCTGTCATTTTGGTCAGAGTGGATGGGTGTTCAACATGGAAACATGGTGGGGGGTTGGGGCTGACTAGACATTGATACGCAGGTTTTTCTTTGTGAAAAAAAGACATTGCTATGCTTTGGTCAGACTAGGTGGAGTCGCTGATTAGATTAGAAATTGGATGAAGGGTTGGGGCAAAGAAGTGGAGGCATTCCTCATTGTCTAAGCTACTTAAAAAAAAGTTTTTTATGGCATTGCATCAGTGAGTATATATGCTCTATGAACTATCTAAAGTAATTACAACATTTTAAACAATTTTTTTGTACTTTTTATGGTTTACCATCATATTTCTGAGTTTTCTGGTCCAAAAAATTGGGTTTCTTTTAAAAACGCTTATAAACGCAAACGCGGGTGCCGCGTTTAGCCACGTTTTGCAACTGAAACGTGGAAAAGCAAAGTGTCTGAACCCATTTTTTTTGCTTCTGGAAAAACGAGGTTAAATGCAACTGTCTAAAAACAGGAAAAAACGAGACTGTGTATATGGACACATAGGATAACATTGCATGAGTTCAGGGGCAATTGAAAAAACCAACTGCCTCTGAACACGCACTTAACAGCATCTCGTGTGCATGAGGCCTTAGATGCATCTAGGAGTGTTCAGCTTTTTTCTGCTCTTCAGCTCCTTCCCTGAATGTGCTTTTGATGGTTCCTTTTTTTAGCCTGTAAAAACTTATCTTCGAAAATGCTTGTAAATGCTTATGTGTGCATGGACATGTAGGCTAACAAAGAGGTGCTTTTACAGTCTGGAAAAAAAAAAACTCAAAATGCCTGTAAAAGCTCAATTTTTTTTAAACCCTGTGTACATGAGGCCTTAAACAAATGTACTGAATGTCCAATACATCTTTGATGAATTGTTATCTGAGCTTTAGCTCTGGCTATATCTTAGTAGCTATTACACTATATTTTATAGGGACAAAAGCCATCATATTGCTGTGGGCCTTAATAAGGCCGCGTACACACGTGGGGACTGTTCGCCCAACTTTGTCCGCTGAACAGTGTTTCGGCGGACAGTCCGCCCGTGTGTGGGCTTTCAGCGGACAGTTTCAGCGAACAGTCTGCTGAACAAAGTTTTTCGGAAATTCCGAAAAACTGTCCGCTGAAACTTGGTTTCAGCGAACAGTCCCCTCGTGTGTAGGCTTGTTCGTCAAACTAAGTTCCGCGCATGCTCAGAAAGGATTTACACGCCGAAAGTTGTAATGCAGTGTATAGGACGTCGTATTTTCCGTCCCGTCGTACGTGCCGTTCACGTCATCGCGCACGGTTTCAGCAAACTGTTCGTTCGTCGTGTGTGGGCAAGTCCGTCCATGCTAATTTTGAGCGGACTGTTCGCTGAAACTGTTTGACGGACAAAGTTGAGCGAACAGTCCCCGCGTGTGTACGCGGCCTAAGAGTGGTAAAGAAAAGTGGAAGGTGTGTTTGAGATTCTAGTTCTTTTTTTACTTTATCAAATCTCATTGCCATTCTCTTTGTTTCTTATGTAGGTTCTGTCCAACGTATCTTCCACTGAAAAGCCAGTGAGGAAAACTGTTCAGAAAAGCCAGAAAAGCCCTCTGTCTGCAGACTTTCAAAGAGAAGAAGAGGTGTTTAGAGGGGTTACCGTGCAGTCTTTCAAAAAGTTTAAGCCACACCAAGCTGTGTCCTTTAAATTCCAAACTGTCTTTGCTCCAGATGTGGTAGTGATGGAAAAAGACAACTGAACTTACATTTCCTTCACACAAAAGAAGCCATTTTTATTTTTTACTAATGTAATATTTTTCCATCTTGTAAATTCCATCCTCTCGTGTCCTGCAGAAGTGTTTATTACTTATTTTTTTCATGTATGTTTAATTACTCATGTTTTTAAAGGGGGATCAAGCCAATGCTTGTGCTAGTCTTTGCTTCTGTTTTAGGGAGCACTAGTGAGTCTTGTTTATCAGCATGTCCTTAATAAGAACTGTGTGCTGTACAACCGCAAACAGATTAGTCATTTCACCTGTCAGTTTGTCATGATAGGTTAAAGTCTGTCAACAGATAGACAGTGGTACCAATATGCTTACAACTGTGACTGCTATTTTTGGAGAGGATTTGGGGAGGCAAATGGGGACAAGCACACCATCCCTACTGTGAAGCATGGAGGTGGACATCGTTGGTTTTGAGGAGTGTGAGCTACAGCAGCACAGGACATTTAATCAAAATTGATGGTAAAACTAATGTAGCTTAATATCTGAAAAATACACATCAGAAAAAAAAAAGTGAAGGTTCTGACTTCTAAGGCCTGAATCACATCTATGCATTGTTTAGTGCATTTTCAGTTTTGCAGAAACACACTACAGTCCATGAACATGGTTTCGTATGGGTCACGTTCACGTCTGTGCATTTTATGGAAAGGGCCAGGGACTTTTTTCCTGGTTTTTAGTTCCATAGACTTCAATGGATGAAAAACGTGTATTGAAAAACGCAAAATGCACCTGGAATACGCAAACTGCATAGGTGTGACTCACGGTGGGGAGATCTCAAACATGCAGATGATGCAAAACAACCAAAGACAGAACCTGAAAGCTTTTTGGCAAAACAAATGACCAGCTTCACCAAATGAGAAAATAAAGACTTTATGTACAATTCTCAGTAAATATTGCAAATCGTCATTATTGCTAAAGGGGACAATACACAATATTAAGAATTAAGGCTGCATTCACACTTTTTGCTTGAGCAATTTGCACGTGATTTTGCATGTCGCACATAGGGCAGCCCATTCACTTTATTGGCTGCTCTATGCGCATTTATTGCCCCACAAGAAGCTCTTGGGCAACAAACATAGCGTGTTTTTGAAACTTGCGTGATGATCATGGCAGAATTGCATTGCGTTTGGGGTGCCACTAAAGAATAATGGCACCCAAAAGCGCATCATGCATTCATCCGCGATTTGGAATTTTGGGCTGAATCATGGCAATTCTGCCCATGATCTCAAATCTCGAGATGTGAACGGAGCCTTAAGGCCCGTACGTACGATCGGATTTTCAGACAGGAAATGTTCGATGTCAGGCTGTTGGCGGAAAATCCAACCATGTGTATGCTCCATCGGACAATTGTTGTTGGACTTTCCGCCAACAAATGTTGGCTAGAATGTCTTCATATTTTCCTCCAGAAACGAGCCAGAAGCAATCGGTCTTGTAAACTAGCGTTCATAATGGAGAATTAACATTTGTGACGTGGCAAATTATGAAATCTCCAAATGCAGCGCACCATTTTCTTCTTTAATGGGATAATAATGAAGTTGCTTTGCTGGTGATACTGATGGAGTTATTGCAAACTAATTTTCAAAGGCTTTTTTTTTAGTGATATCAAGAATAATATTATGTTTTTTTTTTTAATTTGGGCAAGTTACCACAACACCATTGTCCCGTAGTTTTTAAGATCAAAGATACAACTATGTTGGTGTCCCTTGTTAATTTTTACATTATATTTTTTTAAATGTAACTGCCTACTCCCAAACTATCATTTGAAGTAAAACACATAGACAAGTAATACAATTTTGTATTGTGCATTAAAAAAATAAATAAAATTAGACATGCTATCTGCCAATAGAACATAACCAAAAAAGTGCATTCTATGCATCCAAAAATATAGAAAATATACCAAATCAAATCATTATTCAACCAAAACAATAATGTCAAAGCAATAAATCCAAGGCCAATAATAAATAAAACTTTAGTGCGAATCAACTCTCACCAAACTTCTACTAAAACAAAATTAGCAGAAGGCGCCCAAAGGGTGGCGCTAAAGAGCTGAAAAACAATGTAGTACGTCTAGTAAGTCACTGCGTTCGTAATTGTTGGGCAACAATTGTGTGGCCGTGTGTATGCAAGACAAGTTTGAGCCAACGCCTTCGGACAAAATTCCACGGTTTTGTTGTCGGAAAGTCCGATCGTGTGTACGAGGCATCAGGGTTTGCAAACATTTGATCATGGATTGCCTTTAATACTATGATTAGTTACATTTTTGTGCGATTCTGTGATGCCTAATAGTTTAATAAATCACATTCAAAATAAAAGAGATGTGTTCAGTCTGATTACTTATGTTTTCTTGAAAAATTGTCTACATTTTCCAAATTGCCAGGGGGCATGTAAGCTTATGAGCACAACTATGTATGTGCGCTTTCTCTTAAACGTGTATGTATGTGAATGCGTGTGTATATGTATGTATGTATGTGTGTGTGTGTGTGTGTGTGTGTGTGTGTGTGTATATATATATATATATATATATATATATATATATATATATATATATACACACTATATTGTCAAAAGTATTGGCCTTTACACGCACATGAAATTTAATGGCATTCCACTCTTAGTCCATAGGGTTCAATATTGAGTTGGCCCACCCTTTGCAGCTATAACAGCTTCAACTCTTCTGGGAAGGCTGTCCACAAGGTTTAGGAGTGTGTCTATGGAAGTGTTTGACCATTCTTCCAGAAGGGCATTTGTGAGGTCAGGCACTGATGTTGGACGGGAAGGTCTTGCTCGCAGTCTCTGCTCGAATTCATCTCAAAGGTGTTCTATTAGGTTGAAGTCAGGGCTCTGAGCAGGCCAGTCAAGTTCCTCCATCCTAAACTCGCTCATCCATGTCTTTATGGACCTTGCTTTGTGCACTGGTATGCACTCATGTTGGAGCAGGAAGGGGCCATTCCCAAACTGTTCCCACAAAGTTGGGAGCATGAAGTTGTCCAAAATGTCTTGGTTAGGGATGAGCCCGATGTTCATCGAATAGCGAACAATTTGGGGTGTTAACGGAAAATTCAAAAGCCGCGGAACACCCTTTAAAAGTCTATGGGAGAGAGCATCCCCTTCGGTAAACCCCCAAAGCCCTGGCGCCTAAACCCATTTTGGTTGTCCCTGCTAATGGACGATGACGAGCTCCCGAACCTATGGAAGCAATATTTCGCAGAAAACAATCAAGCTACCTCTATTTCAGCGATTTGGGGCTCATTCAAAATATACGTACGCACCACCCTCACCTCCCACATAAATGCAATTAAGACAAAATCCACAGATGTCTTTTCACAGAACACTAGCAGAACTAACCTCAACAGAACGGGAATATGCCACTAATCCTACCCCAGAGATAGCAGCCCGACTTAAAATGTAATCCAAAGTGGCAACTCAACTTCAGTTTACAAAGGCCAGGCAAAAACTGTTTTTCACAAAGAAAACATTTTTTGAACATGGGGAAAAGACAGCTAAGCTGTTGGCCTATCTGTTACATAGTGAAGATAGACCCCCAGTGCTCATCACACTACATGGACCGGGGGGGCCAACAGATCACGGATCTGCATAGTGTAACTGCTAGATTTAGAGACTTCTTTGCAGATCTATACAAAACAACAACAGACCGAACGGACCAGAGAACGGCCTTCCTCCATAGGGTCACCCTCCCCTAACTGATGACTGACCATATTGACCTTCTCAAGGCACCCCTCGCCACAGATGAAATAGCCAAGACTATGGCTAGTTTTGCCAGATCAAAATTCCCTGGTTCGGACGGTCTCCCAGTCAAATTCTACTCCCAGTTCAGTGAACTTCTTACTCTAAAGCTACTCATGCTATACAACCACCTGTTGGAAACCTTTTCCTTAGCACCGTCCATGAGAGAGGCAATAATAGTGCTCATTCCCAAACAGGGGAAAGACCCGGGATATCCGGAATCATATTGCCCAATCTACCTACTCCAAGTAGACATAAAAATCCTTGCCAAGGTACTATCCTTGAGATTGAACAAGGTTATCCTTTCTCTTAATACATGTTGACCAGGCAGGATTCATGCCGGAATTCAACTTACGCAAATTGTTCATCGACCTACAGGCCCCACACGTGGAAGCAGGGTCTCGGGTGGTAGTAACTTTAGACACGGCAAAAGCCTTTGACTCCGTGGAATGGGAGTACTTGTGGAAATGTCTGGAGGGGTATGGCGTTGGCCCTAAATTCATTAAATGGGTGCAACTATTGTATCAGTCACCCACGGTCAAGGTGATGGCGAACGGATGGCCCTCCGAGCAGTTTGACCTCAGCTGCCCCCTTTTGCAATTGCTATACGCCTTGGCAGCTGAGCCTCTGGCCATATCCATCCGGGATAATCCAGAAATCAAGGGACTATGCTCATTTGATTGGAAAAAATCAGTATGTACGCGGGTGATACCCTGTTATACCTGGCAGATTCGGGACCTTCCTTGCGTGTGGCAGTACAAACAATTGAACAATTTGGGACCTTCTCTGGTTTAAAAATGAATGAAAGTTTCCCACCAACCGAGTCACAGGCCAGGTTACTACTCCAAAGAGTTAGTGCCATTAACCACTTCCCACCCGGCCAATGTACACATACGGCCGGGTGGGAGCTCTCTACTTCTGATAGGACGTTCAGGAAAGTCCTTAACAAGGAGGGGGATTGCGTGTGCCTGTCGAGAAATGTCCCCCATGGGATAGTGTCTGCCCTATACTGTGCTTGCGCAGTACGGAGGACAAAGTAGACGCCGAAAGTCTCCGAAGATGAATGGCACCTGTGCACTTAATAGTACATTCTGCCCCGAGTCCAGGTTCAAGACCCACCATCCAAGTTGACATAAAGTTAGAATAAAAATATGCCGAGCGAAGCAAGGCCGTGACCAAAGCGCAGTGAGGGGCCCTGTTACAAAGGGCTGTTTTACAACATCGGGAGCGTGTGAAAGGAAGGTACTATTAAGTGCGCAGGCGCTGTTTATCTTCGGAGACTTTCAGCATCTCCTTTGTCCTCCGTACTGCGCAAACGATGCACCTGCGCAGCATAGGGCGGACACTATCCGATGGGGGGACACTTCTCATCAGAACACCGGCAATACAGATGAAAGTCTTTGAAAAAAATGGCATGGGGTCCCCCCAGTCCATTACCAGGCGCTTTGGGTCTGGTATGAATATTAAGGGGAACCCCGAAACAAAATGAAAAAAAATTGTGTAGGGATCCCCCCAAATTCCATACCAGGCCCTTAAGGTCTGGTATGGATATTAAGGGGAACCCTGTGCCAATTTTTTTTTTAATGGCGTAGGGGTCCCCCTCAAAATCCATACCAGACCCTTCAGGTCTGGTATGGATTTTTAGGGGAACCCCTGCGCCAAAATGTAATATAAATTGGCGTGGGGTGTTCAAAAAAATGTTTTGCCTGTTCTGCTGCAAACCGAACTGGGAGTGTGTTCGGCTCATACCTAGTCTTGGTATGCTGACGCTTTAAGAGTTCTCTTCACTGGAACTAAGGGGCCAACCCAACCCCTGAAAAACAATCCCCCACCATAATCCCCCCTCCACTAAATGATTTGGACCAGTACACAAAGCAAGGTCCATAAAGACATTGATGAGCAAGTTTTGGGTGGAGGAACTTGACTGGCCTGCACAGAGTCCTGACCTCAACCCTATAGAATACCTTTGGGATGAATCAGAACGGAGACTACAAGCCAGATATTCTCGTCTACATTTAGCGTTTCTGGAAGAGCGGTCAAACATCCCAATAGACACGCTCAGTGGCAGTTGGTGCTACATCGGCTGGGTGGGGGGTGGGGGGGCAGTCCTCTGCCCCCCAAGCCCACCCTTTTTTGAAGCCTATAAGAGCCTCTGGCTCTAATCACGTGCTTCCAAAAAAAAAAACCCTCTTGAATCAATGCGTCCGGCACCCTGCATGTAGATTAGAGGGCCAGACACATGGATGGGGGGGGGGGGGGTGGCGCCCCTAATGGACAGGTCGCCACTGGACAAGAGTTGAAGCTGTTCAAGCTGCAAAGGGTGGGATAACTTAATATAACTTAATATTGAACCCTATGATCTAAAGCTATGTACACACGATAGGATTTTCCGACAACAAAAACCCTGGATTTTTTTTCCGAAGGATGTTGGCTCAAATTTGCCTTGCATACACATGGCCACACAAATGTTGTCGGAAATTCCAAATGTCAAGAACGCGGCGATGTACAACCCGTACGACGAGCCGAGAAAAATGAAGTTCAATAGCCAGTGCGGTTCTTCTGTTTGATTCCGAGCATGCTCAGACTTTTGTGCGTCGGAATTGTGTACACACGATCGGACTTGTTGTCGGAAAATTTGAGAACCTGCTCTTAAACATTTGTTCTATGGAGAATACACACGGTCGGGCTTTCCGACAACAAGTTCACATCCAATATTTGTCGGAAAATCCTATCGTGTTTTACGGCTCATAAGACTGCCATTAAAGTTCATGTGTGTGTAAAGCAGTGATTCTCAACCAAGGTTCCGTGGAACCCTAGGGTTTCTCCAGAGGTTGCTAGGGGTTCCTTCAGCATTGGGCCATTTCTGCCTCTTGGATAAGTTCCCACCGACACCATTGATCTTTTTAGCTATCTGTAAGGAGGTAATACTTCCCAATGACCACAAGTGTAAGGACCATTCTTCCCACTGACCATCACACTAATGTATCATGAATTGTAGATTTCTAATTTTTAGCAGGGGTTCCCCCGAGACTGGAGAACTATTTCAAGGGTTCCTCTGTGTTGAAAAGGTTGAGAAAGGCTGGCATCCCAAAACTTTTTTTAAAGGTGTTTATTTCGTTTTAACAAAGATAAAATACACAAAGAAAAAAAGAAAACAATATTGGCACATATGTGAAATACAATCAATTCACACTATTTCTTGTTCACACAATATGTGTGAAAACCCAAAGTAAGGAAATAAGTAGGGCTGTTACTGATTAAAATGTTCGCGTTCGATTAATAAATTTTTTTTAATTGATTAATCGACTAATTTTCATTAATTATAGCACACATACAGATCCAACTACTTTTAGCTGATCTCCTTGCATTGCAACTCTGCATTAGTCAGTGGTAAATGTGGTATACACTATATACAATCACCTGACACTAGTTAGTTTCCACAATCCATGACTTAACTTCGCAGTTCACACAAATACGTTTTAAATTCAAACTGTAGCACTGACGTAAGTAATTTTTTTCCCCACAGTAGCGTGACAATCCCTCCACCTCCGGTCTAACTAATCACTCTCACCTTATGGCATGGACCCCTGTGCAAACAGGTGGTCACGCAAGCGGGTATCAAAAGGGTTAACAGGGACCATAAACTTCTCTCACGTCTCCTTAGATCTCAGCAAGGACGCCAGGTCATGGGTATAAAGAAAAGATCTAAGTGCTCACCGCTTAAGTATAAGATTTAACTTTTGTGTTCAAACACAAACTACTCACATAAAGATGATAAAAACACAGCATGTAAAGCCGACAATCGTGTTAGTTCCGTAGCAGCAGCGGGTGATGTCATGCGTAGCTCCTCCCCCGTACGCGTTACGTTCAATCAGAACTTCAACGTCCCTCCCCCTTCCCTTTGTTAGCAGACGGAGGCACTTGGGGAAGGGGGGAGGAGTCCAGTGACGTCAATGTCCGTCTCCAATGGAACTCCCTGAAGACCCGGAAGCTGGCGGAAAGGTGAGTACCGATCAAAAGAATTTTGAACGATCAAAAAAAATGTATAGATTATTCGAGGAATTCATCATTAATTTCCACAGCCCTAGAAATAAGACATGAAAAGACTCTCAAACAGTTAAGAAATGGGTATCCCTAAGGGATGAGATTGTCATGGGCAGGAATATACCGTGCCAGGGGGAAAAAAAGGGAACCCCAACCAACATTTACACCAGGTGTCCCAATACTTTTGGCAATAAAGTATAAATAATATGAGGACAAACCTGAATCGTTAATTGTATTGATATCAGGCAGGCTTCCGCACTACATAGCTTATGGAAGATCTAAATGAGATTTTACAATCAGATCTTATAGGGAATAGTAACCTTTTTTTTCTCACCAGACTCTACCCTCCAAGGGAAAAGCATGTCATTTTTTATATTTTATATATATATATATCCTAGTGCAAAAGGCTTTCATTATAAACCATGTCTGGACTGTATCATTTTAGAAAGAGGTATAATTGTATGGGAAATAAAAGCCCATGTTGCTGAGTTTTATATGCACCTTGTGCCTGTCCTCATCGCACCCCCTGGTATAGGCTTCCCTTATTACCCAGTGCTGTCCCTTTAACCAGAACACGGAGCCCTAGAAGAGCATCATCCAGGGAGCCTGTGCTGCACAGCTGTGGGCGTGGCTCAGCTGTCATGAGATGGGCGGGCCCTTGTGTCTGACAGCTACATCTTCAGGTTGCTGGAGCGGAGGTGTCTGCGCAGAGCGGAGGTAAGGATCGCACACTCATCCATCGCTGTCCTATAGATCGCACGGTGTGGAGGGAGGGCTCACACAAGGGACGACATCCGCACTCATCCTGGCTAGGACATCCCTGGGCTGACCTTGCTTGTTACCTGTGACAGATGCATTGAACCCTACTCTGTACTATCTCTGCTGCATGTTCAGCCTGGGCCATATAAAGTGCACTCCACCAATCACAAGACAGCAGGTTCATTGTGTAGATAAACATTGCTTACTGTAGTCTAAAGCTGGCCATACACTATACAATCTGATTGTACAATCTTTACATTTACCAAAACGATGTAATATAAGCACAGACTTAATCCAATGAATTTGTCAAATCAGGCAGGTCCTTGCACAATATAGCTGATGGTAGATCCAAAGGAGATTGTACAATCTGATTGTATAGCGTATGGGCAGTTTTGGATCCAAGGTGAATATGATTGAGACAATCTTCAGTTAGCTACAACACAGATCACATAGTCTTTGAATTTGAAAGCAGCCTTTAATGCACATTAGCGTGATGATGAATATTTTGGACACATTGCACCAACATTTAAGTACCATCAAACAAAACCCCCCAAACACCCTGTGATTTTTTTTTTTTTTACAATGTTAAATTAAGAAATAATCACTTTTCACACTTTACAACAGCATCTTAAACACGCATTGTAATGCCATCAGCATTTACAGTGCCTTTGTGTCATATTTCAATAGAAGTCAATTGAAGCAGTGGGAAAGCATCAATGCCTGCTGAATTTACTGTTTTTAAATTTGTGTGTGGTATTGATAGGCCATCAGGAACAGGAAAGATGTGACTCCACCACCTATTTTCATCGCCTGGGTTCACACTGCTGCAGCACATTACTGTGTGTTGTGTTAGGGCAGCCCATTGAAATGAAAGGCCTGTCCCAAGGCTAGGTTTGCCCCAAGGCTAGGTTTGCCCCAAGGCTAGGTTTGCCTCAAGGCTAGGTTTGTTCCAAATCTAGGTTTGCCCCAAGGCTAGGTTTGTTCCAAATCTAGGTTTGTTCCAAGACTAAGTTTGTTCCAAGGCTAGGTTTGTCCCGAGGCTGGGTTTGCCCCGAGGCTGGGTTTGCCCCGAGGCTGGGTTTGTCCCAAGACTAGGTTTGCCCCGAGGCTGGGTTTGCCCCGAGGCTGGGTTTGTCCCGAGGCTAGGTTTGCCCCGAGGCTGGGTTTGTCCCGAGGCTAGGTTTGTCCCGAGGCTAGGTTTGTCCCAAGGTTAGGTTTGTGCCAAGGCTAGGTTCACGCATAAGTAGGTTCTACATGTCACATTTGCACAGGCACAGCAGCCCATGTATTTGAATGAGCTACTGTACCTGTGGAAAACATGGGGGGAAAAGTCCCCAACCCCTTTTCTCAAAACCTGGCTGCACGGAACCACATGGTGCTGGTGTGTGCCAAGTTTTCCAATGTGTAACCAAAAATGTAGCGCTAGAAAAACATATAAATGTGAAGTGACTAATTTGAGTGATTCATTAGCCCAATAAGGTTAGTAGTGAAAAGAACTACTCGATGACAGCATGCACAATATATGTCATGTTGCCCAATATCAAAAATAAGTGAAAAAAGAAAATTATTTTATATAAAAAATAACAGAAAAATAGCAGTCAGTCATCGGGCATACCTCAGTATACAACTTTGCGGTCGAAACGCATAGGGATAGCGTTTCCTGCTCCCCATATTGCTTTTCTTTTATATTTTTTTTCTGTGAAAAATCCTGGTTGATGGTTGAAGGCTTTCTACGGTTTGGGTCAACGCAACATCTGAATCTATTTTGTCTACTACTTCATTGGTTCAAAGACTGACTGCTATTTTTCTGTTATTTTTTTATATAAAATAATTTTATTTTTTCACTTATTTTTGATATTGGGCAGCATGACATATATTGTGCATGATGTCATCGAGTAGTTCTTTTCACTACTAACCTTATTGGGCTAATGAATCACTCAAATTAGTCACTTCACATTTATATGTTTTTCTAGCGATACATTTTTGGTTACACATAATTATTTGACTTGGTTTGTTTGTATGTTAGCTGCTGGTTTGTGTCATTCACTGATATTATTATATTGTAAGTTTGTTAGGTAGCGCGGTGTTTTCCCCCTTTTCTCTTCACTCAAGTTTTCCAATGCCTGGGGGGCGCCATTAACAATTAATGTCACTTCTGTGCATATGTGTCTTCCTCAACCTGCATATGTATGAACTTAGCATTAGGCCAGCCATACATGGAGCGAATTTCTTTGCTGGAACCATGGGTTGGCTCTTGCTGATCCCTTGTCTTCTCGCGGCGGGGTAAGCCGACAGTGATTATTTTTTTTTTATTATTATTAAAAATGGAATGTTAAAAAAAAAAAAAAGAATGAATGAAACTGCAGCACACAAACATGCACAACACTTGTGCATGTTTGTGTAAAGTAAAATTTCTCTTTTTCAGGACGTTTTCAGCACTGGTGCATCATTCATTAAACTGGGCTTTTGGCGCCAAAAATATTTGAATATGTTAAAAATGTCACTGAAATGAATGATGAGCAAATCATGCAAAGGTTGAATTTGCCAGAGGTTCCACAAATCCTATTTTATAATTTGGAGCCCAAACTCCACTTTTGTTTAGATACAAGAATTTCCCTCTGGGTGATCTATGTACATTAGAAGGATTTAACCAAACTTTGCTGCGGAGTCCTACCTATTGTTGTTCTGAAGAAATATCTGTTTGTTTGTCTGTGTTCATGTGTATGGTGAATCTGTCTGGGAGTGATTTTATAATTATATTCTGCTGCACCTGCAATGAGGAATGTGGCTGGGTCTGCATCCCTTTAGACATGATTTCTCTTTGGAAGTATCTCACCAAAAATTTAATTTTTGTTGCAGGATGATTTGTATCTTAGTGCAGACAGGAAAATCAGTAAACCAATCACACAAGCAGGAAATTTCTGGGGGGCGGACTGTACACATTCTGTGTACAGAACACCTCCAGGTAGCCATATTGCTTTGTATTTTACAGAAAATTACAGAGCTGCAGATTGCAAAGAAAAGGCAGTTTTTAATAACATTCAATTACAATATGTCACTATAAATAAAAAACTATAGTGTTTTTTTTTTGCTATTTTTTTTACCACAAAAGTGGAGTTACACTTTAAATTTCCTTAAAAAATAGATTATTTTTTTTTTAATAGTTAGCGGGATTTGTTTTCAAATGCAGTGATGAGAAAATTGAAAGGAGCAGGATGGAAATTTTTGAATGAAATTCTAACTGCCAGCCATAGGCTGTTCAAGTTCCTGCTAATCAAAAGATTCAAACATCTATAGGCAGGGTGAATCGATCAATAGACTTGGGTAAAAACAGCCTGCTGGATTTTTCATGCGGTTATTACTAGCAGCTGTTATAGTCGCTGGCAATCATCACTGTTTTCTCCTGGCAGGGTCCCGGAGGGACTGTGTTGGTGGGGGAATCAAACAAATTTATTTTTTTTCCTGCAACCCGTGGTTGTATAAATGTGTTCCTTCTATGGTCTTAATGTAGTTTTTGTTCAGGGGGAAAAATACAAATTTTGTCTGCAATTCCATTCGAGTAGCAGGTCTGGGCAAAATGTCAAAGTATTTTGATTGAACTAATGTTGGCCATACACGTATAGATTTTCGTTTGAGAATTTTTCATTTTAAGAACGTTTGTTCGATTTTTCAAGTGTGGTCAAATTGACATTAGTTTTTGACCACAGTAATGGGAAAATTGAAAGGAGCAGAATAGAAAACTGTTCTCGAACCAAACTAATTTTCTGACCGTGTATGTGGTTTTTCCTTCAGAAATGACATTCATTTTAAAATTGAATGTTAAAAGCAAGTGAAATTTTCAACATTCGTCCATTCATCTAATGTACAAAGAATTTACGTACGAATATTTGTCCGAAAATCGTTACGTGTGCGGCCAGCATTAGATGACCCAATGAAGGCAAGATGGAAGGCTATGATTCAGGAATTTCGGCACAAGCTAAATTCTACTGGTGTGTGTAACCAGCTTTAGTCAATTCTACCCATTTCTAAAGCCCCGTACACACGATTGGAAATTCCGCCAGCAAAAGTCCGCTGTGAGCTTTTGATTGGAAATTCCAATTGTGTGAATGCTTTTCACACAAGCAAAAGATTGAGAGCAGGTTCTCAATTTTTCGGTCGTAAAAAGTCCCGATCGGAAATTCCGATTGTTTGTACCAATTCCGATGTGCAAAATTCGCATGCTTGTAAACAATTAGATGCATGTTCTGAAGCATTGAACTTCATTGACGGTGACGTACATCTCGTCGTAGTGTTGTACGTCACTGTGTTCTTGACGGTTGAAAGTTGAGAGAACTTGTGTGACCCTGTGTATGCAATCCAAGCTTGAGCAGAATTCCGTCGGAAAAACCATCCAAGATTTTTCCAACGGAAATTCCGCTTGTGTGTACGGGGAATTAGGATAATAGGCAAGCTGCTTTGAAAAAGGCATGGGGAGCTAGGCATTGCCATGGGGAACACGTAACAATGCCAAAAAAAAAAAAATGTAATAAAATATCATATAGCAAGGGGCTTCAGTAGCAACAGAGAAAAACACACAAATCCTTAAAATTCATATGCCTCTTTTCTGCATACAAGGTAGGTTCTTTCTGGCAGAGCTGGCAGGAGATCCTGTGTAAAATACGCACCTAAAGTATTCACATTACTTTATAGGATTTAGATACAATATACAATTCTTCAAATGACTTTGCGCATGTATGCATATATGCAGGGCTTTTTTTCTCAGAGAATAGGTACAGCAACTCTCCCTTTCCAAGTCACCCCTTGTCCACGCCCCCTACCCACCTCCGAGTACCATTCCTTGGTTCCACCCCATACCCACCTCCCAGTACTGCCCCTTTTAGAGGATACAGAACCAAGTAACATTTGTGGTACTTAGTAATTTGTATGAAAAGCAGTCAAATAGATTCCCTGCAGCAAGCAACAATAGACCCCCACTTCCCCAGCAACTATAGATCCCCCAGCAGCAATGGATCACCCACAACTAAATACCCACCAAGCTACAATAGACTCCTGGCAGCAACAACCAATCTACCAGCAGCAATTATCAATAGACCCCTCCCTCAACAGCAGATCCCTCCCAGCAACAACTGACCCCCCCGGTCCCCCACCAGCAACAATAGAGCTCCCAGCAACAATACCCCCCCCCTGCAAAAATAGATCCCTTCCAGCGACAATAGATCTCCCAGCAGCCAGCATCAAGAGACCCTGAAGCACACCACAGCACCCCTTCCCATTACATACATTCAGTGTTGGAGGTGCATTCCCCTGTGTTCCTGCTGAAAAGAAGCCCTGCATATATGGGTTTACATGCATTTTACACATGCTTACACAGATTTGTACCTGTCTACATGCATTAGAGCTGCACGATTCTGGCCAAAATGAGAATCACAATTTTTTTGCTTAGAATAAAAAGATCACGATTCTCCCAGCATAAAATATTACACATTATACATAAAAAATTGGGCTAACTTTACTGGTTAGTTTTTTTTTAATTCATTAAAGTGTAATTTTTTTCTCAAAAAATTGCATTTGAACGACTGCTGCGCAAATACAGTGTGACATAAAATATTGCAACAACCACCATTTTATTCTCTAGGGTCTCTACTAAATATATATATATATATATAGATATAGATAGAGATAGAGATATAGATATAGATAGAGATAGATAGATATAGATATATCTATATATATATATATATAATATATATATAGATCTATCTTGAAGCCAACAAATGGCAGAAAAAGTTTGTTTTAGTGTTTAAAGTGGAGGGCCACCCTAAAATTGAAAATTACATTAACATTCAAAAAAAAGATATACAAAAAATGTGAATTTTTTTTTTTCGCTTACCAGAAATGCCTGTTGTTAAGCAGTCTTCCTAATCTGCCTCTTCCTATTCCGCGGCGCTGCTCCTTCACTTCCTTCTCTTTGGCAAGCTGCCCCGCTATCTTCTGGGACATGTGTGTCCCCCAGAAAACGATAGGGCCATTCACAAAGCGCATGTGCAATAGGAAACGGGCAGTGAAGCCACAAGGCTCCCTTAGTTAGGATGGCAGCGCCTGCATCCGATCCGATGGGCGGATCGGCCTCGGGGTGGGGCTGACATGGCAAGCTCGCTGGACAGGTAAGTGCCCTTATTAAAAGTCAGCAGCTACAGTGTTTGTAGTTGCTGACTTTTTTTTTTTTTTTTAAATCAGCTAGACCTCCGCTTTCAGTGTATTCCTTTGATCTAAAGGACAAATCTTTACAATGTTTATACTTAAGTTCTGCTGCTAAAGAATGTTGTAATTCTTGGCAGACTGCCAGTTTTTTTCCCTTTCTTTTGACAGCTGTAGGTTTCAGCAGAGCAGAGAGAATTCTCTGCATAGAAAGAATCCGGAAATACTTTGTCAAATTCGCAAGGGGGAAAAAATCAGGATAAAGATTTTTAATGATTAATTGTGCAGCTCTAACATGCATACGCATGTAAAATCTGCAAGAATGCATGGCCCCAGACACACCTGTGTCCAACTTTTTTTGTACGCTGCTAAACATGGCACACATTTTCCTTGTAGACACAGCTGTGTGTGTGGCCTCAGTAATTCCAGTTGTGTTGCATATAGATACACAAATATACTTGGCGTTTTAGATGCCTGTGTGAATGAGCCCTTAAGGCTGCTTTTACACTAAAAGCGCTGGCTGTTAGAAGTAAAGCATGCTCATTTTAGCAGCGCTAAACCAATTACCCCTGTTTAAGCCGCGTTTCGGGCGATAGCAGGGCACTTTTAACCCCAAACAAGGGGTTAAAAAGTCCCGTGTGGCGACGCTTCAGAAATGCTGCCAATTCATTGCAATGGGCAGGGGCGTTTTGCTCACAAACCACCCCAAAGATGCTGCTTGCAGGACTTTTCCTAACGTTCCGCAAGCACACCGCCCAGATGTGAAAGCACCCATTGCAGAGAATGGGAGGCAGTTTATAGGCACTATTTCTAGCGCTAAAACGCCTTAAAACTGCCTCAGTGTGAAAGGGGTCTAAGGATATATGTGGCTGTAACAGTACAGTTTCCACAAACCGCTTTAGAGACAAGGTACTCCCAAAGTAGATATTTGACAGTGGATATGATTTTTTCTTTAAGGCCTCGTTCACATCATTGCATAGCGGGAATGCGATTTTGCGTGTCGTATAGGCCCAGGGCAGCCCATTTACTTGAATAGGCTGCCCGGCTAGCATTTGTCAACCAAAAAGAAGTTCCTGCTCCTTTTTGGGCGACAAGCAATTTTGAAAGGCGTGATTTGTAAATTGAGCCTTATAGCTGACATGCCCTACATACGGCAACAACATCCCAATCAAATTTATTTCTATATAAAAAAAATATATAAATTTCATCAAGGGGTAATAGGACTGCTTTGACCAGCTGATAGAAATTGGACAGTGTTGTCCCTGTTCGCACTGACGCTAAACTGTCCTACCACTGGCCGGTGTTTATCCTCTATAAGGAATTAAGAAACTGCAGGTGGTAAAGCAGGGTAAATGGTCCAACCATGAGAAAGTTTTAGCCCTTGTACACACGGTTGGAGAATCCGTCGGAATGTGTCCTATCGGACAGTGTCGTTGGATAATCCGACTGTGTGTGGTATGCATCGGACTGATTCCGTCGGAATATCCGTCGGACCAAATTTTCCAACATGTTGGAAATATTTCCCGACCAACTGGGCCGATCGGACATACTCCGATCATGTGTAGAGAATTTTGATCGGACCAAGTGCCACGCATGCTCAGATCAAATTCCTACATCAAAGCTATTGGCTACTAGCCTGAATGTAGTCCCATCGTAACTAAATTACGTCATCACGTTCTGAAAGATCGGATTTTTCGCCAACTTTGTCCGACCGTGTGTATGCAACAGTTTCGGACAAGATCCGACGGACAAAATCCGACGGGCAAAATCCGACGGATTTGGTTGTGAAAATCTCCGACCGTGTGTACAAGGGCTTAGGCTAATTTCACACTGAGGCTGTTTTCAGCCGTTTTAGCGCTAGAAATAGCCTCTTACTAATACCTGAAAACCGCTTCCCCATTTGTTTCAGCGTGACATTTCACACTGGTGTGGTGCGCTTGCGGAATATTCTGAAAAGTCCTGCAAGCAGCATCTTTTGGGGCAGTTTGGAAGGGCTGTATACATTGCTCCCAAAACGCCCCTGCCCATTGAAATGAATAGGCAGGGCTTCCAAAGCGTTTTGGCAGCGCCACAACATGGCCACTTTTAACCCGTCTTTCGGCTGCTAGCGAGGGTTAAAAGCTCCCCGCTAGCAGCCAAAAAGTGCAGCTAAAATTGGCGGTACTTTACCACCAACGCTTTTAGTGTAAAAGTAGCCTTAGGCCGCGTACACACGGGCGGATTGTCTGCCCAACTTAGTCCGCTGAACCGTGTTTCAGCAGACAATCCGCTCGTGTGTGGGCTTCAGCTGACTTTTTCAGCGGACAGTCTGACGGACTTAGTCTTTTGGAATTTCCGTAATTTTGTCCATCCAAACTTGGTTTTGTCCGTCCAAACTTGGTTTCAGCGGACAGTCCGCTCGTGTGTAGGCAAGTTGGACGGACTAAGTATGGCGCATGCTCAGAAAGGATTTACACGGCCGAAGGTTGCATTGCAGTGTATTGGACGTCGTTTTTCTAGTCCCGTCGTACGTGCTGTACACGTCATCGCGCAAGCTTTCAGCGGACTGTCTGTTCATCGTGTGTGGTCAAGTCCGTTCATTCAAAAGTTGAACGGACTGTCTGTCGGATTGTCTGACGAACTTAGTTGGGCAGACAATCCGCCCGTGTGTACGCGGCCTTAGAGCTGTTTCACACTTACTGTTTAGTTCAGTGACCTCTTACAAGCAATCTGCATTCGGATTGCTTTTCAGAGTGCTTTTGACAGCCGATGAGGTAGTGTTATTTTACCTCTTCATTGCCTGATTTAACCCTATAATTCCATACTATTGCGCTGCAATTGTGTGCATTACACTCAGTTGCAGTGCAGCCCCATTGAACTCCATGGGCGAGTTTGACAAGCGGTGCTGCTTAAATTAAAGTTCTGGGGCCGCAGTGTTTGAACAGCCCCATCCAAACAGTTATTTACAGTTTGTAAGTAGTTGAGGTGCTGTAAAACCACATATCAGCCACCTGTTTTTACTGACCGCCCATCTGAAAGAGACATTAACGAGCTATTCTGGCATGCGCCCGTGTATAGGTGTATTTTTTCATGGTGTAAAATTTAAAATTTTGAAATATAAGGCCATAGGTGTGCATGTGAAAAAGCATGTGCCAGCGGTGATGTGTATATATCTGTGCACACCAGTTTCTGTAATGTATCTCAATAGAGGATGTTTCAGAATGGAGAGCAGGGGAAATGGCTAGTAATAATGTAATTTACCTTCCCCTTCCTTTTCTAAATGAACACAGTGAGCACACTCACTCACTGTGTTCATTCTTAACTGAAGCATAGTAAACTGTGTTTACTATTCTTTGGTTTGTGAATGAACAGGAAACCGCTCGGTACACAGCACTTCCCAATCATTCACTGTGCAATGCAGATGAGGTTGCAGAGAAAGGCATGCATGTTTGAGATTTGGGGTGCACACCCTAATGCAATAGGCTGTGTACACCTATGCAGATGACAAAGAAGTGTAAAATTGGGAGAATAGGACTAACTGGTGTATGCCTGACTTTTATATTTATATTTTTACTATGGGAATAGGGGAGTATGGTGGTGTGAGTGAAAGATATATAAAATGTATACGTTAACATTTTGCTGCTTACCGGTTCTTAGATGCAGTGACTACACCCTTCCTGCCCTAGGATGACAATGCTCACTCCATAGAGGAACAGCATTGTCCACCCAGGCTCTCCTGATTTGGACTACAGTCTCCCCCATGCTACTAGCCCTCATTACATAGGGTGAAGGTGGTCTGTATTTCACAGATAGCTATAAAGGCTGATAACATTTCATTCGAGTGCACAGGAAGTTTTAAGGAAACAACATTTTCAGCAGGACCAACAGGTTATTTTCTGTACTTGTAGAACATGTCCTTAGCTTAAAAAAGGAAAGTGAATGCAGCCCACTATAAAAAATTATACATTTCAATATATTAAATATTTATTTTTGGGACGCTTGCTGGAGGGATTGTGGGCACTGGGGCAGATTCTTACACATTTGGTTGGAATGCCCCAAGCTGCAACCTTACTGGCAAGATATTGGGACCCAAATCAAAGTTGTTCTGGACCTTGATATGCCTGATTCTCCATTGAAGCTTTTGCTTCAGGTGCCCTCCATTACTCTCCACCATTCTCCCAGGTCAGTCCTGACTGTGGCAAGGAGCTTGATTCCCATTTATTGGAAGAAGGCGGAATGGATTTGTCTTGTGAATAATATTGTGGCCGCGGAGGAGTGGATGGCGACATGTAAGGGCTGTCACGATTCGTTTTATAGAGTCTGAGCCACCTGGATACATTATACCACTAATGCCCTGCCTGGTTCTCCACCAGATGCGCCCGAGCCGGCCCTGACCCTGACATAGTTAAGTTTGTTTATTTCCCTCAGCCCTTTTTACCAATTCAGAGGTATTGAGGTGTTATTGTGAAACCAGAGATATGGGTTCTGTTGATGGTGGAGGCCCTCTCAGGTTATGATGGTTAATGCATGTTACTTTAGTTTACTTTGTGAAGTGTCTTGGAGCTGATTTGTCCTGATTCCTCTGAGAATTTGACCGATAGCTGATGTAATTTCACCTGGGAGTGCTATTTTTGTTACCCATCTCCCCTTCCTTTTCCCCTCATCTCCCCTCCTTTCCCCCTTTGTGGAATGTGCCGTTTTGTTGCCTCTCTTATATTACCCTATGGCACTGAACTGCCACCTACCCTGGAAACTCTACAAATTTGGGAAGTTCAAGTCTATTTATTGCAGTAATAGATATGTTGATTTTATTGCCCTACCTTCTCAAACGCAGCTTGGCCTGATGATCCTTAATGCATGATGTTAGCTATGCCTATGTGTATCATCACCATTTCCTATATGGACTCATTCTTTTCTTTCTTGTATTTTGCCTTTTTTTTCCCATGTTTTTGTATGCAATTTGTAAGATGTATGGCCTACTGTCATATGCACATCTCATATGCCAGGATGCTTCAGGCTCCATTCATACAGCTGGAAGTGGGGGAACCCATGAGCACGTGATTAGTGGTCCAGGCTGCCAGAGCCAGGAAGAGGCACCCGTCACCCGGTGAAATCAGCAACCAAGATGGCAGCGCGGGACCCAGAGTTAAGGCGGCGTAACAGGCCATAGTAGAACAATGCTGAATTTGCTGACTGGGTGAATATGTGAATTCTGCATTATACCAGTGGAAAAAGATGGGGGTAAAAAAAAAAAAAAAACATGGCGGTTGAGGGGAGTGAATTTCCTGGTGCCTATTCTGTCTTACTTTATTTTATCTTTTGTTCTACTGAACTTGTATCAGCGAGTGCCCATTCCTTTTGCATCTTAGGTCTACCTAGGAAACAGAATTTATTCTGCCTATTAAAAATGTATGCTCCTGTAGGTAATGTGATCATGGAAGAGAAGTTCAGTCTCATAGTTTGTTATCAGCATATGGCCTGCTGCTACACCATGACTCATTGGCCACAGAATTACACAGAATAAAATGGTTTATTTAACAGGCACTGCTATTCCAAAGCTTTTTTTAATTAAAGTGGGATTAAACCCGCTGACATTTTTTTTTTTTTTTTTTTTTTTTTTTTTTTTAGACCTGCAGGGCAAAAGGCATAATGAGCTAGTATGCACCGCATAGTAGCTCATTATAAAATACTTACCTTAGAACGAGCCCCCGACATCTTGCCCAATCCACGCCAAGGGAGCTGACATGTTCCCTCGGCGTGTCTTCCGAGTATCGCGGCTCCGGCGCTGTGAGTGGCCGGAGCCACGATATCATCACTCCCGCGCATGCACTCGGGAGATTTCTTTCCGGCAGGGTCCGGTGTTCTGTCAAAAAGTGTCCGGCCATCAGATAGTGTCCGCCCCGTACTGCGCAGGCGCAGCGCTTGTGCAGTACAGAGGACAAGGAGACTCCGAAAGTCTCAGAAGAAGAGTCCAGGTGCAAGCCCCACCATCCAAGAGGACATACGATGGCACATAGTAAGAGGGCCCCTCGCGGGCTTGCTTTGCTCGCCACGCTTCGGGCACGGCCTCCCTTCGCTCGGCTATTTTTTATTCTAACTCTATGTCCACTTGGATGGTGGGGCTTGAACCTGGACTCACTGCACAGGCGCCGTTTATCTTCGGAGATGTTCGGCTTCTCCTTGTCCTCCGTACAGCGCAAGCGCAGTACAGGGTAGTCACTATCCGATGGGGGACACTATTCGACGTCTGCCAGGCTTTCAGCCGAAAATCCCCTGTGCGCATGCATCGCTGCAGTCAGAATATCTCCTAAACCATACAGGTTTAGGAGATATTTTTTTTTTTACCTACATGTAAGCCTTATTATAGTCTTAAACATAGGTAAAAGTAAAAATAAAACTATACAACCGTTTTAAACAGAATGGGGAAAAAAAAGTCCAATACTCCTGTATTTGATATCTGTAATACTGGGCAAAACATAAAATTAGAAAATAGTCGGTAGCATGTGGATACATGGGTTTCTAATGGATAGTTAAACATCGGTGCTAAAAACTATTATTATTATTATACAGGATTTATATAGCGCCAACAATTTGCACAGCACTTTACAACATGAGGGCAGACAGTACAGTTAAAATAAAACTTGATGCAAGAGGAATCAGAGGGCCCTGCGCATTACAGCGGAAGGGTCAAGTGATACAAAAGGTAATAACTCCCCATGCTACACATTGGAATATACCTGTGCAGTACTTAGAGTGAGAAGAGGGGCTCTAGAAATAAAATGACACTATATATGCCCCCCCCCTCCCCAAGTGATGTATACTTCCAGTGAGATGACATTTCATAAGTTCGACAGTGTATATTTACGGATTCTCCTTTTTTTTCGGTTTAGGTTTTCCTTTTTTCATATAAAACGAATATATGGAAGATGATACATTAAGTTTCACATCAATATATGCTCTTCTGTGCTGTAACCGAATCATCTCTGGTTTGTTAATGTACAATTGCTTCCTAATACAACGGCAAATGCTGACTTTGTACTTGTTAAAAAAATGTTCTGAATAAAAATATTGGAAAACAAAAGATGATACCTGTGTGGGATGAGTTGATGGAGAAAGTAAAAGTACAGATTGAGGTGAAGGCAGAATAGGCTTCTCTAAAGAGAATAGTTTTCAGGGGTTGTCTAAAAGCAAGCAGCGTAGAAGATACAGTGGAACCTTGGATTACAAGCATAATCCGTTCCAGGAGAATGCTTGTAATCCAAAGCACTCGCATATCAAAGCAAGTTTCCCCATAGAAGTCAATGGAAACTAAGATAAATCGTTCCACATTGACTTCTATTGCATGCAATACCGCATGTGGCCAGAGGTGGGGAGTGCAGGAAATACTCTAGAACAGCTCGGCTGAACTCGGAAACCCTTGGAAAGGCTTGGAAACGCTCAGGAACAGAGTATTTCCCAGCATTTCTGAATGATTCAGAGTATTTCCGAATGGCTCTGAACCATTCTGAGTGTCATCAGCACCTCTGGCCAAATGCGGTACTGCACACCCCATTGGCTTGAATCCTGCTCGTTTTGTGAGACAACACTCGCAAACTGAGTCAGGATTTTTTTTTAAAGTTGCTCATCTTTCAAAACGCTTGTTAACCACGTTACTCATAAAACAAGGTTCCACTGTATTCAAACAGATTGGGGCAGGGAGTTCCATAGGATAGGCGAGGCTCAGGAAAAGTCCTGGAGATGAGCATGGGAGGAAGTGATGAGGGAACTAAAGACCAGGAGGTCTTGGGAGGAATGAAGGGAACGAGTAGGTTGGTATTTTGAGAATAGGTTAGGGATGTAGTTGGGGGTCGAGTTGTGGATGGCTTTGTAAGTTCGAATTTTTAATTCAATTTGTTGAGTGAGTGGAAGCCAGTGGAGGGATTGACAGAGAGGGGTAACAAACACTGAGCAGTTGATAAGGTGGATGAGTCTGGCAGCAGCACTCATGATGGACTGAAGGGGGGATAAATTATGTAAAAACAATAACAAATAGTGTTGATGGTAATCAAGAGTTTTCAGTTCCCTAAAATGTTGTAAGCTAAATTCGGGCATTATGGCAAAATGCATTGGAGTCAATGGGAAAGGTGAAATTAGGAAGGTTTTTGAAAGTATGCAGTGGGTTTTTTAATGGGTCCTGGGGGTTGGGGAAATTGCTGGACATATTGTTGTGCCAAAAAACACCCTGTCGTTAGATTTAATATCTATTTTTGAAGCAAATTTCACCTAATTATTTATCAAAATTGTGTCCTCTTTGGTAATCAACAATTTTACGGCCCCCTACTCCCTAGAGATGAATGGTGCCATTTTACATGCCATTTGTACCTACCTGTCCTAATCTGAAACTGGTTGTAAATGTGCGTAGACGATGCATGTGTGGCATGTGTCCGTTATTGTTCTAAAACACAATAGCAGACATCAGTGAAGTGAACTTAGAGGGATTTTCACCAAGAGCAATAGTGCAGTAATTCTTACCACAGTCATAAATGTGAAAGGTTCCCAACGTCCAAAGACTTCCACTCCTAAATGAAAGAGCTGCCAAGCACTCAACTTGTTACAGCACATCAAGCATTATATTCATTTGTTGTGCTAAGTGCATGCATGCTAAGTAATACGTGACACTTATAGATCTCGATTACCTTTTAAAGGGCTCACAGTACTCAATACCTTTATTGTCCTTTTTCTCAGAAAGCAGGCACTGCCTGGTTCTGGTTTCCAAGGTCAGCATATGCTTCTGAGACTTTAGCTCCACAGGCTGAACAAGAAAAAGCTATTGATTCTTCTGTCCATGTTAAAAAGTGTGGATGAAGGAACCTGCATTTCTGGTTATTGTACTCTAACATCTGACTGGATGCGGCCACTGTTCAGCCAACAATTTTCTACCCAGCTGCTTTGATTTTCAGATCACAAAAAGTTGAGCAGTAGGGTGCCAACAGCGCCACATACAGTATGTCTTGAATTTTTGTTGGTCTTTAGGAATCAGCCAAATTCACTCCATGTATGACCAGCTTTAGATACTGACCCATGAATAATGCAGTTGTGTAAATCCTTACGTGTATGGTAGGCTTGATGTTCTTGATGGTGTGTTAAGATTTTATACAGCCCAATCCATACCTCACAACATTCTGAGATGGGAATGAGGGATACCTACTAACAAATGTATGTAGGCATAGGACATGCCCCCTGCCACACCCCTTAAAGATGAATTAACCAAAAAAAGGTTAATTAAATCCACAAGGACTTTTTTACCACTACTATTCAGTTTATATTGACTTATAAAATGTACAAATGCAGCAATTTAGAAATTGGATGAAAGGTTTAGCACTGGAAAATACTTTATGAAAGATAAAAAGTGCATTTTATATACAACTATATAGATCAGACCAAAATGAGGGACAAATGAGGTGGGATGAGGGACAGAGGGACATTGCTCCAAATCAGGAACAGTTGGGAGCTATGCTCAATCCCCCTGCTTCTACCTCTCAATCTGTGCCTAGCCAGTGTTAAAATCCATCAAACTTGCACAGTTATTTTCCCTTTCACCTATGACCTACCAGAACACTACACCTTTCACCTATGACCTACCAGAACACTACACCTTTCACCTATGACCTACCAGAACACTACACCTTTCACCTATGACCTACCAGAACACTACACCTTTCACCCATTACCTACCAGAACACTACACCATTCACCTATGACCTACCAGAACACTACACCTTTTACCTATGACCTACCAGAACACCACACCTTTCACCTATGACCTACCAGAACACTACACCTTTCACCTATGACCTACCAGAACACCACACCTTTCACCTATGACCTACCAGAACACTACACCTTTCACCTATGACCTACCAGAACACCACACCTTTCACCTATGACCTACCAGAACACTACACCTTTCACCTATGACCTACCAGAACACTACACCTTTCACCTATGACCTACCAGAACACTACACCTTTCACCTATGAGTTACCAGTGAGGGAAGGAGAGCCGAGGAAATGCTCCAAATGCCTGAAGAAGACAACTGATAGCATTCTGCTGGTGATTAAATTTTGAGAGACTGGCTAGGCTCAGAAAAGTGATAAAAACGCAGCACTTTCTTAAAAAAAAAATGTACTGTTGATTTATATTGTGACATGTAAGGAATATGTTCATGAAGATATGTAAAGTTACTGACCTGGCTGATTTAATATTATTGTATCTTTTTAACATCAGATATCTGGTGGTATCATTTACAGGGATATCACTGAAGATGTGTCTTACCTGGTTCTAAAATCACCTAGGTGGTAAAGATGAAGCCTTGCAATGTTATGCTTTGCACTCTTACATTTACACTCTGTGACCTGACTGTATCCACTGTTCTGTATACATACAGCTGTAAAAAGGCAAGTATCTTTGAAGATTTCATGCAATTTAATATATTTCATTCTATGCTGGATGTCTGGGTGACCACTCTGCTGAGGACCTGTGTATGTGTTGGAGCTGTCATTGGTGTTTCTTGGAACAGGGCAAATGGTCCCCAACGGCTGCGGGCATCTATTATGCCAATGACTCTGCTGTGCTACCTCATCGCTTCTTATGCCATGATTAAATTGCTGCTGTTTTCAGAAGAGGAAAAGCCCATACAGGATGCCTGGTTCTGGAGTCTTTTGTCGTGGACTTGGCTGTCATCAGCTCTGACCCTCTTTGCATGGAAACAGATGGGAGACTTCACCTCTTGCAGACAGGAGACAACCATGTATTCTGGCCTACCAGATGACCAGGAGGTTGCACAGGTGGGCACACAAAGACAAGAGGTGGAAAGTGATACATCGGGGTCAACCATAGGAAGACTTCTTTCCTATTCTAAACCGGATTCTGGTTATCTCTTAATAGCTTTTTTCTTCCTTATTCTATGCACAATGGGTAAGTGATGAACACTTTTTCTCTGAAGACATCTACTTAGCAGATCTGTTATATTTTGTTATAGGTTCAATAGTGTACTAGCATGTGTACTAGCATGTGAAATTATATATTCTTTATTATATATTTTTATTATTATTCAGGATTTATATAGCACCAACAGTTTGCACACAAAATGCATGGGGGATAGTATGGAAATCAGAAGGCCCTGATTATTAGAGCTTACAATCTACCGTATATACTCGAGTATAGGCCGACCCGAATATAAGCCGAGGCCCCCAATTTACCCCCAAAAAAACTGGCAAACTTATTGACTCGTGTATAAGCCGAGGGTGAGATATGCCTGTCCATCCCTGTGTGTGTGTCCGTCCCTGTGTGTCCGTCCATCCCTGTGTGTGTGTGTGTCCATCCATCCATCCATCCCTGTGTGTGTGTGTGTCCATCCATCCATCCATCCCTGTGTGTGTGTGTGTCCATCCATCCATCCATCCCTGTGTGTGTGTGTCTCCATCCATCCATCCCTGTGTGTGTGTGTCTCCATCCATCCATCCATCCCTGTGTGTGTGTGTCTCCATCCATCCATCCATCCCTGTGTGTGTGTGTCTCCATCCATCCATCCCTGTGTGTGTCCATGTGTGTGTGTGTGTGTGTGTGTGTGTGTGTGTGTGTCCAGCCTACCTGTGTCCCGAGCCTCCGTCCCGTGCCTTGCCTCCTTGCCTCCGTCCCGTGCCGTGCCTTGCCTCCTTGCCTCCGTCCCGTGCCGTGCCTTGCCTCCTTGCCTCCGTCCCGTGTCGTGTCGTGTCGTGCCTTGCCTCCGTGCCGTGCCTTGCCTTGCCTCCGTCCCGTGCCTTGCCAGGATCGCCTCGGCGGCCATTCTAAAATTCAAAAGCCCCGCCTCCGCCTCCGCCTGTGATAGGCGGAACACTGAATTTCCCAGCAGCCTGTGTTCCGCCTATCACCGATATCGTCTCATCCTCGTACTACGGACGAGGATGAGACGATGTCCGTGATAGGCGGCTGGGAAATTCAGTGTTCCGCCTATCACAGGCGGAGGCGGAGAAGGAGGCGCGGCTTTCAAATTGTAGTATGTCCGCCGTCTGTCTGCTCGATACGCTGATCGAGCAGTCAGACGGCGATGACTCGAGTATAAGCCGAGGGGGCACTTTCAGCCTCAAAAAAGAGCTTATACTCGAGTATATACGGTAATAGTTTATTCTTAATTTTCTAGTTGTTATGATATTACATCACTACAGGGTGTATTTATAAAGCATTTGCATAACTGTTCATCCATCAACGTTGCATGTAAATTCTTTCTCCTAGATTCATCCCTCCCTCCTAGATTGTAAGCGCTAGAGAGCAGGGCCCTTTGATTCCTCCTGTTTTGCGATGCGCAAACTGTTGGTGCTATATAAATCCTGAATAATAATAATAATTCTGTGCGAATGGGACAAAATCGAATGTTATCACGCTATGTTCTATTGCAGCTTAAATGTGTGAATGCAGGAAAATACCCCATAATAGCCACTAGATAGAGCTGAGGAGCTTACCTATTTGCTGTTATATTCAGCCTCATCTAGTGGCCACATTGCACTATTTTTCCCATTCAAACATTCTCAATCTGCAGATAATATAGCCTAAAGGCCCGTACACATGATACAAAAATCTGAAATTTTGTTAGATGAGCTATCTTCGGATTTACGGATCCTTAGTATGGTGCTTTTGACAGCCGATTTCACTTTTTCGTCAGACAAAAGCTGGATGTGCAGACTATAACATTTTTGTCGGGTGTGAACTCAACGTCTGGTTTTCGGATGGTCAGTACAGAAATCATCACACAAAAGTTGAAATTACAAACACACATGATTGGAATCAAGGAACGACCAGGAAGAGTTTGGTCTTGTAAACTACCGTTCATAATCTAGAATTAACATTTGTGACACGGCAATTGATGAAATGTTTTTTTTTTGTGAAAATTATTTTTATTCACAAATTTTTAAAAACAGCAAAAACAAATACAAAAAGCAACAATGACAGAAACCCATATAAATGCCCCCCCCCCCCATCCCCATTGTGCAATGTCCCAGGTATCTTTAATGGGATAATAATGAAGCTGCTTTGCTGGTGGTAGTTATGCCACACGTATTTTAAAAGGCATTTGTTTTGTAGTGATATAAATAATATTAATATTAGGGTTGTTGTTTGATTTTTTTGGGGGGAAGTTACTACAACACCATTATCCTGTATTTTTTAAGATCAAAGATACAACTATGTGTTGGTGTCCCTTGTTAATTTTCCATTGTTTTGTTTTTAATGTAACTGCCTACTCCCAAACTGTCATTTAAAGAGACACATAGCCAAGTGTTATTCTTCACAATTTTTTTTATTGTGCAGAAGAATAAAAAACAGAAATTAAATTAGAGATGCTATCTGCCATCCAAATAAAAAGAACTTAACAAAAAAGTGTGAATTAAAGCTCACCAAACTTCTACAAACATGAAATTAGCAGAAGGGGCCCAAAAGGTGACAATGAGAAATGAACTTGCCCTTTATACTCTCATAGTACGTCACTATGTTTGTGTTTGTCAAACGACAATTTGCGGATATTTAGTATGCTAGACAAAATACTGCACATGCGCTTTTGACAAAAATCAGACGCTCAGTCGCACAACAATCGAACCGTGTGTATGAGGCTTTAGAATATTCGTTTTTTCCCTAATAGCACAGAATTAATTTACCTATAGTTTTGATGAATGAACAGTTATGCAATTTGTATAAATACACCCTTTTTTAGTAAAGTTTTGACAAGGAACAAGCATGCAGGCTGTATGTTTGATCCAGGTCAGTGACTCGCTGAAGTAGCAATACCACGCGAGGTGGGACATTGCATAAAGTCAGGTTTCCATAACTATGACATGTTTGCTATAAGAAAATTTATAAGAAAAGTAGTTTAAAAGCTCATTTAGAAACTACAGTTTACCCTAAAGGATAACCGCCTTTATTGTATCAATGTGGGTATCAGATTCTGATTCCCATCTGAAAAGGATATTTTATAGATAGGCAACTCCTATCCTCATATTGATTAGTGGTTCCAAATTAATAACTACTGCAGTAGGGAACAGACACAAAAGATACGCTCAGCATCTTTCCAAATACCCGTTCTCCTTTATTATGATGCATTTGAAGGTTTTTATACACATGATTACGTAGGTATCACATTAATATTACAATTGTACGCTTATGGTAACAAGGGGCGTTACATAGGCAGGCTAATTCTAATCAGGACTCGAAAGAATGCGTACTGAAAACATTATTAGTGCTGTGTGCACAGTGAGGGCATTGTGCAATACATGTAAAATAGAATACAATTATATACAGAACCTACAAATTTCCATTACACATCTCTCTGTCACTTTTTATTGTGTTAAGAATTTACAAATTCTCAATAAAATGTTCCTACTGGAGTCAGTAGTGTAATGGCAGTTACAATTCATATCTCCAGTGTATTTCTGTCTAAAACCGTCACCTGTGACAATGCAGAGAGAGTATGCAGGAGGGGAAGGAGGTGCCCATCCCCAAGCAAAATAAAATCATCAATGTTGAACGGTTTGCTCAATAGATATTGACATTTTTGTTAAGAAATGCATAGTATTATATATTATTGTATACTGGGAATATTTTGATTCTAAATTAGAAATATCCACATTTATTGTCTTGCTTGTTTTTATGAAGTAAGGGTAATACATGTGGTCATCCATAAATGAGGCCCTACAGTTTTGGGTAGGGTTTGCCCCCCTGTCATATTTCATCAGAAAATCTCCCTTTTAAAATGATATCACAAGCATATCACCCCACCCTTAGCCACAAACTGACCTAACGTTTGAGCCATATGCCTTGATATGGAATAATCAAAGTTTACATACATGTCTAAAAGACCATTTTTTTTTCCACCCTATTAGAGACTTACCATATTGTTTACAACAGTGCTAGTACAATGCAAGTATTTGCCAAAAGCTGTATTTATAATAGATAAAAAAAAATCACAGAGATATCCGTTCTGTGAAACTGCACATACATTCATTCTGTGTGAATGGGGGGAAAAATTAATGTTACTAGGCAAATTTTTTTCTCCAGGTTGAATGTTTTTCATTCATTCAGAATATAATCAGGAAATACTGCATTATGGCAGCTAGATGGAGTAAGATCCTAGTAAGTATTTATTTCCTATGATCCTTAGCATCATTAAATAACCAGTTATAGTATTCTCCAAATGTCTTACAAGTGCTGGTCTATCAGGTCAGTAATTGTTACAAAAAAGGGTTACATAGAAATGTGTTAACATAATCCTGTATTCTTTTATTGCTTTCATTTGACAGTCTTGTGAAATCCTGCTACAGTAATTGTCTGTTTGCAGGCACCTAGTGAACCAGATTATGAATGCTATTATATTATCTAATATTGTTACTTGTTACCTCTAGGCATTTAGTAAAAGTGTCTCCTGCTTTGTAAGGGTTCACATCGTATATATTAGTTGTATCTCTGGGAGGCGTTACATGCACATTTATGCAATTAAAAATCTGGGGGTTATATAAACACGAGAGGAATGGCAAGCCCCCTGATGTCAGATGTAACAGGGGAGGGTTTTAGGAATCCTTAGCTATCTCTGGTCTTGACAGATCAGCCTAGCACAAAGATCCATCAGCCTGAGCCCTAAGGCAGCCATTCTCAACCAGGGTTCCGTGGAACCCTGGGGTTCCTCTAGAGCAGGGGTGCTAAACCTGTGGCTCTCCAGCTGTTGTGGAACTACAAGACCCATGAGGCATGGCAAGGCTGAAAAGTACAAGCATGACTCCCAAAAGCAGAGGCATGATGGGACTTGTAGTTTCACAACAGCTGGAGAGCCACAGGTTGAGCACCCCTGCTCTAGAGGGTGCTAGGGGATCCTTGAGCTGTGACTGATGAACCACCTTTTTGATGGTGCCCACAGAGTTCAAGGTTCAGCATCACTTAGCAAAGCCAGCAGCATGACCCAAAATATATTTTTAGCTGTCTTTAGGATGGCATTCTAAACACCATTTTAAGGGGAACATTCTTCCTATTGACCAGCAGTATAAGGTGCATTGATCTATTGACCCCTGATGAATTGGTTTTAGTATGGGTTCCTCGAGACTTAAATTATTTTTGGGGTTACTCTAGGGTTAAAAGGTTGAGAAAGCCTGCCCTAAGTCCTCATGGAAACTGGACGTTAAACAAAATGGCAGTAGCATTAGCTGTAGAATGCCACGTTAAAAACACGAGTTTTGTCACGTTTTTGCATTAGCGGTTTGCCAGATTTTGCTGCATTTTTTAGTTGTTTTTTTTAGCAAAACGATACTTTCACAAAAGCTTGAGGCTCAAAAAAGCTCATAAGTGCTGGATAGCCACACTTTGCAAAGTTTTCAATGTTTTTAAGCATTAGAGAGTTTTTACAGCTGAAAAACACTTCTTCAAACTTAGTAGTTCTGTTTTTTGTTTTTTTTTCAGCTTGTGCATTGGCCCATAGAATAACATGCTGAGGAGTTTACTGGCTGTAGAAAAAAATGCCTGATGCCTAAAACAGCAGTTGTAAAAGCGCCCAGTGTGCATGAGGCTTATGAATGCAACTATCTATACATTGCAAGACACAGCTAAACTCACCTGGTTGGAGGTCAGACTCTGGGTAACCTTTTTCAAGCCTGGCCTGACCTCAGTAAACCAAACAAAGCTTGATCATGGTGTTGTGTCCTCAATAACAGCTGGGACACACAATCGGATATGTTTGGTCCAGGCTTAAAGTTTGTTCAGTATCTAGATTGAGTGATTATAAAAGTGATGTTCACAAACATCCAAACCATTCCTGAGTACAAAATAACTCATGGACAACCCCGTTGAGGCATTTTTTTAGATGTAATTTGTTACTTAACATATTTTTTTATTATAGCTCTTCATATGCACCCTATGGTCACGTACACTTCCATATGTTTGGTGCCCTCCAGTTTTTCTTTCAACAGGTTATGGAACAGGTTATTCAACAGGTTATGGAAGTTCCTTCTAGTACAGTTACAGCATAGCTAAACCCAGAAACAAAATTGAATATGTTGTAGCTTTCCAGTCCAATGTGTTGAATGCATTAGTTTTCGTCTTTCATGCTTTTTTTTTATTTGTATTTTTTGCATCTGGTGATCTGTCCTGTAGCACACTTCTTATCTTAGGGTGGCTACACTTCCTTGGAAGAAGAACTGAGCCACCCTTGAATAGCAGCATTGTCAACCTATGGACTGGGTAGTGTTAGCTACACTAGAAAATTTAGATGGACTTCACTAACAAATTTAAGCTGGACTCCAGCTAACCACTTCCATGCTCACACCTGTACATCCCCAATGGACCATTTCTGCCATAGCCTTGTATATTCGACAAAAACGTTGTCATTACTTAAAGCAGAACTTCCCTCTCTCAATCAATATTGACTATAAATCCTTATGCTGCTATCATTAGTAAATAGAGGAAAGTATAACATATTTACATGTTTTAAACTTTTTTTTACATTTCATTAGTTACTTCCTGGTTTCCAGGCCTAGGCTAATTAAATCATACATCCCAGAAGTCTGCAGGAGGGGAGGAGTGGTTTTCTCAGCTGAACACACCCTCCTGCTTGCATGTCTACAAGTGCTACATGAATCATCTACCATTAATTATGATGGCCATGGCCAGAAATGCTAGGGGGTGTTTTTCAAAGTGCTTTCTCAGCAACATAAAGCATATATGGAGTCATGGTTGGATGGGTGAGTTTGCTTAGAATATTTAAACATGAATTAAATAGCGTTTTGTTTTTTTTGCGGTTGTGTGGCGCTGTACCCAAACAAAATTGACATATTTTTTTCCCCACAAATAGAGCTTTCTTTGGGTGGTATTTGATCACCTCTGCTGTTTTTATTTTTTGCGCTATAAACAAAAATAGAGCGACAATTTAAAAAAAACAACAATATTTTGTAGTTTTTACTATAATAAATACCCCAATTTTTTTTTTAAAAAAAGCAATTTTTTTCCTCAGTTTGGGCCGATATGTGTTCTTCTACATATTTTTGGTAATAAAAATTGCAATAATTATATATATTGATTGGTTTGCGCAAAAGTTATAGCATCCACAAAATAGGCCAATGATTTATGGCATTTTTATTAATAATTATTTTTATTTTTTTACTAGTAATGGCGGTGATCAGCTTTTTTTTTTTTTTGTATCGGGGCTTCCGACATTATGGCGAACAGATTGGACACTTTTGCAACAGTTTTGGGACCATTGACAATTATACAGAGATTAGTGCTATAAAAATGCACTGATTACTGTGTAAATGTCACTGGCAGGGAAGGGGTGCTCAAGGGGTTAACTGTATTCCCTCGTGTGTGTTCTAACTGTAGGGGGATGAGACTGACTAGAGGAGATGACAGATCATTATTCCGAGCTAGTAGGAACACACAATCTGTCTCTCCTCTCAGAACAGGGGAGTCCCTGTTCTGGCTCTCGTGCCCACGATCGTGCATGGCCAGCGATCATTGCGACCGCCAGCCACGCACATCGCCACCCCCTGCAGTGCAGCGCACCTACTATCCTCGCTTAAAGGCCAACGTACAGCTATGACGGTTCGCGGGAATGTGCCGACCTGCCGCAGTATGACGGTGGCTGGTCGGCAAGTGGTTAATGTGGGAGTAAACTCCCATGCATGACTTTTACTTATAGGTAAGCTTATAATAAGGCTAACCAATAAGTAATGTAAATATCTCCTAAACTTGCACCATTTAGGAGATATTTACTGTACATGCAGCCGGTGACTTCGCCGGTGCATGTGCTGTAAAGGAACGGTCCCCTAGATCATTTCTTCAGAGTCCTGTGCTGTAAATGGCAGCTCCCACGCGTATGCACGGGAGTTTTGTCATTGTGGCTCACACAGCTGGAGTCCGTAAACCCGGAGGGAAGACCAGGTGAAAAATGGAAGCCCTGTCAGTGGTGACAGCACAACGCTTGAGGGCTTCAATCTAAGTCAAGTTTTACATAATGTGAAACTTACCTTGGAAACTTACCTTGCTTAGTATGTGATGCATACTAGCACATTTGCCTTGCAGGTTAAAAAAGAAAAAAAATTGCAGGCGAATTTACTACTGCTTTAAATTTTTTTAACTTACAATTTGCCTTAGCTGACAGCATTTGTAGATCCAAGCTCAGTGAGCCCAATGAGTTCAGGACAGAAAATACTATTTCAGGCCCCTTTCATGCAGGCCGGATCATTTTTTTTTCAGCAGGGGATGTGTCCTCTGATCCTCTGCTGAGCTGAGTGCAAGAGATGGATGACAGGTTCATATCTACTCTGCATAAGAGGACACAGCCTGCTCTGCTTTATGGGCAGTCGGATGTAAACAGACCAGAATGAATTGGAGGTGTAAACGAACACAAGATCATTTACATCCACCACTCCATAGAGGAGAATGGAGGATCCAGTCGGGTCCACCTAAAAAACAGACAGGTGGACCCGAGCATACAGCTTGTGTGAAAGGGACCCATCATTTCATACACAAAGAAAAATTACATCAATCTGCCTGGCTTCCTCTCGCAGTGCCGCTGCTCAGGCCTCAAGCCTCGACCTTTAGTCTGGACCCTCAGACCATCTCTCAGCACCACTAAGCTTACATGCAACTCTGTACCTCTCTCTCAACTCTCCTGGCTTTCTCTGCTCTGACCTATGTTCCTTCTTCTGGGTAATGGACCGCCTGTCTTCCCAGGTGGATCCCTGAACCGCAGAAAGCCCCTTGATTATAAAAACTGTGCACACCTGCACACACAGCCTGGACATAGTGTTAGAGGCTTTGTCCCTCCCAAGACTCTTCGAAGCCTCCAAGCTCTAGAACTCAACTCAGGAATTACCAATCCCAGAGAAAAGTGAAACCCCAATTTTTTTCCATTCATAATAGCCATTCTGGAACCCCTCAATCTGCATCCTTGAGAATCCTGGGTTGCCATTTAGCCCTTTTTACACAGTGGCAGGGCCAGGGCAGGTTGATGAACACTGAATCAAACAGCTTTTTTTTAATTTTTTTATTTTTATACAGCAACTGCTAGAGCTGCTCTATGTACACAGGAACTCATAGTTTCATGGGGGCTGCAAATTGCTGGGTAGTGGGGCAGGGGGTGGCAGCAGGGCAGAAATGAATGTACTACACATGCCATGTGTACTGTTTTATTTTTTTATTTTTTTATTTTTTAAGCATGTCTAGCATGTCCAGTGCCCTAAACTAGTTAAGCAGTTACAGCAAGAATATTTTTCATTTTGGGATAATTGTTTTCTATAAATGAATAAAAGCTGACCTTTGTAAGCACTCCCGTCAGTCTGAAATGGTTGATCACAACCTTCTAACCGACATGTTTGCGTAACAGCTTGGTTTGTTAGGTGAAGTTGAAAAATAACAGACTTAACAGACTTCCTGGCTGGATCAACAGGTGAAAATAAAGGGAAAAAGCCTAAAGAAGAAAACTAATGCAAACACCACACACTGTATAAGAATTGGTAAGATGCAATGTAATGCACTTTTGTTTTTGGGTTTAGATAACCTTTAAAGGTTTCATCTGTGACTCCAGTGGAAAAGACTGACTCTGAGATCAAGTAGTTACTAAAGTAATAGCTATGGCATTGTTCCCACTGTATTACTTACCACATATCAGAGTGTTAATGTAAATATACAAGCTGTACTCTTTGATTATTCTTTCCTTAACCAAACACCATTATAATCTCCATAATAAAAACACTTCATTCTTTTAAATAAATTACTTATCCAAGCAATTCCCAGACTCGCACAGTAACTGCCACTTAAGGATTTACTTGTACAATACAGGGCACCTTACACCTGACTCCTCTTAACACAAAGCTGACATTTTCTTTTATCCTTTTTTATCCTTTTTCAATCAAAATTTTATTTATAAAAAAGTTTTTTTTTTTTTTTCCTTTTTTACTCACAAAAATGCAAAGACAAAGTAACTACCTGCCTCACAAGGTGGAACAAACAATCCAACAATACAACACAACACAACACAATTAGCATTCCTGAATGTGACCGACCTGTTTTCTAAAGCAGAACATAGAAGATCTGCTAAGATCTAGTTCCCAAATCATCAGTTACCACTCTGCCATGTACCATTGCCATTTATGATTGAGGATCATTATCATACATTGTGTAGGGGCAGTGTAATGCTTTGTTATGGCAGTGTGGTGATTTGTGTTGCATAAAAATGCATGCATGTGGCATATCTACAAAGCAAACATCACATATGTATGGTGTGAAGTGAACAGGGAACGTATTTTTTTTCTATGGGCCCTTGTGTTGAGCCTATGTTGATCTATGCAGATTAAGGCAGCCAGTGGACATAAGCACAATTCCTTACTCTCTGAATTGAACTGTCTAATTTTTTTAGGGAGGTTGTAATAGACTTGTGCTGTTAGGTAGACAGAGAAGGAAAGCAAGAATTATTTTAGAGGACATTTGTCAAGAACTTAAATTGATTGCCTGCATGAACCTACATAAGAACCATGGGAACTATTATTATTAATAATATACAGGATTTATATAGCGCCAACAGTTTACTCAGCGCTTTACAACATTTACAACAGTACAATTACAATACAGTTCATTACAGGGGAGAATCATAGGGCCCTGCTCGTTAGAGCTTACAATCTAGGAGGGAGGGTACCTACTAAACTTCCTGCAAAAGTGGAGGCTGGTCCATTTCTGATTCTTCCTGTTGGGGTCATAACTTTATAGGCAGCTTTGGTGTTCAATAAAGAGTTGAAGGAGAAGGAAAGTTACAGGCCAGTATTGACTTTTCCAGAAAAAAGTTGTCATGACATGACATTTGGGAAATGTCCTCCTAAAATAATTCTTGCTTTCCTTCTCTGTCTACCTAACAGCACAAGTCTATTACAACCTCCCTAAAAAAAATAGATAGTAAGGGATTGTGCAATGTGCATATGTCCATTGGGCTGCCTTAATCTGCATAGATCAACAGGAGGACCAGGACCCTTGAAAAATGATATAAAAAAGTGAAACTTGAGCCTCCTTCCACTATCCCAGTGATATGGAGCTTAAATGTTAATAACAATCTACATAAATATAAATCACATGTAGTTCATTAATCAGCAGCTGCTTAACATTCAATAGTTGTATCAACAGATAATATCAAGTCCACAGGTACTTATATAAGCAGCAGTAAATACTATAGTAGCGCTACTGTCATTTCCTAATATGACCAGCTTTCATATGCTTTTAAGCACATGAGATGATAGATGGTGATAAAAAAAGTCCAAAAGACACAGGCTGTGGTCCTAATGTTGAATAGTTGAAGTGCACCTCACACCAAGATCCTCAAACCGTGCGTCACAATCCCCTTAGGGGTTCTCACTCACCAGATATAAGCATGATTGAAGCCTTGATTTGCCTAGATAAACATCATCCACATCCTGAGTTGGATCACAACCACATAACACCACCGTAGGTACTCCACATAGCGTAAATCCTTTTACCAAAAAGGAGATATCTTTATCAAAATCCAGAATGGTGCACAGCGCAAGTCAAGAGACAGTACTCTACCACTCGGTAGTCGGCTCTCTTCTGCAGACCTGATCCACTGTGACAGCCCGGCCAGTCTGCTCACATCAAGAAGAGAGCCGACTACCGAGTGACAGAGTACAGAAGAACCGACTACCTCACACAAGGCTCCTTTACCCAACTTTTAATTTCTACCTATTTCCTAAAGCTAGTTTTTAACCTGAGCCCAAACCCTTTAAATTATTCATGTCCTATTATGCTAACCCTAAGCCACTTCTAAACCTAATCCATAGAATTAATTCAGAAGCTGAATACAAAAATGATCACATTGATATCATATTGAAAAACTCATCTCTGCAGGTCAGTAGAACCAAAGTGATGTCATTATATAACCAAGTGGGACAACAACTGAACCTGCTGATATCAACTCACAACTATGGTACCAGTTTCTACTAGACATTGCTTTTTATGTATTTCAGTGCAGTATGTTAAAGACCATCCACCAGAAAACGGTTTATTTATGAGTAATGGTAAATTCTTAAGTTAGAACTATTTAAAGCCTCTTCTTTGCATAGGGGCTGGTTATCAGTTTACAAATGTAGTTTTCCTTTGTCACAGGGGAAATATTCAGCCCATATTACACAGGGCTGGTCATAGATGGTATTGTCGTCCAAAGAAGTTTGAAGCAGTTTTCCAGCGCGGTTGTAATACTAGCAGTTCTGGCGGTGGGGAGGTAACATTCTGACTCGTTACTCTTTTTCTGGTGTGATAATATCTGATATAATCTTTGCCATGCATGTGTATCCTAGCAGGCTGTGACATGGAATCATTCAATAAGGTATATTGCTAGAATTTGGACATTGAAAAGTGATGTGAAACAATTAGAGGGTGGTTGGACATGCAGGCATTTTCTGACTGCATTCAGGCATCCTTCTCTAAATTATGAATGGCCATCTGAAAAGATTATTAGTCCTTTTGTCTAGTATGGGTACCTTTTTAAAAGAACTCCTCACCAACTTGCAAATTGCAGGTCATTGTACAAAAATATTAGCTATTTTAAATACTTAAATGCGTTTTTCCATAAACAGTCTGTGTTCACATGCAATGTGCCTTTAAGCATACAAAGGAATTTGATCACCCCAGCAACAGTCAATACCCTAGAACAGTCACAGTTTCCTCTTCATCATGCCACATCATAGCCTTCTCCTCTTCTGAGAGTGTCTAATTACTGTCTGTTCTGGCCCAGCTCCTCTGCCCATTCTCATAACCTTTAATGTAGCTGTTGGGGGAAGAGAAAAGGGGAATACTATAGAGCAGTGTTTCTTAACCTTTTTTCAGTCAAGGCACCCTTTAAAATTATGGACAATCTTGAGGCACCCCATTCTAAAATGTAAAAACTTTAATAATAGTTTTACATAATGCAGCAACATCAATTCACGTAGGACACCTAACGTTAGAGGTGATTTTTTTTTTTCTTCCAAAGCAAATACACTTTTGCAAACTGGTACTGACTAGTTGTCAGGGCAGGAGGAGGACTCTAGGACCCAGCATCTGTTAGGGCAAGAGACAGGTTCTAGGACCCAGCGTCTTCGCCAACACATCACATGGGCCTTTATAAGGAAGCCAGGCCTTGACTGAAGTCCTGTTTGATCATCAGCTTGTTACCTCTGTTCCCTTGCTCCTGTGATCCTTAGTTACCGACCCGGCTTGTTCCTGACCTGTCTCCTGCTTGATCCAGTCTTGGACCCCGACTTGTCTTACGGATACCCTCTGCCTGCTTCTGTGTTTGGTCTTGACTTTCCACCTAACTTTGTCTGCTCTGTTATTCACATGGCTTCTGACTATCCTTCTGACACTGTTATTCTGCAGACCTGCCACACCTCACAGGCACCATCTGTCTGCAGCCTCTGCTCAATACATCTGCAGTATCCCTGAATCCTTCTGCAAGCAACTCCACAGGAGACCTGTGCTACTTTGTGCCCGACTCCTCCTGTCTCCTCCATCCAGCCATGCATTGACTACGGGGAACTCAACAAAATTACTATCAAGAACAGGTACCCTCTTCCCCTCATTCCAGAGTTATTCCAGAGGTTCCGAGCAGCACGAGTTTTCACAAAGCTGGACTTGAGAGAGGCCTATAACCTGGTCCGCATTAGAGAGGGGGATAAATGGAAGATTGCTTTCAGAACCCACTTTGGGCATTTCACATACCTCGTGATGCCTTTTGGGCTATGCAATGCTCTTGCAATGTTCCAACATTTTGTGAATGATATCTTCAGAGAGTACCTTGACCAGGAAGCAAGGTTTCAAGTTCTTAAAATGCTCCATGATCACAGGTTAGCAGGTCAGTTTGGGTCTCGTAAAACTAGTGAGCTCATCCAACGGTCCTTCTGGTGGCCCAACCTTGGTTGGGACTGCAGAGCCTATGTTAGATCCTGCACTGTGTGCCTATGCAGCAAAGGTGACAAGACAAAGCCCTAAGGGTTATTGAGACCCTTAACTGTCCCTAACCGTCCGTGGAGATGATCTACATGGATTTCATCATGGATCTTCCGACTTTGGGAGGATTCACTACCATCTTAGCCCCTTTCTTGCCCAATTTTAGGCACACCCTTCACTGCAGAAACAGCCCACATGTTCATCAAAGAGATTGTGAGACTCCCTGGTTTACCCAACAACATTGTCTCGGATCGAGGGGTACAGTTTACTTCCAGGTTTTGGAGAGCTCTCTGTAAACCCCTGAGTGTGGAACTCCTGCCTTTCTTCAGCCTACCATCCCCCAAGCAAACTGAGCACACAAACCAAACCCTGGAGCAACCCACGTTGCTTCTCAGCTTTTTCCCAAGACAATTGGGCTTCTCTGCTTCCATTGGCAGAGTTCGCCTACAACAACTCATTACACTCTGCTACCAACCAATCCCCAGTCTGGCCCAACTACGGATATGCCAGAAACCATACCCAAATCAGCAGTACCTGCTGTACAGGACAGACTCACCTTTATACAACAAAACTACCAAACCCTCCAAGAGTGTATACAGAAGGCGCAGTTCAACTACAAGAGGTTCTTTGACAAGAAACGAAGGGGAAAATCCATCTTTTAAGGTCAAAGATGAGGTATGGCTATCAACTGCCAACCTGAAGCTTCCGTGCCCTTCGAAGAAGTTGGGGCCAAGATGTATTGGACCTTTTCCAATTAGGCATGAAATAAACCCAGTACCCATTGAATTATCTCTGCCTGATTCATACAAGATTCACCCGTTCTTTCACGCCTCTCTCCTCAAGCCTGACATTATGGATCCTTTCCCAGGTAGAGTGGAACCACCTCCACCACCAGTAACTGTTGAAGGGGAAATGGAATTCAAGGTGGAATCTGTTCTAAATTGCAGAAAGCAAGGGAAGCAGATCCACTACTTGGTTAAATGGAAAGGGTATCCACCCGAAAAAATGTCCTGGGAACTGGAAGCCAATGTACATAACCCCAGACTCCTCTGAGAGTTTCGGGCCAAATACCCAGGAAAAAAAGCTCAAATGGGCAGGAGGAGGAGGATGTCAGTCGGGGGGGGGGGGGGGGGGCACTGTCAGGGCAGGAGGAGGACTGTAAGACCCAGAGTCTCCACCAGCACATCACATGGCCCTTTATAAGGATGCCATCCCTTGGCTGAAGTGCCGTTTGATCATCAGCTTGTTACCTGTGTTCCTGTGTTTCCTTGCTCCTGTGATCCTTAGTTACCGACCCGGCTTGTTCCTGACCTGTCTCCTGCTTGCTCCAGTCTTTGACCCCGACTTGTCTTATGGATACCCTCTGCCTGCTTCTGTGTTTGATCTCGGCTTTCCACCTGACTTTGTCTGCGCTGTTATTCACCTAGCTTCTGATCCTGGCTTGTACCGACTATCCTTCTGGCACTGTGATTCTGCAGACCTGCCACACCTCACAGGCGCCATCTGCCTGCAGCCTCTGCTCAATACATCTGCAGTATCCCTGAACCATTCTGCAAGCAACTCCGCAGGAGACCTGTGCTACTTTGTGCCCGACTCCTCCTGTCTCACCTCCAGGGGAGTCCGGAACTTAGCCACAAGGGAATCCCTCTCTCCATTGGCCTCCAACACCCAGTACGTGATATTAGTATTCCAGTGTTTCTCTTCTGCCTCAGTTTTCCTCCATCACTTAGCTAATGAGACTCCAAAGCTGATGGATAGACGCAAGGGTGATATGCAGGCAACTGACATCCTCCTTATCATTGGATGATGTCATTGGTTGTTAGGAGGTTGGCAACCTCAAGGCACACCAGGCTGCTATAGAGTGTCACTTGAATGAGAGCTCTGAGTCTGGTGGGGCAGCTGACCTAAAATCCAAGATGGTGGGCTTTCACAGATTATTAACATAAATAAAATATGTTAAATGCACATATAATCTCTAGGGAGGATTGTTGTTGAATTGAATAGCCTTGCAACAGGTTCTCTTTTAAAGTGTAAGTAATCCCTCCTATCATTTTCAGCCAAGGAAGCTGCCATCTTTGTCTTTGTTTAATCTACAACTGCCTTCATGCTGCACATGTGATCAGTTATGACACCAGCCATTGGATGGTTTGATAGTTTGGTTGAGAGCACAACCAATGGGAGTGTTACATTTCCGGCACATGCTGAAAATTTTATGGATGGGTTTACTTTGGCTTTAAGGCCATGCCCTGCATTTTAAGCTCCAAGGTTTTTTTTTTTTTTTTTAGTCATAAGCCCATCAACTGAGTGAAGTTTTGATATTCAGTATTGTCACACGATTCGACATGGGAAGGTGTTAGTATCATATTCTGATCACACCTACTTCCTTCAGCTCTGAATCTGTCTGGATTTGGGGTTCCTACTCCATGAGTGCATACTGTAGCCCTACAGTAAAGGACACATTTACTTTGTTCTTTATTTTTGTATTTTGTAGTTCTGAGCAGGGAAGCTTTTCGCCATTCTAGCTTATAGGGCTGTGTGTTTCTATTGATGCATGCGATATAGTTTGACATTTCTAGTCCCATATGCATAGCTCCCAACTGTCCCTGATTTTGAGGGACTGTCCCTTATTTGGAGCAATGTCCCTCATTCCTCCTTATTTGTCTGTCATTTTGGTCTGATTTGTATAGATGTATATAAAAATTCACTTTTTTTCTTTTAAAAAGTGTTTTTCAGCACTAAACCTTTCAAAACCTCAGCACTAAACCTGATTTCTAAACTGCTGCATTTACAAATTATAAAGGAACAGTAGTGGTAAAAAAAAGCACTTGTGGGTTTAACCAATCTTTTTTTTAAATTATTATTATTATTATTATTATTATTATTATTATACACGATTTATATAGCGCCAACAGTTTACGTAGCGCTTTACAATGTATAGGGGAGGACAACACAATTACAGTACAGTTCAATAGAAAAGGTACAGGAGGGCCCGGCTCGTAGAGATTACATTCTAAAGGGAGAGGGTTGTGGTACAAAAGGTAATAGCTGCAGAGAATTATTTGATGTGAGGGTGGCTCAGGGACAGTTAGGTGGGTGTGGGATAGGCTTCCCTGAATAAATGAGTTTTCAGGGATCTCCTAAAGGTGGACAGGGTAGTGGCTGATCGGACAGACTGGGGCAGGGAGTTCCAGAGGATGGAAGAGGCTCTGGAGAAGTCTTGAAGGCGAGCATGGGAGGAGGTTACAAGGGAGCTAGAAAGCAGGAGGTCCTGGGAGGAGCGGAAAGGACGATTTGGGCAATATCTGCAGATGAGGTTTATGATGTAAATGGGGGCAATGTTGTGGATGGCTTTGTATGTTATGGTTAGAATTTTGAATTTTACACGGTGGGGTAGGGGAAGCCAGTGAAGAGATTGGCAGAGAGGGGCCGCAGTCACAGATCGATTAGTGAGGTGTATCAGTCTAGCAGTAGCATTCATAATAAACTAAAGGGGGGATAGCCTGCTTAAGGGTAGACCATTAAGGAGAGAATTGCAGTAGTCAAGGCGGGAAATAATCAAGGAGTGAACGAGTTGCATTGTGGTGTCATTAGCCAGGAAGGGTCGAATTCTGGAGATATTACAGAGGTAAAGGCGGCAGGATTTAGCCAGTGATTGGATATGGGGGCTGAAGGAGAGGTCAGAGTCAAGGATTACACCCAGGACCCTGGCATGTGTGGAGGGACCAATGGTTGTGTTGTTGATATTAATGGTGAAGTCGGGGGGGAATCGTGAAGGAGGAAATATAACAAGCTCAGTTTTAGAAAGATTGAGTTTGAGGAAGTTATGGGAAATCCATACTGATATGTCATTCAGTAAGTTTGAGATCTGTGAGGAGATCGAAGGGGTGAGTTGAGTGGAGAGATAGAACTGGGTGTCGTTGGCATATAGGTGGTATTGGAAACCATGGGAGGTTATCAACTGGCCCAGGGAAGAGGTATAGAGCGAGAATAGTAGGGGCCCAAGGACGGAACCTTGGGGTCCCTTAACAGAAAGAGAAAGGAAAGGGGAGCGGAGGAGATGGAGTTGTAAGTGACATTGAAAGTGCGTTGAGATAGGTAGGAGGAGAACCAGGATAAAGCAGAATCACGGAGGCCAAGGGAGTGTAATTTTCTGAGGAGGAACAAATGGTCAACTGTGTCAAAGGCAGATGAGAGGTCTAAAAGTATGAGTATGGAGTAGTGGTCATTGGTTTTAGCAGTTAGTAGGTCATTGGTGAGTTTAGTAGGGCAGTTTCAGTAGAATGTTGTAGGCGGAAGCCAGACTGTAGGGGGTCGAGAAGGTTGTTGTCCATGCGGTAGCGACTCATTTGGTCATGCACAAGGCGTTCGATGAGCTTGGACCCAAACGGGAGCAGGGAGATGGGTCTTAAGTTGTTCAAACAGGTGGGGTCTAGTGAGGGTTTTTGAGTATGGGAGTGACAAGTGCATGTTTAAGCGGGGAAGGAAAGGTGCTGGAGGAGAGGGAGAGGTTGAAGATGTGGGTTAGGGAGTTGAGGATAGAGTGGGAAAATGGTTGCAGTAATTGTGAGGGGACAGGGTCCAGGGAACAGGTAGTGAGGTGGGCCATGGAGAGGAGTTTATTAACTTCATCTGTGGTAACTGGGCAAAAAGAGGAGAGTATTGAGTGTGGTGTTGGACCTGTTGTGTTGGGTAGGGGAGGAAATTGAATGTAGGATATCTCCTTGCGAATTGTGTTGATTTTGCTATTGAAATGGTTGGCAATCTGTTGAGTGGTAAGCAAGTTGGTGGGTGGGGGCAGTGGGGGGTGAAGTAAGGAATTAAGGGTAAAAAAAGAGTTGACGAGGTTTGGATGAGAGGGTTTTGATGAGAGTGTTGTAATAGGTTTGTTTAGCATTGCGGAGGCAGGAGTTGTATTTGAGAAGGGCAGATTTGTGGATTGTGCAGTCTTGCAGGGACTTAGATTTACGCCATGCTCGCTCAAGAGTACGGCTGTGTCTCTTGAAACTTCTGGTGTCGTCTGTTTGCCAGGGTTGTGGCAGATAGGGCCTGGTTCTGCATGTAGAAAGAGGAGCAAGTACGTCTAGGGAGGATGACGGCGTGTTGTAGATGGAAGTGCGTAGGTCTGGGCCATCTTGTTTTTTTTTGTACAATTCTACTTTAAGGGTGCGTGGCCAGGGGTGTGTCCTATGCCTGCATACTTTTGCTGATAGGTGTCCCTCATTCCCATATCAAAAAGTTGGGAGGTATGCATATGCAAGGGTGACTCCTTAGCATGCTGCAAGAGACAGAAGCCTCCATGAAACAGAAAACCTGGGGCAGTTATCATGGCACTAGCCTAAACAAGAACACGACTAAAGTAAAAAGAAACCTGCCTACTCAGTAAGTGATAAATTCAGTTGCTGAAAGTTTAATTACTCTTTACAACTAATGGGTTCCTGATTCAGACCCCTCTGGCCTGTTTGTATTTCAAGAAGAAATAAAATGTAATCTGTGTGACAATTTAGTATTATACATCAGCATTTAAAAATATAATGTTACTGTTTGTTTTCTGCTATTTTTTTCCAGCTCATTTTCTGCAGGTATGCGGGGTGGTCTTTTTACCTTCACATTTGCCAGACTGAATATCAGGATCCGAAACCTGTTATTCCATTCCTTGGTATCACAGGAAATTGGTTTCTTTGATGAGAATCACACAGGTCAGAATCCTTCAGCAGAGACACTGTAGACATTGAATGGGGACTGTGAAAGTGTTACTAAACCCACAACAGTAAAATCAGTCTGTATATGCAGTAAAGCATGCTTGTTATACTCACTGTGGAACCTAAGGGGTTAATCCTCTGCATTGTGTAAAAAGGCTATTTGATCCTGTCTTCTCTGATCCTCCCCTTCTTCCACTGTGACCAATCTATCTCCTGATAAAACGGAACCTTTGGAGTTACTCTGCACATGCTCAGTTTATTATGTATTGCTAGAGATTTTTTTTTCTTGGGAGGGTGCATGTGATCAGGACAGGGCCTATTAGCTCTGTCCAGACAGAGGGTCTGGGGTCCTGCAGCCTCATTGGACAGTCAGAGTAGAATGAAAATTCCTACAAGCTTTAATCAGACACTCATAGAAGTCACAAGACTGTCATACACTGCTGATGACAAAAGATATTTAGCAGTTTATATTTACTAAAATAATTGCATTTCCATGTTATGTGTACTGTGGGAGACCAGTGACATAGTGAATGCAGGCTCCTGGGTTTAGTAACACTTTAAGTCCCTCAGAAGAAATTAACAATTGTGTGTATATGTATATATAAATAAATTGCCTGCTATATGTTTTTTTTACACATATAATTATGTTATTTAAAAAAAAAGGGTAAATACATACACTTATGTATACTGTGGCATAACAACATATATTATGGAAAATAAAATGGAAAATAAAACAGATCTTCAAGACTTTTTCAGCAAAATGCTATAATTGTCCATTATGATAGAACCTTTTTAATATCTAAGGGTATGTAGACCCTAACAATGAACTTCTCTTATTTGTTCCCTTTTGGTCTGGTAAACATACCATTGAAAGTGTTTTTTTCTTTTTTTTCTTTTATTTGATAAGTGCAATATTGCAAGTGATTTTGGCAGAAATTTTGTGAGCTGATAACTTTCTGTGCTTTCTGCCTGTACTGAAGGGGGGGTTATGGAGTTAGGGAAAGGGGGGGGGGGGGGTAGGGGGAGATGAGGTGACATCTGTGTTCTTTGCAATTCATCAGAAATAAAGTTGGCAGGGCTGACACCACATGCCTAGGAATTCAGAGCTGTGTTGCCATGTTAAAGAGGAAGGTAGGAACACACTATCGCGTCAACAATTATTTATCTGTACTGTATCTGTACAGTATGTTTAATGAGATTAAACATGGAGAAATGTGAGTGTAAGCAGGTTCAGTTAGCTAGCCTGCCACTAGGTGGCTCTGTCCCAAAATAGTTTGGCAATAGGGAATTTTGTTATTGGGTGGTGGGTTCCCTTTTAGACAGTGTTTTTATATTGGGTGGAGCTAGTGCCCATATATATGCCAGGGGGGAGGGGCTTATTGAGACAGGGACCTGGGTGAGATAGTATAACACCCAGAAGAGCCAGCTGTAGTCGTCCTGACTCAAAACATGGTCTACGAGGACTGGGAGCAGGATGCAAAGGACCTTTTAGGCCAGCCTAAGTGTTCTCTGATGTAAGTACTGACATGAATGGGATGTCGCACATTATTATGAAGGTTGAGGTGACAAAATACCATTTGTCATGACTCCCCTCGGTGTCCTGCACTGCAATTAGTTGACTCTATTTTAAAATATAAAAGAACAGGGTTTGGGACTTTATATGAAACCTACAGCTCGGGAGACATCTCAGCATATTACTGCAGTAGTGTCTGGTAAGTAAACCAACAATAGTGCCCATATATCTACACAAAATAACGTAATAACCAATCATTGTAAAATGGAATAACTTTAATCCTCAAAAAGTAAATGATGACATGATATAATAGCATAGTAACATAATGGTAACATAGTAAAAACACATCCGACTGATTGCTGCATATCTCCATAATAAAACATACTATAAATTGGTATGACCAACGGAAAACATCATAATGGTAACAATCATAAGTAGTGTAGCAAGGGGGAGCATCTCATAGCTCTATGTGTTTCATGGCTATAATGCCCCTCTTCAGGAGAAGATGCAAGAGGAATATCTATAAACTGTTAAAGGAGTTAAAGTGGTTGTAAACCCTTTTTAAAAAATCCTGAAAAAAAAAATCCTGCAAGACAAAGACATAATGAGCTAGTATGCATAGCATACTAGCTCATTATGAATAACTTACCTGAGAACGAAGCCCCCGAAGCGGTCCTCCATCTTCCTCTTCGCCGCTGCCATGGATTCCGGAGCGACTTCCAGGTCTCGCGGCTCACAGCGCCGGAGCCGCGATGACATCACTCCCGCGCATTCGCACGGGAGCCAACGCTCGCGGCATATCGCGGCGATCTGCGGCCTGCCCCAGTGCGCCTGCGTGCCGCTGTCTACGGCGCATGCGCCGTAGACAGCAGTGGCTGTCTTCGGGCAAATATCTCCTAAAGCGTATAGGTTTAGGAGATATTTCTTGGAGCTACAGGTAAGCCTTAATCTAGGCTTACCTGTAGGTCAAAGTTGGTTGTAAGGGTTTACAACCACTTTAAAAGATTAGTTAATTCTTTAGAAAAATAGTTAATATAGAGGAATGAGTCTCTCACTCATACTTACAGAACAGATATGAGTCTGGGAATGGGCATGGAGAAATGAAGGTCAGCCTGGAAAATTATTTATTTATTTGGCTTCATACAAAGTCCCAAACCTCTTTTTTTCTTTTACTCTATTTTACTCTATTACACCTAGGTCCTTATGTGCTTGCATATCGTTCTTTTGTCTGTTTTTTGTCATTTGTTTTTCTGTCTGTATCATTGTTACCTTGATGTTTTAACTTGGAATAAAGCTACATTATCATCTTCTACAGTGCGGTCAATATGTAGTTCTCTTGACATAGTGAGATAGACTGGTATACTACAGAAGGCACCTGGTTAATCTCTGATAGAACAGGATGCTTCACCTTGTGAAGCTTGATTTGAATAGAGCCGAATGCTACAGATACAGTATAGAGGGAGATGGGTCCCCACACTGGTTCTCCCAAGGAGAGGAGAGAGGAGATTTTAAGGGAAGATGGCACATGAGCAATTCTGCTTTCACAAATGATTACTACAGCTTGTCCACTTTTGTGCACAGCAATGTTTGCTGAAAACACCTGTCAGTATATTGATGTGATGTATCGTTGCCATCTTTGAAGATCAACAGTAAATTGTGGAAACTATAACTTTTGTGTGGCCATTCCTTTTTTATGAATATGTAGCACCCTGGTCCTAAACAGAGCTGCTAATGAATCTAGTTGTGCTAGGTGGTACCTAGCCTGGCTAATTGGTAGGATGATCCACTGACTTTTGACCTAAACCTGAATCTGGTGCACCTCTCTCTTCTGTCACTAGGTGGCATTGCTGCCTGTGGCAATAGAATGACAAGGGCATAGTGAACTCGGGTTAGGAGTGGGTAGGTTGTCCCAGCCAATTGGTAGATGTCTCTTTGGCCCCATGGTCTGCTGGGAGAGCCTATTTATTCGGGAGGATTCAGGTGATCGGATACAGTCTGGGTGGATATGTGTTGTATCGCTTCCAGTTGCTAAGCCAGAAGCCTGAGGCCAACCTGGAGCACCTGGCTGCTAGGCTGTCTGAGACCTATCCAGGACTGTGTGGAGCAGTGCGGGATTGGGGCTTCAGGTCAGGAGCCTAACCAAGTTGCCAAGGTTCAGCTGGATGGGGAACCAAATGTTGCCAGAGGTGAAGGAGAAGCAGTTGCCATAAGGGACGACCACTCCTGTTATCAGAGGCCAGTGTATGAAGTCTGAAGAAGTACCAGAGCAGCCTTTTACACTTGCCAGGGATGGTGAAGAAATGGGAAAGCTTCAGCATAATCAAGTCAGGGACCCAGCGGGTAGCGTGGGTGAAGTTTGAGAAGTATACAGTGGGTTAGCTGCGGAAGAGTTTAGTGGATCCAGCAGGGGCTGGGGTCTTGGAAGTCTAGTGAGAGAGACTGGGAGTTCAGTGTGAAGATCTACAGTGGGATAGTGTGAGATGTGAGAGAAGATCTACAATGGGATATTGTGAGTTATGTGTGCAGATCAATATTGACTGTTGAAAGTTCACTTGCTATAGGAGATAGCGGTTGCTACAAGATACAGATTTCTGCATTCAGCTTAAAGGCCCTCGTTCTGTATTGCTGTCTGTCTAGTTATATTTTTGTCTGCAGAGTTTGCCTTAATTTCTATTGCATTTGCCCAAGGGTGTCCTGTGCCCTAAACCCCCTCTCCCCAACGTTCCTGTTAAGAGAAATAAAACTCTCTCTCTCTGTTCATTTTTACAAAAAGTGACTGGCACACAATTTTTTCATCCTGTACCACACCTACTATGCCTAGTAACCTGTACCCTGAGGAGAAATGTCAGTTTCCTTGGCCATTTGGCCTTTGGAAGTCGGGGAGACCACTACAAATATAAAGACTAATGGCCAAGGATGTCATGGGAAGGTCTATAACAAGGAGTTAAACACAATATGGTGGAGACTTTTAGCTATAGCAGTAGGTTGTTGCCCTATCCAAGAAGGGGGATGGGAATTTGGCACCAACAGTCAGCCAATCAAAAGCACCCTTACATGAACGTTATGCAGACATGTACAAAAAATGTTTTTGTTGCTTTAATTTTTGCCTTGACAAATACTTTAAACTTGAATCTGAAGTTTAGGTATGGACATTTTTACATGGTTACATTGGTCCAGTAAGATTTATTGATCGAGCTCTGTACACCTACCCTGCCGTTTTCTTTCCGAATAACCAGCTATAGCCAGCAACACTGATCATTGTGTTCTGACAACAGGGAAGGCTCCCTGCCATGAGAACGCAATAGCATAGCAGGAGTGATTCCGCCATCCTCCTTGAATATGTGGATGGGGGAATCAGCACATTTTTTTTTTTCGTTCAACCCCGCTGATTGAACAAAAAAAAAAAAAAAAATGTATGTTTGGCCTGCCTTGGTCAACAGACAGATTTATCTTTTTTTGTAGCTTTGTAGAGTTTTTTCACTAGATGGTAGCAGAGAGGTACATACAATTGCATTGTACTGTAGATGTGGTTCAACCAACTGAAGAAAACACCAGCCTGTTCCTGGTTTGCCAAGGTTATAAGTCACAGTGGTAGCATATCTAAAAGGTTTTTTTTCAGGCATCACATTATCTCCAGTAAAGGTGTGATTGCACAGGACTACTTATCAGCTAGGTCAGACAATCAGACTCTTTTATCTTCTTTATCTTCTATCAACAAAAAAAGTATTAGCAGAAAGCAGGTCAGTTGTATGTAAAATCAATAAAGAACACATCTAGCTCTGTCAACGTATGACACAGCGTGTGTAAATTTGTCCATATTTCCTAGATATCCCTTTTTGATTAAAGTCTACAAGTATCTATGGTAAGCCTATTACACCTGTAGCGGCAGCTCCTAAAGAGCACGCACTATGCGTGTTTCAAAGTTAAAGTTAAAGTTATACCTAAACTGCAGTTTGGTTTGGGTACAATTGTCTAAATTTAGACTTCAGCATCAGTGTGACTGGACTGTGAGATGTTCAGCCTGGCCACAGGGGGCACTGTCTCTTCTGGCAGGCATGGAACTATGGTCTTGTTAGGTGCTTAAGTTACTCTCTCTCTGAGCCCGCCCAGTGGGAGTACTAAGTCCGCCGTACTATCCGCCGTAGTTTTGAAATGAACGGACTCGCCCACACACGGGGAGGAAAGTCCGCTCATTTTGAGAACGTCTCCTGGTATGGACTTAAAGGGGAACCCCAACGCCGAAAAAAACGGCGTGGGGGTCCCCCCCCAGGTCCACATCAGAGGTCCAGCATCCTCTGGGACTGTGACACCATAATGGGCGGGGACATCATCCGGTGATGTCCCTAATATAAGTCGCCGCACGTCGCGTCCGCGCCATTGTGAGCTGAGGATGCGACGAGGCAACATCTGAAGAGAAGAACAGAAGGCGGCAGCGACGATGACGACAGCAGTCACAGAAGACCGGGCCACCGCCTGTAAAAGAGCTAGAAGAAGGCGCGGTGGCCCGGCAGAAGAACCGAAGAGGGGGACAAGACCCCCAAAGTCGGAAGAAGAGGGCGGCGGCGAGGAAGAAAGCCGGGCTCCTCCGCTAGTAAAAGAGCTAGAAGAGGATAGCGGAGGAGTCCGGCGAGAAGACCCCCGAAGATGGAAACCCCCAGAGCTGTGCAATAAACTATTTTAACCCTTGTGTGTTGTGTTTTTTTGTACCTTATTTTACAGGTGAATGGGTAGGGGGTACATTGTACCCCATACTCATTCACATAGGGTGGGGGCCGGTATCCGGGGGCCCCCTTATCAAAGGGGGCTCCTGGATTCCGATAAGCCCCCCGCCCGCAGACCCCAACAACCAACGGCCAGGGTTGTCGGGAAGAGGCCCTTGTCCTCATCAACATGGGGACAAGGTTCTTTGGGGTGGGGGGGCCGCGCGGCCCCCCCTTCCCCAAGGCACCCCCCAGGTTGAGGGTACGCAGCCTGGTACGGCTCAGGAGGGGGGCGCTCGCTTGTCCCCCCCTTTCCTGGCCGGCCGGGTAGCGTGCTCGTACAAGGGTCTGATGTGGACCTGGGGGGGGACCCCCACGCCGATTTTTTTTCGGTGTTTGGGTTCCCCCTTAAGTCCATACCAGGTGGCGAGGCCAGCAACGTCTCCTTCGCGGGCCCCGCCTACCTGGAGACGCTCTCAAAATGAGCGGACTTTGCTCCGGGTGGGAAAAGTCCGTTCATTTCAAAAGTACGGGGACTGGCATACGCACGGCCGGATTGTCCGCCGAAATGCAAGTTCGGTGGGAAGATTGGAGTGCAAAACTACTTTCTAAGTCCGCCGTACTTTCGGGTCAAAAAAGTCCGCCGGAGGCAACTACACGGGGGGGATCGTCTGGCGGACTTGAGTTTGCCGGACTTTTCCACCCGATTGTTTGATCGCGTGTACGTGGCATAAGAGTACCTGAACTTCCTTTCCAACCCTCTGATCCCAATTTAAGAGACTGTTCATTGTCTACGTTTTTGCAAATAAAATACATTCAAGTGGATCTGTTGTCAGCCTCTCGAGTTACTGGTCCATCTACCACGGGACACCCCTAGATGTGAAGCGAGTAAAACAGAAGGTAACGGTAAGCCCAAATCTAACCAGCAGCTCCTTCGGGGGTAGTGCTACACACCTCTCAAAAAAAAATGAAAGGAGCACTTGGAAACACATCAGATTTCAATGGGGAAAAATATCATGCTGGATATCTATACAGATATGGACTGGATAATGCAAGGATGCCACATCGTTTGATCGAAATAAAAATTATCAACCTACTGAGGACAGAATTCAAAGACCCCACCGAAAATCAAAGTGAAAAAAATTATGCAGCAAGTTAGTCTATATTGCTGAAATTTTATTACTGAAATTTTAATGGTACACAGTAGTTTGTATGGCCCCCACGTGCTTGTATGCACACCTGACAACATCGGGGCATGCTCCTAATGAGACGACGGATGATGTCCTGGGGTATTTCCTCCCAGATCTGGACGAGGGCATCACTGAGCTCCTGAACAGAATCGGGTGCAACCTAGCAGCGTCAGATGGACCGAAACATATTGTACCAGAGGTGTTCTATTGGATTTAGGTAAGGCAAGCATGGGGCTCACTCAATGGTATCAATTTCTTCATCCTCCAGGAGCTGGCTGCATACTCTCACCACATGAGGCTGGTGATTCTCGTGCACTAGGAGGAACCCAAAACCCACTGCACCAGCGTAGGGTCTGACAATAGGTCATCCAAGGAATTCATCCCGATTCCCAATGGCAGTCAGGGTGCCATTGACTAGCCTGTAGATGTCTGTGCGTCCCTCCATTGATATGCCTCCCCAGACCATCACTGACCCACCACCAAACTGGTCATGCTGAATGATGTTACAGGCAACATAATGTTCTTTAGGTCTTCTCCAGACCTTTTCACATCTGTCACATGTGCTCACGGTGAACCTGCTCTCATATGTGAAAAGAACAGGGCACCAGTGGCAGACCTGCCAATTCTGGTGTTCAATGGCAAATGCCAATCCAGCTCCACAGTGCCGGGCAGTGAGCACAGGGCTCACTAATGGATGTTGAGCCCTCAGGCCACCCTCATGAAGTGTGTTTCTGATTGTTTAGTCAGAGATTCACACCAGTGGTCTGTTGGAGGTCATTTTGTAGGGTTCTGGCAGTGCTCATTCTGTTTCCGGTCCTGCTGATGAGTTAAGGACCTTCTACGGCCTTTTCCAGCTCTGCCCTTGTACATACGGTCGGACATTCCGCTGTCGGTTGACGTCACAGAGCCGGTCCAGCCTTGTGAAAGATCGCGGCCATATGGTCGCCCACATGCCTGGACTGACGCCCCGGCTCAGCCTCTCAGCGAGCCTTTGAGAGCCTGAGCCAGCCGCTCCTGCCTCCTTCACAGCCCAGCGCTCCAGTGAGCACAGGGGGGGCAGAGCAGAGAGCCATTGACTGACAGTCACCGGCTCTCTGCTCAGGGAGCACTGAAAACCGATAGATCGGTGGTATTTTATCGCTCATTTCTCAATATTAGAGCCGGCGGGGGACAGATGCATCAAATCCATGCTGTATGCAGCTAGGTAAGTATAATAAAAAAATAAAAAACAACAACATTCTCATACCTCTCTTTAAACACATAACCAACACTTGCCATTGAGTGAAGCCAGGTGCTATATTTTACAGATGCCGCCAATGGTAACTAGCTCAGAACGTACCTCACCTTCCCGTCAGAATAAACTCTGGCGGTTTTTCTGATGGAGTTCCGCTGAAACGGATTTGCCTACACACCATCACACCATTCCTATCGGAAAACCGTTCGTCTGCATGCTATTCCGACGGACCAAATACGACACAAGGGCATCTATTGGCTACTGGCTATTGAACTTCCTTTTTCTAGTCCCATTCATTTAGAACGTGATGAAAGGAAGTTCAATAGCCAGTAGCCAATAGCTGCCCTTGCGTCGTATTTGGTCCGTCGGAATAGCATACAGACTAACGGTTTTCCCGATAGGAATTGATTCTGTCTGAAAGATTTAAAACATGTTCTATTTCTAAGTCCGTCAGAATTTTTGAAAAAAAAAAGTCAGATGAAGCCCACACACGATCGGAATATCTGATGAAATGATTCCGGTCGTGTGTACACTGCATTAGACTTCATGCGCACAGCTATATTAGAATACTCCTATGTACACTTGATCTTTCTGCCAGAAAAATACAGCGTAAGAATGCTTGTTTTGGTGTGTAATTACTTGCATTTAGTATGAATTATAAAAGGGTATTTAGGTGTAAACTTATTCTATTGGCTAAACTATTAATTTAGTTTAGCCATTAGAATGCATTTTTATGCATTTACATACGTATGAGCTAAAATCTAATAAATAAATGCCTTTAAAAGTGGCGTTTTTTTTTTCTGCCGTGTGTATTAGACCTTAAAGCCACAGGATTAAAATGAGAACAGGCAACCAGAAGAGATTCGCATGAAAGGACATTTTTGTAGTCCTGTTTCTGGGGTTTATATAGTAAGAATAGAGGTTTCTGGCCATCATGTCTATTGGCTAAGCATTATATTTGCTGTCTGAAAAACGACACCCTGTGATTACAAAGGCAGTGTAATAACTTGTGATCTTTTTGTTCCTGACTTGCAGGTGACATCATCTCTCGTCTGACCTCTGACACAACAATCGTTAGTGATGTGATCTCTGAAAATGTTAATGTCTTCCTGCGCAGTGTGGTGAAATCGGTGGGGGTGATAGTCTTCATGTTTAGCCTGTCATGGCAGCTCTCGCTGTTGACCTTTCTGGGATTCCCTATCATCATGCTGGTTTCCAGGGTTTATGGGAAATATTACAAGGTTTGGAGACTCCCTTGTGCAGTTTTTAGATATCAGCTCACAGTTTCCACTCTTGCTCGCCAAATGAACGAATGTCTTATATTCTAAACTGTTCAGTATTCTAGATGTGTTGTAATATTTACAGACTGTGGAGTAATAGTAGTGCTGATTTATGAGCAATGAAGCACCATGAAAACAAACTTGTCTGCAATGCAAAAAAATGTAAATTTGGTTTTTAAAGTGTAGGCAACCGGCTAAGTACACAATAGAAAAGTGTATGTATGAACTGTCTTAGGGATTGTTTACAAAAGTGTTGCCCTCTGATGAGTGATCCGTGGGGCATCACCTTCCAGAGGACATTTGACAGGTTGTGAGGATGCAATATGTCACCTCCCTACTGCCTGATTTAACCCCTAAAAGCCTGCACCACCATGCCATAATTGCTTGCATTGAATATGGTTGTAGGCAGTGTTAAATTGGAAGTTCAACCTAAAACGAACTATCTCTAAATCTACTGCTTGCCTCAATCTAATGCCGCTTACATACGATCGGATTTTCCAACAACAAAACTGTGGATTTTCATTCGAAGGATGTTGTCTCAAAGTTGTCTTGCATACACACGGTCATACAAATGTTGGGCAAAAATTCCGAACGCAAGAACGTGGTGATGTACAACACGTACGACAAGCCGAGAAAAAGGAAGTTCAATAGCCAGTGCGGCTCCTTCTGCTTGATTCTGAGCATGCGTGAACTTTTGTGCGACCGACTTGTGTACACACGATCTGACTTTCCGACAACAAGTTTTGTTGGCGGAAAATTTGAGAACCTGCTATCAAACATTTGTTAGCGGAAATTCCGACAGCAAATGTTCGAAGGAGCATACACATGGTCAAACTTTCCGATAACAAGCTCACATCCAACAATTCCCGTTGCAAAATCCGACCATGTGTACGCGGCATAAGGCTAACCTATCTAACTATGTAAAGCAAAAAACACTATACATGCCTTTTCTGCAATCGATCTGGTCTCCGGATGCTGTGTGGAAGAGACAGCTAACAACAGCTGAGAAGTGACTTCACCGATAGACTTACTATGGGGCTTCCATTGTTGGCTGCCTGTCCTACACACGCCTACACAGAGAAGCCGCTGCTGACAGCTCAGCCTGGGACTGGACCGGGTCGGTTGCAGAAAAGGTATGTATAGTTAGTCTTCGATTGTGGCTGCCAGTAGATTTAGAGGTACCGTATTTTTTGTTCCATAAGATGCACCCCCCCCCAAAAAAAATGGGGGGGGAAATGCCTGTGCATCTTATAGAGCGAATACTGACAGGACCGCCCCCGCCACCACCGGCGCCATGTTAGAATACCAGGCGGCCATCTCCCGCGAGCGCCAGGCGATCCTGTCACCTATAACTCGTCTTTGCCTGTCACAGACAGAAGACAGAGCAGGCTGAATGGAGTGCGGCTGCAGGGGCGGTTCGGGCTGCACTTTCGGATGTGATGACATCCTCGCCAGGCACAGGTAAGGCTGCATTGTATGGCGCAGTTCAGGATGCATTGTATGGCACAGGTCAGGCTGCATTGTATGGTCATGCTGCATTGTATGACACAGGTCAGGCTGCATTTCATGGGCACTGGTAAATATTTTAGCACACCATTTGCTTCAGAATATTTTTTTCCTTGTTTTCCTCCTCTAAAACCTAGGTGCGGCTTATGGTCAGGTGCATCTTATGGCGAAAAATACGGTAGTTAGTTTTAGGCTTTAATTTCTTTGACTAAAAGATTGTGACTAAAACTAAATGGAAATTCAAGATCAAAATGAATACTGCATTCCAAGCATTCATCCCTGGGTGCATGCCATTGATGCCCCTAAGGCTAGGTTCACACTGCATACCCGCCTGTCAGTCCAACTTCAGGGAGGGCGATTTCAGAGACATCTGTGTGCAGGATTCCTGCACAGATGTCTACTGAAATCGCCCCAGAAGTTGCCAAAATTAGTACAGGGAATACTTTTTGGAATCAGTGTGGTGCTCCAAAGGTGGCGTCGCACCCATTTGGATAGTGCTAATGCCAGCAGTAGCTGCTGATTTGGCATGTGAGTTGACATGACAAACATGAACCTAGGCTTAAAGCGGAGTTCCAGCCACAAAAAAGTATTTTTTAAAAGTCAGCAGCTACAAATATTGTAGCTGCTGACTTTTAATAAGGACACTTACCTGTCCAGGGAGCCCGTGATGTTGGTCCCCCAAGGCCGATTCGTCCACCGGCTTGGGTGCAGACGCCACCTTTAAAACTAAGGGAAACCGGCAGTGGAGCCTTCAGGCTTCACAGGTGGTTTCTTACTGCGCATGTACGATTCGCGAGGGGCACTGTGTGAATGGCCACCTCTTCTTCTGGGGCACACACAGGTCCCAGAAGGCAGTGGGAGAGAAGGAGGAGCAGGAGGATATTTACGTACTTCGTCACGGCTGGGCTAGGATTGAAGTACACTCTGTACTTCTGAAAAGGTAGGAAAAAAAAAAAATATATAGATAACCAAAAACCAGTGGTGGTGGAGTGGTCTTTAGTTTAAGACCACCTTGTAAAAGTGGGTGGAACTCCACTTTAATGTATGTACCGTTCAATGCATCATTCAGCTGTCGAGCCGCAGCAGCTTTCAGTCAGTGGGGCTGGACAGTGCACCTGTGCCTCCCACCCACACCTAAACGCCAGAGTTCCAAGCACCGGGTCTAAATGCCCAGTGTGCATGAGGCCTAAGGCCGCTGACACAAGGGGTATTTACTGTTGCTGACAATTTGCCAAACTCGTCTGAGGTATGCCCTGTACACATGGCCGGACTTTATGACAGTAAATGTGCGATCAGATCGCGTTGTCGGAAACTCCGATCGTGTGTGGGCTCCATCTGACTTCTTCAGTTGGAATTTCCGACACACAAAGTTTGAGAGCCGGATCTAAAATTTTCCGACAACAACATCCGATCATTTAAATTCCGATCGTGTGTACACAATTCCATCGGACAAAGTGCCACGCATGCTCAGAATAAATTACGAGACGAAAGCTATTGGCTACTGCCCTCTTTATAGTCCTGTCGTACGTGTTTCCGACAACTTTGTGCGACCGTGTGTATGCAAGACAAATTTGGCCCAAAATTTTGACGTCGGAATGTCCCACCATGTGTACGGGGCAGTAGAATCACTAGGAGACTGCCTATTTCTACCTATGGAACTGCTCCCTCCATAGCTGAAGCAGTAAGATGTCGCTCATAGATTTCACGATTGAGATTCGGCAGTGTTCGGGCCAGCGACAGAGCAACATCTTGCTGCATCTGGCTACAGAGGGAGCGATTCTATCCGGAAACACAAGCAGCCTTTTTTAGTGACCCTGCGGCTGGCAATTCGTTGCTAGTGGCAGAGTCGGCATACATTTACTATATCTGTGTGTATAAGGCAGTGGAGGGTCTGTAGCAGGATGCCAAACATGTTAAGGAATTCCCATATAAACATCAAAAAAAGACACTGTGCTTTTATTTTCTTAATTTGCCTTTTTAGGTCATCAGAACACTAGAAGACTCACGAGGAAGTGTCAGGTGCACACATGTACATGTGTCATTGGTTACATTTGCTTAATAGCTACCTGAAAGCCTCTACCCTTTTCCTGTTATTAGTCAGCTTCTAAATATAGGCCGTGTTACGCCATGTAACATGAGCCACATGCACCACACCTAGGGCTATGGTTCCCTGACTAGAACACATGCTGAAGGTCCAACTACAAGCTATGCCATGTTGTCATTGTTCCCGCTGCCTTTGTCATTAATATGTGTCCACACAACAGGTCTTCTCTTCTAATAGCAGTGTGAAGGCTTCTGCTGATCTTTTACACAACTGCCTCCAAATGAAAAGCAGTTAAGTCCTGTCATTACCTGACAGATACCATTCCAGAAAATGGCGTCTCCTTCTGCTCTACCCTATCCTTATCTCAGGGCATGCGCACAATATTCGTTAAGATGGTCATACACTAGTAGATTTTCAAATCGATGCTCATGCAAACATTCATACATAAACATTCTTATTAGTACATTCAGTGACTTGACGAATTTCATTTGAATGTACTTCAAAATATTTTTTTTTTTAACAAATGTTCAAAAAACAACCAAACATATAGCCATTTTAACCACTTGACCTCCGGAAGATTTAATCCCCTTTGTGACCAGGCCATTTTTTGGCCTGCGTTACTTTAACTGACAATTGCGCGTTCATGCGACGCTGTACATAAACAAAATAATGTCCTTTTTTTTTCCCCACAAATAGAGATTTCTTTTGGGGGTGATCACCACTACGGTTTTTACTTTTTGCTCTATAAACAAAAAACTATTTTGAAAAAAAAATATTTCTTACTTTCTGCAATAAAAACAAAAATCCAATAAAATAAATTAGAAAAAAATTGAATTTCTTCATCAGTTTAGGCCAATATGTATGCTTCTACATGTGTTGGGTAAAAAAAATCCCAATAAGCATATATTGATTGGTTTACGCAAAAGTTATTGCATCTACAAACTATAGGTATAATCAATTTTTTTTTTCTAATAGTTTGCGGCGATCAGCGAGTTATAGAGGGACTGGGATATTGCGACTGACAGTCGGGACACTAACTGCCACTTTTTGGGGACCAGTGACACTAATACAGTGATCAGTGCTAAAAAAATATGCACTGTCACGTACTAATGACAATAGCTGAGAAGGGGTTAACATCAGGAGAGATAAAAGGGTTAAATGTATGCCTGACCAGTGCTTTACTACTGTGGGGAAGGTGCTTGTACTAAGAGAAGGCATGGATTGGTGCCCCTGCTTAGCAGAGACACAGGATCCATGCCTTCTGTACTGACAGAATGGTGATATGCCTTGTATACATAGACAGACCCTCCTTCTGCGTGTGAACCGAAGCATTGGCGGGTGCTGGCGGACACTGGGTCTGCCATACCCTCCTAATCAGCTCCTGCTGTGTCTATTCACAGCAGGAGTGGGCCGCCAGTGGCATACACGCATGCCCCAGACCCGGAAGTGCAGGATTACATATTAGGTACGTGATCCTACGCAGCAGAGCCGATTTGCTGCCGTATATATATACAGTATAGAGTCGTCAAGTTGTTAAAGTGTTACTAAACCCAGGAGCCTGCATTCACTATATCTGGTCTCCCAGAGTACACAGAACATGGAAATGAAATTATTTTAGTAAATCTAAACTGCTAAATACTTTTTCTCATCAGCAGTACATAGTAATCTTATAACTTCTATCAGTGTCTGGTTAAAACTTGTAGGAGGAGAGTTCATTCTACTCTGACTGCCCTATGAGGCTGCAGAACCCGTGACCCTCTGTCTGGACAGTAATGATTGGCCCCCTGCTGATCACATTCAACCTCCCAAAATAACCTCTCTATCAATACACACCAAACTGAGCATGTGCAGAGTGCCTTCAAGGGTCCGTACTATCAGAAGATAGATTGGGGACTGTAGAAGGGGAGGATCAGAGAAAACAGATTTAAAGTGGAACTTCCTCTTCATTTATCTCCTCACCCCCCCCCCCCGTGCCACAATTGGCACCTTTCAGGGGGGAGGGGAGAGAGGGGACAGGATACCTGTCTTTGGCAGGTATCATGTTCCCACTTCCAGGAATCCGGGCCGGTACTCATACCTCCCAACTCTTAGAGATGGGAACGAGAGACACCTATTAGCAAAGGTATTTAGGCATAGGACACACCCCCTGCCATGCCTCCTTAAAGGAGAATTCAACAAAAAAAAATGATTTAGTAGAAAAAAACTCACCCAAGCTCTACCACATATTTATAGGATAATGAGCTGAATAACGGTGCTCAGGTCATTGTGTACCATACATCAAAACTGCAAAAAGAGTGCCAGCAGCAGTCGAGTTTCCGGTGTCTTGTCGAATATTGTCGCCCATTGGAGGATAGTGTCCGCCCTATACTGTGCTTGCATAGTACGGAGGACAAAGGAGACACCAAAAGTCTCCGAAGATGAACAGCTGATCGTCAGCTCTATACGGCGCACTGAGTCCAGGTTCAAGCCTCACCATCCAAGTGGACATAGAGTTAGAATAAAAATATAGCGAGCGCAGCGAGGCTGTGCCCGAAGCGTGGCCAGCGAAGTGAGCCCGCGAGGGGCCCTGTTACAGAGCGCTGACTATTAAGTGTGTAGGCGCCGTGTACAGCTCATGGTCAGCTGATCAACTTTGGAAACTTTTGGCGTCTCCTTGTCCTCTGTACTGCGCAAGCGTTGCGCCTACACAGTACACTATCCGATGGGGGGACCTTTCTCTGCAGAACACCGGCACTCTTTTTGCAAAAAAAATGATTGGTTACACCACAGTGCTTTTTTTTACCACTACTTTACCTATATTTGCTTTTGAAAACTACAAATGCAGCAATTCAGAAATTGGATGAAAGGTTTAGCTCTGAGAAACACTTTTTGATAGATAAAAAGTGCATTTTATATACAACTATACAGATCAGACCAAAATGAGGGACAAATTAGGAGGCAAGAGGGACAGAGAGACTTTATTCCATCTCAGGGACAGTCCCTCGAAATCAGCTATGTTTACTGCGTATACAGACTGATTTTACTGTTGGTGAAATGCATATATTAACAAAAATGCGACCAGACCAGCTTTTAGTGCTGTCAGCATTGTTGACGACATTAATGTTTACAGATCAATACATATTTCACAATACATCCTATTCAGGTCACTGTTTAAAAAACACAAAACTAAAGCTGTACTGAGATGAAGAATGTGTATATAATCTTACTAATATAAACTATACATTTGTTTTTTATTTACCTGAACATATATGTGTGTGTGTGTGTGTGTGTGTGTGTATATATATATATATATATATATATATATATATATATATATAGATAGAGCTCTATATATATAGTTACATACACATATAGATAGATAGATACATACACACACACACATATATATATATATATATACACACCAGTATTAACCCATAAGCAAACATTTTACTATATTGCAGCTTACCAATTCTTGGATGTGATGGCTGCATTTGTTACCTTTTTTAGGCTCTCTTTCCTTTTTTTGTCACCTGGAGATCCAGTCAGCAAGTATATTTTTTTCATTATTTTTCAAAAGCACAAGCTCTCCAGTAAAATGTATCAGTTTACATGTAGGGTATGAGACAACCCACTTAACACTGGCAAGGGTAATAAAATGCAAATGTTTCATTTATTAATGCAAAACCTTCACCCCAAAAGGAAAGAACATGTTTGCTGTAACTGAATATATAGCGTGAGCTGGAGTTTGAATTCAATTTGTTAGTGGTTCTAAATCTGCTAATACATTTAAGTACAGCCCCCCCCCCCCCCCCAAAAAGAAAACTGATGTAGCCACCTTATTTAATAATTGGTAATCTGCAGTATAATATATTTATGATTTTGGGCTAAGGAGAAGTCATGAATCACAAGTGTAGGGATTTTCAAAGATTAGCACAGGCATGGGTAGAACATACAAACTCCATGCAGGTGGTGTCATTGTTGGTATTTAAACTGAGGACCTCAATGTCTCAAGGCAGAGGTGCCACTTTGCCACTATGGTACCCTTGAATTTAGTGAGAAGGAACCACTGAGCACTGCTGGAGACACAGGAGATTAACACTTCTGGAAGGGTCAGAATAGCAGGTACAGTGAAACTAACTCTGGTCAGGCAGATAACTACTCAATTGAAATATATGCAGAGCCAAATTTAGACCTTGGGGGGCCCGAAGCACTTTGGGTTTGGGAGGGGCCCTTATACACAGAGTTGGTTTACATTCTCAATGACAATCACACATTTTTAAAATGCATGACACAAAATCATTAGTACTTTATGTATGCTTTGCTTCAGCCACCAAAATAAATTTTTGAAAAATGATATGATAAACCAATTCAGACCTTTACAGATGATAGCTGGCAAAATATTACTCCTCAAGATGAATTTAATAAAATAAAGTATTTTTTTTATTATTATTCATTTTATATTATTTTATTATTATTTATTTATTATTATTTTATATAAACATTTTGTTTATTGTTTTATATTATTTTTGTACAGGGGGAAAGGCTTTTGTCGGGGGGGGGGGGGGGGAGCCTGGGGCAATTGTCCCTTTTTGCCCCCTTAAAAATCCTGCATATACAGTATGTGGACTGTTTTAAAAAACTGTCTGTTTCATTTTTAACACTTTTGTCACTTTTCTTTTACACAGGGGGGAGGCTGGGATCTGTGGGTCCCCTTGTTAAAGGGAGCTTCCAGATTGCGATAAGCCCCCCGCCCGCAGACCTCCACAACCACTGGCCAGGGTTGTGGGGATGAGGCCCTTGTCCTCATCAACATGGGGACAAGGTGCTTTGGGGGGGACCCCAAAGCATCCTCCCAATGTTGAGGGCATGTGGCCTGGCACGGTTCAGGATGGGGGGGCGCTCTCTCGTCCCCCCCTCTTGTCCCTTTTTGCCCCCTTAAAAATCCTGCATATACAGTATGTGGACTGTTTTAAAAAACTGTCTCTTTCATTTTTAACACTTTTGTCACTTTTCTTTTACACAGGGGGGAGGCTGGGATCTGTGGGTCCCCTTGTTAAAGGGAGCTTCCAGATTGCGATAAGCCCCCCGCCCGCAGACCTCCACAACCACTGGCCAGGGTTGTGGGGATGAGGCCCTTGTCCTCATCAACATGGGGACAAGGTGCTTTGGGGGGGACCCCAAAGCATCCTCCCAATGTTGAGGGCATGTGGCCTGGCACGGTTCAGGATGGGGGGGCGCTCTCTCGTCCCCCCCCTCTTTTCCTGCGGCCTGCCAGGTTTCATGCTCGGATAAGGGTCTGAGGGTCTGGTATGGATTTTGAGGGGAACCCCCACGCAATTTTTTTTTCTTTTTTTTTTTCTCTTAATGCTAACATGACCTGTGTGCAAATAGCCTTAAAAAAAAACCCCATAGAAGTGAACCAGCGCAAAATAAAGAAAAGTCAAGTTGAGAGGTGCGTCTGTTCAACTTATGCAAATGAATCTACGTGGCTTGACATTTAATAAGATTTTTCCGGCGCTGTGAACCAGAGCACTTGAACGGGCGCAAATGCCGCTTGCGCATGCGCAGTCCATAAATTGACCTAGCGCAGTTCCAAGAGTACTTGCAGGCGCAGCAAGCTTGCTCAGAGAAAGTTACTTTTCTGTTCTATTTTGGGCATATTTGTTACTTGGACAGTCATATCTATACTTCCTCACATCACCACACATCACCCCCATAATATTGGCACTTCCAGCTTCTTTTAATTCTGAGTTGAAGATGCAGTGCGCCAGGTCTATAGCGGCGCACAGATCGCAGCCGCCCGTGCGCGGGCATGCTAATAGTAAATGGGGAATTGCGCTGTGTTACAGGCGCAAATGCTTTGTGAATATGAAAACGGCCGTTGCGCATCGGCGTGCGCCGCAACTCATAGTGCAAACCTTTTGTAAATCAGCCCCAATGTTTTTTCTAATAAATTAAAATCATAACGTCCCCGTCCCCTAATTTGCTGGTTAGACAGTACAATAAGGAGCAGCTCAAGAGTGAGGTAATCTCTGTGCTTTCCCTCCTGTACGTATATTCACTGTGTTAGACTGTGATTGATGGTCTGACACTTCTGACCCTCTTTCTTGTAACAGGTTTACAGTAAGCTGCTGTAATGAGAAATTTTAGGTGTTTCTACTACCTGGATTTAATCACTTGCTTACTGGGCACTTTCAGCGCTGTCGCACTTTGAATGACAATTGCGTGGTGATACAACACTGTACCCAAATTACATTTTCATAAATTTTTTCCCCACAAATAGAGCTTTCTTTTGGTGGTATTTGATCACCTCTGTGGTTTTTATTTTTTCTTTAAAAAAATTGAAAAAGACCGATTTTTTTTTTTTTTTTTTTTAATTTTTTAAAATACTTTTTTATATTTTGTTATAAAATTTTGTAAACAGGTAATTTTTCTCCTTCATTGATGTACACTGATGAGGCGGCAGTGATGGGCACCGATAGGTGGCAGTGATTGGCACTGATGGGTGTCCGTGATGGGCACTGATTGCTTACACTGATAGGCAGCACTGCTAGGTGGCACCGATTGGCACCACTGGTGGGCATTGATAGGTGGCACTTGTGGGCATTGATAGGTGGCACTCATGGGCATTGATAGGTGGCACTGGTGGGCACTATGGGCACAATGACAAGTGGCACTGGCAGGGGGTACTAAATGGCACAGATGTGCCTTCTTCCTCTTCGGGACTGATGTCCCTTTAACACAAGCCGGTGATCGGCTTTTTTTTCTCCTCAGGCTGTTTTTACTACTAATGGCGGTGATCGGCTTTTTTTTAAATCTATCTTGACTTTGACATTATGGCAGACATATTGGACACTTTTGACACTATTCCTCGCACTATTCACATTTACAACAGTGATCAGTGCTATAAAAATGCACTGATTACTGTATAAATGTCACTGGCAGGGAAGGAGTTAACACTAGGGGGCGTTCAAGGGGTTAAATGTGTTAGCTAGGGAGTAAATGTGGGGGTGGAGGGGACTGACTTGGGGAGGAGACCGATCGGTGTTCATACCTGGTATGAACACACGATCGGTCTCCTCTCCCCTGACTGGACGTGGATCTGTGTGTTTACATACACAGATCCATGGTCCTGCTCTGTAACGAGAGATCGCAAGTACCTGGCGGATCATCGCAGCCGCCGGGCACGCGCATTGGCTCCTCAACGACGCAGTGGGCATGTGCCCCCAATACCACCAGGAAGCCGAGGACGTCATATGACGCCCACCCAGGATAGGAGATCCCATCTGCGGACGTTGTATGTCTATGGGCGGGTAGGAAAGTGGTTAAATAGCAAAAACGGGCTGGCTGTGGCCTGGACTAATGAGGCAGGTTAATGGTAGCCAGGTGAGTCACTGTGGTAAGAATGAACCGACAGCTGAGCAGCTTCTGAGCACTGAAAGAAAAGAGCTGCTCGTTAAGGAGCAGGAGTGAGCCCTGACACTGTGGTGTCACAGGACAGGAAGTGAAGGAAAATCACCCCAGTGGCACAACAATGGAAAAAAAAATTTGATAAGTTTAACTAGTCCTTGCTCTATCCAAAATGTAAAAAAGTGTTGGCTTTAGATATACTTTAAGTAATCTCAATTTATAACAAAGTACTCCATGAAGACATTTGAACTGTGGTAATGCATTAGAGAATTAACAGCAGTGACTGCCTAGTCAGAATCCAACTATGTGAAGCATGTCAGAGCAACACCCCGCTGTCTGTTAAACAGATCTAGAAACAAATCCATCCAGCACCTAACCCATGTTTCCACAGTCCGGCATGCACGGTTAAAAGCAGTCAGCACTTAACCAATAAACCTCACCATTTTAATGAGGTCATTTTGCAATAGTGACAGTAAAATGTGTAGTAAAGGCTTTATTGGGTTGTAGGTTTGTTTATTGAGTGCTAGCTTTTTCTTCTTGTGTTAAAGTGGTTGTAAACCCCTTACAACCACTTTAACCTACAGGTAAGCCTAGATTAAGGCTTACCTGTAGATGCAAGAAATATCTCCGAAACCTAGGTTTAGGAGATATTTGCAAGAATAGCGGCACCGATGTCTTTGACGCATGCATGCATTCTATGCATTAAGGTGAAAAAACATCTCACAGTGCTGGTGCCCCCAGTCCCCCCATTTTACTTACCTGACCCCTCGAAAGTCCTGCGCTCGCCCCCGACATCCTCTTCGCCGCTCAGCCTGGCCACTGATTGGCTGGAGTGGATGGATTGAAAGCAGTGCAGCCATTGGCTCGCACTGCTGTCAATCACATCCAATGATGCGGCGCACAGGGGGACGGGGCCGAGTGATACAGCGAGCGGCTATAGCCAATGGATGTATCACGGGAGCGCGTCCGCAAGTGTTTCTCACCATGCGAGGGAGCTCACATGAACGTGAGAAGTACTTGCGGGAGAAAGCAGAGATAGCTGCCGAGGGACCCCAGAAGACCAGGTTTGGGGCCACTCTGTGCAAAACGAGCTGCACAGTGGAGGTAAGTATAACATGTTTTTTATTTAAAGAAAAAAATAAATAACTTTACAACCCCTTTAAGAGGCTTTACTTCCTCTTTAAACCTACCTGTCAGCGAGTCACCTGTTATATAAGTCAGTTTTAGGGCTCATGTGTTTTTTTTCTGCCTGTAAACGCACCTCCATGTTAGCCTATGTGTCTTTGCACACATAGTCATTTACAGGAATATTAGAAGAGATGTGTAGCACTGACCCCCGAAGGAGCTGCTGGTTTTATTGGGCTTACCGTTACCTTCTTGTCTGCTTCTCCGTCTAGGGGTTCCCATGGTAGATGGCCCAAAGAAATGTGGAAACTGACACTGAATCTTCTTTTGGGTTATTTATTTGAAACAGAAACAGAGTCTCTCAGTTTAGGGTAGAGGGATAGGAGTAAGATCAGGTACTTTAGACTGCAAAAAATGGAAAGTCTCTTATAGAAAAATCCAGAGAATAACCGTTTCACAGCTGGATTTTACAACCCCTGGATAGACCTCCTCTCACTAGGCCTAGCTTGTTAAGTAAAGTCTCTGCCACAGACTTGAGCGTTCCTGAGGGACGTAGACAAATTTAAAGAGCTATCATACGGTACCAGTATACCGTATGAGTGTAGATCCAGATTGTGTCCTTCAACTAAGCCTCCAGGCTCCTTCAGAGAAGATGGCCTTGTGCACGGCCTTCTCCTGAAGAGTCCTCCCCTGGGGTTTTTCCAGTTGCTGGGCCTCTCCCTTCAGATGAGATGGCACCGGACCACCTTTGGATCAATAGGCCCCGAAATCCATTCAGGTCTGTCCCTGCAGTTGTGTTGCCTCGGGCCAGCCAGCCCCGAGACTCAAAATGCATGGTTCCGCACCCCAGGCCAGGAGGGCCATGGGGCTGGGTCAGGAGGACCACCCAAAACGAACAGGCATAAAATAATCTCCGGAACCCCGAAGCATGTGATGTCGGTACCTTAAATACCACCTCCCAGAATGCACAGCAGGAGAACACTCCCACTGGGCTGGTTCCGAAAGAACAGTGGCATTCAATACACCCAGCTAGACTGCTCTCTTACTCTCGACGGCGGTGACAGTGACACCTGCGGCCAAGGAGAATCCAGTGCAACCCAGTTGGACTGGTACTGAAACCAGAAATTTAGAAAATTTGCCCCAAAACCAAACTGTGGTTTCAGGAAAATTTAATTTAAAAAAACATAGCGCCTGCTCGTCAGGAGCCAGCGCTACAGGTGTATTTATAGGCAGAAAAAAACTATCACTAGCACATTCAGGAGAAAAGCATTAGGCAGAAAAAAGCTTGACTTGCCTAACTGTGTTTAAACACGTCTAGACGCGTTTAGCGCTTGAGCATTCATACTAATGGCCAGAACAACCATTTTATTCTCCAGCGCCTCCGCTTGAAAAATATACAACGTTTTGGGGTTTTAAGTCATTTTCTAGCAAAAAAAAGCTGATTTTAAAATATATGGGCGAAATGTCAGAATTGACCCGGACTGGAGGTAGTAAATAGATACAACGTTTGTTGTGCCAGCACAGAACATTTTTTAGCTAATTATAGTATTGAATTGTATTTGCTCTGAGGATACAATATACATTTCAAAATGACTCACACACATCAATCTGTCTCCTTTGTTTGCTCCATCCATTTAGAAATCTGATACTGCTTATCCGGATCACTGGTTCAGTGCTTTCTAGGAGGTTGTAGCATCTAGATGGCAACAGTACAGTCTACATTATTATTAGTATTGTGCGATGGTCGTCTGGTTTTATTTACTGACAAAGATGCCTTATTGTAATGTGTGCTCTCATAGGTGTGCACAACCTATTGCACTAGGATGTGCACCCCAAAGCTCAAACACATGTGTGTGTGTGTGCATATATATATATATATATATATATATATATATATATATATATATATATATATATATATATATATATACTGACAGTGTCAGAAGAGCAATGGGTGGTGTCAGTAGGGCACAGATTGATGTCAGTCGTTTTTATTTTTATTATTTAATTTTTATTTTATTTACAATTTTTTTTTATTTATTTTTTTATTTTACTATTTTTTTAAAAGCCCCATTAGGGGGCTTTGGTGAAATATCAGGGGTCTAAACAGGGGGAATCTGCTCCACATGAGGTGATTAGGGTGTGCACAGGCACACCTAGCACACCTATGTGTGCTCTCCAATTTCATTGAATTCACTACATTTTGGATTGGCATCCGTCATCTTCTAACAACAAAATGTTTAATTGTTAAAAGCTATGTACTGTAGGTCAATATGTACCTTAGGTCTTGTTCATGCCTGTGTGTGTTTTGTGTGTATTAGGTGTGGTGCGCTAAAAATACTACTTGCTGCAACTTTGATGCTCTTTCATCAATACACCCATTATATGGAGTTCAATGGTACCATGCCTAAAATGCATGTAAAAGGCATCTAGAATGTATCGTACAGATGTGAATTGGGTCTTATGCCCTGTACACAAGGTCTGACATTCCGACGACAACATTTTCTGATGGCTTTTGGCCCAAATTTGTCTTGCATAAGCAAGGTCGCACAAAGTTGTTGGAAGATCCGATCGTTCAGAACGAGGTGACGTACAACACATACGTCGGGACTATAAAGAGGCCAATAGCTTTCGTCTCGTAATTTATTCTGAGCATGCGTGGTACTTTGTCCGTCGTAATTGTCTACACACAATCGGAATTTAAACGATTGGATTTTGTTGTTGGAAAATTTTAGATCCTGCTCTCAAACTTTTTGTGTCGGAAATTCCGACAGAAAAAGTTCAATGAAACCCACACACGATTTTCTGACAACGCGATCCGATTGCACATTTTCCGTCGGAAAGTCTGACCGTGTGTACAGGGCATTAAACTTGTCATAAAAAGACTGAGCCCAGCAATAAAAACTGGATAGGTTTGCAGTTGTTGGACACTTTGCTGATCGGCTGCACCGCTTGATTCATCATTCAGGTTTCTAGGTAATTTCTTATGAAGAGTTGTCTAAATCTCTAATAAATGTGACTTTTCTGTCCCAATTTTTGGAGGTGTAAGTTCTGCCAGTGAGGAAATATACAGTGCCTTGCGAAAGTATTCGGCCCCCTTGAACTTTTCAACCTTTTGCCACATTTCAGACTTCAAACATAAAGATATAAAATTTTAATTTTTTGTGAAGAATCACCAACAAGTGGGACACAATTGTGAAGTGAAACGAAATCTATTGGGTATTTTAAACTTTTTTAGCAAATAAAAAACTGAAAAGTGGTGCGTGCAAAATTATTCGGCCCCTTTACTTTCAGTGCAGCAAAATCACTTCAGAAGTTCAGCGAGGATCTCTGAATGATCCAATGTTGTCCTAAATGACTGATGGTGATCAGGGCTGTCTTTAATATTGACTGGACCCTGGGCAAACATTTTCTTGGGCCCCCTCTTTCATGCAATTTCGCTCTCCACATGCTTTGAGACATATAATAAATAGTAGCTAGACTCAAAACCAGTTTATTGAATCAGATCAGGCAGCGATTGCTATTGGTTGCCAGAGGTTACAGTGCATCATTACCTCTCACTGACTGGCTGCTAGAGGTTACAGCACATATTAAGGCTCACTGTTATTTTCTTGATGTTACAACACATAACTTCTGCTTGTTGATTGGTTGCTAGAGATTACTGTACATCAATACTGCTCACTTATTGATTTCTAGAGGTTACTGAACATATATACCACTCACTAATTGGTTAAATGCACATTATTACTGCTCCCTGATTGTTTGCTAAAGGTCTAACATGATCTCCTCACTGCCTGCCTGCGTATTCACATGCACCAGAATTCAGGGTTCTGTTTTATTTTTAAAAATCTCTTTAAAAAAGTTTCAAAAATCCAATAGATTTCGTTCCACTTCACAATTGTGTCCCACTTGTTGGTGATTCTTCACAAAAAATAAAAATGTTATATTTTTATGTTTGAAGCCTGAAATGTGGCAAAAGGTTGAAAAGTTCAAGGGGGCCGAATACTTTCGCAAGGCACTGTATGATGGCTGGGGATCATTCTCTATTTGCCCACCCCTACTATCGCCATCTATGACTTGCAGGTAGGGTTGCCACCTATTAGGGATTCACCCGGACAGTCCGAGTTTTGAATCATGTGTCCGGGTCTTAGGTGGACTGAAACCCGGACAAATAATTCAGACTGGGCTGTGGCTCCCCAAGTAACCAAGATAGTCACATACAAATCTGTTGCCATCCAGGAGTTGCAGGCAGCTGTCTGGATGTACTTTCAGTATTACTGAGGGGCAGGGCGATGATGTCAGCAAGAGCAATTTGGCGACACCCACAGTTGGTCTTGGTGCGCTATGCGGGCCGCATTAATGCTCTTCTTGGGGCACCCAAAGGTGTCCCAGGCTGCTAAAGTGTTTGGGTTTGGCTTGAAGAAAAGGTGGCAACCCTACTTGCAGGGGAGAAAGTATATTGCACCTACTGTATGTGTTATTCCTTCTACATGTTGTAGCGGTCTGGAGCAAAATAGAAAAGAAGTGTTGTTTTCATGGCAAGAGTTGTTAATCAGTTTATATGCAAGCTAAGTTCATACAGAAGTTATTTATTAATTGCTGTTTATCAGAGTATTTAAAGACACTGTTAGCTAAAAATAGAGAACTTCTTAAAGCGATAGACCGCTGTTTTTTTTTAACCTGCAAGGCAATGTCATAATGTGCTAGTATGCATCGCATATTATGTGAAACTTACCTTAGAACGATGTCATCCAGCGGCATGCTGTAACCATTGAAGGTGCTTCCACCTTCCCCCGGTCTTTCTTCCGGGTTTGCAGACTACAGCTGTGTGACTGGCCAGAGCTGCGATGACGTCACCCCCATGCATGCACATGGGTGCCGCCGTTTATCACACCAGACTCTGAAGGAACAAAATGGGTATGCAGTTCCTTCAGAGCGCATGAGTTGGTGACATCACCAGCTGACCTGTACAGTAAATATTTCCTAAACAGTAAAAATTAAAGAGATATTTACAGTACCTATAGATAAGCCTTAAAGTGATTGTAAAGTCTTGTTTATTTTTTTTATTTTTTTAAATAACAAACATGTTATACTTACCTGCCCTGTGCAGTGGATTTGCACAGAGCAACCCCAATCCTCCTCTTCACGGATCCCTATTTGCTTCTCCTGGCCCCCCCCCTCCTGTCAAGTGCCCAAGTGCACCCGAGCCAAGCTGAAGTTCTATGTGTCCTTTCAGACACAGAGCTGTGGTTTCCCCCCCCCCCCCCCCACCCTCTTCTGATTGGATATCTGACTTTGACAGCAGCAGGAGCCAATTCCATCACTGCTGTGCCTCAGCCAATCAGAAAGGAGAGTCCCAGATGGCCGAGAGACTCATGGACATCGCTGGACAGAGATGGGGCTCAGGTAAGTATGCTGCAAACAGAAGGCTTCTTATCTTAATGCATAGAATGCACTAACTAGTTACGGACCACCCACTGCAGTTGTACTGCGGCAGGTTGGCTCCCCTGCGCGAATCCCTGTCATTGTACATTGGGCGCATACAGTGCAAATTTCCGGCACACGCGCCTATTCACGAGCGGGGGAGCCAACCAGCAGGTCTTGCGGACTCTATGTCCCCATAAAGCGTCGCTGCTAAGGCACTTCAGCGGTGTTTCCCATTGATTTCAATGAGTATACACCACTCCTAAAGCGCCCCAAAGATGCAGCTTTTTTTAACATCCTGCCAGCGCAGCGCCTCAGTGTGAAAGCACTCAAGCTTTCACACTGGGACTGCAGATGAGGAATTTTTCAGGAGCTTGCCAGGTGCTATATTTAGTGCTAAAGCGATTGAAATAGGGCCTCAAGTGTGAAAGGGGTCTTATTAGTGGCGTAACTAGAACCTTCAGGGCCCCAATGCAAGAAACCATGAAGGGCCCCCCTGAACCCCAGCCAGGGCCCTTCCCTCTGAGTCTGGTGGTGGAACTCCAGGGCGTAGTCACAGGTATGACCTTTGTGAGCCCTGTAGTTCCATCACTGGTATCAGTAGTTTTTTTTTATAAGTTTTTTTTAATTTTTAGGTGCCCCATTAGGCAGGATGGGGTCCCCGTCCCAAGAAGAGGTGAGGTCCTTTTCTCCAGGGCAGATTAAGTTACTGCCCCCAGGTGAGAAGGGGTCCCTGTCCCCAGGGGAGGTGGGGGTCCCTGTCCCCAGGGGAGGTGGGGGTCCCTTTCCCCAGGGGGAGATGGAGGGGGTGTGTAATGGTGTGTGGGGGGTGGGGTCCTCTCACTCACCATGACCAAGCTGTAGGCCGCCCACTCATCCATGTTGGCCTGGGCTCCATCCAGTGTGCTGGACGGGTGATCAGGAGGGGGGCTGGCAGACAAGCCTGCAGTGTCCTCCGGGGAGCTGGCTCTCATAGGGCTGAACTGCATCTGTGTGCTTAATGTTTGTTTACCCGGGAGAAGTATACAGTGCAGTGTGGTCCAAACTCGGGGGGGGGGGGGGGGTGGGACTCTGGCTGGGGAGAACAGACATCGGACTGAGCGGCAATGTATGGAGCAGGAGAGGGGTACTCTAAGGAGCCGGCTGAGGACACAGGTCATGCGGGGAATGCACAACTAAAGAGCAGCCAGTGCGATAGCATGGAGCTCTGCTAGTCACCCTATACCTCCAGCCACCCGTGTGCATGGTGCACTGGTACCCCTAGCTGCCTATGCTGCTGCCGGCCATATGTAGAGGGGGCTGCATGGGCCCCCTGCATCACAGGGCCCGGTTGCGGTCGCGACTGCTGCACCCCCTATAGTTACGCCCCTGGGTCTTATGCCCGATAAAGGTCTGTAAATGCCTATGTGTGCATGAACAAGTAGGGGTTGATTTACTAAAAGTGTAGTGTGGAGAGTGAAAAATATGGTGCAGCTGTGCATGGTAGCCAATCAGCTTCTAATTTGTTAAGCCTTGACAAAAAAAAACCTGGAAGCTGATTGGTTTCTATGCAGAGCCGCTTTAGATTTTGTACTCTCGAATTTTAGTCAACCCCATAGCGGGGCATTTAGGGACAGAAAAAAAACAACCACGTCAGATGCCTGCAAAACAAACATTTAACAGCTTCAGCGTACATAAGGCCTAACTATATATGTTTGATTCTTGGATGTTATTTTTTGATATGTTAATGGCACATATCAATGAAGAACATATTATTACATATAGATCAGTAGAATGTTTGTTACACAGTTTCCCTACACCAGATCTGCCCTTACAGTGGTGTATTTACATTGCAGAGCCATGTTTCCAGTGTTATGCTCTTTACGGAGTAGAGGCCCCTACATCACATTCCTGTTTGGATGTAGAGGGCCCAGATTGTTTGGCAAATACTAATGTACTAATAATAATAATGTACTAATGTCTTTCTGGAATGGCTTCTGTTTCAGATTGTGAAATATTCCAGATGTATTCGCTGTTTATTTTTCTTCTGTTGTTTTTCTCATAGAAACTTGCCAAAGAGGTCCAGACTGCATTAGCAAAGGCTAATAGCACTGCAGAAGAAACGATTTCTGCAATTAAAACTGTCCGGAGTTTTGCTAATGAGGAGACAGAGGCCAATGTGTATAGTGATAAGCTACACCAACTCTACTCTCTGTACAAAAAGGAAGCTTTTGCCTATACGTACTACATATGGTCCACTGGAGTAAGTAGAACTTTTCTGTTGCCTGTGCTGGTTTAGCGTAATAAAATATATAATAGGTACCAAACTTTTTTGTTTCTTTGCCAGACTTAACCAGTCAAAAGGTGCATGTTTAAGGTGTTACTAACCCCATGACCCTGCATTCCCCCACAGTACACAGAACATGGAAATGCAATTATTTTAGTAAATACTGTATAAACAGCTTAATACCTTTTCTCATAAGCAACATATGGCAGTCTTGTGACTTCTTCCAGTTTCCGGCCAAGCACCAGTTAAAGCTTGTAGGAGGAGTTCTCATTCTCCTCTGACTGACCTATGAGGCTGGAGGACCCCTGACTTTCTGTCTGGACAGTGCTGATTGGCCCTGTGCTGATCCCAGGAAAAAAAAACTCTAGCAATACACACCAAACTGAGCATGTGCACTCCAAAGGCTCTGTACTATTAGCAGATGGATTGGGGACAGTGGAAGAAGGGGAGGATCAGAGATGACAGGATCAAACAGCCTTTTTACACAAAGTGCTGGATTAACACCTTAGGTTCCACAGTGAGCATAACAGGCATGGTTTACTGCATATACAGATGAATTTTACTGTTGTGGGTTTAGTAACACTTTAAGAAAACACATACCTACTTTAAAGGAAGTTTTGGATAGAGTAAGGGAGAGTTACAACCCCCCCCCCTTATTTTTTGCATGTGATTGGGAATAATTCCCTTTACTTCCTGCACCATAGCCACAAACGAGAGTTGAAGAAATCCCTCCAGAGTGAGGGAATCCCTTGTTGTCACTGGGTGCACCTGAATTAGTGTCCCCATTGGAAGATTTCCCCTCCATTCCTGTTCTAATAACAACCCATAATTTGTTTTGTTTTTTACTTTCACCTGTCGTATACTCATATTTGCTATTTTTGTACCTTTTAGAGAGTGTTTTTTGGATTTTGAGTGTATTTAAAGTGTATCTAAAGGCAAAACTTTTTTTTCTTTTGAAATCTTGAATAGCGAAGGTAAGGATAAGAACCCCTGACAGTTTTTTTTTTTTTTTCCCTGCTCTTAGAAAGTTGGCACTGTAACGGGTATTCTCACTTGAAGAATTTGGGGTTTGAAATGACTTTCTGTCCTGATAAAAAAAAAATGATACAAATAAAGAGGGTGATTATCCCCAGCAGGAACAATGAAAACTGGACTATAGCTCGCTATACATTAGAAGAATTTTGTTCATATACTTTTTTTTTAGGGACAATCGTTCGATTTACCAGTCATTAGTGGGTTTAAATCAACGGTCGTTTTCAATGGAAGTAAGCAGAAAACTTGAAGGAGCAGGTTGGAAATTTTTTCTTAAACAAAAACCTTCTAAGGCAAGCCATAGACGATTCACTGATTCCCATAGTTGTGCACACACAGCCTATTGCATTAGGGTGTGTACCCCAAACCTCAAACACAGTGAATGAACGGGATTGTGCTCTATGCTGATCGGCTTTCTGGCCATTCGCAAACTGTAGCAGAATAAACATAGTTCAGTTATGAATGGACAAAGTTAGTAAGTGTGTTCATTTAGAAAAGGATGGGGCTGGTAAATTACATATTTACTAGCCCCTTTACCTGCTCTCCATCCTGAAACCCCCCTGCAACAGATGAGAGAAGAGGAAAGGAGGGAAGCCAGCTGTAGGGTGTGGGGGCCTATAAGGGGGGAGGTGGAATCTGCACTGCTTATAGTGATTAGGGTGTGCCCAGGCACACCTGGCACAACCCCTGTGCAATGCCTATGCTGATTCCCTGTGTTGATGGGGGAATCCCTCCGACAGCACTATTGTGTTCTGCTGGTGGAAAGCCTTCCCTGTTGGCAGAACATAATGATTACTGCTAGCGGCTGTAGTCACCGGCAGTAATTGCATCTAAAAAAAAATCAGACAGGCTGGTTGTACTGAAGATGACCAATGCATCGACTTTAGTATGACCAGCCTGCCCATGAATCTCGGCTGTTCCCTGCTGAACCAGTAGAGATTCGATCCATTTATGGCCAGCTTAACAGGGAATGTGGTTTTCCTCTGTAAAATACATTTATTCAAAAAATGGATTGTTAAAAGCCATCGCATGTATGATGAGGATTATCGATAAAATGTTCATACAAGCACTCGTTCATAAATCTACTAGTGTATGGCCAGCTTAAGGTTTTAACACTTCCTGATTCTATTCAAAATTAAAAGAAAAGTTTTTTATTTAGCACCTTGATTGGATAAAGGTAAACACCAATTTCATTGTAGGTATCTGGCATATCTGTATTTCTTCTTTACACACTGTTATGAGGTTACATACAGTACATGTGCTTTATATGGCATGATTTACTATGCAGTTGATATATACAGTATCTCACAAAAGTGCGTACACCCCTCACATTTTTGTAAATATTATATCTTTTCATGCGACAACACTGAAGAAATAAACAAACAAGATATTTGGGGGGCACACCCTAAAAAAAATGCATAAAGATGGTGCTGCCATAAGACCATACAACAGAGCAAAAATATTACAGCACACACATGCAAAACTAACATTTACCTCCAGCAAGGTTTTTTAAAAACATTTCTAAAAAAATTATCAAAAGATATGGGGATTTGGTCACACCATATTGCTATATGGTGCTTAAGTCCACTTACTGCGACAAAGTACCCCATGATTAGTGGGTCCTACACTATCCATAAATTGGGAGATCCTGCTTCACTGAACCATGGGAGCTATACTCCTCTATATGGGAGAACATGAGGTCTCCAACATGACATAGGTGGTCACTAATGAGAGGTACTTATTGAGGGAGTGGGGTGCTCCACCCAACAGGATTTGGTCAGAATCCATACAATAGACAAACAAGATATTTGGGGGGGGGGCACACCCTAAAAAAATGCATAAAGATGGTTCTGCCATAAGACCATACAACAGAGCAAAAATATTACCGCGCACACATGCAAAACCAACATTTACCTCCAGCAAGGCTTTTTTTTCCAGCTTTGCTTGAGGTAAACACTGAAGAAATTACACCTTGCTACAACGTAAAGTAGTGAGGATACATCTTGTGTAACAGTGTAAATTTGCTGTCCCCTCAAAATAACTCAACACACAGCCATTAATGTCTAAACCGCTGGCAACAAAAGTGAGTACACCTCTAATGCCGTGTACATATGATCGGAATTCTCATCAGAAAAAGCTCTGATGGTTTTCCTGACGGAATTCGGCTCAAGCTGTCTTGCCTACACACGGTCACACCAAATTCCGATCATTTATAACACGGTGACATACAACACGTATGACGGGACTAATAAAAGAAAGTTCAATAGCCAGTAGCCAATAGCTTCTGTCTCGTAGTTGAATCTGAGAATGCGTGATTTTTGGCGTGTCGGAATTGCATACACACGATCGGAATTACCGATAGAAAGTTTTTCCGTTGGGAAAATTGAGAACATTTTTGGCTGGCGGAAATTCTGACAGCTAAATTCCGATCGAGCATACAAACAGTCGCAAAAAGACCGATGAAAAGCTCTCATCGGTCTTTTTCTGGCCGGAATTCCGATCGTGTGTACATGGCATGAGTGAAAATGTCCAAATTCAGCCCATGGTAAAGAACTCTCTGAGGATCTGAGAAAAATAATTGTTGCTCTACATAAAGATGGCCTAGGCCAGGGATATGCAATTAGTAGACCTCCAGCTGTTGCAAAACTACAAGTCCCATGAGGCATGGCAAGACTCTGACAGCCACAAGCATGACACCCAGGGGCAGAGGCATGATGGGACTTTTAGTTTTGCAACAGCTGGAGCTCCACTAATTGCATATCTCTGGCCTAGGCTATAAGAAGATTGACACAATCCTGAAACTGAGCTGCAGCATGTGGCCAAGACCATACAGTGGTTTAACAGGACAGGTTCCACTCATAACAGGCCTCATCATGGTAGACCAAAGGAGTTGAGTGCACGTGCTCCACGTCATTTTCAGAGGTTGTCTTTGGGAAATAGACATATGAGTGCTGCCAGCATTGCTGCAGAGGTTGAAGGGGTGGGGGTTCAGCCTGTCAGCGCTCAGACCATACACTGCATCAAATTGGTCTGCATGGCTGTCGTCCCAGAAGGAAGCATCTTCTAAAGATGATGCACAAGAAATAAACAGTTTATTGAAGACAAGCAGACTAAGGAGATGGATTACTAGAATCATGTCCTGTGGTCTGATGAGACCAAAATAAACTTATTTGGTTCAGATGATGTCAAGAGTATGTGGCGGCAACCATGTGAGGAGTACAAAGACAAGTGTGTCTTGCCTACAGTCAAGCATGGTGGTGGGAGTGCCATGGTCTGGGGCTACATGAGTGCTGCCGGCACTGGGGAGCTACAGTTCATTGAGGTGACCATGAATGCCAACATGTACTGTGACATCCTGAAGCAGAGCATGATCCCCTCCCTTCAGAGACTGGGCTTCAGGGCAGTATTCCAACATAAGGAACCCAAAGACACCTCCAAGACAACCACTGCCTTGCTAAAGAAGCTGAGGGTAAAGGTGATGGACTGGCCAAACATGTCTCCAGACCTAAACCCTATTGAGCATCTGTGGGGCATCCTCAAGCGGAAGATGGAGGAACGAAAGGTCTCGAAACTTCCACCAGCTCTGTGATGTTGTCATGGAGTAGTGGAAGAGGACTCCAGTGGCAAGCTGTGCTGGACAAAATAGTGACACAAAATATTGACACTTTGGGCCCAATTTGGACATTTTCACTTAGGGGTGTACTCACTTTTGTTGCCAGCGGTTTAGACATTAATGGCTGTATGTTGAGTTATTTTGAAGGGACAGCAAATTTACGACACTGTTATACAAGCTGTACACTCACTACTTCATATTGTAGCAAAGTGTAATTTCTTCAGTGTTGTCACATTAAAAAAATATTATGAATAAAATATTTACTAAAATGTGAGGGGTGTACTCACTTTTGTGAGATACTGTAATAATACTGCTTTTACACATAAGGACATAATGTTGTTTTTATCAGAAACTATTTCCCTTCTAGTTTACAGAACTGGCACTACAAATTAGCATACTTTACTATGGCGGACACCTCGTAATATCAGAGCAAATGACCAGTGGTAATTTGATTTCCTTCGTCATCTATGAATTTCTTCTAGGTGACTGCATGGAGGTGAGAATATTACGTCAGTTGTAATATAATTAATATCTTTGCAGTAATTTGTTGACTTTTATTTCCAAGTGAATGTTCTATTCTCTTCTCTATATTTGTTGTTCTTGTAGTTATAGGCTGGGCTATTAGTGACAGTAGCAGTTAATGAAGGGTATCCAATAAAGTGCAAAATACAATGGGTTTAGTCAAATGATATACTGTACATCCTCACTCTATTTATATTACTCATTTGAATAGAAACAAATGTTCACAACAGTGCTTCTAACAGGAAATGTTTGACCTTAAAAAGGAACTGCAGTCTGCTCACATAATTTGTAATAAAAACATTATTCTGAAGCTTCCCTCCAACCACTTTACATATTATTTTATATATCTATATACTGTGATTCTGTACTTGCCAAATATGCTGCAGAAATATGCCTCCATTAAGTCTGGCTGCATCCATTTTAACTGTGGGCAGCTGAAACTGCAGACTGTTCACTTCCTGGATTTACAGAGGCACACCTCCAGCTCTGCAGCTCTGTTTGGCCCTGTTTTGACTCACCCCCCCCCCCCTCCCTCCCTGGCAAATTCTCACCAGAGAGAGCTGTGCATGATGTCATAAGCTTAGGTTTTTTAACAAGACAAAAAACAGGAAGTGGGCTGTATAAAGTATTTACTGGCAGAAAAAAAAAGTTTTACTATCCAAAGTTAAAACAACAAGGGCAGAAGATTTAATAGATGGAAAGTTGAAAAAAAATGACTGAAGTTCCGCTTTAATATATAGTCATAGTTCAAAATAAAGGATCTTGGTTAGCTCCTGATTCACTTGCCCTGAAAATTTGCATCCCACAAAAGTGCAAAAGTCAAGACCCCCCCCCTCCCCCAATGGTGGGACAGTGCATAGCTGTGGTTAATGAAATTAATTAAATTGAATGCCTCACGACGGCTCTACACAGAAATTCAGGAAAATGTGGGATTGCTGGCATGATTTTCAGTACTCACTGGACTACAACACACAATTCCAGAAGCAAATCAGTCAACCTCACACAGTTAGCCAATACACTTGTGATTGCAGGTAGGTGTTTGTTCTTGGCCTCCGTGTCGATGCCTGGCCCTTAAGTGCTCAGCTGCAAAACTAATTTGGATCCCCCTCCCTTCCCTTTTTTGTTGTGTTTGTTGTTTTTCTCCCTTTTGCCTCTATCTTTAACCCTTTGCCCCCACTAGCTTCTATCGGAGCATGTCTCCATATTTTTGGTATTAAAATTAAAAACCTCCACCATGTTTCAACATTGCCTAATGTGAAGAAGCTCTGGCTGCTCACCTGGGTTTTGTACTTCATGGGAGTCCTAAGTGATTAGTTGACACAGTTTTCGCAGTTTTTTGCCAGTGTACATTCACCCCAGTAAAGACTGCAAGCTTGCAATAACTGTACCTTTATGGACCCTGGGCTAATGGTGTTAACAAAAAAAAGATAATAATAATATAATAATAATAATAGTATAAAAAAAAAAGCTTGGTTTCTTGGCTGTCATGCAAACCCTCTAGCTTCAGTACATTCTGAAATAGTATGAAGTGAAGCAAGTCACAGCTTTTTGTCACCATGCTTGTGCAGAGAGACAAAGAGAACATGGTAGCCAGGCAACTAACATTTTCCAAAAGGGATAAGAATTGTTAGCCTCCATATTTCTATCATGACAGGTTTTCTGTAAATAATGTGCATACTGTAAAAAGCCCAGTAAAGGTGCATGCTTGTGTTACAACAGTTTTTTTTTTCCAACACTTTATGGAATGTGATTTTTTTTTTTTTATATACCGTGCCTGTTCCATTTATGGTCCCTCCTTTTGGTGTATGAATGCATGCATTGACTCTCAAATTCATTAAATCCAAACTGTAAATGAAATATTTGTTTTAGCTTTGGGTAGGGCAAGGAAGGACTAGAACACCTGCCATGGTTTAAAAGCTTTGTGTCCATTGAAC